>NW_024104798.1:1428101-2041203 GCF_003945595.2 Pipra filicauda | reverse complement strand
ACAGTTAAGGAAGACATAAAAAACTGCACAACAGCAGCTGGAGAGAGGAGTGAGAATAGGAGGGGAACAGCCCTGCACACAGCAGGGCAAGGGAAGGAGGGGCAGGAGGTGCTCCAGGCACAGGAGCACAGATTCTCCTGCAGCCCCTGGTGCAGCCCGTGGTGAGGCAGCTGTGCCCCTGCAGCCCAGGGAGATCCAAGGGGGAGCAGGTATTTTTTCAGCTTTACTTTTTTCAAAACCTTGTTGAATCCTACAAATAGTCATCATATGGTAACCAGATCTTCAGCAGGAAGAAAAAACAAGCACCTGTTCAGTGTGTTCAACAGGATGTGAGAGTACTCAAGGGTGAGGACTTCACTGGGGATGCCTGAAGTAACACTTCATAGATGCAGGGGAGAGCCAGGCATCACCCAGAACCTCTGAAATACTGAAGAAAACAACCTCTTCTGCTTCACTGTGGGACAAAGCAGATCAATGCAGCTCCCACTGTGCCTCCCAGCAGCTTGAACTCCCAGAACTGAGCCATCTTCCCCTTTCCTGTTAGTAGCTAAAAAGAGGAAAGACTGTTTATTTCCTGCCAAAGCAGATGCACAGCACAAATTCATAGAAACAAGATGGGCAGGAAGGAGGAAAAGAAAAAAAGAAAGAAAGAAAAAAAGGCAAGTGGAATTTAGACAGTGAATAGAAAGGAATTCAGAACCATTGCAATGGCCTGTCTAACCTAGATATGGCAGACTGCAAACAAGACCAGAACAATATAAAAGGGTCACTGACTGCAGGGACAGCATTTCCATCCAAACGCCACTGGGTAACCTTTTGCAACAACAAAAAAAACCCAAACATGTTTTTTTCCCCCAAGAATTATAGACACTGACAACTGACAGTTAAACCAGCAGCAAACCAGCCAAGATCTTAATTTTTCCCAAAACTAGTATCTTCAGCTTCACTATATCAAATCATGGCATACCTGGGGGTTTTTTTGTGAGGTTTTTTTTTTTGCTTTAATACAAAGTAGACATTTTAAAGATAACTAAATGCAGAGAGATCTATTTCAAAGTGCAGTTGAACATTTCCTTTTACAAGATTTCTTCTCTTGCAATGTCCTTAACTCTGCAGTGCCACATCTCAGCACGACTAAAAGAAGTACTTCACCATATTATAGCTCTGAAGACTTTTTTTAATTCTTTAGTCTTCAGACATTTGCAACAATTAATTGAATCTCAAGCTCCCAAGAACAAATTTTTATCTTCTCAAACAACGTGGGAATCAAGGTAAAGGCCACAAGGAAATGACTGACCAGACAGAACTGTGAATGCTGCATCAGCCACAAAGGCTCCTGGGACTGAAACCCTACTATCAGCTAAAAAAAAGAGAGGATTCATTTCAATATCTTACTGTAAATCAGTGAGCTAATGGACATGGTGTATCAAGAGAGGAAATAACAGACATTTACTGTATTTTCTGAACAGAACAAAATAAAACACAAAATGTTTTGCCTTCTGCATCTTCAGCCAGTCAGTGCCAGGAATGGCACAACCACAGCATCAATCCTTATTCCAGGCCCTTTCCATGCTACCTTTTTCTTCATCTCAGTAGCAGAGCTTCACTAGCCCTGTTGTGAGCAGTTAGTGTTAAGCAGTAATATATAAGCAGAATGTATAATAGAAGGATACATTTACAAGTCAAATGCTGGGCATGCAGATGTTACATAGCTGAGAGCTACTGAAATGCCTTTTGGTTTTAAAATTGTTTAAACTCAGTAACCTCCATCACCAGAATTAATACCTGCTGTTTGTGCTGCAGCAGACGGCAGAACCTACTTAGCATAGTGATAATCACCAGCCAAGTTGTGTATCTAAGACTTTACTGCACCTGCTTCTCTACCACTAACATGAGTTTCAGAACTAAATTACATCTCAGGCAAACCTTGATCATCACACGAAGCACACACTGCAGAGCAGCTCAAACACACACAACCAAATCTTCCTGTAATGTCCTGAGAACAGCCAGAACTCACACAAAGCCAAGCACAGCAGTGCCTACCAGCACCAGACTAGCACCAAACTATCCAGTTTTCTATCATGATTCTAAAGTCCCTTCTCAAGTCCTGTCTCCCTTCTACCCCAGGCAAGATATCTCGCTTCTCTACGTTTCCAGGTCTGTTCTTTTAGGTGAATAACTTCAAGTTCATAAGATCACTAAGTAGAAGGAGACAGCCAGCTCTCTTCCTGTGGTTCTTGGAAAGAACGTACACTTGGACTTCTACAAACAAAAGGTCAGTGTGACCCAGGTCTACGGGAGTGCAAAATGGTGGAGGAATAATGTTTTAAATATTGCAGATAACCCTGTCTAGTAAAGTTGAGCCATCAAGGTACTAAGTGCTTTAAAAATATGCAAGGAGAGCTATAGCTGCAAAGAGCTTGCAATACGAAGTTGACCTGTGCTTACTTTGTACTGTAAGTCTTCTTCCTGATTTTGCCTTGAAATTTTGCTGCAAACAGTATCCACCTCTATTTAAAAAGTCACAACATTTTGTCACTTACTACTGCAATTACAGTGATGTAATTTTCACAGGAAGGTGGTATTTAGAGGAGCTAATACCACATCACAATGAACATGAGAAAAATGATTGGAAGCACAGAAAAAGCGAGATAAAGGAGATAAATCCACAAAAAGAAGCAATATGTTGAAATAGGGACTTTAGCAGTGATGTTGGGTGCAGGAGATGGGAAAGATGATCAAAGCCCTTCGACAGATTTCCATTAGTAAAAATATCAACAGCAACTAAGTTCTGGCTACACACAAAAGCAGAACTCCCTGTTGGCAGGATGGTCAGGCTGGCACTGCTCCAAAGCCCACGCCTGATCAATATTCTCTCAGCAGATATTCCAGTTCTGTCTGCAAAGGGGACCAGCGACCTCAACATGCCAATATGCATCTCTAGAAATAACTTCTACTCAATACACACAAACTAATGTCTTCTCCTCTTGTTCAAAAAAGAAAAGAGCAACTGCACCTCCATCTGCAAAAGGAAGTGTCAGAATGTTCCAGGCTATGATTCCAGCGTGGGAATGTTAATTAAACACAGACCATCCTGCAGAGCAGAATCAGATATTTTAGAAAACTCGAGCTTAAAGGAGTACAAACGAGCCTTTAGAATTAGCTATTTGCTTAATTCCCATTTTCCTTCTCAGTCTACTGTGGTACTACACTGCTAGGAATGACATTTTAAGTACCTAAAACTCACAAATTCCATTTTAGGAGTGAGATGTTCCAAGTTCAACAGTTCAGTGCCCAGCATTGCCACACTGGCACTTTGGTGTTGAACTGCCTTGAAAAAGTTCCCATTCATGACCGACCAGCAAACTTGAGTATGAATCAGGAGCCAGTAAGTCATTCCAGTGCTTCATACTGAAATATTTTTCCTCCCACATCACCCTTTTGGTAACTCATCCTCAGTTTTCACACCATTATCTGTATTTTTCACTATTCATAGTCCTATAGCAGGGCTCCTATGGTCCTACACAGCTGTACTGCTGCACGAGGAAGTTTCTGGTCCAAACTCAACACTTTTACCTTTGGATCTGTTGTCAGCAGCTTGAATGCTTGGTACACTTGTGCTTCTTTCACACCTCCACCAAGATCCAAGAAGTTGGCTGGCTTTCCACCATTCAGGGATATTATATCACATGTTGCCATGGCAAGTCCAGCTCCATTGACTGTAATTGTAAACATCAAGAGCTTATTTTTCCCATGAAAGTACATAAGATTTGTGAAAAGGCTTAAAATGTGTCAGCACAACCACATAACATGGCTCAAAATGCTACATATCTATTTCTAAATATGTCAGTACCTATTCAAGGACATCCCACACAACAAATAATTAAAAATCTGGTGTAAACCCACCAACACTTAGGTTTCTTTAGGACTTAGATGTGCACCTTCCCCTAAGCATGTAGGAAGACTGGGATGGTAATTGGGGGAAATGCAAAACCTGCTGATTTTATTAAAAATAGAGACACAAAAACTTCTGGGAACAGTGATTGCATCGTGAGACATGAAGGACAAATTGACTCCTTAAGCTCCCCTCCCAATACTCTGATAGCAGTAGATGATGCTTTCTATTACTGTAACATAGACAACTCAGTTTTGGGGACAGATCTCAGACTGCCTTTTATTTTGCATTTGCACCAGTCTAGAAGCATTACCATGGGCAGGAACATCCTCTAAACTAGGAAAAGTAGATGAAAATTTTGTGTGCCCAGTAAGTTGCTCCTGCTGGACAAAGGCTCCCCAGTCACTTGGAATTCAAGAGCAATACCAAATACTAGAAAAATTCCATAGTGTTGCCAATTGTTGTTTGGGTTTTGGAGTCTTTTGGTTGGTTTTGTTTTGTTTTGCTTTAAATTGAGATTAAAGTCTCACTGTGACTTACTGAATCAACTGCAACACATTGCTAGAATCTTCTAGATTTGTGATTAGAGTACATATCTGAGCAATGTAAATGCATTTTCTCACTAAGCTGAGAAAAAATGTCTAATTCAATTAGATTAATAATGAAATGTTGTACTGGCTAAAAGAATTTCTACAAAATAAAAATTGTGTAGAGTATAGCAGACTTTTTTACTTATCTCTTCTAAACAGCAAAGTAATTTCTGTTCTAAGGAACTTCAGAAAATAAAAAACTGTCATTTTCCTTTTAATAGCCAAGCAGATTCTTTAGCAGCTTTCCTTAAAGAGAAATGGAGTTCACTATTCAATTTTAAGTGGGAATGTCATGTTTATACACACATACTTTTGCAGTGTCTTAAGTACCACAGTCTCATTTTTGAAAATTAATGATTGATTCTTGATGACTTTTCTTGTTTTAATTACTCGAAAGATCAATTGCAACAGTTTAAAAATTCCGGCTTCTTCTTTAGCCTGACACCACTCATGTCCTGCCTGTCTGCTGTGGCCATCATCACAGTTACAACACAATTTTAGCTTCATTCCTGCAAGAACTTGGGGAAGGACAGAAAACCTCAGCAAAACAGACTGAAATACTGTCAAGGGTGGACTGAATGTCAGAATGTAAACAAAGTTTATACATTGAACAAATATGAATTTGTCTTCAAATGTCTTTTGGATGTATTTGTTCTTACCAAAGCAAGCAATGTTTCCATCCAGTCCTATGTATTTCAAATCATATTTGGCAGCTTCGTTCTCTATGGGCTCATTTTCAGACTTGTCATCCATGGCAAATATTTCTTTTTGTCTGAATTCTGCATTGTCATCAAAGTTTATCTTGGCATCAAAGCAAACAACTACAGGAGAAAATAAAACAACATGCAGGCATTTAGAGTTTACAGTTAGTCAGAGCTTCTGAAATATTATGGCTACTGCAGCAGGGAGGGGGAGAGGGTTGCTTTGGGAACGATGGTGCCTCAGCATATGATCAGCTGAAGTTCATCGAGTCCAGCAGCAAAGGGCAGGTTTCCCTTAAATGCTCTACTGAGAACACATTATTTCATTAAAGATCTCAAACAAGATGAAGCCAACATACGGTAAAAATGACCAAAAGACTACTTTTAAATCAAGAAAGTTTAAAAAGTAAATACAAAACTTCTCATAAATATCAACACCCACTATGGTTGTAAAAACAAATCAAGACGTAGCTAAACCTGACTATATTAAGTAACAGATAAAAGTCTGGCTAGCAGCTGGAATATTCACATAAACACACCAGTAACAGAAATGCCTGTAGAGTGTTATTTGCCCATTTACTGACTCATTATTTCTATGGGTTTGCATAAGCAAACACCTCATTAGATTAAAATGTTGTAAGTAAATGTAAGACTATATATTTATCATGTTACTATTTAAGTAATTTCACTTGTACTATACCCAAATTAAAATTACTCACTTAAGTATAATTGATTTGTTAAGGCAAACCAATCAGATTTAAGTACCTTTAAATGCTGCATCCAATAGTTTTTCTATCTGCTGGGTTTTTATTCATATTGCCATTGAAACACGTAGATGGTACATGTGAACGTGTTCATGAGCACTGTACACATCTGGAGGTCAATTGCAATTAAAAAGGTAATTTTAGTCTTTCAAACTTTACACAAATAGGAGAGTTGTAACTCTGTGTCTTGATTTTTACTGGGTTTTCTTGTTTTGGTTTTTTTTCGATGTTGATGTGGTTTTGGTTTTTATTTTTTTAATATCTGACTTGTAACTGATAGCAGATTAAATGAAAACAGTATCAAATTTCATTTCAGTGATTGCAGTTTCAGAAAACTGTTCATGAGTGTGTATAACAAATCTCTTGGAAGAGTCTAGATTTCACCTGGTCAACCATCATGTGGGAATGTGCCAAAAGCAGAAATATCTGCAGTTCATCATATGCTTCTACTGTACTAGAGCTGCTTCAATTTTATTTTTTTTAGCAATGAACTAAGACTATTTTTTTTCTTCAAGCTTTCAGTTCCTTAAATTGCAAAAACAACTGAAAGCTAGAGTACAACTGCAGTTTCAGAGCTCTGTTTAAACACAAACATCCTCGATGTCACATTAATAGAAACTCATTTCTACAGAACACTCATCTTTAACAAAGGCCATGCTGTACAAAGTAGCTGCAAAAACATGTATTAATATGTATCAAACCATTTTCACCATCAAAAGCACATTGTTACATGCATGATGGATTATACAAATGGATTTTTCTTCTAAACATCAAAGAAAGCTCCAAAAGTTATATTCATGAAGTACTTGTGTTGTTATTGCTAGTGGTGTAGGATTTTTGTCATCTACAAATTCAACAGTTTACACTGAGAGCAAACAAAACAAAACAAAACAAAAATGGGCATAATGGGAATCTGACCCACTACTGTTGACAAAGAATTTGCTACAAAATTAAACAAAATACATAAACCAATGTATCTCCTAATGGAAATTCACACAAGTGAAAAACACAAAACACAGTAAGAAATAAATCCATCTTATCCATTACTTTGACAGGAATAATGGTCTTCATACAGAGACTTGTATTTTATCATTAGAAACAACTGCATTAAGCTACTCAAATGTTCTTCCATTTGTTTCATCTTTATTCTTCTTAAAGACATTTCAGATGGAGAAACTGCTAGCAAAAAAGAAATAAGCACAGGAAGACTCCTGTGCATGTCTGCTGTAAGATGGCTTTCACAGCTTGAAACCCACTCTGTTTCTGCTCCTCAGCTTCCTGGATGCAAAACACATAAGGAAAAACCCCAGAGAAAAGAGCATAAAAACTCCTACCATCCCTCAAATTAAGCCCTTCTCACTAAATATGCACAGCCACTCCAGAAAAGCCAACTTGGTAACTTATCCAAATGATAATTTCCATAGTGACACCTCATAGTGCTCCAGCAAGGATGCAAAGTTAGTACCACCATGGTTCCTTAGGACCTTTAAGGACCATATTTGGTTTCCTCTCATTTCAAACTATCCTCTCCTTCACTTGCCCCTCCTTGTCTCCTTCACTTGCCCCTACCAATTTCCCCTCTTGGTACCCACCAAATATGTCTTCAGCACCTCAGTGATGCCCCTGTCGTGTTACCTGCCACTTCATCCTCAGTGTCCACTCACCAACACCCAAGACATACTTAAAGGTCTTCTTCTTGGCTGAGGGGGATGTAAGGACTGAACTGGGGTTCTGTCCCTTGCTCTGCCAAAATAACAGAACAGCAAAGTGCTTCTCTCCCAGACAACCAAGTTAGTCTTGAGCCAGTGAGTGTGAACACCAGGGCAGGCAGATCGTGGCACAAAGAGCTCACCTCGAGCTTGTTTCTCTGCCTGACTTTAGACAATCATCATAGACTGTGTCCCAATTTCTGTCACCTAACCAAGCAAGAGGACTCCTGGGTGCCTTCCATACTGCCCTGTAGTGTTGAGGTACCTTGGTCAACTATTCTGCTACAAAAATGATTCCAACAAGTTTTGAGAAAGGAAATTTTGCTTTTATAGTATCAGTGGTCTTGAACCAACAAAATACACCTGGTGAGTCTATCAGTTAGGAGACAGACATACCTATGGATTTGTTTTGAGATTAACATCATATTC
Organism: Pipra filicauda; assembly: GCF_003945595.2. Taxonomy (NCBI): domain Eukaryota; kingdom Metazoa; phylum Chordata; class Aves; order Passeriformes; family Pipridae; genus Pipra; species Pipra filicauda. The sequence continues at coordinate 2,033,115 of NW_024104798.1, read as the reverse complement.
TGCAGGAAAGTGCCAGCAGCTCTCGTTGCACCTATTTGAGAGATCCCATTCATTTTCAAAAGGTCACAAGTGTCATGTACTGCAGTTGCCAGACCAGGAAAAATCCAGACTGTTCCTTTCACAAGGTCTTATTTCATTGTTGGGCTTTCACTTCACTGTGCAACAGAAAGTGAAAAGGTCCTTCTCACCTCATTCCCAACTGATTTTAATGGATCTATTTAAACAGAGGGGGAAAAGAGCAGTCTGATGGGTTCTGAAGGCAAATTTTCCATTTAAAATTGAGCTCATCAGAACAACTCAGGTCAACAGCAGGGCTTTGTGTTCCTCTCCCCAGTATACATTTCACAAATTGCTCAAGAACCAAGGAACCCAGAATTAGCTGCTAAGAACTTGAGTTGTATTTATTAAGCTGAGTGAGGTTTGCAATGCAGAAACTGCTGATTCAATGTGTATGTTATTATGGTACCTCAAATGAGCTGGAAAACTGAGCACACAGTGCTGTGAATGATCCTCAAATAGAACTAGTTTTGGTGGAAATCATTCCATGAGGTAAACTCTGTGCACAGAGCTGAAGGATTCTGGTGTCAAGAACACCAAAAAGCTCCACAAACCAAACAGGAATTTGAAGAAAGTCTGTTATTAAAGAAGAATTCATGCCTTTAAACCATAAATATGTTCTTCTAGCTTGGTTTAACCTGAAAACAGCTTATTATGTAAAAAAAGACCTGCCGATACATTTGACCATTTCTGTCACTGTCTCTGAATTATTGTGATACACTTCAATATTCCTTTTTTTTTTTTAATATCACTTTACATTAGGGCATTTAAATGTCCCAGAGTCTATTTTATAACAAAGAGTACCATCTTTTAAGATGCATTAATAAAGCTGGGTAGGGCAGGATTTGTTTTCCACCTTTTAGTGCTTTTCAGATTCTCTGGCAACTCTTTTGCAAGTGAAGGAGCGAGGTGGTAACTGTGATCCACCTGGATCAGCCCTATTCTACTTCAATATACCACAGGCATACTGAAATAGTTCCTCCCCTCCTCACCTCTGTCCAAGTTAATTGGACAAAAAGGACAAATGGAAGGAAAGGTTTCAGCTGGAAGACCAACTACGAAGTGAAAGGTAATCCAGCTCCTCATTTTTACCCTGTCCCTCAGTGCTGTAGTCATGGTGAAATCCGACCAATGACCCTTTTTCCTCCCAAAGGGTGTAGCCAAGTGTCAGTTCCAGCTGAAATTTGTCCTGTGCTCTGATCGGCTGCAGAGTCATGCACTTAAAATCTTAAATTACCCATATATACAGGGACATAAATGAACGAGTTTCTTCGCACACGATCTCAGTAATTCTAGCAGCATTAACACGACCTCCCCCCAAACAAAACCACTAAACAAAAAATACCCAAAACAAACCCAAGAAAACCTCAACTTTGCACAAGAGCAGAAGAGCAGGAAATGTTGCTGTTTCTCACCAAGCAGAACGTGTAGAAGCCAATACTTTCAGTATTTGGATGAAAGAACAAAAGGTATTGAAATATAAAATCTGCCATGGGAATGTTTATGAATGTTGCTTAAATTACATTACAAAATGAAATTAATGCAAAGCTGCTGCTACATCCTTCTATGCAATTTAATTTATAGTTTGCATAAATAAAGAACTATAATGCATTCATTTGTTTCCTTCAATTTCTTACCTTGCCCTTCTGGAGTTTCACCAAAGGGATTCACTTCAACCTGAGTGGCATCAATTTTCAGGAAAAGATTATACAGCTTCTTAATTTGATCTGCTGCCTAAATTTGATCAAACGATTTACAATTACCACACAGAAAAATAAAAGTAAATGTTTTCAAGGCAAAGGTAAACCATTATAGATTATTTTTAATGCATTAAATTGCAAACTAGCTCTAGATAATTACTGCTTTTATTTCTGTTTTCTTAACCATATTCATAGTCTCTTAAGTAGGTATAATGTAGAATTATGATACTGCATAACACTTAGTAAATGTGCATTTAAAGACTACATGAACTGGAGACTTTCTACAAAATAAACATTACAATTACTATGACAAGTTTAATTTGGAAAGTGACTGTTGGGCACTAACAAAATGATGTATTCTCCAGTATGCTGAGATCTGAGTTGAATTCATGTTAATCAGTCTACATTCAGAAACCACAAAGCAGTATGTGCCCATTAGTGACTTAGGGAAAAAAATACCTATTTCTCCTTCCTACATCAATCTGCAATGTTTTCTTGAAGAACTTATATCCAAAGCATGCTTGTTTACTCGTTGCTTGTTTCCTATCCTCCCTCACCATCTATCTCAGTGCCCAGCTGTGTGGCCAAAACTGACAACCAACTGCCAAATCTTTTGTTCTTATAACATTCTTCCACTAATAGAACAACTTGAAAACAGCAACACGAGTGCACATAAAAAAACCCCTTTGGTTCATTACACACTGACAACCTATTAGCTGAAATAAGTTTTCAGATGAAGTGCACTAATAAAGAAGCACTCAAATTTGTCCCCTCATTACTGATCAGCTAACTGAAGTACACAATCCAAAAATTTGGAACCTCTCCTAATAAGTGAATTAGAATAAAAAACCCAGAAGTGAGCTTTCTCCTACAATGTCAGTCACATGAAAGAAAAAATTACAACTGGAAAGACTCAAAACCAGACCCAGTTTTGCCCAGAGGGGTTGTGGACTCGCTATCCCTGGAAGTGTTGAAGGCCAGACTGGATGAGGCTTTGAGCAACATGGTCTAGTGGAAAGTGTCCCTGCCCATGGCAGGAGGGTTGGAAGAAAATGATCTTTAAGGTCTCTTCCAACCCAAACCATTCTGTGATTCTATGATATCTTTAAAGAGTTACAGTTGGGAAGCAGCATATAAATTGCTCAGGAAGCCTTCCCTGCTCAAAATTTACCAGTTGAAGCATTCTCAGTGGTTTTGACTTTAACCAAATTATCAGTTATAAATCTGCAGCAGTTTCCTTGGCACAAACACTGGGGTGGACACACTGCCCCAGTACCACAGGGGTGAGGCTGTGTCAGCAGTGATGCTGGGGAGGAAGCTCCACCCTGCAACCCCCACTGACTCCGGGCAACCTGAAGAGCTCTTATTGCCACAGGAAACTGTTCTATTTGTACCAGACCACCAAAATCACTTCACTTTTATTATTAAAGGCTGCTCCATCTTTCAGCACCTCTCTGAATCAGGCAGCTTAATGTCAACACTTCTCTTTCTCAAGGTCTACAAGTGCTGAGCCTCTTCAAGGCAAAGCATAAAATCCCAACTTAGAACTAGTGAATACATAAGTAAATACTAGGATTTGTCTGAATAAAAGCTGTGTCCCTATGCCTCAGTAAATTCCTTTGAGTTGGCAGCATAAAGAAAGAAATGCATTCCTGCAGCATTATTTAAATGTGTTATTTAAAAGTCCATATATTGCTGTTAATTATTAAGTACCAGAACTCTTCAAGGGTTGAAAGGTTCTACATAATCATTCCTCCTCATTAGATATACAGCTAAATCTTCAAATGTGTGTTAATCAACCTAATGATTATGCATTTGTTAATTGCATGTTGGGATAGAAAATAATTAAAACTGCTGAATTAAAAATAAAGGAGTTCTAAAAAAATGACAGTTTGATACTACAGAAACAAAAACACGGCAAAGCAGATTAAGCAAGCTCTCTTCTCTGCAAAATGCTTCATACTGGCAAAAATATATATTCACTGTATTTATGTAGAAAAGAGATACTGAAAAGACAACAAGCTGGCAGCCTTTTGGTTTTGAGTGGAAGGTTAAAAAAAAAAATCTAAAAGGCTTCAGTTACACAGCCAGATACACTTTTACTTCTCTCTATAAAGGGCCAATTTTCAAAAAAAGTTCTACCCATGTCATTCCCTGAGCTCCAATGGAATTCCAATGAAAGCAGAAGAATCCCACGTGGTCTAACAGCCTGTTGTCATCGATTGCTTCAAAGACTAGGGACTCTCACTTCAAAACAATAAGAACCTTATTTAAACTGCTAATGCCTAATGACAATTATATAGGTGCAATTTAGCATTTCAAATGTCAAAACGATCCCAATTTAATGGACACTTGGCCTTTTGTGCCTATTGGAAAGCATTTAACATATAGCTGGGCTAAAAAGTCTTCAGTCTAAACCAAGGGAGTAGAGCCAAGTTACCTGCTGTTGTAAAGGTCCTTGGAATCCCAAATTTTTTGCCATCTGCAAAGCCTGACGATCCTTTATGCCTTCAAAAATATCTATTTCCTCCTGCAACAATAACATGCATAAATATAACTAAATATTCAATCTGAATGGAGATTTAAAACTTCAAAAGGAAAACACTTAGTATACATTTGCAAATTAGTAATTAAAGCCTGGCTGTTTGCCAAGGCTCCCTGAGACTGAGGCTGTGGCAGCTGCCTATAGGGGATGTTATAATTACCACACCGACTATGAGACGGTCCTTCCAAAAAATATATAATTCTTCAGGGTGGCACACTGACAAGACAATGTGACACAAGTTTTCACTTTTAATTACTGTACAGATGGCGTTGACGAATATTTAGTCTGTTAATTTTTATGACATATTCTGGAATATTTTCAAGGCAATGAGTGTCACTGCCCAGTAATACTGTGAAGTTTATATAATTTTAAAATGCACATTAAATATTTTTACAATTTTTTGAATAATTACACTTGATTGTATCAATTATTTTCTCAGTTGAATAGCTTGTCTATTCATTATCTTGCCACAGTAACATAAAAAATACTTAAATGTAGTCATCGTTAAAAAAGTAATTACAACAGTTGTATTTCAGGTGCAAAAGTCTTGCAGGTACAAAGAAATAATTAACAACTCTGTCAATTAGAGAAAAACAGCCACAGAAGCAATAACTATATTGGCACCAACCTACTTGTGAAAAAACTGTGTACCTTCCTGAGAGCAAAACTCACTCATAAAACATTTCAGATATAAAGTTTAACATATGACATAACAACCAGATTTAAGCTCTTTTTCTAAGTGAGTTGGAGACACAAACACTAATAAAATCAGATGTTAAACATGCTTCATCTACTAGATAACAAGTTTGATCCTGTATTCGATGAAACACAATTTTTATGGTTTTTACTGTCTTCTTTCCATACACGGAAGAATTAAAAATGGAAAGAGAAAGAGGGAAAAATATTCTTTTGGATAACTGACATGGAATATTTTTAGTGTAAAACATCATTTCAATACCTTAAAGATAAGTTCTGGACTAGTTACTGCAACTTCTTCTATGTCCACACCACCCTGGGGACTGCCAACCATGACAGGTCCATTGCAGGCTCTGTCCATCAGAATTGCAAAGTATGTTTCCCTGGAAATATCCAGTGCTTCTGCAACCATCACCTAAAAGTGAATACAGGAAAGAAAAGAAAACATCAACACTTCTGATGGGTCCTTCTGCATTGCCTTAAAATGCAGCAGTTTGACACTTGCTATCCTGAAAAGAAATGTTTGTTTCATGGCTTTTACAAGGTATTACAACCCAGGCACCTTTTTCCCCAAGAAATCCTCTCTCCCTAAATAAGACACTCCCCTGGTGCTGCTGTTCTCACTGGGGCATGCAGCAAGCAGTGTAAATGTAATTGTTGGGGTTTTTCAAGAAAAGAATCAGAGCTGCTGCCGAGCCCATAAGGCAGACATATTAAATTATTACATTACTCTATATTACATTTTTATCCCCAAAAAGCACTTTAATGTGCTGCTTCAAGAAAAACTTGCCTCACAAGGGACTCAGTTTGCAAATCACATGGATGTAAGGGTGGGCACACTGGCCTTCAGCTGCACCTCACCAGTAGCACTGTTCCTCACCAGTAAATCCTCAGGCTTAAGTTCTCTCCCTCATTCTGACAGAAGACCACCCAACCCTTAAAATCCTGAATTCTTGCCCTAAGTATTTCCTAAGAAAACGGGTTTAGAGATAATTCTGGCATCCAGCTTTTTACTTTCAACTTAGAGAGTCAAGCGGATGTGTGTCCTTCAGATGCTGGCACAATCTAGAAACATAGAAATTTGTTTTTCCAAAATGCTACTAGTTTCTATTTATTATATATAAGCTACAGAGCCCTTTTGTACCAGTATCTGACAGATACCTCAGCACACAACAAAACAGACTATTCAAATCCTACATGTGTGGAATCTACAAGTACTCACATTAAAAATTGGCCCATACAAAATCTTTGCTAAAACTTTTTCACTCCTCACAAAAAAATTACAAAGTCCTTGCCATGTTAGTATTGTAATAACTGTAACTTCCTCTTCATCTGAACTGTCAGCTTTTTCAATAGTTTAACAATAGCAATGAAGCAATTTCAGAGATTAAGTAGTTATACACCTGGCCAAGGACTCACAAACTATGTTTTGATATAAGAATACTAAATTCCCCCAGTTATTCTTCATTTTAAGAAAAAATCTCCATATGACCATTGTTAATTCTTCCTTGTGATCATGACCGGTGCCATAATCTCAGGTGCAAAAACTGCAGTTCTGCTCCACACTACACTTTTGCTTTTCAACCTGGAAGTGAATCAGCCACCTCTGCTTTAATCAGCATTACAGCTTCTTGTGATGATCATCAACTATATTCTTCCTTAACAGAGCTACTATTTCCCATCTTTCAAGGGAACTGGTAGAAATTAGGAAAATCACTTCCCCAATATTAATATAATTAGGAAGGATTAAGTGGCAACATCTTTCTAACACGGTCTGTTTATGAAGTGACAGTTTTGAACAACGACTGCGGACAAAGATCCTCACTGAATGAAACATCAGGTGAAATTCATTCTAACAGTCAGCAGATCTGAGACCTGCAGCCTTAAAACTCTGCCTGCCCGGCAAGAGGTGTTCCATCAAATGAGTATTCCTGGGGTTTTCATAGTTCAAGGGCTATAAACAAGAAAGATGCACTATACTTTCACCCAAGTCGTTTCTTTGACATTCTATTCCAGCACACATAAGAAGGAATGTACTTACCTTCTGCCAGGCTGTGTGTTATTGGGGAACAGGGGGCAAAAAAAGTAAGAGACAAGGAATTAAATAAAGCCCTCTGTGCTCAGAATGGAAGGAAAGATGAAATTTCTTTATGGTTTTTTTGACTTGGAAGAAACTTGCCTTATAGTAATTTTGTTTCCTTCTACTTTTACCTCACTTTATTCATACAACAGAGGGGGATGTAAAGGAATAGTTCAAATAAGCGACTGTTCAAAAGGAAACTAAAGAAAACTAGGGTGAAGGAGAGAACTAAAAATGCAGAAAACTACTGTTCTACTTAAAAGTATCTGCCTATTTTAGATTACTACAGAGGGATGCTAAAAGCCAACTTCAGAGACACAGCTTGGCTACTTGCCAAGATTTGTCAAATTAACAAGCAAAGACAGGGAAAGCATCCTCGATTTGCTATTGTTTTTACCTGCATCCATGTTTTCACCTTCTGACATATCCTGCATCAATGTATCTGAAAAATGTGAGTGAGTTGCTTTAGACACAGGTCAAATAAAACAAAGCGTCCTCCTGGGTCTTGTTGGAGCAGCTCAGTTTCCACAGAGCTCAGGGTCAGGGCCAGACTTAGGATGGGAGTGCACTCAACAGGTCTTGAGGAATACATTTGCAGGCACAGCAGGTAGGACTTACATTATTAAATCAGGTATCTTCAACTGCTACTTCCAACTGGAGTGATTGTCCTCACTGTTGCTAATTAACCACATCAACATCGTCAGATACTTCTCTGTCTTAATTCACAAAACTATTGAGAATCTAATTTGTAGTAGGCAACCTCAGAGCAAAAATTGTCAGACTGTACAATACCTCTCATTTCTCCCAACAAAAAAAAAAAACTTTCCTTCACCATCCTCCCTGTTTGCTGCAGAGCAAAGTCAGGGAATTCAGCGTTCAAGGTCTTTAAATATTATTGAAGTCTACCCATCATTCACACAACAAAACTAATGCAAACACATCAATGAACAGTTAAGAATAACGAAATTGAATCTACAGATTGTTGACTCTTTGTCTGTTCTGCTTTTGATAAAGAATGTGAAGCACCATTATCTGTTTGCCACATCACGTTTATATTTAAAATGTCTTGGGGAAAAATCAGCTTTCATTAAAACTTCCTGACAACTTCCAGCTTCTCAATAACACATCATTACCTAAAAGTTTAAGTCACACATCTAATTTCATAAGGGTAACTGTAACGGCTTTTTTTACGCAGAATCAAATATGCAAAACGTTCATTCTGTTATTGCTTGGAGAGAAAACACAGGTAGTGAATTCTCAGGTTGTCATGATAAGAGAAGACTGCCTTCTCAGATAACCATGCTCTCCAAATTCCAAGCTGCCATAAGAGGATTTTATGTAAACTCACAAAACAGCTTCCAAGTTATGAAGGATCTGAGGAGACTGCTGTTTATTTGAGAAACATCAATCCGAAGAGGCACAAACACACTTTAAATTCTCTAGCAGGTGCACAAATTGAGAAAGAAAGCTGAAAATGCCATTTTCTGCTCCATAATTATTCTAATTGTAGAAAATTTCTATCTTTTATTCCTTCCTTACAAATACATGTAAAAGGTACGTGACTTCCATTCCCTCACTTGACACTAGCTCGTTGATTGCCTCACAAAGTGACATAATAACTATTTTCCTTCTGAAAAACTCTTATTACCTAATTTTTTTAAAACATACAAGTGTTTTAAAATACTCAAACTTCCCAGAACACCAAAAAGTCTAAACCCCACAAAACCTAAAAACATGCTTTTACTTTCCACTTTGAACAGCAATTTCCTTTAAGTACATGTACACACAAACTCTTACTCACACACACATAGAAAGCACATGCCTTGAAATAGAACAAAAATGCCAGTTATTACTTCTCAACTTCCCCCCTGCTCTTAGCAAGCTCAAAGAGTCTGTCTGGCATTTTCTGTGCACTAAGTTCCCACTGCATTAAACAATATCTTATACATAGCTAAACTTATATTTTTAATCACATTACTGTAGTTTCTCCCTTGATTAAAATTTCAGCATTTGACATTGTAGTCCTGATGTTACAAACCTGAATGCCTCAACCCCTTTAACCACCTTGAAGATCCCTAAACTAACTTTGTGAAAGATAAATGCTTTTAAAAGACATAATTTTGCTCAGAAATAGGTTTTGATGACCTAGGTGCATAATTTGAAACACGCTTTCTTAGCTATCTAATAGGCATAATAGAGGGCAAACTGCTACATAGTGAATTAATTTAAAGCAGGATATATGCCCTTACCATATATTACCAAGAATCAGGATCTCAACATCAGAAATATAAAACATGTTATTTAAAAGTCAATATGCTTTTGAAAGCCAACTCTACAGTCAGAATGAAAGTCTATGTCAGTAGATGATCAGCTTCCCCCAGTGAAAAGCATCACACTGGGTTATCACGGATCAATATTAAAATACTTGCAAGCTGTGTCCTGAAAGGACAGGAAGGAAAACACACACAGTCTATCAAGGCTATACCCAATCCTGAACCACCAAAATAAATTCAGCAGTGCCAACTTCACCATCAACTTTACCTATGCCCCAGCTGCTTCCTGTTGGCCATTGTTTGTTCATACAAACAATATGTGGATGGGGAGGAAAGGAATCACAGGTTAAATCTTCTATAGCTACTCTACACAAGTCATGTTAATATAAATCCTTTGAATAATCCATGTAAAAAAACCCCAACACCCACACCCTTCTTTCATTTCTATCCATTTTAAAGAAAATTGGAAGTTTCTTTTTCAGAACTGAATCTATAACTGATGCTTGCACTCTTGACAAAAGAGTAGAATTTCTATACTGATGCATTCGAGGTAGGTCAACTGGGAAAAAGAATAAAACCTAAGAATTTAGAAAAGAAAGCTGGTTTTACGATACTAATTTTTCCAAGCAGAGTTTCTAAATACGGGAAAGGGATATCCCTTCTTACACCCTTAGTATTATCAGGATATCCAACAGACATGTTTTAATGGTAATACTGTTCCTCCTTTTGAATACATAGTATTTCTTTTCAACAGCAACTATGAGGAGTGATAGTAGTCTGCTCTCCGTGCTCCCCAAGAGAAGAACTGCCTGAACACCTTCCTCCAGCCCTCATTAGACAGGATCTTTCCAGATAGGTGCTCCCCTTCTATGCTAATACACCAAGCTGTTCACGGGATATGAAATGTGAACTGCAGTTCCTTTCAGTTCATGCCAAAATATTTTCTGGCATCAGATATACAGACCTATATGAGGATTCCTGCTCAGTAAAACAAAGCAAGAGACAAAAACACATAGAGTAGAAAGGCTATATGGATTTCCTGACTGATGGAATTTAAATAAAGTGAAGGAGAATCTTACTGAAGGGCTATCTGGGCTTCTCTTATTTAGGCCAATACAGAGCAATTAATTTATGCTGAAGTGAACCTTGGCACCCTGCAGTAGGCACCATCATAGGAAGATGAACTCCCACACATTAGCTGAACCACTACTGTGAGCACATTTTACTCTGTATCTGCAACAAGTCAGAAGAATGTCCTGCTAGACACCTTTTAAAAACTGAGATCTCTCTCATGCAAACCCTTCAATACTTAAAGGGGGCTTGCAAGAAAGATGGGGACAAACTTTTTAGTAGGGCCTGCTGCAATAGGTCCAGATGGTTTTAAACTAGAAGAAGGTAGATTTTTTTACAATGAAGGTGGTGAGGCCCTGGCACAGGCTGCCCAGAGAAGTGGTAGATGCTCCATCCCTGGAAACGTTCAAGGCCAGGTTGGATGGGGCTCTGAGTAACCTGATCTAGTTGAAGATGCCCCTTCTCACTGCAGGGGGGTTGGACAAGATGAACTTTAAAGATCAACCCAAACCACTCTGTTATTCTGTGAAAGTCACCTATCACTTTACTAACAGTTGCCCAGAGCTGAGGGTGCATGAAATACAGATAATATTATTATTAGAGGTAATCATGGATATATTACTTCTGTAAGCAGAATGTCAATAAGCATGTACAGTTAATTCTAAGTGCAGTTATTTTAGCATTTAGTATGTTTTTGATGAAGGGTGAGCCTATGACAAGGGATTCCCTTCGACATAGGCAGCAGAAATTAATACATTTTTCCACCACTAGGTATGCCAAAATTGATAAACAAAATACATATACACAGAGAAAGAAAAAGTACATTTTCTTTTTTTTTCATCAATTAGATGTAATAAATGAGGAACTGGAGAAGAAACAAAAAAAACCAAAAACAAAACCCTACATCATACTCCCCAACTTATTAATGCAAAATTGCACCTGAACACAGTTTTCAACTTTCAAGAAGCCAAAATCTTACCTTTTTAACTGTCACACCATCCTTTGGAGTTTGTTTTGTTGACAGATTGTACCCAATCATCTGTTTAGCCAGCTGTTCAACAGTCTTAGGGCTACAAACAAAGGAAAAATGTTAGTTTATTGAAAGATACTAAAAGAAACAGTCCACAGCTATTGTAAACAGTTTAAATATTATAGAAAAAGCAACTTATTTATGCTTTTTCAATTTTAAAGACTTACTCTTTAGTTAGATGAACTCCTCCTCTCAATCCACTATTGAAAATACCTTTTCCTCTCCCTCCAGCCAGAATCTGTGCCTTCAGAACAATTTCCTTTGCCTCTGTAAAAGAAAAGCACATTTCTATTCTATGGTGTGCCATTTATTGAGCTTATTAACCCAAGTTTAAATAGCACTTCCAGGTTGGACTATTTTAAAACAACAAGAAGTTGTTCATAAATAGTGAGCAATAAATCAAGTGTCAATTCAGCACTTTTATAAAGCAACCTTGCAAAAAAAGAATTGCTCAAGGAAGTTAAGGAATGAATATACACTGCTTATTAAATGGATAAATATGCCATTCTATGGATCAGAACCATGCTGTTAATGCTACACAGCTTGCACAACAAACCATAACCTGCACAGTGCGATGGATTATATTCTGGCATGGTTTCTAAAACATGAATCAGATCATATTTTGTCCTGAATACACAATAAATGAATGCTCATCAAGGAAAAGAAATTTCATTCCTCGCTCTAAACACATGGAAATGTATGGATGTGGTCCTAAAAGAAGAAATCCCCATCTCCAAAGGGCAGGTAAGTGGAGAGCAAGGGCAGGAGCCGTGAAGACACTTCATCTGTTCCTGAGGCATCACTTGAGCCTTTGGCAATTTGAGTATAACAATAGCTTAGTAATGAGAAAGTAAAGCAAGAACACAGTGACAAAAGCAATTGCACCATGTCCTACATTCCACACAGAAGCAATCCTGACATCCTTACAGAGTAAAACAAGGGGAAAAAGAGGACAAGAAAACAAACAACCAAACAAAACCGTCACTCATGGTCTCTGCAGCTCCACGGATCACAGCAGCTTCCTGAACCGTGAACACCTGCCAGGTGCCTGGAAGATGTTTATTAACACCCAGTACTGTCACTTGGCACATTTATCATAATACTGCCAGGTTCTCTGCAAAGTCTGAGATCCTGATATTAACATATCATTAAGTGTGCCTAGAAAAGGCCAACATTGTTATCCTCTCCTGGAGTCTGTGGAAATCTCTGATTTCAGAGATGTTTAGATTAGGTCACACCTTGAATCATAATATTATATCTAAGTATGAAGAAAACATGAGAATTTGTTGTTAATTTGACAAATTTACTGTTTAATTGGCACAGAGGATAAAGATACTTTCATTAAAACAAACACAGGCTTTCCAGGCTGTAAGGACATTTTACAGATTATTAAATATAAGTTGAGAGGTGCAGCAATTTTTGGTGCAGCCCAGCTCTGACACAGCATCATTTCAAAGTTCCTGTATAATAAATTTCAGCAACTAGGAAAGCAGCTGGATATTAGGATAGAATAAATATTATCAAACAAATAGTCTATTTCCTGCATTAAGACAGGAATGATTTTTTTACATAGGTATTGTACTTTAACACATTTATTATTATTATCATCATCATTATTAACAACAATTACTGTTCTAAAAGGTGCCTGATTTCCAGGCTTCTCAAGGCTAAAATCCTTCCACATATTTATCCATTCAATAACATTTGACATATATCACTGTGAACCTTAAAAGCATTCTCCTTGAAAGTACTTCATGTATTCCAATATATTCATGTTCTGGGCTCCCTATTACTCATGCCACAGCAGGGCAGATAACAAGGAAATTTAAATGCAACAAAAAGTTTTATATCAAGTGTTTCCGATGCACACGAATTATGAAGATGAATTAAAACTATAAATCACTTTCCAACCTGCAGAAGCAAACTCTAGAATCAAAATAGCTGCTGTGATAAAAAAATCTAATGAGGTATTCTTAATAGATGCTGCAAGCATTTAATTAGATCAGCTTTAGCTGCCAACCACCCCGACAATGCGAGCTTTGATTGTCAGTGATAGGTGGTATCAGTTCTGGGAGTGATCATCATCCTCATTCCCAATCAACATGCTCTATGAGCACCGATTATCTCCACTGAAATCCAACAAATGAAGTCAGAGAAAGGAATTAATGTGTACATCTTTGTAATCCACTAGAGGACTATCAAGGCAATACAATAACTTCAGGAAAACAACTCTCAAACCCATAAACAAACGGCTTAGAAAGTGAGTATAACCACGTAAAGATTAGACCTGAAGAACTAATCAATGCAGCAGCTCAGCAGAGCAAGTACAGCAGGTTCTTTGTGCCTTGCGGGAAACCAACAGGAAGCAATTTAATTCCATAATTATTTGCCCAAACTCTGTAAAATGAAGTAAAGCAGCCAGGTCTTATTTTACGGTAACTAGGCTTGATCATTCAGTACTTACCAAGCTGATTCACTACTGAAAGTCACCATCTTATTTAAAGAGTTGATTTCTAGAAGTGCTCAGACCAAGTTTTTGTGTTAGATCCTGCCTGAATTCCCAAATTAAGTTAGAAAGACTATCCCAAAAGAAAAATGTGAGTTTAACTGGAATATCTGAAGTAATTCACTTTCACTTTTAGATTTGATATAAATAAATAAATAAAAAATAATCTAAAAAAAGATTCCCAAATTCAGTATGAAACCCATCAAAACCAGAGGTGTGTAACTAATTTCCATTAACATCCTTCCAAACTGTTGTAGTAACATTGCAAAAATGTTTGAGCAGGGCTGTGTAGTTACAAATACAGGATTTGAAGAGAACCAAGCACAAGCAACACATCTTTACACCATCACAAAATATAGTGCAATGTTTTCAACAGCTTTTGGTCACTGAGGCTTCAACTACTTCTGTGCATGTCCACTGACTGACCAGCCTTGTGCAAATTAAAAAACAAAACTCCAAAATGATAAACCAGCCTGCTTCTTAAGTGTGCATATACTTTTTTTGTCATCACTGATTTAAAATTTTCTTTATCGTTAAAAACAATACAAAAACCCAACTGCTTTTAAGTGTCACTAATTTAGCAGCAAGTAGCCGCAAACTGCTCCACGCAGATTAATGACACATTGCTGGTAACAGCATGTGTTCTTAACTAATTATAACTTGAATATATTAATATCTCAGACTGAACAGTTTATTCAGTTCAACAGTTTATTATACTGACTCTTGTCTTTGCCTGTTTTACATTATTCTACAGAACAAGGGAGATGTGCGGGTGTGGTGCTCAGGGACGTGGTTTAGTGCTGGACCTGGCACTGTGAGGTTAATGGCTGGACTCAGTGATCTTAGAGATCTTTTCCAAGCAAAGTGAATCTATGATATGATGATTTCTGAAGAGTCCTTTAAAAAAAAAATGGAAGAAAAATACAGTGGTCCCTAACTCAGATGCCAATAAATTAGCAAGACCTTTACTCCTCAGAGGAATCCTCAGAACTTAAAATTTCACACTTTATCTGGCTCTACATTCCTAAAAAAATTTAATCCAACCACATAGGAAAAAAAGCCTTCAGTACTTTTTTTCTGTAACAAATTCAGAAGTTTCAAGGGGACAGAATAGAACATTGAGGGACAAGAAGCCTCTATAGTGCATCCAACAAGACCTCTCCTTCCCTCAGCCAGTGCTGCGAATACAAACGGCAGCGATACTCCTTGCAATTGGAATAAGCTCAGTGCTATAATGAAAGCCTATTTAAAATCAATAAAATCAGTCCTGCTTTTGGGAGCTATGATTACTTTGGTCCACTGGTACTGCTTGCAGCAAAAATGAACAGCTTGTTCTCAGCCCACTGCTGAGTATATTTAACTACTGAATTCTTGATCGTGAAACAATATAGTGAGAAGCAGAGTTCTGCCAGTTATATGCTATGCTAATTTATTACCTGTGAACAACTTTCCATTATTATTGATACGACTGTGTGACTGCAAATTAGGCGTGTTAACAATTACATTAAAATGTGCTGTAGCTTATCAAAAATAAACTGCTGTAAAGAACAGACCATGTACGACTGCACAGCAATAGGTCTCATGCTTGCCTGTTTACGAACAAAAGGTTTTCTACCAGAGAGAGCTCAGGACTACTTTGACAAGGCATCCCACACCACAGAATTAGAGCTTGGGACAAAGGGAGGAGGTCTCACACGAATTCCTAATCACATTTCTGTCTCACCACGAGACTTTCAGCAGTTCGGCTTCTCTGTCTGCAGGGGCTCAGTGTAAATTAATTAGTGTCTGCACCTTCTTTAAAAATGCAGAAATTGTTTCAGTATTACATTAGTGTTTTTTTTACCCCAGTGTAAGGCAACTGAGCACAGAAGGGCTGACTGAAACTCTGGCAGCAGTAGCAAAGTGTCCCTGGAAAATGCCCTGATTTCTCAAGATGAGAGCAACCCACTGCCATGGGAGTAGCACAATGAAGACAAACTGAGGACATGTCAAGTCAAGGTTTTACAGAAGCTCTGTCTCCTTACTGACCCAAACACTGAGTTTATAAACACACAAGAGCTGTTTCCACGAAGGCAGCTGGAGTTAACCAGACTCCTCCATCCCTCAGGATGCACAGAGGACCCCAGCCCACAGTGGTCAGGCAAATGGTCGCTTGTTTTTAAGAACTTTGCTGGTCACCCTTCTTTAGGTAAAGTCATTCAGTTGTGCTTGACAAGCAGAACTCTTGGAGTGCTTCCCCCTTCCCAAATCCTGAAAGAGCTGAATGAGGTACATGACTCTGCAACCAGCTCCAAACTCTCCACCTCTACAAAGAGGCAGAGGCCAACCTGAAGATGAATTTACCTGGTAAGAATGTTCTGAGGGACACAAATCACTGTTTTGTTTGGACATGTACAACCTCAAGCTTTGCTTTGGCCAGCCAAGCTTTAGTCCACATCTAATTCATGGTTATCTAGAATACTACTCCATGAAGAACTGGCTGGGACTCTCACTGGATGACCAATTCCATTTCTATATATGTTGAGCACTGATTTCTTAAAACACAGCAGTAAATTCAGTGCTTTCTTTCCCAAAGCAAGGGGTTTTCCCCCATTCTGCTTAATAATTTTGCTTTCAGAACGTGAAAGGGCTGAGAACAGGGCAGACATTTTCTGACAGCAATTATACTTCATTTTGGACAGCACAAGAACTATAAAGATACCAACAAATCCCAGAACACCTACATGCTGTTCCTACTTCGGTTTCCTCACCACTGTTGAAGTAAATCCACCAATGCTCAAGTGTCTTGTAAGTGTTCTAGATAACCTCTCCTGAACTGCACCTCTGCAGCTCAGAGCCTTTCTTCCAAAACAAAGGGTTCCTCTTACAAGCCCTAAAAGGGTCCACTTTGGGTTAGTTTGGGGTTTTCTTACCTACCTCTAGCTGATCTAACAGTAAGGAAACCTACTTTTTGAGGTTTCATCTGTCCTGCTCTATTACTATTGCTTGCTTCTTTCTTGCTTTAATGCCACCCCTACCATCTGAGTTCCCAGTTTCCCTTTGGGAAAGACTGGCCATAATTAATTTTCCAAATTTCAGCCACCCTGTTACACTGCTCAGGCAAGATCCTGTCAGGTGCTTATTACTTTTTAACAATAGTCCTGTCCAGAGGCACTTTGGGACAGTTACTTCAGCAAGGAAAGAAGGGAGAAGAATAAAAGCAATAAGGATGATCATAAAAAACATAATACAATAATACAAAAACTGTAATAAAGCCTAATTCCCAAACTGAACACTGAATCTTAAACTTGCAGTAATAACTTTTTGCATTTGGGTCTCTTTACACCGATTTGCTCTGAAATCTGAGACAGCTTTTCCCAAGGAGCAAGTATTGCTCCCCATCTTCTGAGACCTCCAGGGATGCAGCATGAGACAGTTCCCACGCTCTGCCAAGTGAGCAGATTGAGATGAAAAAGAAGCTGTCCACAAGATACCTCCCACATCTACAAAACTATTGTTGTGCTGAAAGACCTTTAGAATGAAGACAAACAATTGATTTTTTCCCCCCATTTAATTTTAATTTAAACTCTCTTCCTCTGTTATTTTCGTCCTTCTGCTCCATAACACCAAAAAGAATTATGTTCTTACATGCCCAGTTTCTACAACCTTTGGGTTGGCAGACTAGTTTAGAACTAAAGTTAAATAAATCATCCTTTTTATACCTCCATACTTTTGAATATATTGTATATTTATTGCTAGATTATAAGCCTCATTAAAATCTATAATGATAAATTAGTCAGTCTCTTGATTCTGTCACTGCTGTTATTAATTGCTTTCATAACCATTACTACACACTTCACCGGTGATAAAAATTTTAAAGCTAGATAAAATCAGCTAAGCTAAAGCTCACTCTCAATATTGCACTCTTAAACCTTCTCAGAGTAAAAGTGATCATGTATTCACACATCCTACATTTAAGTTAAACCTGATAAATTACTTATACAGCAAACAGAGCCCCACTAGATCCAGCAGCACCACTATAATGCAAGGAAAAATATACACATGAAGGCAGGGATCCAAAAAAACAGTTCTCACATTAAAACTGTTCATTTTATGTGCTTGTTTAAAACTCCAAGGGATATCTTATTTCTGATATTTTTCAGCCTTCAACAGCTTCTTTTTTCAACCTAAGCTGTCATTATTTTTTACATAAATTTCCTCTGTAATAGACAAAGAGTTTAGAATATTTTCACATTTGCTTACATGAGAGTAGACATGGTTTGAAATTCAATCAGGAGAGGAATAAATTCTTCATTTGGTGGAAAAGCCCTGAAGTTTACTGACAACAGAGCAAAAGCTCTTCCTACCAGTTTTCAGGCAACATCCATTCTATGGGCAAAACAGAGCAAGTTTCTGCCACCCACAATGTCACCCCATCATCCTGCACCACGGACAGTAAATACTGAACAAAAGGGGAAAATCCATGCAAACTGATCCAGGGTTATACCCATCATTATACCCACCAGGCCCATTGTTGCTAATTTCAGACTTCAAAATATTCTTTATATTATGCCCAAGTCAACATTATTTCTCTCCCCTTCTGATGATTTCATTTTAAGAGACTGCAAAAGCAAGCAAAGACTTTTCCTTCTGTATTAGTTGCAAGCCCTATGACCTGACGACACCACCATGGAAGCTCTTCCATGTAGAGTATCTTCAGGATACTCTGTAAGCACTGAGAAGTCTGGGCATACTAATTCCGGTGCTTTAGTAGACCTGTTTTCCTTATAAATATTAAATACATGAATAAATCACAAGATTTACTTTCTAAAACTACTGTCATTCAAAAATTTGACAACTTTACCAGATTTTTAACAAGACATTTCTCTCTACCCTTCCCTTTTCCCTAAACTACAAAAAAACCCCAAAACCTACCAAAAAAAACCCAAAGTGAAATGAATACACTCACAGTTTTCTTTGCATCTTTACCTTTTAAAGCTTACAGGGAGTTCAGGTTTTCCTTGCCAAAATACTGTGCAAACATTTTTTTTTCCCAGTAAAACATATTTTAAAGTTAGCAGACTCAGGCAGTTGAACTGTGTCTAAATTCTTGACTGAATACCATAACACAATTTGTTTTAATACAATTCAGGGAACAGGCTTTAAGCAATCTGTAGTGTTGAAGTCAAGCAGCCATTAGGAACAAACACTGTTCTCGCCCCTCGCTGCAACAATACACACACCTGCTTTCCTGGAACACGTTCAAAATTTCATTCTCTCTGATTATATGTAAGGCACAAAAGACACAAAGCCTTCTCTGACTCATTCTAATTCTTTTACCCATTATTGAGCTGCAGAGATGATTTTGAAAAAAATTTTATGTAGTGTAGAATACATAAAAACTGAGGAACATATATTAGTTTTTTTCATACTTCACTTTTAAGCATAAAGAAGTTGTTGTAGTTGAAGACATTCTCAAAAATGGAGAATGAAATAAGAAACCAGGGAATTTACATGGTAAAAAAAGTTAATATGAATCAGAATGGTTTGGGTTGGAAGGGACCTTGAAGATCACCTCATTTCAACCCCCTGCCACAGGCAGGGACACCTTCTACTAGACCAGGTTGCTCCAAGCTCTGTCCAACCTGGCCTTGGACACTTCTAGGGATGGGGCAGCCACAGTTTCTCTGGGCAACCTGTGCCAGGGCCTCATCACCCTCATAGTAAAGAATGTTCTCCTAATATAAAATCTAAATCTACTCTCATAAATGAAAATATGCAGAGGATAAAGACAACTGCAAAATTACCACCATTACTTAGGAAGTGTTAACAAATTAGTAATGTAATATGTGACAGGTGAATGCTGTTCAAGGACAGACTTGGTAATTAGTCCTTTGCCAAGCACAGTCTTTACATACATGCTATGACCAGCAAGGTCCTTAAAAAATAAGCATTAAAATGGAGGGCAAAGACAACTGTGGAGGACACCACAGAGTGCAGGCTGGGTAACCAAGTCCCTTCAAAGGGGGTCCCTTCATCATCTCTTGTTGCCTTTTAAATGCTGGGACAAAGTGACCTGACAGGTGACCGTGTGTATGCACTGCCCAGCCTTGAAGGACCTCCCTGCTTTGACATCACAGTGGTCATTTCTCCTCTTTACAACAATTTACAGTGACACAACACTGATGCTTTCACCAAACAGGTAGTTATCTGCTTAATTTTAAGCACACACTAAAGATAGCTTGGCATTTTGGTGCTTGCATAAAAATTTCCCTTTGAAACGTTTCATGAAGAATTTTTTAATGAAGCTCCAAACCTAAATCTCTTCTACAGTTTGCATTTTTACCCAAAGCAATAAAAATACCAAACAGTTCTCAGTTGAAAATTTACATTTTTAGCAAAATTAACATTTCCCTCCCAGAGACAGTTCCAGCTCTTAGTCTTGTTTCCCTTGGTTTTTGTATCATTGTGTAGGGTTGCATTAAATGCCACACATTTTGCTGTTCAGACCATAAATAAATCAATCCACACCCAAAACTACAAACATGCAAAAGAATAGCAAATCTAGCAGTATTTTGATCTGAATCAAGCCCAATAGTATTGAAATGCCCTCCAGTAACCTGATTCATTATCCAGCTTGTTCAGGGAATTAAGTACAAAGTTTTCAATGTACTGCTGAAATAATTTGTTGAGCCTCTGAAGAGAATCATGCTAGACTGGTCATTATCTGAGCAACATCTGGATGGGAAAATGATCACATAGAAGAATTTATGTCCGCCTCAGTAGTGCTAAAGACAAAAAGTTGGAAAGTGTTACTTTGGAGCTGTTATTCTATGTATGCCCTTGATTCCTGGCCCTGATGTTGAAGCAAGACACTGATTTGCTACTCCCTGCCAAAACCAAACCCAAAACACCCCACTTTCCCCTCCCCACAACCAATGACCAACAACAACACCCCCCAGTCTTCTGCATACTTATAGACAGAAATAACATGCTTAAAAGAGGACATTTTTAAGACCCCAGAATTTACCACTGAAATGTAGTCTCATTTACTGAGGTATTTTCTATCTGAAGAAGAAAATTAGACACCACAATGAAAATAAACACTATCTCAATTTAAAGAAACAATCTTTTTCCATCATGGCTTCTCACAGGCACTTGATAGCAGGTGTAAAAGCCAGATGGAGAAGTAAAATCCAGTAACTGAGATACTGGGCTAAGGGATTGCACAAGGCTATGTGACATTTGAGTTCTTTTGCAGTTATAAGTGGGACTTCAGTGATGAACAGGTTTGGCTCTGGCCATCTGGAGAAGCAATGAATTTTACCCAGAGTGAAAATAAAAACCAAGAAGGAGGAAACTATCAGAATTGGTTCTAATGTTTCATTCCTATCAAGTGGAGGTTAACTAATTGGAGACCCTGGTCAAAAGCTCATTCATTTCCAGAGCTACAGATCCAGAAAACAGAGTAATCCAAGTTTGAAACAGACAGAGAAAGTTCACCATGCAAAGATTTAAAGAATGCAAGAGACGATGGAATACAAAAATAAATGGAGAATATCTATTTAAAACATAGATATAAATTAAATATATATTAAAAAAATCTATAGAAATGCTGCAACCAGAATACTCACCACATTTATTCTTGGAGATATTTTCCTGCACAGTTTGCTTAAAATCCTTCTAAGGATTACTCATGTTACATTACATGACATCTTGCTTTTTATTTCATAAGAAAACCTTACTGCATTAAGAAGGATAAAAAGAAATATTTTAGTCCTCTGGCAACCAGTAAGTATTAACTACTGTAAGCACAACTGTTTATAACTTGATGTCAGATAACACCAGTAATCCCTAAGCCCAACTAACAGAGAGAGGATGCACTACCATCCTCCTCTTATTTTTGTTTACTCATCACATATGTGAAATAGAAGCAATTGCCAAAATAAACTAATACTGGAAAAAGGTTAAGAGGAGACCCATTATAAGAATCTATTAATATCTGATTCAATATTTCAGACTTAATTACTCCATAAAAAGGCCATCTCACTGATCAATGATACACTGGTGAATTTGGATTCAATGCCCCAAAAAAACTTTGTTTTGTTTAGAATATAGTTTCAGATCTATATTCCCTGAACAATGTTCTTTTTACAGCTTCACAGTGTTACCCAACCTATACAATTCCTTCACACACATCTTGTACACCAAGACCTTTTCAAAAACGATGGAGAAAGACAATTTAGGGAATGTTCCAGATAAGGGAGGGAAAAAAAAAAAAAAGAAAAGAAGTCCTGCTGTGCTTTTCACAGCTTGGTCATTCTTACAGTCTTTCATCTTGGTGAGTTTCTCTTTTTAACACTGTTGTATTAAAAGTCTTCAATTCTGAATGTTTGGTGGAAGCAAGATAATGCAAACTACAGACTCGGCTCTGAAGACTCACTGCATATTAGGAGAGGTTGAGAGAAAAAAAAGTTAGGTTTAAATTGTTCCCATGAGCTATTGAACAAAAGCCACAAAGAAAACAGAACTTGGAACAACTTGGTTGGGAGGACCAAACAAGCTTCTACTTGAAAGATGAAAATAAAAAATGGGACGGGAGACTTTTATCTGAGATGAAACTTTAATTCATAAACCTAGAAGGGAATATTAAAGATCTGGATCACACAGTAAAGCAACTGTCAAAATACATGTTGCACCCCTCATTTTACCCAGTAGCTTGTTAGCTGAACCATTCGTGGCCATGCCCAGTACCAACATATGCAGCTCCTCTTCTTGGCTCAGCCTCTCTCTGCCACTTAGTTTTCTCTGTGGGTTTATAAGGAGCTGCTTGTTATTATGTGCAGCTACAACATACTCTATATGAGGACACTGGACAAGCTGTTAGTTCCATTAACTTAATAATAGATTTCTGAGTGTGATTTCCTATAATTTCATTTTCCTCATTCCATGAGAAGCCAAAATTACAAACAGCCATATGGCACTTCATAAATAACAATTAAAAGTTATTTTCTGATATTCTGGCACTAAAAAAAATCCCATAAAAATACATATGGTTGGAATTTTATAAAGGAAATTAAGCTTTGTAATTGCCACATATGTCCAGGATGCTTCAAACACTTCCTCAGCCTTTTCCCTATTCACACATTTCTGGTCCATGCCAGGCCCTGGATGTTACAATTAATCAGTTTTTGCTCCAAGGGTCACAATTAAGGTTTTTCTTCTAGAAGTAGAGCTTCAGAACAACAGCCTGTATGAAGATCTGTGTAGCACAATTTCTGTTGTGATTCTGATACTCTTCCCATTTACCTGCTCCATGGATTTGCTAAGGGGTTGGCTCCTGCCCAGCCAGAGGGACCTGGTAGAGCTCAGTCAGTCAGAGGAATGATGTCCATGGCTTGGAGACTGGACTGGGAGCTTGTCAGCTCACTACAGGACCTTGTCACTTTACAGGGACTAAGAGTTCACACAGCCCAACACAGCAGCTGAGAAACCAGCCTAGTCCAAATCACTGAAAATTAAGCTGCTGCTCTAAATGACCCTGTAACAGCCACCTTCTTCCTGCCTGCCCTTCATTACATCTTGTGTAATGCTGATTTTCGAGTTCAGTCTGAGAGTCCTGTCTGAGTACCTGAACTCCTCAAGTCTTTTACGGTAAATGGAAATAAAAAGGCTACCTGCGTCATCAGAATTATTTACTTTTTGGAATAAACATATGTAAGGGGAGAATTTTCCTTAGAAGCACCTGGGATAACTGCTTTTACAGCTATCCACTACTGGAAGTCAAACTGATGGGTAGAGGCTGGGATATATCTATATCTATATAATACCAGTTGGTGTAATCAAAGCATACATCCACACTAGGGGTGAGCCTATTCATACAGTCCACTGCGTGCATTTTCTTTCCTTGGTATCACATTGGGCAGTTCATGCTGGCATTTGTTTTACATTTTCAAGAACCAGTAGCATGGTCTACACAATTCAACCTGAGTTAGAACACAACACAATAGCAGAAAATATTTGGCACCAGCCTGGGTGCAGAACAGGCCTCCACAGATGGTTCCTCAGCAGAAAAGAGCTACAGCCCTCTAGCAGGATCCACCACCCCAAAGACAGTCCTAATCATTTGCCCATTTTTCCTTTCAGAACTGCTCTGAAAAGTTCTCTGGGTATTTAAACTAAAATACCACATTTTGCTAGAGAAAACAGACACAGTCTGAAAGAAGACAATTTCCTAAGTAACTGGAGCACTTAAGTGCACATTTTCCTCAATTAACAGGGGAGAGATTTAAGTATTTCCTGAAGATCTTTTCTTAAGAGGCCCGTAACTAATTAGCTGATTAAGGTGATGTGAAGAAACAACTGTGTTTCATATTTCCAATTGTAGCTGCCCAATAAAACCAAGGTAAAACGTGCATCCTACAAGGTAATTTTAATACTTGAATTTATGAACCAATTCACCCTGGATATGCATCTTTGCACCCTTCTCATAACAGTAATGAGTTATCTGGCTGGGGACAGAGGAAAGAGAATTCAAATCCTGTGTTGTTGGCCTAAGGGCAAAGTCAGAATCAGTAATACTCTTCTTGGTTGCTAATACAGTCCCAAGTATAAAAAAGTAATATAATCCCAGTGATTGAGTTTCGACAATTCTACAATCAAAAAATGGTTCTACCTTAGAAAACCCAAATATTAAAAGGGGGTTAAAGGTTACTCTTTGAGCACTGGTGACATTATAAGCCTCATTGATGTTTTAACTCCCAACAAATACTGAAAAACAGCATTTTACCTCAGTGCTAGTAAAACTGTACATCTTAGTGTAGAGTCATTTATCTCAAAGTTACAATTCTAAGAGTAATCTCAGATTTCATTTAAATTAAGGCTATTGCAGTAATTATCAACCATACTCATAGTTTTCCCATTTTTTCCCCCTAAGAAAAATTACCTTTAGCACGTGTCCTAAACAAACCTCCATGAAATCTAAACCATTCCTTATTTTCTTTTGGGGCACTTCCTTTTTTAACACAATCTATTTTTTCTTCTTTGTATATACAAATTCCTTTGTTTTGCAAACTTTTTCAAATTCATCACAAAAGTAGCTGTTCTGATATTAATAGATTTTTCTTCAAAGTAAATCAGATGCAAAGTCTCTGGAAAAGAGTTTTAAAGCCAAACATTCTGGATACATGAGAAATGAAATCTGATAACGCACATAATAACTTTCTTTGACTTTATTATCACTGATCTGAAACTGAACATCTAAAACCATGTTTGTCCTTTAACACCAAACTGCTTTTCTGACATCACCTCAGCTGACTTTTGCAGAACCAAGTCCACATTTGTTAAAGGAATTTTAAAGCTGCAGCAACTAAATTGAGGGTAGGTCCTATGCACTTGTAGCCCGTAGTAAAGTTGAAATATCAACAATTTCCTGAGATTTTAGCATAGGAAACATTAGGAGGCAAACAGATTTAAACCAAACCACAGCACGTCACAGAACAACAGCCTGTGTAAAACAAAGTGCTCCACCCTTTGAGGCAGCATGTATAGAACCCCAAAGGCCAAACCAGAAGACAAAATAAGGCATAAAAGTTCCCCACCTCCAGGGCAAAGCACTGTTACTGTGCTTGTAACCCAGGAAAACTGGAGAGGGACAAGGGACCTGGCAGCATGAGAAGAATATCAGTAATGAACAAGAATCTTTGTGAGAAATAATTTCCCCCAGGAGCGGGTTGTTTCATAGCTCTGCCCAGGGCAGCTCTGGAGAGAAGTTCCAGCCAGCAGTGCAGAAAAGGTGTTGATAGAGAGAACAAGACATCCAAGGCTCCGACCTTGGCCACCCGGATCAGTCACGTGTGCTCCATGCAATAAACGTGTCAGAAAGCTCTCAGCTGTCCTGGACTAATGAAAGAGGAAACAGGACAACAAATAAAAGTGAAGATGAAGAGTGGATTACTTTCAGCAGAGAGGTACAGCAAACCTTTGCTCTACTGTCTAAGAAGTGAAGTGATGAAGCACCACAATGACACTGCCATGGCTTTGCAGGCTGAGCAGGCGGAGTTGCCAGTTTTCTGTCAGCATCTCCCAGGAACAATCCTGCTACACAATCAATTAAGTGAACTGTCAAAGAGAGAAAAATCCTGCCAATGAGCACAGTTATAAAATCAGGCACATTTCATTACTACCACAATAATTTTTCTACATGGCTTCTTACCACTCACCTAATTCAGAACATTATTTGTCATCACAAGGTAAGATTTAACTCCACAATAAACAGCCTGCAAGTGGTTAGAAGCGGCTTAAAATCTACACAGATCAAACATAAAGACATATTTTTATTGATTATGCAATATGACATCAGCCTTGCAAAGCTATTACACAGGCACACAAATTTAAGGCCTTAAATCACTGGATTTGTTTTCAAAACTGTCCTGGAAACACCTGAGTAGAGGGAGGAGATCTTGGACCTTCTCTGTGCTGGAGCAAGTCTTGATCAAAAAGGCCTAAACTTTATACATCACTAGTCATTTGTGACAATCATTTGGAAGCACTTTCTAAAAGTTCTGTTTTTCAAATGCTGCGGTGCAGAGAACCCTTCCCTGAAAACACCAGACACTCCAAAATGTCCCAGGGCTGCCAGCTACAAGTGCTGGGTTTGAAACTTCAGACCATCTGTATTTGAAATGAGCATTCTGTACATAGTTATTTTCACTTCTACCATGCCAAGACACGCCAAAGTACCGAGTCCCAAATGTAAATGCATTCTGCCTACATGGGTAAAGACCCAACACGCTGATACAAAACATACAGGCAAATATTTTCCTGCAAAGATGTGCCTCGAGTCAGATGCAGCCTGTTTATTTTATCCTTATTATACCCATTGAATTAAAATTTAGTATGGTGACAAAAGTGATGTCTACACAATAATTCTCTGCAAAAAGTGGAAATACATTAAAATCAAATACTTTTATAATCACTTACAACTTTTTACATTTATGCAGAAGATAATTAATACACTCCATAGAAGGTCTCCCAAGTTGTTTCTCAGTTTAGAGCAAGTTTTTTGTGTGTTTTAAAGAAAGTTTTCGCACTCCTCCCTTCTCTTTTTTCCTGCTGACACTTTAATCTCCTCCTCTGGTAAATATGAGCTTATAACAATAAATCATGTTTTATTTATTAAAGATAAAAATAGGAATCAACACAAAGCAAAAAGGCCAATCTCCATAAAGTTTCCCTCCACACTGACTGATTTAGTTTCTATATGAAGATTTAAATATGTATCCAGCAGGCATTTAAGCAAGAATAAAAGTACTTTTTCTCTCACATTACATAACATGCTTAGAAAATAATGACTATCTTTGGCCAGTTGTAATGAAGTAAAATGACATTTCTTTAAAACATAAGTATTCTGCAATGAGGAACCTGCCACATCTGAGAACTGTTGTCTATATTAGCATCAAAGAACTCCACAAAATTAATATAAAGTAGTATTTTTTTTTTACTTTTATATTCAGGTCACTTTTAGTACCAACATCGCTGATTCAGAGATAAAAAAAAATACCCTTGATTCTTCTGTAAATATATTCTGCTTGGACAAGAGCCCGTATGAAGCACACGAGGGAACAGGAGTGCAAGCATCCCACATCACCTTGCCCTTTGTTTAGATTGTCAGTTTTTCCTTTTGATCTTTCTTTGCAGTTGAGGAACCAAAAATTGATTTTCCCAGCTGAACTAAAGTAGAAAAAGGACAATGTTTTATTTAAGATCCTTCACTCCTGCACATAAGCCTATTTCTTTCTTTATATACAAAAGAAACTGTCTTTTTGTTCTTGTAAAAAAATACTTCCAAGTGGGGAATGCTCCCAGTGTACTGACTGTGGTTTCATAATAAAAAAGGGCGGGATGTGTTTCAAAATCCAAATACTGGCCTCCTGCAGAGGAGCACAAACAGCTCACAAACCTTGTAGAGATACAGAAACTGAGCTTCAGGGAAGCAGGTCATACTTGTTAGGTGTTTGCATAAACTCTGGCCACTGGCAATGTTACACTCAAAACCTTGTTTATGGGCAAAGAGAAAGCACAGTTTACATATTTAGAGACATATAAAGCCAAGAATATATTGTAAATATATCCATAATCTTAACAATGGAATTATTTTTTTTATTGCAGGTTTACTTGTTATAGAACAAGGAAGAATGCCTATATGCGCAAAAAACTCAATCATAATGCAGATAAAATTATTACACAACTATTTCCTAATTTCTACCTGTTTTCCTGGTGTTATGCTCATCCTTCCACTACTCTTCTGGGTTCTAAGTTTGACAGTTTCATTCTGGTCTAGGGCTGTTCTTTGGAGCTCTTGTTGGGAGGAATCTGATGTTTGTTTTGATGGTTCTTTTTCCTCACTCTTTTAAAACTGGCTCTTTTTTTCACTGGTCCATTTAAGTTCTTGAAGAAATCTGAACTTACAAAGTGCTGAGCTGCCCCTGAACCCCACAGGAAAGCTGAGGACACACAAATGTCCACTGAGAAGCACAAAAACCTCCTGCCTATTGCAGGTTTTCCAGTGCTTCCCTCGACTGCTCCAGTCTTTCTAATCTCTCTTTCTCTGTGAACTGGGAAAGGTTTACACAGCTTTGCCCAAGCATTTCATTTAAATCAATTCAGTATTTGATTTTTCACACAGGATTCTGTTCAGAACAGTTTGCTGAATAGCACACCAAATTCTGTGGAGTTATGACCAAACAGGCTGTTGTGAGGCCAACCACTGCTAAGTTTAAATCCAAGGAATGTAATCTGTGATTCTCCTTAAGATATATGATTAGCTTTTTAGAACTTGCAAAGAGGAGGGAGGATAAGACAACCAATTTCTAGTATCTGATAAGGCACTTTGTAGTTGGTTAAAAGACAGCAGTACATACACTTACATACACATGGCACAAGTCACAATTATTAGTAGTGCTGCACTGGTTATTTAGAAGCCTACATCACAAAACCAGCCCTTTCCTAGTACTTTAAGGGAATACAGACATCCTGCTCACCAGTTCTGACAGCTTAGCATTTATATCTCAAGCTCCAATCACCACCTCAGCAGCAAAGACATAACTATATACATTACAGTTAAACTTCATGTTTTACAGGTTTCACAACATTAAATTAGCCTAGAAAAATGAGTGTAAAAGCAACAGAGAGGCATTAGCTTTTGGTTTGGCAATCAGCATTCACAAGAAAGGATGCACCTCAGCATGATGTGGAAACCAGCAAAGCTGTTTCATTTAGGTTTCATGCAAGCTGAGCTCTGTGGGGATTCTGAAGGCAGGTATTGTGGAACTGGAACTCTACATATTTTAATGAAATTGCACAGTCTAAACACCACAATGAGTGAACAGACATATCAGACTATGGAACTTGGAGCTTTCTCAATTACTCATATATAAAAGGAATTTTTCTGGGTAAAAATGTAAAATTGGAATAAACACCAATTGTGTTTGCAAAGAGAGAGAACGTGCAGCTGACTAAAGAGTTTTGAACCTGTGCTGAACCTATAAAGGGACTGACATAACAGGCGAGCAAGTACATCTCAAATGGTCACATTCTTCATGCATGATGCTGCTCAGCACCTTCTCAGCTTCAGATGAGCAGGACTGTGAATCAAACCTCTGTTGGTCTCGTCAGCAGCAGAGATCACGTCTCTACACCAGCTTTATAACCCTGGGCCAGCTGAGTGTGTAGGTTCAGATACTTGGTGACTTAAATGACAAATAAGTGATCTAAGCACCATCCCAATGGTCCCTCCTGTGAATTTGCAGTATCAGGTGCTCTCTGACATCCTGACAGCTGTTGAGAACTGGTTAATATTTCATTAACTTAAGGTCAGCAAGTTGCTTTACCACATTGAAAACCCCACTTCTCAGCTCCTGCACAGAGTCACATAATTGTGTCTGCCTGGTTTACAAGTTAGAAGAGGTAACTGCTGAAAAGAAACCTAGAGTAGATTATTCCTTCTCTCTATGCTGCAGAAAATAGTTCCAGATTTTACTGACATGTTAGATACAGAATACAGCAATTCTTTAAAAGGCAAAATTTTTGCATTAAGTTTTCTTCATGCTTCTGCCATTTCTTCCATTGCAACCTTCTTACTTTAAGGTCAAGTTCAGAACTGGTATCTGAGGTAGTATAAATCACATCTGTGTAAATAATGATCACAGTTAACTCTCAGAAAGTCTCTTGCAGAATAATTTACCTAATAATATGCAAAAGAAGAGGGCTCTAAATAGCCTAAACAATTCATAGAGAGACAAGAGAACACACAATTAACATTGCCCTACCTGCTGTTAACTGCACTAATTGCATTCTTTGTGCACAACTGACAATTCTGACATCATGGAGATATCTGCAATGATATGCAACTTCTGTTAAATTACCTCTGAATCTTAGCCCTTAAAGATCTCTCTCTAGTATTTGACTGGTTTATTTTGTTTCTTCATCAGCCTACAGATTTCAGTAGGAATGCTTACTCCAATCTGTGGAAGTCTGGACATCTCACTATTTACAGGACACTAAATGTAAAAAACTCAGTGTAAAAACCAGACATAAATTGGAATCCATAACATTAAAATTGTGCAAATGGTCACAAAGTTGAATAAACTTAAAGACACAGGAGTCTCATTTTGGAAACCAACAACATAAAGTATGAAAATACATGAAATTTTTTCATCTCAAAATTGTAAACTAACTTTTCCATACAAAGGCATCTTTAAGCATCTAACTTGGCTTCTTACGGATCAAAGAAACAACTAAATAAACACTATCTGCATATGCACTTCAAATAGGAATGTCACTCAGAAGATATAATAAGCAAGTTATTTATAGCATACATTAATCACCATATTTAAATGGCAGTTTACTTTATAGCATGAGACAAACCTGTATTAACAGAGGGTAAAATTGTATAACAACAGTTTTTCCTAAGATAGTCAAATTTCCAGTAATCAGCTTCAAGTCTCACTTCTTCCACTTTTATTCCAACACATCCAAACAAAAGCTGTATTATACTGAAGGCAAGACATGGAAAGGCCAATAGGAAAATCAACCGCACTGAACTTAAACCAAAAAAACCTGTGTAAAAGATTTATGTGTGGCAACAACAAGAAGAGGGGGTGTTGGACAAGCAGAGTATCAGGATTATTACGACGATGATCTTCAGTGGGGCACAAAACACACACTAAGATTAGGAAAGCTACTACTAAATTATACAGATGAATAACTGGAGGAATAGAGGGTTAGGACTTAGCAGGGAGTAGAGGGAAGTGCAGCAGTGGTGAATCTTCCCAGTGACTTTATATTAACTATTTATACAGCAAACTCTTCATGGCTGCTTTTCTGTCCTCTTTCTACAGAAACCCCAGGGCTGTTCTTAAGCATTTAGAACAATAAATATATTTAAGATTTATAGCCTGGAGTTTAGCTGTATTCATCTTACTCAGGTGAGCAGTCCAACTAAGCCCAGGGGAGGCACAAGAAAAATGTTCTCCTTCGTAATGATGCACGAAACAAAAGCTGACTTTAACTGCAGGACAGGGAAGAGTATACCACACGTAGGTAAAACTGTCAACTTCAGATTTTTCTTAATAAAACAAAAATCACTTAAAATAAGAGCACAGCTAACTTCTGGAACTAACCTGAACATAATTCTCACTAAATGTTTTTTTTGGGATGACATTCTCAAGGGTTGGAGTCTCATTTAAAATATCCTGTGATGCAGAGAGTCAGATAATATCTCCCAGTTGAATGCAGGAGGGTTACAAAGACACATTTCATATTCAGAAATGTGTTGAAATATTTTACTTTTCTTAAACCGCAAATATTTGAAGAAATGTAGATAAACATATTTAAAATTCACAGCACTTTCTCAAATAAGAAGTAGCAGATTAACAAAATGTCAGAACATCCTCAGCTTCAAAAACTGCTCTACCATTTTAGGTAGAGATTATCTACCAGAAAAAAAATAATAATCACAGCCTCTTATGATCATACTTCTCAACTGCTGATATATTCGGCTTGTAAATTACTCCCATCTTTAAAGATAAAACAAGCTCTTGCAAGTCATACTAACCTTTGCAAAATACCAGTTAAGATTACTTCATTGACAGGAGGAGGCTGAGGGTGGAAAAGAAGGGAATTGTGGTATGGAGGCTGAACGCTGAGTGTTCTCTGATCTTCAAACGAGTTGAAAGGCCAGTTGTGAGATTCCTGGCTTGGCTCAAAACCATGTGCTTTTACAGCAAGTGTACAAGTTAATATCCTTACACATCAATCCAGCCCATCCTAAACCACCTAAACCACGTTCTGTAAAGACAAAAGGTACAACAAATTTAACAGAAGCAATTGACAGATTAAAAAAAAAAAAAAAGGCAATTTCCCCAACTAAATTATATACAGAAAGTGGTAATCTAACAACTGTACCTTCCTGTTGTACTCTGTGACACCTGGGGGACACTAGTGGAGGTCAGGGAAACTATGACAGTATCAATTATAAACTATCCTGTCTTAGTACTGTCATCATTAACTCTTAGATTTTATATTCATTCAATTCAACATGATTTTGCTACTAGCCCTTCCACTAAAAAGTTTAAATTAACCCCCCCACACACACACATTTTACAGAAATAAGCATCAATTTTGTAACACAGGATTATCCACTGGGATTGATCACATAAGAGATGTAGCACTACACAGTGCAGACCCAGCAATCTCAGAAGCTTTGTCATCTCATTTCGCGTTTCTGACTAATAAACATTATTTCAGAATTAATATCTAAACCATGTCTCCTGCTGAGGGTTGATGCCATGTAAAGAGAAGTGCAATTCTTCCAATGACAGTGACCTCCAAGATCACACCACCAACACAGCCACAGTAATGAGGTCCAGGGAGAAAAAAACTACAGAGCTGAGAACTTGATCTTTTCCTTCACAAGTTAAACCCACAATATTTACAGTATTCGGTAAGCTACAATAATTATCAACACATACATTTCCTTTAAATAAATAAATACACACATCAGGCTTCATGGGAAATAACAGAAGAATTCTCAATGAAAGTGCCACATGGCTTCTAGAAAAGAACCACAATTTTATACCTTGTCTCAGATAGTTTGTTAAAATACAAGTGCCAATCAAATGATTGTTCAAACAAGCTGCTATTTCTTTCAACAGTGCTGTAGTTTATATCAAATGAAAAACTTGGATGCAGTTCTGCATGCAGTCAGTGGTGGAAGAATCCTAAAAAACCAGCACAACTCATTCGTCTTCCATCAGGAACAGACATTTCCAGAAGGGGATATGCTGTGGCATTCAGATAAAAACAGCAGCTATAAATACAGGTGATTTGAAAAAAAAAATTATTTAGCATGACAGGTGGATTTTTAGGTTTTACAAATTAAAACCAAAGCAAGTGCTTTATCACATACATTCCAATAAAAGCCAGAATACCAAACAAGGAAAAAACAACAACAACAAAAAAAAAAGAAAAGAATGAAATTTGGTTTCAGCAATCAATCCCCAAATATTTAGAAGCAGATGGGCATCTAGAGAGTGTAGATGGTGTGATTTCTCTCCTTTACACAGCTGCTGCTACTATAGAGAAAACATTGTTCTTTAGTGTTTCATACCTTATACATAAAGTGTGTCTATTGGTTCTGATTTTATGCATAAAAAATGAAAATTTCATGCAGTTGCTTCTCAATTACGCATCTGGTTATTGTTTTGCAGCTGCAAAACTACCTTGAAGAACTATAAAATACGGTGTGACAAGTCTGGATAAATACCAGCAGTCCTCTTGTACCTTCCTTGTAACATTTTGCATTTTTTACTACCTGATAAAATTCCTGAATCTAGAGCTATGACTTCTGTCATCTCCTTTTATGAACAAAAATGTGCTAGTGTACTTAACACTACTAAAATTTGTAAATGACCACTCTGGCACACATTAAATTTAAAATTCAGTACCCCATTTCTAGAGTATTTTTTACTTTGTGTTGTTACTTTCAAGTAGCTATTTTGGTAATTTGATCAGAAATCCAACACAGAGAACAATAAGTCAGCTCAACATTAGTGTCAAACATCTGAAATGAGATTTTGATTTGTAAGCCCCCAAGTCATTACTCATATTACTATAAATCTATTGAATATGAAGACGTTTGGTGACAAAAAATGGTTATAAAATGCCCAACTAATGTAAGCACTCTCAAGCCTGCATTTACTGACTCACTCTCAGCATGTAATTTTCTAACAAAGGGAACAGATACGAAAAACAAAACAATTTGTTTTTCATAATAATAATACATTTTAAATTAACTATTTCTGTAATTCCTCTGGAGATGGAGGGTCCTGCGAAGAATTTCCATACCTAAAATATTAAAAAAGCCACAACTTGTAATTTCACTCGAAACGGAAAGATTCAACTTGAAACAACACAATTCCCAGCGGTGAGCTTTGACAAAATCTTTTATTAATTTTGTTTCAAAAAGAATAAAACTCAAACCCACACTCAGGGAAGCTGGAAGTTTCACTGCCTGTTTTTCTGGCACGCAGGATGCAGCACATGTGGCCGTTACCAGCAAACACGTTTGTTCGACAGCTGCCGGGTTTTCACACAGGTGCCAGGGGCTTATGTGGAAAAACATTTCTAAGCTGCAGAGGCAGAATGAGACCAGCAGTAAAGCCAAGGCAGAGAGAGCCCTTGCAGGGTTTATCAAGGATATTGCACTGCTTAAATATGGCTGCACTAAAAAGTTTGCCACTTCTCTGGCGCCTCTGTGAAATAAAGTTTCTTAGCCCGAAGC
The DNA here is from genome assembly GCF_003945595.2 of Pipra filicauda. Lineage (NCBI taxonomy): Eukaryota > Metazoa > Chordata > Aves > Passeriformes > Pipridae > Pipra > Pipra filicauda. The sequence goes on along the minus strand of NW_024104798.1, from coordinate 1,998,336 downwards.
ACAGAGGGAGGAGGGAAGAAAGGGAGAGGGAGAACAAGCAGGAGTTAAAATAGTCAAAACCAACCAAACCACGCACACAAAGAGGAGAAAGCAGCATTGCAGGGTTCATATTCAGGGAAAAGGTCTTGTAGCACCATCAGCCACTGTGTGTGACATTGTCAAATGGAAACCCTAAATCACAGAATCACAGAATCAGCCAGGCTGGAAAAGACCTCTGAGATCATCAAGTCCAACCCTTGATACAACCCCACCGTGCTTCTCAGACCATGGCACTGATGCCACATCCACTTTAATTGTGCCTTTGTGCAGTTAAGTTCACAAGGCAGATTAAGTGAATGCACCTAAAAGCAACGTGGGAGGGAAAAAAGAACGTCTAGAAAAAGAGCTACTATGGAATAGGTACTACTACATCCTATGGAATAGGTACTACACTCCTGGTTTGCTCAAATTCACCAGGAGTTTCTAACAAACTCCCTAGTAAAGCATATTTAGTGAACACAACCCTTTAACACCTTCCCTAACTCCTCTGCTTTTCCATGACTGACTTTTTCATCCAGTAGATGGGGTAAATAAATTGGCTCACTGATGTACTGATTATCAAGTTTCCCACAAAGAATTACTTTAACTGTACCAAACAAGGCGTTGCCTTCATAACTTTTACTCTAGTTTATTATTTTTGTCATTTTCAGACACAAATGAGAATTTAAAAATTGTCAGCAGAACAATTACACCTGGAAAATTCTTCCAAAAAAAATCAAACCGTTTCAGTGTGGACAAATACAGACAAAACATTATTTGAACTATTAGCAATCAATGTTTTCTGATCATATGCAGAAACATTAATTTCTATGATTGCCATGGCAAGCAAAGGGTGGTCTGAGCAAAGTACTTCATCAAGCAAAAAAAAAAAACCAGTATGCACACAGACCTACAGTGGCTTTTAGCCATACACAGCTGCTAAATATTTGTTCTAACTATGGTAAATAGGGTAACAACTGACTGTTTAGCTTTTCTCAATCAGAGGTCATAAGGAGGAAGAAGGGCTGAGAAAAAACAAGAGCAAATGGACACAATAAGGAAAATGGTCTAAGTAACAGCAGGGAAATGAACATGGGACAGAGATTAAAACCACAGACGCTGACAAATTTTGTGGAGCTTTGAAACGGATGCATTCAAGAGATGCCTGTGAAGAAATAACAGAGTATTAACAGGTACTTTCTACCATTGAGAAGTGGCTGGAAAATGTGGATTCACTCTAGTCTTAGATTTCACCACTCCAACAAGGCAAAAAAACATTAAGTGAAAAGCTATTAAGTGAAATAAAGAAATACTCATGCTCAGTAACGCTGAACGTGGTCCAAAGGCAGCTCATCCACCACTAGTTCTCTATTAAATTTAAAAGGTTGTTTTCTAAATACTTACCCATTTGAAAATAAAATCATATTAGTCAATAACTTATAGCATTATTTTGCCTGAAAGAACAGTTTCAGAAAGCTATAATTTAAGTACAAGAAACTCTAATAAAAGCTGTCAGAGAAAATAAGAGGACTTATGGGAGAGCTGTTCCTCAACAGTGAGCAAGTTCTCTGTGTACAGCTCCATGGAATTCTATTTCAACAACACGTGATTTTTCAACATATGCAGAGAAGCACAATCTGAGGGGCTCTAAAAAATAGCTAGTTATAACCACTAAGTACATAGGTTTTTTTAGAAATAACACATTATGCACAGGTGAGAAATTATTACCACACAGTGAACCCCACAATGCAAAAAAATATGGAAATCCTAGAAATGTTGAAAGAAGCAATTCTTGCCCTGTCTATCCTGATGGAAAGAAACAGAAAGGGAATTAAATCATGTAAGCAAAGCACATGAGAACAGTCAAAAAAGATCAGCTAAGTAGCCAAGTAGCTCAAATAAAACTTTATAGAGGGCTACTCTGTACATGATAATCACAGAAAAGCTTATACTTCCTGGTATAACTAAAAGAACCTGAATTCACATTTCTAATATCCTCAGAAATGTCAGGTTCAAGAATCTTTTTAATTTTCCTAACACAGAAGCTTAGATTACATGCAGACAGCATTATCACCAACAATTTCTTCATAATCTACACAAAAAGGACACTACCAAGCTAAAGGTCAACTTTTGATCCCTTCTAAACATAAATTGCTTTCAAGTAGTTATCACAACCTACACTGGAGAGATGAATTTTCAGATAAGGGATCAAAAACAGCATCTAAAAATGCAGCCTTCCCTTTAAATTAAACAGCCATGGGAAGGAAAAAAAACACCTCAGCAGCTAAGATAGGAAGGAGACTGGTGCTCACATGACTGAGAACTCTTTCAATATTCTAAAAAATGGTGAATAATAGGTGACAGGTAAATGACCTCATGAAAAGATGTCTCAATAAACCTTTTCTGTTCTTTATAAAATACATGTTTACCTCTCCAGCCTGATATAAAAAGCATGCCTTCAGTCCAAAGCCGAATTTTATGAGTTCCCTCATGCATAAGCAATAGAAATAGGACATGCAGAGGCTATATTTTGTTATATTTTCTTTAAAGAAGAGTGAATAAAAACCCTGCACTCAATTCAATTGCATTTCTCCGTGATAGAGTGTGAACACTGCACCTGACTGATTCCTAAATGTAATGAAACACTCTAAGTGGCAACAGGCAGCACTCTATTGCTTTTGTTAAAAATCAGAAAAAGAAACACATGCCAAGCTTCCAGCATCGATTTAGGATTGTCAGCATTGCCAACCACCTCTGTAGGTTCTCTGCTGATTCAAAGAGCCAATTGACAGTGCATAGTAACACCCTCCAGCATAATTACAACCCTTTCAGCTTTGTCCACCTACTAGTTTAAAATGATGGGTCCCTTAACAACTCCTCCATCAGGCAGAACACAAAGAGCAGTGCGGGAGCTGAAGGAGATTGAAGGGCTTCTACTGCAGGAGCCCAGAGAAAATGATGGACCCTGAAATGATGCACAGCACAAGCCATGGCAATGCACACACCCTCACAGGGTAGGTACATGGAAGGATTTTTTCCTTATGTATGTTCTGCAGCATGAGGAAAAGAAATAGAAAGTATGGAAATGCCTTCTGTGGCTAAACAAGCCCTAAATTAAGTGAGAATCAGATCAGAAGACTTGTGAGTTAATACAGAAGCATCTTACATTTCAGACAAAACCTCAGCTCCCAAATATTTCACTTTGTTCTATTAAATAGTTGCACTGGAACTGTAAGAACCTCTTTACAGATTGAGTTTCTTCACAGAGCAGATCAAACAGCACCACTCTATTGCAGCAAAACAGTACAATGCCTTTTTCTTTCCTCTCTTGAAAAACAAGCAATTTTACATATACCAGAAAACTACTGTGACTGCATTGCTTGGTATTCTGTAAATATTTCCTCCTCTACAAGAGTTACACCTGAAAATTGCTTAGAATGTAGAAGGCAATGAATTCCTTGGGGCTTAATTCTGTATTCTTGATTGTGTACAACTTCTTTTGAAGTCAATATTAGTGATGTCATTTTAATTTTCTGCACATCTGCCATTCTTATCTTAGAAGGGAAAAAAAATTAAAATCAATCCTTTAATTCCATTAAAAATTCCTTGTAGAATGCCTTTTGTGCTGTTGGTAAGTTTTGAAAGTCTTTGAGAAAATTAACATTCAGTGTACATATTAATAAAAATAGAGAGGAATAGAGGAAATGAGCAAAGTGTAACAAAACTGCTGATACTGGATAAAGGCAAACCCTTTCAAGAACACATGCATTAACACCTTCCTGACAAGTGAAGACAGCAGCAAAAATTATCTAATCTCATCTCTTTCCATCGCATCAACAGGAAATCCAACAATAGCAAAACTGGTGAGCACAGGCCTGCAGCAGTACAGACAGCTCTGTCAAGCATAAAATACTTGGTGAAATTGTGAAATTCAATTGTGAATCCCACACTTTATACAAAGTTCCATGACAGAAATTTTCTACCCCCTTATCTGTATCCCTTTATCACAGGCACAGACCCACGTGAGTGATGTAATGCTGTAAGGCTATAAAGGAAAGTTCTGGTTTCTCCTGTATTCATGATGACAGATTTATAGAAAGCATTTCCTTTCGTAAGAAAAATACCGAACCTTTGACCTTCAAGTTTTGATAACTTCATCTTATTTTTATCTTTAAAATATGTTGGCAAGCATCTTTTCTTGTTTTGAAGCAGAGAAAGTTAAGGACAGCTGCAATGTGGCAGCCAGTATCTAAAACATCAGATTTTTGAGCAGGACTTGGCAGAGGTGACTGGCCTCCCACCAGATTTACTGCAGAATGCCTATCAACAACATCCCAAAGCTGCCTTCACTGGTTATTCTATTTTGTAATATTTTCTGCCTCCTGGAGGCTGAAGTGTTTTGTTTTCCCATAACCCTGTACTTTTTGTGGCTGCATATTCAGCTGCAAACTGTGCAGATAAACCTGAGTGACAGAGACACTGCTGGTCTGAGGGATCATAAAGAAGATAAACCTGATTAAATCCTGGAACAACAATGACCATAGTAGCAAAACTGGTGTTCTTGATGCCTAGTTTTCAAAGTGCATGTTACAAGTACGACAACAGCACACTATCAGAATGATTACAAGGATGGTGTTAATTATTTAGTGGATCAGTGGAGTGTCAATCGTTTCAACAGGGAAGAGATTCCACACCAGAAACCACAATTCTTTAACACTCAGTACTGCAGAGTGGCTGAATGAAGCTACCTCAGAAGAAGAAAGGTACCACTGACTTACAATTTCTGAAGTGTTAACAAGCCAACCCCGTTAAAATACAACTTATCTGGTAAAGTTTCATTGGCAAATATTTCTTGGTTTTAGATTTTACTTTTGATTATTTCAATTTAAACACAGTTTGGGTTTTTTTTTTAAATTAACTGATACTTCTGTGATTTGAAAAGCAAGCAAGCTACAGAGGTTACTTAAAATAAATTTGGCATCATAAACCAAAGGAGGTTTATGCCTTTAATGGAGCCATTTATTTCTCCAAAGTTATACAGATCAAGAATAGTAATAGTTATTGGACAGACCAATCCATTTATGAGTTCAATCATGAAGAGGAGAGTTTAAGTGCTGTAAGACTGGTGATAAACCTGCCACAGCTTCAGTCAGCACTTCTTGATTTTCTCAGACATCCAGACATGAGGAAACACTGCAATTTTATGTGCTTTGCTTTATGTCCAACTTTTCCATTCTGTACTGCTAAATGACCGTAACAGTTGCATTTAATTTTTTGTTTCAAATATATTTTCAAGTACACTGGTTGTTATAAGAAGGTTTTGATCAATGAAAAATGTACCACTTTAATGAATTTCTAGAGATTGAGCAAACCATTATGATAATGCTATTCAGCTACTTGAGCTCTGATGAGATCTTTGATATGAGTAAGTTGTTTTAATTTACCTTCCAGTGTGCAAAACTGAAATGCATTTAACTAAGTGGCCTGTGCATTATGTAAAGCATAAAACAAAAAAAACCCTTCCTGTTACTACACAATTAGACTACAATAATGTCTGGCCTCTGGCATTTTGATGTTGGACATATTAACAAAGGCTAAATGAAAAGAGGAAAACTATGCAAACTGTTCAACTTTAAAAAGTAGAAAAATTATTTCAGAGTTAGAACAGGGTGACAAAGTACCTCAAGGCATTTCTTTTTGAGAGAAAAGGTATTACATAAATTCACTTCTGACCCACATTATCACATGTTCATCACACTAAAATGAGGATGTTGTTAGAGAACCAAAATGCAGCTCCAGAAGTAGGTCTTCTCTCCAAGCCACTGTCAAGTCCTTCTGTGATGGTAGGTAACTCAACTCACTTTTTTTTTTTTATCTCTTCATATGGACACACACATGTGAACAAATACACAAGTATAAAATTCTCTTGTGCATATTTTATTTTTTCATAGAATCACAGAACAGTTGAGGTTGCAAGAACCTCTGGAGGACATCTAATCCAACCCATCAGCTCAAGGCAGGGTCATCTAAAGCAGACTGTGTCCAACTGGGTTGTAAATATATTTTAAATTTTTTATATTTTGGAGAGTCCCCAACCCTTTTTTTCCTTTGCTTTCCAATAGAGCAAATTTTTGTTTGAAAACAACTTTTTACACAAGCTCATTTATTTCAGTTCCTTAAATTACATCAAGTACACAACAACAAATAATGTTCCTCAGTAACCATATTCTGAATTATTCCTAATTACATAAATAATGTTAATTAAAGAATCCACGTTACATGCTGCATACAAAACATTTGAGAAATAAAGTTCTAAGTATTGCTGTTATAAACTACTTTTCCCATATAAACTTAAGCAGATATTTATGGTCTGGATAAAATATCAAACCTTTGCAATAAGCATCAATTTAAAGACTGTGTACAACTTATTAGAAAGCAATTTACTTCCCAGATTGCTATCCAGTGAAGCAGATTCCTCCCATTATCAGTCAACTTACTTAGTCTCTGAGCAGCCTCCAGGGCATCATTTGCAGAATCAGCTACAAAGAATCTCTGAACTGTAACCCCGTGGTCTGCCATTATTTTTTTGCTTTGGTACTCCTGCAGGTTCAGCCATCGTCTGGGGGTTAATTGAACAGCCTAGAAAAAATTAGAGGGGAAAATAATATAATGCTCATTAAGAACAGTTCATGAGACAGCCCACTGAGCTCTTCCACCTTATGGTTATCTCAAACCAGCAGTTAAACGACACCCAGAGAAAAGGTAAAACAGGTATTGATTTACCTAAGTGCCTTTTCTTAACATTTGTGCACCCAAAGTACTCTGAAAGCTACAGATATTTTCTAAAAGCGACACAAAGCTCACTTGGCTACACAAAATGTCTTGCATTTAATATCAAGGCAGATTGGTAAACTTGGCTTGAACTCTAAAGTCTATTTATGCTTTTATGTTATCCTCTGCTATAAAAATAGTAACAGATTGTTATCTTAAAACAAATTCAGTTTTATATTAAATATCCTTATTCACATGACATTTCATACAATTCTTCCCTATAAAGTTATTTCCACTTATTCTAAGCATTTATTGCAGCACATCTGAGGAGAAAACCAACTACATGGAATTAGCATCATCTTGTAAGAAACTACGTACTAATATATTTATTTTCAGTGGTCTGTTATCTGTGCTCAGATGGTTGTGCTTTTAAGTGCATTTTGTTGAGGATGCCAGCACAGCCACATCAGCCATGCCAGGCCAACAAGAGCTGGAGAAGAATCCCCTTCCCATTCTCAATCTCCCAGTGTAGATGCTGGTGTGTGCATGTGAACACACGGACATCACACCTGCCTGGGGCAGTAAACATTGAGTGCAGACACTATCAAAGTCACAGGATTGTTACTGAACGTCTTTAAGGCCACGTTCTTCATACAGGTTAAGCTGTTAAAGACAAAAGGGATAATTAAGGAACTGGAGCTGACTCCTGGCAATGGCATAATGGCAAAAGGTGGAGTTGGTTCCTGGCAATGGGACAATCCCATTTATGCCAGCAAAAGATGCTCTTCCCACAAGGAGAGACAAACTGCTGGCCTGGCAGACAGCCACAATCAATTCTTGGTTTCTCCTGAAGTAAGGAGCACAGCATGCAAGCTAGTGCTACATATTTAGATATGTTACACAGAGATTATTTACTATACTAATACTTTGGTCCCTAACAGCACGATAAAATAATATTATCCTAATGCAACTTTAGACTGAAAAAAAAACCCCTCCATGCTAAAGTCTTTCAATAACACATCCTTTCACAATACTCAAGGTTTACATGCTGAGTTGTCTCAAAAACAACCCCCTATCTGTTCTGTTTGCTTTGAAACACAGCACAAAAGATACATAAAGAAAATACAAACCCATCCTTTACAGAATATAACTGCATGTTTTCTGCAAAAGTGACTCCCACAGAACTTAAGCAGTTACAAATAGCTCAGAACGACACATTTTAAATTCTTTTATCTCTAACCTGATTAACACATTTTAGAGGAACAAAATGCCATTGTCAGCTTGGCTCTATGGCTGTCTCGAATTCTACACATCATACAAACACCTCAGTATGATTTATGTTCCTCCATGCTATTCACAGACAATATGTTATCACATTGGTTCAATATTTCAAATGTAGGGTCAAAATTTAAAGTCACTTTCATAATTGTTGACATTTAATTTGTTTTCCTATTATAAGTTCTCTGCCAGGCTTTAACAGTTATTACTTCAGGGACCCTTTAAGTTTATCTAAAAATTTCTCCAGTTCAGTAATACAGCTGATAAAATTTTGGTCACCGATTTTATAAACAACAAGTCTTCAAAGCAGCTTTTATTCATAATTTAGAACAATAAATCATTTCACATGTATGCATTACTAACCCTGATATAAAGCAAATAAATAAGAAGGAAAATATTCAAACACTTTCATTCTGGGGAAGACTTTTGTTGTTGTTTCTTGACAAAAGTCTCTTTCAACACAAATTTCTTTCAAATGTTCTATTCAGGTAGGAATTAATTAGTTCAGGAATTTGCAATGCAGCACAAAGACACCTCCACTGCTCGTTCAAACTGCAAGGCTTAAGTAATAAAATCTTTTAAGGAATCTCTTAAATAATAAGGACTGCAAAGGGTCACCACCTAATAAAGCCACCAGTGATAACTTCCAACATGTGAGGGGTAAGAAACAGAGATGACAGTGAGAAAAGCAGTTAAAGCTCCATTTATTTTATGAAAAAAATTCATCTCCAGTGCCACCACTGGTGCCTCCCTCCAACATTAATTCAGCCTGACCTGTCAATGAGTAAAAGAAAGCCCAACAGCTCCAACAGGAACCTGCAGGGACCTCTGTCCCCAAACATCTTCTTGCCCTGTTACAGGTGCTTTTGGGATATAACAGTTTTACAACTCAAAAATACAACTCAAAATGTCCCACAGGGACACTTCATTGCTGAGATGTTAAACATCTTATTACATATCCATACAGTGCAGATATACGTAAGCATATGGACATAGGTCTGTTCTTTTATAAAAACTGCACATAATATCTAATATTTACATATTATGACAATATTTCCTTCATAAATTATAAAGCAGACAGGGCTGATGAACACAGAAAGGAATTTGAAAGAACTGTCTAAGCAGACCTAAGGGTGATGAAACAAAGATCTGGCCAAGAACTGCTGGCACGGAAAAGCAAAGCTACAAACTTCAGGTTAGTGAGCACATACTTTTTTTTTCTTCTCCTACATAACATGATTCTAAGAGAGACCATCATCACTGACTGCCAAATAAAGAGTTTTAATCAAGACTTTTCACAGAAGACAAAGTCCTGGTTGTGAATCAACTACTTGACAAAATAAATTAGTATCTGAAGTCTGCTCCAGAAGCTCTGAAGAGCAAGGAACATGAAAAACTTGCTTTAGTGCACTCACAGGATACATACTGTGTGTCTTGAGAACTGCAGGGAAAATAAAGCAGTTAAAGAGATGAAATAAAGCAAAAGCTTTGAATCTGTGAGGGCTACATCTCTTTCAAGACCATCTTGAAAAATCAAAACAGCTGCAGACAGATGTGTTTTAGGGTGAAGAAAGAAAAAGTGACCGTGAGATCTTAGAAATGTGAGTAAACAGATGATTCTGTGAACCAATTCCCAACTCAAAGATGTTTTGGTTGCAATAAATCTGTGTCTGTACTTAAAAGGAACAGCAACAAAAAGAATTAATTGGTATAGGAATCTTGAATTCCAACCCTCCCAAACACATCTATACCAAGCATTCACAAGAATTTGAGATGGGCTTCAAATAGCATAAGTTCTTGGGCATCATAAACATCCATATATCCTACAGATAAATCTATGCCTGAGACTGACCATAACAGAGCTAAAGGACAAAGGCACAGCCTCAAAACAGCCCAGGAAGAGTCTACAAAGGTTTCAAAGGAAGCTATTTCCCACAACCAGTCTTCCACTGGCAGCAATAATCCATCCCTTCCTCCTGGAAGATATTAGGAGACTTTAACACAGCACAAAACATAACTCCAGCATCATGTGTCCTTGTATTGTTTATTTTCCCACTCTGTAGCTCTACTCATCCACAATTTCATTGCTCTCAGCACCATCAAACAGCTCTGCTAAATTCACCACCGTGGTCTCAGCCCTCAGGAAAGACAGAATGAAGAATTAGGTTGTAATTTACCATCAGAAAAATAATAATCTCAATCTGAGAGGGGACTTGGGGGAAGCAAGCAAAAGAGAATCTAAACCACAGGACAGCAGAATCCCTACCTTTTAGGGATTTCTGTTCATTACTGATTCTCACCATCTCCTATTCCCAGCTTATCTTTGCTTGAAGACTTTTTATCTGTTTCCCCACATACAGGTCAGAAAGCCCTACCAGAAACCAGCACAGATCTCTCAGATCTTCCCATGGAGCTCTGTTCCAGCTGAAGCCCAGTGTGTTCCAGCAGTTTAAGATACATCTGTGTTTCATCTGTGTCTTTATTGCAAGGTGGCACTGGAGTACAAGGAGCACATCCCATCCCACCAGCCTGTGAAGAAGAGCCTGGAAATAGTTTGTGGACTTCAGTAAAGCCCTGACTCCCTATGGGACAACTCATGTTTCACCTTCATAAGGTGACATGCAAAAACCAGAAAATTTTCCACCAGTGGCATTTCTCTGTTATCCTGAACATAATTTTTCTAACAGCAAGAGGAAGTTTTGCAACATTTTACTGAACTTACCCACACCCTCATTACTGTAAATACACCTTAACCTTGAATATTAACTTCTATCAAGCTCTGAAGAGCCCAAAGAAGGGCTGTAGGTTTAAATTTTCCTAAATCTTTGCTTTTTAGTGGCATTTTACTTTTTAGCATGTCAGCTACAGTTGCCATAACACAGAAAAACTTAAAATCACTCCAGTGAGCTTACCTGAAAATCCAGACTATATATTTCCATGGAATGGAATAAAGAAAAATTCAAACTAAAGGATTTAGTATTTTGAAAGCAAATTCTTATAAAAAGGCTAAAATACATATAATTCATTGGTCTGCTAAAGACTTCCAACAGATCTGGTATTACTACAAGAAAAAATAGCTTTCATATGAGAACTTTGTGTGTTGTGTATTGATGTACAACACTGTAGATGCAAAGTAGCTCTTATTTGAGATTAAGATCTGTCTGATAAATTGAAAGGGATTTTTTTCTTTGTTTTTTAAACCACAAATAAGCTTTAAGAATAAATCAGTTCATAAAACTAAGAAAAACATCACTAGTACCACACAGAAAATAAAAAATTGTTATTTAAAATAATAAAGCATTTAAGAGGAATTAAATTCATCCTAATAAGATATATCTTAAGATTAAATTTCTAACATAAGTGCTTATCAAAGAGATTAATATACTTAAATAGGGCTCTTTCATAACTGATAACATTTCCTCAGAGCCTGACAACAGCTTCAAAAGTCCCAGAAGTCAAATAAGTGTAACAAAAGGCCTCAACTAAATAGTAACACAAAGTGAGATGAAAGCAGAATTATTCAATCAAGTACAAGTTTCACACCAGATTCTCTCCTGCTGGCTTGAATTATTTGGCATTTTCCAAAAGCACAAGGAATTAGTACTGGTTGAGGTTTGCCTCTAATTCCCCTTCCCTTCTGCAACCTCCAAGATTTTTGTTACCAGTCAGAATCACACTAATGTGGACCAAAAGTCTGTGAAGTGGGGAGGATTTCAGAAAACTGCTGTTACCATTTAATTCTGAACAAGCTTTCTGTTCAAAGTTCCTTCTTCATGGAACCAGAGACCATGATTGGTCCAACAGCACCATTAAATGAGTGGCCCACACATCGAGAAATCAAACATCTCATTCTGATCATCTTGCCAAGGTCAGGTGTTACAGAACTGTATCAGTGGTTCATTGATGACTGCTAGAGAAAAAATTGATTGTTCATATAACATGAATAATCTCTTATATACCATCCTTTTTGTTTGGTGGGGTTTTTTGTATCAAACACTAAGGACTCGACTCAAATAATGTATTTGGAGAGCAGTTGCATTATACTTCCACTACTCCCCTTGTCAATCCTCGAGCTGTCACAGGGCAAGAAAAAAAATTGCATTATTTAAATAATCCAGGCTAAAAATAACAACAGAAGGGGAACTACAAGTACATTTTCTAGCAGAAATTTACTTCAAAATAAATGAAAAAAAAGATAGATTTAGAAAACACTGCAACAGAGAGACATAGTTGTGCTTATATATGCAGCATTAACTACTCTGATGTACAACATCTTTCAGATGACCCAGGAGGTATCTTTTGAGTGCTTGCTTTTGAAATAAGAAAACACACACACATAAAAACAGGAGAAACTGTCTTAACACATTCACCAGAAGTTTGCAAGTTGCATGTTAATGACTTCAGCAGAACTCTGCTCGGAAATAAATGTTCCATATAACCACAAAACAAGAGCAGCATCAGTAAACCCAAACTGCATTAAATTATGCTACTGATTATTTCTTATCTGAACCTATATGCTCAGAATAATGTTTTTCCATTCTTTGGCGTCCTTGGTAAAACACCCAAGACTGACTCCAAGACATGATTCCACATAAATGGTGCCATAAAGCACCTGTGCAGCAGGGACCAAGGACTGTCACACTGGTGAGATAAACAGACGAGCTTTAATAAACAAACAAGAAGAAGACACCACGATCATACACATATGTAAAAAAAACCAGGGGCTTTTTGAAGCCAAATCACCTCACAGCTGAGCCTTACAGTGCCTGTGTCAGTAGAGCAACTGAAGCTCAGGACAGGAACATTTTTAGCCAGCAGTGTCACCAACCACTGGGACTTTGCACTTACACTTCAACTCAGCAAGTTATTGCTAGAGGACAGGTCCCTTCCAAAAAGCAAAACCGAATGAAAATAATTTCTGGAAAAAGCAGCACGGGTTGGAGAGCAGCATTTTCAGGCAGACCCCGCTACCTACCTGTAAAATTCAAACCTTAAGCCACATTTTTTTTTTTTATTAGACTAAATAGAATAGAATCATTTAAGTCTGTTCTGTAACAGGTATATGAAGAAACTGCCAGAAAGAATAACTGAAAGGTCAAGTCTGACAAACAACCAAAGATTCAAATTATAATCTCTATTACAACCAAGACCTTTTGGTCTCAGTAAAGTTAAATTTCACAAAATTCTGTGCTGTTTAATGCCTAATTCCACATGGGACTACCTTGGCTAACCATCCACTACTAAGTATTTTACCATATCAAGTCCCATGATGACGTTTAGATAATTTCCCTTTTAAAAAACCCTAACCTTAAATACTTATTTTCTCTTGGCAACACTCTGCAGGTCAAATCTCTACTTTTGGAAAATGCCAAATAATTCTAACCAGGGGAAGAGAATTTGGTGACAATCAGCACTATTAAAGAAAACAAAATCACCACTAAGGAAATTTCTATGACAATTGAACTCCCATTGACACACCTATATAATTTGAGCAGCTCTACTGATTATTTTAATGTAGCTTAATGCATTTTACTGCATGACTGTTAAAGGAATACTCACTTCAACATCATCCCACATTCCCTTTTCATTCATAGTCTGAATGGAAGCCAATATGAACATCACAAAACAAAGATGGATTTCTTAACAGCACCTGACACTAAAGCTGGTCAAATAAATGCCTACTGCTTTTTTCCTCCTCTGCTGCTCCGCTGAAGTCAAGTAGCTGTAACTATACTAACAGATCCCGTGCCAGTATGAAACAGCTCTAGCAATGCAAATTATCTCTGCATGAATGCAAATTACATGCCAAATGTATACAGCATCAAGTTTTATAAATCTGGACTTCATTGTAATGGTTATATTGGAAATAAGTCATCTGGGAAGAAAAACTGTGGTGTTTCTGAGGAGGTCTTTCAGATGTATTCTGTGTCTGAAATTAAAAGGAAGTGTGTTTAGTGTATCTGATCTAAAATAAAAGTCTGCCACCAAAAATCTATTTGCTTAGCCAACACATTCTACAGCATTCCAGTTTATTCAATTTGTGCACTCTGACCTGTAATACAATTCTAAGCACATAAGAGAGAAAACAGACACACAAAGATGACAGTAATGAAAGAGCACACTGTTCATCAATATGAGAAATAAACCTTTATTATAGTTATTGACATACAACCTCTATAATTGACAAAGATGTAAAAGTTCCTATCAAAAGGAAACCATCAGAAATACAACTAAACTGAGCATCTTCACATAAAACACTGCAGGTATGGGGGCATTTTATTAGGTCATATACTTAAAATATACCACATAGGCCACTGAAAACAAACTAAAACACTCATTTCAGTTTGCTGGCAGTACCCATGAAATGACAAGAAACAAAAATTTAGAAAAAGGGCACCTCAGTTTATTGCAAACGTAAGTCATAAAAAGCAAACGTATGCTCTGTAGGAAAGCAAGTCTTTCGAGCACAAAAGAAAATGTAAGGACTCATGGTAGGGCTGATGGGCTGTAAGATCTGTCACACTGAGCCAAAGGACACATCCCCTGTTCTCCAAAGATGGCCAAAGCCACAAACCTGTGGGTACATTATGAAAAACAGGACAGCAAATGTCCTTCCCAAGTAACGTCCTGTTGGCTGCCACAAAACCAGTCATTTCCATTTTCCAAAGTAGAAACTGGTATCCAGGTCATCCTATTGAAAAGTCACAGAGGAAAACCATCTTCCCTCAACATCCCAAATTGCCCACTTTAGCTGGGATACCATATGGCAGCGAGGTCCCTTTGGTACCAGCAGAGACCAGCAAACTCATGCAACACTGAGCATTACAATCAAAGTCTCCATCTAGATTTCTGTGATACATTTATGTAAGGATAAAACTGATTCTTTGAGCTAGCTGAGTAAGAAGTCTTGAATATTTTCCTGACAAAAAAAATTTTCCATACTTTTGTTTGCAGCAGTTACAAATTGCTTATTTCTTATATTCTATATCAAAACACCATCAGCAGACTTGACCTTAAACATGAGTCTTGGATTTTAAAATCTTCTGCAGGTGTAGCTGAAGACCTTTTAATAGTTAAGTTCCATTATTTATTCCTACAAATGGGAATTTATTTTAAGTGAATTAAAACTAAACCAACACACAAACTCTAGCTGACAGTTATAGGCCTTTTAGTTCCATATTTATTCCTTCAAATATACCACACAAAATATCTTAAGCAGTAAAATACAGTATGTTTTAAAAAAACCCAAGCAAAACAATATCTCATTTCCCAGTTCTTTCAAGGCTACAAAATTTTGATCAATACACTGCAGGGGCAATTTACTGTTTTATACCACTGCACCATATACTGACTTTTCAGAATGAGTGAGATCTGTTGTTGCAACTGTAAAGGTTTATGGAATTCAACTTCAAATAAAATAAAGTAAAAAAAGCCACATGAAATATGCACCTCCATTGTTGTTTACTAAAGCCAGACTGCCTGTTCTGGTGGATGATTATTACTATTCCTAATATCTATGATTCTTTGAAACGAGATGCCTAAGTAACTAACTAAATGGTTCACTTCATATGCTCAAAAAAATACAGAAAAAAATTGAGGACTTGGTTATAAAAGGAGCTCACAATATTATCATTAGGATTTCTACTGTTAAATTCTTTACAAAAATTAGACTCATGCAGTTGAGAGGGTGGCCGAGAGCTTGGAAAGTGTCTTTAAAAGCTTCAAAAGAGTGAAACAGGTCACCACTTCTGCTCAGAAGGCCACATTACTGAAAATGAGACTGCACTGCCTGTTGCAAACCAAGCCTGGGGAAGACAAAATGAAGCTACTTCCTCAACTGCATTTTTCCTTTGAAGCAATTACTCAAATTCAGTGCAATTCACTGTCCAGAAGAGTAACACTCCAGAAGAGCCTTAGTTCAAAAGCCTACAGTTTAAAACAATCAAAGGATTTTTTTATTACTGTATTATGTGTTTGTGTCACCATTTAATTCTAGTTCATGCAAACAAAACGCTTAGTTAAATCTTCCCCTGAATACTTTCCCATAGCTGAAGGAAAAGCCAATTCCTCTTGTCACATTGCATGGTTCTTTTAAACAGGAGCCACTGCAAAGCAGAGATAGGAGGGCAGGAATCACAGTGCATCACAGCAGGAAACATAAAGATGGTGACAAACATCAAAGAAATAAAGGGAAGAGTTTTTCTAAACTAGTAACATGTCAATTTTAGAGAAGAAAGCTATTTTAACTGAAATGCTAAAGAAGGTATATTTAGTCATCTCATCCATTTTATTTAAGAGAAACTACTTTTCTTCCATCACCAGGCAGCAGTGATTATTCTAATGCAACATAATAAAGCAAGGATATAAACCACAGATTACCTACCTAAAGATAACAAAGCACACTAAACTAATAGATGCCAGTTGACATCACTCATCTGTTGAGAAAGGCAGTCACCAATTACTAGCAGAACGATAATTTGTTTGTTTAATGATTATGCTAATTTACTGAACTGTCATTAGACAGATACACAGGCAGTATTGATGAGTTCCATAAGGCATTACAAAGTATGGCTGAATAATTTCAAAACAAATTAAACCAGAAAATATTGTACGCTACTTAAAGGAATAATAAAAGCCTGATAGGGAGCAAATCCTCTGGATTTGCTGCAGCAGCAAACTTGACCTGGGAGCTCACCCCCAAGGGCCTTGGACCCTCCTAACAGAGGTGAGGGACTGAAGCCACCTGGTGTGCAATGCCAGAGCTCTTCAAACCCTGCAGAGGTGTTAACAGAGCTCAGCTCCACCAGGGAGAGAAATGGTGTCCAGGTGAGGCACCAGCTCTGCCCAGCCCATCGGGGCAGAGGCCGAAGGACTCGGATTAGGACACTGGAGAACACAGTCCATTGCATTTTCCAACCACCCACCCACTGCACCTTCCTGCTATTGGTACTAATAAATTCTAACCTATCCACAGGAATAGGGCAGTAAAAGCT
This sequence comes from Pipra filicauda, assembly GCF_003945595.2. NCBI lineage: Eukaryota > Metazoa > Chordata > Aves > Passeriformes > Pipridae > Pipra > Pipra filicauda. The sequence continues at coordinate 1,981,276 of NW_024104798.1, read as the reverse complement.
GGTTCATCTGCAGATTTAGTGCCCTGCAGAATGGCCCTGAAACCAAAAGCAACTATTAAACTTTCAACTCACAATTTCTCTTTGCTTGTGTTGGGGCTGCATCTAGTTTCTCTTTCTATCTCTTAATAATTTTAAGTTCCTAAATTAAGAAGGAAAGAGAAATTGGTTTTTCACTCAAGAAAGGAATCACTATAAGCAATATCTGTCAATTTGTAATCATTTATTCATACACAATTTAAATGAGAAACAATATTAAGTTTTCCTTCAAATTTCAGGTCTTGCCAAAGGAGTTTTATTTCAATAATATCATAGAAATGAATGGAAATTTGTATCAAATAAACACCTATAAAATACTCTCTACATGATATGGCTATATAAGCCACATTTCTGCTTTTTAAGAAGAAAATACAAAGTCAGACACAAGAGACTGCAGCAGGGTGCATTTTTAGGCAGAGTAGGAAGGTCTGACATTTATGTGTAATACAGGACAGTTCAAAGTAACAAGATCCTGCAGAAACCAATTATAAAAAGAACAGTTTCAGCCTCAACCTGAACAGCCTACCCAGAATGTTAAAATTAACCTGGGAGAGTGAATGATTTAACTAAAGAAATAAGCCTACTACATTTGACCCCAAAGTCAAGTCATGAATCAAACTCCCTCACTCTCCCCCGATTTCCTCACTGAAGTGGGTGAACCTTCCCAAAACTCACTCACAAGCTGAACTGTCAACTTTCCTAGGTAACTGAATCTAAAAATATGTGTCTCTATTCAAGTTTTTTAAGATGAAAATTCAATGCCGTCATGACTGGGGGGATTGAGCATTTCACTCACTCCCCACTACCTCAAAATTAACGTGAAATACTCGTGAGGATTTATCTCTTCCACCTTTAAAACAACATTCCCTTCCACTAAAAAAAATACATTACACTGCAATGACATATTAATCAATATATATTAGGAAACATATAATGGTAGTTCAACATCCCTCTTTATTTTTGATTCAAAGGGTTTTTTTTCCTCTCTCAGTGGTGGGATCCCTTGTCCAGGAAAGGGGGCCAGGAGTGTGTCCATCAGTTCTGAGGCAGCTGGGTGCTGTCAAGGTTTCCTTTGCTTTATTTATCTCTTTCATTGAAGCCCACCTTCTAAATCTTTCCACAGTGGCTCCAACAGGAAACAGCACCATTTTTCTGTGCTTTAACAAATTTCACAGAAACAGAAGAGGATTTCAGAAGACAGCACCAATCTCATTCACAATTCTGAAATTTAGATTTACAAAGCCACATAGATTGGATAAAAAAAAAATAAAATAGAAGAGTATCTATTCAGGAACCTTTCCCCTTAAGCTGAACCACAGCCATATGCACACGAAAACCACAAAGTTTTACAAACATCTCAGTTATGTCTTGGATATTTCACAGTATTGCAGATAAAACAGTAAGGATAGTAAATGTACTCAGGGAGGAAGCGTGACTGAAAATCCTGCCTGCAACCTTAACAAAATGTAATGACTCCCTTAACAGTTCTCCTGAATGTTCCTGCTACCTGTCTACTGCAAGAAACCCTTTTACTTCAAGGGTTCCCAAATGTTTGTCCTAAGTTCTTTTGATTTTATCTTCTACTCCTCCTTGTCCTTTTATAATCAGTCTGATTGCAAACTGATTGATCCCAGGCTTAACCTCTGCACTCCCCTGGAAATGATGTAGTGTGATGGGATGGGATGTTCCTAAACTGCAGAACTCAGTTGGGTCATTAACTCCAGAAAGCACAAATGAAACTACACAATTCTGTTCCAATGTGCCTTTAAATCTCATTTATAAACTCAGCATTCTGATTTATCCTTCTGTTTACTTCTCATGCAAGGACGCAGAGACAAGAATGAACTTGAAGCAAGTCCTTCACTCATTGCAGATTTAAAGTCTCCAGTAATGATTATACTCTATAGACTTATTTACAGCTTGCTTACACTCAGGGATTTTGACAGCTATTCTGTAAATACACTCTCCTACCTACTAAGCTCCATTGTAAACTACCAGGAACATGCACAGGGTCAGACTTGAGCTCCTTCTGTCATCCTTATTCTCCTTATCTCACAAAACCAGAATCTGAGCCCACATCCTTGTGTGCTACAAGGCAGATCCCTAGCAGCCACCACCTGGATGATCTGTCTGGTGTCTGCAGGAAGATATGCTTTTGTGAGGACTACAGTCCTCAAAAGTGAAAGAGGAGATGGTGGAAGGAATGTCCTCTTGAACAGTAAGACCCTGACCTCACTCCTCCATTTCTCACACCTTGCCAGCCTATTGTTGAGCAGTTGTTCCAGTCAGGCTGCTACAGATTGACCTCCAAATTCAGCAGGACATCACCCTGACAACCCACATCCTGCTCCCCACCCATGGGAGTATTTAGGCCCCTATTTAAATGTAAACAGCAAAATAAAATGTCTGCAAATTAACTGACAGCACACTTCTGGCACGAAGTTCTCGGATGCTTCCTGGTCAGTGTGTAAAGGTCTGAGCACACTCCCACCCCACCAACCTTCACCTGAGCAGTGAATCACTGGCAACTTTGGAAAACCCAGGTGAAACACGGCAGATTCCTTATTCTACAGGATTACATAAAAACTGTCTGGTTTGAACAACATGCCTGAGGTCACACCACAAACAGGATGTCACAAAACAAAGCTGCCTGTCCAAACACCAAGCTGCCAGTCCACTCAAAGGGGCAAACAGATGCCCTCCCTTATCACTTCACAAATGGTCTGCAGTTTTTCCTTGCATTTTTAGACTAAAATTCAGCAGAATAAAACAGTATTAAAATGACTTATTGCACATGCACATGTGCCCAAGGAGTAAGCATGCCTACAGAAGCTTTACACCTCTGGAATCGATTTTCAGAGCCTTTTCTTGGGCAAAGGAAGAAGAACATGAACTCACGGATTCAATTTCTGCTTTTGTCAATGTGCTCACCATCAGAAGCTCTGGTTTGCATTAGTAATTAATTTTAGTCAAATTACGTTCATTTTGCTTTTTTCAACTTCAAAGTTTTAAGAGAAGCATACTTTCCTGACCTAAAAAGTAAGGCTTTGAAGTATCTGATGAAAATAAACTCAGTACCATACACACCTGCATAATTAGTAGCAGAGAATACCATAAAATACATTCCCTGTCTTGGCCAGTGAAAGAAGAGTGTTGGTGATATGCACCACACATTCAAAAAGTGAAATGAGCCATCTTCTCCACATAAACCAGAAATATTCTTTTATTTTAAATATCTTCAGGGGAAATTCAATATATTTTGTTCTCATCTTAGAAAGGTGTTTAATTTCCTAATTTTTTACAAGATTAAAACTATACTTTTATCCAACTATGAAGAAGTGCTCAAAATAGTAAACGTAACCAGGAAAAAATAATTCTAAAACTCTTTTACCACCAAACACGAGACAAAGTACCCACTATCAATTTTTTGTGTCCTGCATCCTAATTAGGTTTCCTGAATCATTAGAAAACTCAAAGCATTGTCAATGGGTTGAACAGAAATGTTTCTTAACTCGTATCTCAAGTAATCATATCTATCAAAGAAGCATTTCACGCCTACCATACCCTGGAAGAATACTTTTTCAAGTGTTAGAAGTCACTGGTATTTTAAGAAAAACACCGTTAAAATGCCAATTTCGACAGTTTGAGCTCCATTTTTCATCACAGAGAAGCAAATGTAATACATAACCACAGTTTTTTCTGTTCCAGCTCTTTAATACTTGAAGTCAAATCATGATAATTTCCATGCTGCCAACTATGTCATCACAGATTATGACTTTTGAGCACTAAGCAGTATAACACTCCCAAGCAACAAAAATGCAAATGCCCAGGGCAGTAAAATAAAGAAATATAGAAAGGTATCTACAGAAACAGTTTCACTGCACATCTAAGTCATAGCTGGCTTATTAAACCAGTGCAGAATGGAGTGTAACAGTTTCTATCCTGGAGGCAGCAAAAAAAAAGACTGGTATCCATTTCTTGTTTCAATCTGAATGCTTTATACCTTTTATCATTAACAAGTCTTAGTTTTAATTAGACTATTTGCCTTAGACTGACGTGAAGCAAACTCTAGAGAAAAGATAGAAGAGACAGAGAGCCTTCAGGTGCTCGGGCAGAGCTGGGGGGAAAACAGAAACTACCCTGAATAATCGATGAAAGTCAGCCCTTAATAGGAAGCCAAACATTAAGAACATTCTTCCTTCCTTTGCAAGTAATTTCTTTATTAATATTTCTCCATTATTGACACTGGAAATTCACCATGCTGCCACTCGGAAATCTCAAAACAAGTTCAGGACACCGCAAGAAGCATCATCTCATTATTAAAGACTGACCCTCCCCATCTGACAGACTGACACCTCTGCCATGTTTTTATCACCTTGGATAGATTGTGGGGCAGCTACAAGATTTTGGAACTGACCAAAATAACCTCCCCAGTAGCACTACACAGAATATTCCCTGAGAAGACACAGAAAACATCTCACACACACAGAGGTTATGCACCACAGGTTTCTACACTTGGTTGATGCCTTGATGTAAAAAGATCTAAACAGCTCCTAAAATGTATATAGGCATCACACAGATCACAATTAAATTAAATGTAGCCTTAAAAAAACCCCAAAACAGTCAGTGTGCATAGTTCTGAACGGCATGATAAACTTACTAAAACATATAGGCTGACTATATGAAGGGAGAGCAAGGAAAAGTTTAGTCCCATGGAATAGAACTTCCAAGTCCAAAGGATAACATTACTTTGCTGATTAAGAAAATCGGGACTATGCCCAGCCTTGTTTCTCGTGCCTTACTAAAGCCCATGCTGTATCCATGGAAATAACATCCACTGCTCTTCCCCAGCTTCCAAGGCAGACATCCCATCGGAGAGAGCCACCAGGTCCCTGAGCAGTTCCCCCTTGTTTGCACACATGAGGTCCAGGAGTGTCTCCTGTTGTTGGCTCCTCAGTCATCTGCATCGGGACGTTGTTATCAAAGCCCTCCAGAAACCTCCCGGATCTCTTGATTTACTGGTGCCCTCCTGGGCTGTCACTCAAGTCCTCTGTGAGGAGCAGGGCCTGCAAACACGAGGCTGCCTCCGGGTGTCTGAGGCTTCATCTGACTCTGGCTGGTGGAGCTGCAGAACATGTACAACAACACTGGCAATAACGATGGTCTGCCCACTAATCCTGACCCACAGCTTCTCAGATGTGTGATCAACCCTCCCTAGATGGAACTCCAGCATTCCAGCTGCTCTGGAACCGTGTTTAATCATTTCACACCATGTTTAAAGCAAGCTCTAAATATCTGTTCCTCTACTTCCAAAATTTAAGGCGTTACTTTAGACTATTTTAAATCTGAGCCATTTAACCGAAAAACAAATGAAACTCTGCATGAAAGAATTCAATTAATAGATTCACTGTTTCCAATGTGTTTGCAGTGACAGAATTGAAGAAGCTAGAAAAGTTAAGGGAAAATACACTTCTGATGCCATTTTCAGACCTTAAACAATTACTATGACGACAACAAAAGGGATATGGTTGCCTTTAATAGCCCTTTCCTCTATAATTATCATAAGTAGATGTATTTTTTAACTATAATCATCATTGTTATCCATATTTGCACATATAACTCTTCCCATAAGTGGAAACTCTCTGACATTTTTATAACAATATTGTGCATGAACAACTTTTTTTTTTCCTTTTTTTTTGCACAAGGCAGTAACTGCTTTCTTGGCTGGCACGAAATTAGCAAATGTCAAATTAAACTGTTCTTTTGTCCACATATCCCTCAGAGGAAGATATCAAAAGAATGATGAAGTGTTTCATTAGTAATTTGTGTCTGGTTTTTAATTTGCAGCTTCATATTTTTCAGTCAAAAGTCTTGGACAAGCAGACAAACCTACCAAGTATGATCAAAAATCTCGCTTTATTTTCCATTCCTCCTGACAATTCTTACAAAACTTTTACATCTCAAAAAGAATTGAGGTGGACAAGAGTTAAGACATCAAAGGTGAACTACAGTGTGAGTGATTCTATCTCCTCCTTACACAAACAGACTATTTTGCATGGCTTACATTCCTCAAAGTCTATCTACTCCTGTAAAACCTTGCTGTTTTCCATCTTTCCTAGTTATTGTCCTCAAGAGCTTCCTTATTGCTCCAGAATCTTTATAAACACACTGTACACACGCATGTTTAAAGTTGCTGCTACTGATTCTCTCAAAATACCCACCCCTTTTCAGGCAAATAAAACACTTCCATGTATAATTAAATCATTAAAAAAAATGATAACTCTTTTGTTCCAAACTAGATTGCCACCCATTGAATAGCCAAGTTCATTATTTTGCCTGTTGCACCTTTCTTAAGGCAAAGATTAAATGCCCAGGCATTTTGTACACCTTCACTCTTGTGTATACAGAGAGCACATTGCAAAGTGGTAATGTTTATAATGTCTCTTGTGCAAACTAATTCAAATGATAAGGACGTGCTTGCAACTTTTGGGCCTTCACTTGTAAACAACAAATCTATACCTTTTTGTATTATGAAAAGCAGAAACCTAAAATCCAAATCATTTATTACACAGTAATATAAACGATAGTGGCAAATTTAAACTGATCTGCTCGCTGGGGCCAATCCATAAAGCCCTGTGCAGAAAACCAAAATGCTTTTCAAAACATCCCTTGGGGCTGGAGTGTGGACCAAGATGCTGCTTTCCATCTCCTCATCTGGCTGCAGGCAGCATGCTCTGAGGAAAGGAACTTTTCCTCAAAGCCATGTTGCTCAGAGTGTGATGGAAGTAATAATTTCCACAGCTGAAGAACAGCCTCTTTTAACTCAGGCAGATGATGTGACCCTTGTGCTGCTCTTTTAATATGTCTGATGCAGGCTGATTCTCAGAAATTTAATCTTGTGGTAAAATAATAACGGAAACCAACACATCACACAGAAAGACTGAGGGGAAAAGGGAATACTAAGTCATCAGGTGTTTACAATACCTCAAAATCTGTAATATTTTCTTGAGGCTTCAAAATAAAGGTACAGAACTAAGGGAAAGCAGAGGAGCTCTCAGGCCACCTCCTTCCTGGGAATGCTGCTGGTATCAATGGGGACCAGAGTGACAGTCACAGGCCACCCTCACCCGTTGCCTCCAGCTTTTCAGACGCTTTCACTGTCTAAGCCACAGAAACCACACGGGAAGAAATTCTTGCTTGTGAGGATGGTGAGGCCCTGGCACAGGTTGCCCAGAGAAGCTGTGGCTGCCCCATCCCTGGAAGTGTCCAAGGCCACTCTGGATGGCATTTGGAGCAACCTGGTCCAATGGAAGGTGTCCCTGCCAATGGCAGGAGGTTGGAACTGGATGGTCTTTATAGTCCCTTCCAACCCAAACCAGTCTGTGATTCTGTGATGCACAAATTAAAGACAAACAGGGCAGATCGAAATTGGTCTGTCACCAAGTACTACTCATGTGCAAGGTAAATAAACCCAAATGAATGATAATGAATCACTTACAAGACATTGAAAAAGCACTTGTCTTAAATAAAACAGTCTTTGACTGAAAAACCCCAACTCACATTCATGCCCAATGGGGTTGTGAGTGCCTAGAGCTTTATGATTTTGGATTCAAAGTTTATACACTCTCAGCTCAGCACAGAAATAAAATAAAATGTAATTCAATTTTGGGATATGTTCTTGTAGTTTAGGAAAACCTGTGAGCAAACAGAAAGAGACCAGATAGGTGACAGGAAGAAAAAAGCTCATGAGTAAATCTGTTCAACAAACAAGCACTTTTTAAACAAGCAAACAAACCAAACCAAGTGAAACTCAAGAACTTGCATTAACTGAACATATTTTGTGCTATCAGTATAAAATGTTAACTGAAGATTTGAAAAAAATGATCCAACAAGTGGAAAAATAGCAAGTATTTCAATTTCTTCACAATTAACATTTAGCCACTAATTATACAAGAACATCGCCATCAGCTTAACATCACAAACAAAATAAAACACCAGTCTTGGGTTTTCATTTTCATTACCATATTAAAGGAGGGCTTCAGCTCAGTTCAGAATGTGTTTTAAGTATCAATCATGCAACAGAGACTTCGAGAGCATAGCACAGCTCCACTATTAAGGAATTTTTCACAATAGTCAACCTTAACTTCTCTTCATTTCAAGCCCACTCCTGCTGTGTTATCTAGTTAAAATAAGATCAATTGCCAGCTATTAATTATGGATCAATCTTTAATTACTAGTTCCAAAGTTACTGTCATAAGCAGTTGCACAGGTATCATGATTTCTGTCCTGTCTTTTATTAAAATGCTGTGGAAGAGGTGAGTATAAGCTGAGTCACAGATGGCTAGAAACTGTTTTTCTCAGCAGAGAATACTAAAGGAGGAAATTTTGTGGAGAAAATCCTTAGGGTATATGCTCAAAGCTGCAGATGATAGTCTCAAACATGCACAGAAAAATTGGACTGGCCAAGGCAATAATGAGCCGAGCTACTCACTACAGGTGTTGTCAACAGCAACAATAAAAATCTATCACTAAAAATCATCCTGGAACTGTACCTGGGAGTGAGCCCCCAAAACAGGGAGGGGGAGAATCTCATCTCCAAGCATTAAATGAGTACATTTCTAATTTTTGCTGAAAATGAACCTTCCAAACAAGAGAGAAGATAATACAGCAGAGAAATGATCTACCTCTAAGAAACAAATAAACCCCAAGTGTTTCTAAACCCTCATCTCACTTTTCTGTATCCTCAGAAGAATCTCAGTATCTTCACACATTCTTCATAGCATCCCTGTTGGCAGTAAACAGCCAGAAAGACCAAATGAAAGGCCTTTTTCTTTCTTTTTTTCAAAAAGAGGATAAAAAAATAAAAGTTGCTACATACACTGACACTATTTCAGAGAAAAACAGGAGGAAACAGTCACTCAGATACCTGTAAAGAAAACACAGTTTGTCTACTGACACTTCATCTAGTTCCTCAGGAGGCAGATCAATAAAAAAAACCCCAAAAACATTTGCTTTTATATCCAAAAACTTTAACCAATCCTAAATATACCCAAGCAAGGTATGGAGTCTTTGGGTAAAGTGTTCGGAATTTCAGATGGAGGGTCTGAAATTCCATAGCCAGGTTTAAGACCACAGGTGTCCCAGCTAATTCTCAATCTAATGTCATATTCATGAAGGCTGTCTCTTCTCATCTAATTAGCCCTATCCCCTGATTGTACCTCCACGAGGTACAAAGGAAGGTAAATCAATGCAGCAAATCGCAGCTTTTCTACTTCAAGACAAAGCTGTGAATATCTGTGCCAGAGCCAGAACTGCTCCCAAGGTAGAAGTTCCACCAGCATAAAACTCACTGAAAAATTAACAAAACATGAATTTCAAAAAAATCACAGTCTGAGGTTATATTTATGTTTTCATTTCCTTCTTTCATCTCAAAATAGGATTCAATAACCATGTGTTTAATGGAACTGCCGGGGAGGAGTGGGCCAAACATCTGCTCCACTTTGGCATTTCAGTTTTGTCTATAGAGTTTGAAGAGGGCTTTCCTGTCATTTGGTTGAGGTGCTTATAGAAAAAGCTGTTTGTGAAAGTCTGTAGGCTCATGTATTTCCTGCCTCTAAACGTAAAACCTTGAAAATTATAGCAAACCTGCCAAGCAGGAAAAGCCAAACAGGGAAACAGTCCAAACCTTCAAGAAATTTTCAAGAACTTCACACAAAACTAAGAAAAAAATAAGAATCCGGCATTGAAGTAGCTCCTGAAGTCATGAATTGAAAAGTTTTCAGTAATGTTTTGTGTTGCATGGAAAGTCAGCTACCACAGCTGATAAATTCTTAACAAAGACATAACTTTCTCTGTTTAATGTTAATGAGGCTTTATAGGCATCCAAAACTAGGAACTGAAGGCATCTGCAGGGAGCAACCTTGCACAGTTCCCTATTTCTAGTATCTATCTGCATTCAGCAGACTTTACAACAGGAATATTGTTTAATTCCATCTTCCTGCCCTTGCTTTTTTTTTAAAATATTTTCAACATACACAGAATTTGGACGTGTTCTGGCAGGACTGAGGCTTGTTTTGAAGGCTGGGATAGGGTCCATAACACACCAGACAACCTGCTCACTCTATTAGAATACCGGAGAGTTACCTTGAGCATTTTTTTTTATTATTCTGATTTAATTGTTCCTCATTTATATTCATCACCGAATTCCACTGCATCTGAAGCTATTTTGAAAACACAGCATTCTCCCAAAGGGCCCAATCCAACTCCCATTCAAATAAACAGCCTTCAGTGGAGCCTATTTGTTGCCAGCCAACAAGATTGAATTCTGAGCGGAGTGGTCCCTGGAGCGTTTGTCACAGCTCTTTACAAATATTGCTCCAGCAAGAGCAGGTCTAAATACGCTTGTCCACATGCTCTGCAGACAACTGAAATCTATCTTTTATCTTCTTAGAACACTTGGTCAGATTTAAACTCCAGAAGCACAAAGAACTGAATCTATCAAGAATACAAAAAGGAAAAAGAGAAAAAAAAAAATGTTTAACAGCTTAACAAGGTAAAGAGCCAAAGGGAAAGAAGAAGGATGATAAAATATTTTCATGCCATAGGATCAAGTACCATTTATTCCACCTCTAAAATGAAGTTACACAGGAAAACGTGTGGGGGCAGATTATAATGACAGCATACAACGAAATTTCTCAAAAAAACTTGATCCAACACAACCGTGAATATCAACAGTTTTGAAACAACAGGAAATTTTGCAACAGATACAAAGTGTACAAACATCACTCCAATCATAAGTCATGAGGCAAGATTTTAAATCTCACCAAGTATCACCTCACACACCGTTACCAAAACAACAAAGTTCACAGAGGATGTAATTAAGAAATATCAGTCTTATAGAAGACCCTTATCTCTGAAAAGAACAATGTGATGGGCTTTGAGGACAGGGTTTGATGGTTTATGGGAAATAAATAAAGTAACAGTGTAACTTATGGTCCGAGCCAAGGAGGGAATGATACAAATGAAAAAAACCTGTTTCAAAGGATCTTACCCCCAGATCCTTTATCCTACTTTGTAGCGCAGAAATGCAGACTCTGGCTGATCAACTTGTTTGTAGCTTAAATTCTAAGGCAGGGGAAGATTAGGAGATTGTTTAGATGGGAGTTCTATTAGGTAACACTACAAAATTTAAGACCTTTCTACAGCAAAGTGGTTTACTTTGAAATTAAGAACTTGATTTGTTCTTAAACAGTACTGATGGGGCTCTTGAAAATAGCCTACTTGGAAAGCACAGATCTTGGGAGATGCTCTCAGTATCTGTCAAAGTTCAGAAACAGAATAATAAAATGTGATTTATAACACAATTTCAACATCCCTAGTTCAAAAATAATGCACAAATAAAGATTTTTTTTTTTTTAAAGTCGGCCACTTTGATATCCTAAGAATACTCTTGAGAATCTGAGCTGATACCCAGTGATTTCAGTGGGTAATTTATGGGGTTACTCCATGCTTTGAGACACGATAGAATAGAGCACTAACTCCTAATTTCTACCTGTACCTCAAATCCCTACTGCAGCGTCAGATAAAGACAGAGCTTAAAACTGAGCTCAACCAGAACACCCTCTGAGATGACTTTGTCCAGGCAATGCTTCACACTCCAGCATTTCCAGGCCCTCTATATCAAAGTCCTACAAGAACAGGGATGTTACTTCCAAGTTCCTTATTGTAGGATCAGACTCATGTAAGTCATGATGGCAGGAATGCACCTTCAACCATACAGTGCATATGCACCAAACATTGTGGGGAGTGACAACATTGCTCATTCATATTAATAGATTTACATATGTGTATATATAGAGAGATAAATCTATGTATGCAGACATAACTGTGTATGTATACACACACACATAAACATCCTCTCCCTGTCTGTGTTTATATGAAACGGACACATCCTAAATCAACAAATCAATTGCACTGAACTGCTGAACAATATACCCAGCATTAAAATAGGAAAGTTGGGCACAGAAGATTCCAGATTTAAAATCAAGCGAGCTAACTTCCTCCAGGTTAAAAGATAAACCACACAGAAGCAGTCGTACCGCACAAATTAAGTTCAGCACCAACATCCTACTTTATCCAGCAGCCATCCCACGCCACGCACCTGCAGCCACGAGCATTCCCAGTGGTGGCACCTGCGCCGCACAACCAGCCACACGGTTTGTTCCCTCCAGAGGCTTTTGTCTTGGGGAAAATACTTACGCTGAGAAACGTGGGCCAAAGTAGTTCCCATGCAGCTGCTGCTGATGATAAAAATACGAACTAAAGGAGTTGGTTGCCAAAGGCACCAGAGCCGCCTAAAACGTGCGTATCTCATTTCACCCCAGCATGGCTGCTCTCGAGGTGAATAATGAACTCCTGCTACACCTCAGGAGAGCTCCTGAGCACGAGCCCTTCCAGGAGGCCCATTCACTCTTTCCCACCACACTGCTGAGGTCCAAGGCCATCGGGAATCCTGAGCTGTGACCGACTTTCCCGGTGGGCATCACTCCCCCCAGCCTGACTCCAGCCACCAGCACAGAGCCAAAGCCACCCCGAAACGTGTCGAGATAAACGGCGTTACTTCACGCACACCTGGCTGTGCTAACGAAATAACCGAGAGCAGTGTGAGCTGCGGGGCAGGAGGCGCTCAGAGCTGGCGCTGCAGGTCACGCTTTGAGCTGCCCAGCCCTGACCCTGCGCCTCTGCTGCAGCCTCGCCCCGACCCCGCGCGGCGCCGGAGGTTGGACTCGTCCTCCATCCAGCCCGGGCACCAGCAGCCCCAGCTCCGCCACGGCGGGAGGCGAGAGGTCCTCCCCGCTGCCAGACACGGGCGCGGAGGGCGGAGGCTGCGAGCGGGATCCCCGCCGGCCGCGGGGGGCGGGCGGGGCGGGCACGGGGAGCGGAGCGGCTGCGGAGCGGAGGCTGCGGCGGCCGGGGCCGGTCTCACTCACCGGGAAGCCGCCCCGCAGGCGGGCGGATCGCAGAGCCAGGTCCCGCAGCACAACCCCCGCCTGCCCGGCCAGCGGAGCCGCCATCTTATCGCTGTCCCCGCCCTGCCCCGCGCCCCGGGCGGAAGCCCCGGCGGAGGGCGGAGAGGGAGCGGCGGGGCCGGGCCGGTGTGAGGGGCCGCGGGATGGGCTGTGAGGGGCTGCGGGGGCTGAGTGGGCGCGGGTGGCACCGTGGGGTGCTGGTGTGAGGGAAGATGTATTATCTCTCTTTGGAAAGGCTGATGGAACTGGGCCTGGTCAGCCTCGAGGAGAGACGACTGAGAAGGGACCTCACCGAGGTATACGAGTACCTGAAGGGAGGGTGTCAAAGGATGGACCAGGCTCTGCTCGGTGGTGAGGGGAAATAGGACAAGAGGCAACAGGCAGAAGCTGATGCACAAAGTTCCACCTGAACATAAGAACTTCTTCCCTGTGCAGTGACCGAACACTGGAACAGAGACCAGAGAGGGTGTGGAGTCTCCCGCACCGGGGATATTCCAGAGCTGTCTGGACACAATCCTGTGCCGTGTGTGCTGGGACCAGGTGACCCACTGTATTCCCTTTCAGCCTGACTCATTCTGGGATTCTGGGATCCTGTGAAGGTTTGGGGTGACCATGCCGAGCATGCAGAACCAAGGGCCAGTGTGTGATCAGAGCAGGAAAGGGCTTTGTGGGGAAGGCAGTGGCTGGGAACAGTGAGGGCAGCGATGTCTGGAGGGGCTGGGAAGTGTGAGGTGACAGCTGGAGGCCACCTTCTGACTTCTGCTTTCATGACTAAAAGGTCTTTTGTTTTTTACTAGGAAATACGAAATCAACCCAAGCTAATAAACCCTAATAAAGCCTACTGGGATCCAGCTGACTCTTCATAAGCACTTTGAATTTACAAAATGCCTCTGTTTGTTCTTCATCCACTGGCAAAATGCATCAATCAGTACGTATATACAGATAAATCTATGTATGCAGACATAACTGTGTATATATACACACACATGTAAACATCCTCTCCCTGTCTGTGTTTATATGAAATGGACACATCCTAAATAAACAAATCAATTGCACTGAACTTTCTTAGCAGAAGGGGTTGTCAAGCATTGGAATGGGCTGCCAGGGAGGTGGTGGAGTCACCATCCCTGAAGGTGTTTTAAGGAAAGACTGGACGTGGCACTGAGTGCCATGGTCTATCAAAGGTTGGAGTCAATGACTTCAGAGGTTTTTCCAACCTTAATGATTCTGTGATTCTGTGAAAACCTGTTAGTTAATGCCAAACCTGAGACACTGAATTCAAGCCCACCTGGGGGCCAGTGCCTAAGACCAGAGCTCTGGTAGCTCATGACTCATCACGTGGATATAAAATCTAACATAGGAGTTCCCAGTCCAAGCAGAGGTTTCATGAAAGTGAGTCCCAGAAGCCAAATCTGTGAAAATTGCTCCATCCATCAGGAATGACTTAGGGGCTGGTGTGGACACAAGTGTGTCCTGTCAACAATCTGAAGCAAACTCAAGAGTCAAATGGCCCAATTTTTGCAGATATAGCCTCTGTGTGACTCCACTGACCATTTCTGTGTCTGGTTATGGTTATGCACACTTTGGATAATCTGCCTGTAAGTACTGGAGAGTTAACTTTAAATAGCTCACTCAAATTGTCCATTAACAATCATGGTTTGTAAAAACTAAATTGCTAAAATTGAGCAGTGGATGAGATGTACTTGCAATTTTACCACAGTTCATGTTAAATTCACTTATATGGAATCATGCAGAGTTAGCATTATATGGAGGCATTAGTTATGCTGAACATTATTTATTCAGTGGTTTATGATGAAATAGTTGGAAAAACAAAACAGTCAAATCCCAGTCTTCTAGTCCAGGTTGTGAGTGGAAACAAAGGAGAATGTACCTGTCAGTGCTTAGAACTTGCGTTCCCAAATGTATTTTGTAAAAAATCAGGACTCCCTTATTGGAATTTAATCAGCAAATAAATTATACTTCTATTAGGAAAAAAATATGCAATTTCATAAAAACTGAGGTGCCGTAAAAATGTAAAATTGAACACCTTTGTCTTTGTTATGACAATTTAAGTACTGTAATATGTGTCACTAAAGAATCTGAAGGTGCAGCTTTTTGATAGCATTGAACAGTAATGTATGGTACCCAGTATTAAGCTAGGTATTACTGTGTGCTTGTTCTTTCAGAATATTATATACTGACTTTGGTATTATGATGGAGGAACTATAATTTCATTTTTAGTTTCATGACTGTGGTTCAGTAAGCACAGAGTTCCCTGTTCATGCAGACTATTATGGCTGTCGGCATTAGGTTTATATATATAATAGGTATATAAGCTTTCAGATAATGTGTGTGAATAGCATGCAAGGCTATCATTTAATGCTATGAGGAGCACTTTCACTGCATAATATAAATAGTGGAGAACCTTCTTTACTATATTTTTATTGTTTAGATTTAGTGGAAAAACACTGCAGATGTACAGTTTGGGTTAGTCACCAAGACATGATTTTTTTGTATCTGTAGAGTAGAAAATATCTGACCTTTAAAGGAGAAAAGGTTCCGAGATTCATTGTCTTCACATTCACTTTCCTTCTGTGTATGTGTAAACCACAGAAAATTTAGATAAAACAGGTCTCTGAAGCAATTAGAGCAAGCAGGAACCAGCATTGTTGGAACACGGGGCACAAGGACGTGTGTGTGAGAGAGGAGATACACATTAATTAGTTAGGGAACACACTTGGAATGCAGGAATTTGGGAACAGCTGAGAAGCAGTCTCAACACATTATCCTCACAAATAAGGAAGGAAGGGAAGTGAACTGCAAAATAAAAAAGGGTCAGGAGGGAGGCCGATTTCAAAGAACATTCGTTCTAGGCTTCCAAACGTTCCTCCCTGTACCCCTGCATGGATATGCAGCATTTGAGAGTGCTGCCTTTCTCCTCTCTTCCCCAGGATGCATAAAAGGCTAGATTGTAACTAAGCTTTTTAGCAATGGCCTACTTAATGCAAAACAACCATTAATGTTTTTGCAATTAAGTTTAACAAAAGCATCGAGTAAGGTTTATACCTCTTAAGAGCTTTCCTTAAGGCTAAATAGTTAATAGTGTTCAAGTGAAAACATTTAAAGATGAAAAAAATTACCTTATCACAGGTAAAGCATAATTTTAAGTGGTTTTGCATTTCTTCTTCATTGCAGTGGTACTTGCTAACAATGACACTGTATATTCGTTTTCTTATCTGTGCAGATTACCTCCCAAACCAGCATTTGCTGAAGGTGGATGTCTGACCCAGCATGTGGATGGTGTTTTCAGCCATTCAGGAAGGTTGTTTATCCTTAACTTTTCATTTAACCATAAACCCACTGGACAAACACAAACCCATTATAGCTAGCAGAGCTGAATGGAGCTTTTTTTCTTAATAATTTTTCCTGAGTAACGTATCTGAGCTCATGCTGATACATGTCAGGAATAAAACCGCTATTGCAGCAGCACAGCAGGGATCATTTAAGTTTTCATAAATGATCCTCTTCTAATTTAGACTCAAAGAGATTTGGGCCAAATACATCTTTTCTTATTCACATGACTAGTCTTACGACTGCAGCAGAGTAACTGTGAGTCAGATGAGCCCTCACACTGATAAACAGTGAGCCCTCACACTGGCTCACTGATAAAGTGGTTGCTTTAGTCAGGTTTTCATGGGTTGTAGCCTCTTTTCAGAGAACTGTAACCAGTGGGCTGGAAGGCATTTCATCGTTTTCCTATTACCTTGTAATTATTCTTGGGTCAACTATGGAGCCTGAGCTTTGTATTCACATAAATTTTGTAGAGAGTAACTTAATCTGTGTGTGAAAAACACACCACACACAGCATCCCCAAGAGGGTATTAATACTGCAACAAACTCACTCAAATAGCCCCACTGTAGGTGACTGAGGAACAGGAAACAAGACCACAGACTGAGTCTTATGGTGTTTCTACAGAGCACGAGTCCTGGTGCACAGATTCTTCTCAGTTTATTATGCTCTCTCAGCCCTTCACTATTCCTCATTCCTTTTCTCTGTTCATGTCTCCTTGTCTTCAAATGTAAAACCAAAAAGAAAAATGTATTGTAAATGGGTGGAGAAAGGGTAACGAGATTAAAATAACAATGTTCAAGTCTAAAAAGAAGGATGAAAATAAGGAATGGAAAATAACATATCAGAATTGTGAATTACCTCCCAGGTCACTGAGTTCAGTCGTTACATACAGCCACAAAATTTCCATTCATTAAAAAATTATTGGCATATAATGGAAGAGACCTTGGAGGCAAGCAGGATGAGGTGTTTCTTGGCTAGGTAGAATCAAATATCCTGGTTGCACTGTCTTCAGTAAACATATAAGCTCTATGTACTGCTGCATTGTTGAAGTATGTATGTAAATATCAGTTTGCCCTTTTTATTTTCAAATTTCCTGTCCCTCTGCTGCACACAGTGGAACTTGGATGAGGCTTGGAATGAAAGAATCAAGTGAAGCCTTAAAACAGCGTTTGCATCCTCTGCTTGATGCTGTGGGAAACCAAGGTGCTGCATTTTAACACTGTTAAAATGTGTGATAACTTTGACGTTTACTTGAAGCTAAGAATTGAAAAGTGGCTAAACCAGGGAAGATTTTAGATAATATCATGTAGAAATAAGGAGAAAAAGTAGTGAAATAACAACTTTAAAAAGATTTATAGCAAGAGAGGCAATACCAAGGGGAACAATAACAAAATAATGCTCCACCTTTTTAGATAACTAACCATCTGACTGTTTAAAAAGGAAACTTTCATGAATTATGACATAAAGTAATTGGCTGAAAACAGTAGAAGTGATACATCAATTTCCAGGAGAGGCACTGCTACCTTTTGCCAGTGACCTACCATATAATGAGGCAGACAGGGGAGTTCAGGTTTGTCACAGAGATAGACTGTAGGTCTATAACATTCAGTTCCAGCAATGCTGAGAACCCTGATATTGTGGGTAGAAAGACAATTTTATTGAACTTCTGTCAGAGACAATATAGAACTGAATACAAAAAGTGTAAAGATCTGAGCTGTGGGATACACTGGAAGAAAACAACCTCTCAGAGGCTGGACCTCTTTCATAAGATGTGACTATAGCCTCACAAGGACTTTGAAGTCTTTAAAAGATACAGACAATTTAAATTCAGGAAAGAAATATCTAACAGTTGGGGGAAAAAAAAAGCAAAAGTTACTGGGGGTAAAGGAATGGAGGTTAGAACAGCAGGAAAACAGTGATGTAATGGAAAGTCAGGCTCTGTGGTGTGTGCTGAGCAAGTCAGCTTATTATGTAGACAAATATTCTAAAAAGAAACTTTCATTATTAAAATGAGCAAAATCTTGACTAGGTCAATAAGATTCTGCACGTTGTATTTAAAAACATATTTAACAGCAAACCACTATATTTAAAAACATTTTTAACAGCTTTCTACGAGCTAGGTAGAAAGTTCCAAGATGATGAAGAGTTTGCCCAGGCAGCCAAATGTGGAACATCCATACCAAAGAGCACAAGCTGACTGATAGGAATCTCCATGTGTGCTGTGCAGTAAAGCTCTTTAACTCTTTCACAGCAGGGCTGCAGTTCCCATATGGAAGAATAAAGGCAAGATGTCGGTGCCTTAAGAGAAATTATTTGGATGCTGATAGAACAAGCTTTGTTATGTGGGGTTGTGTGTGTGTCCTGCACAGTATCTGCAAACAGGTGACTGTTTTCCAGGAATGAAACCTGGATACTACTTGAGACACTAGAAGGCTGTAGCTAAAAAAGCAGTGTTTGCCTTTACCAAAGGGAAACTGGGCAAATCAGGAAAGCTATAGGTGTTCACATCACATCTAATCCATGTTTTAATTCACAGGTTGCAAAATACCTTATAGCGTGTTGCCTCAACCTGTTACAGGGCTTGAAATTGTCTATTGTAATTAATTTCCAAACCAGTAGGGTGAAAGGACTGTAATATGTAAGGGGTAATTTTTTCCTGATGAATTTTATGGATTGCAGAGGGAAGGAAATTGATTTTTCTGCAGAGTGAAGTATTGATTTAAAAGTAACTTTCGATGCTACCTGGTTTGGGGTCACAGGGTACTATTTCAGTGGATTTTGTAGATTGCTTGCTGTGTTTTCCTATTTCAATAAAATCTTTTGGCATTGGCAGGTTTCACTTTCATTACAATTGGTTGGACACCAGCAAGTGGTTTGGTGATCATGGAAGTTTATGCAAACCATAACCTTTCCAAGCCTAAGAAGTGCAGCACTGTGTGAAAAATCTTGTAACAAAACCTGGATGCACCACCAGAGAAAACTGAACTGCCTGAACATAAAGCACGGTAACAACAGTCCCTATGGCATTTGGTGCATATGCTCACTGCTTTGTTGTCTAGGCAGCATATTTGGACATTTACAAGTATGTAACATAGAGGAGGATTTTTCCCCATAGCTGATGACAAGAGCAGTTAGAGCTGATGGAGCTGTGCTGTCCCCAGTCACAAGTGCAGCCAGACTGCATCACTGATGCCTTGAAAAGACCTCAGTGCCTTAATAAGAACTTGGAATGGCACTTGTTTATAAGGAGTAACTCTTGGGCTTGTACCTCAAAGCATGCAGGGACGTGGTACGTACCACACGCTGTGCTATTGGGGACACTCTGTGTGCTGGTATCACACACGGTACAGACTATTCTGGGTTACTGGGTGTCCTGCATCAATTTGCCATTCAACAGTTTATCATCTCACTGCCTCTCTGAACTGTTTATTCCCTCCTAGTTTACACCTCCATCCATATCGTCCAACAGCATTTCAGTGTTTCTCACTCTTTGTATTTTAGACATTAAGTCATTCAATTTTTACTTTTTTTCCTGCGTTATCCTCATGTCATCCAATAGTGGGCATTGTCATCATCAAGCCTTGCAGGTCTCTCAGTGAGAGAATGTACATGTCAAAAGTGAGCTCTCCCAAAGTGCCTCTATATAAAAAGGCCAAAGTTTGTAAATTTTTTTTCTGGATTTGATGTGTGTTTTGACGTGGGCTCAGCTTGGGGCCCAGCTGCGAGAAGAAGGAGAATATCTACAAATGCAACCACACAGATGAGATTGTGGTGATTTGCTTTGTAATCTTCCCTTTGGAATAAAACTACCAGTAAACGTCAATCTTCCTGCATATGGTACTGCAAAGGGGTGCTTCCCTTTTGCTAGATAATATATCAATTACCAGCTAAGGTATCAATTGTTAAAAAATCAAAGTGTAGTGCAAATGTAAGTTTCTGGAGCAGAATAAACAGGCTGTGACTGTTTCTGGAGATCCCTTCCAATTACACACAGGGAGCCTTTAGGACCCTGATGAAAACATTAAATACATTTGAATAAGAACTGGCCATGCCCATGGTGGACTGTAAATAGTTTTCTGACCATATAGCCTAAATACTTAACCAGAATTCCTACTACATTTGCAAGCATCAGCTCCCCTACACAGAGGGTTGTAAATAACCTGCATTAGTGTTTGCTGTTTGAATGATGTTTGCAAATCTTATGGAAATTCAAAGAGAAAATGGGCAAAAAGCAAAGTTTGTAACCTCAGGGGACAATATCTATGTGAACAGATGAGTAGGGAGAGTAAAGCCTCGTGGTTGCTTTCTACATAGGTGCATTTTATTCAGTAAAAGAAACCACGTCATTTACTGAATTCATTTTGATAAAACTTTTTTTAGCCTGTAAGAAGAATAAGTCCAAAATGTTTTGCTTATGAGGTTTGTTACAATCTGTAATAAAAAATATATGTACAACTAACTTTATAAACTCTTGGATATGGACATACACAGATTATCACACCTTCAAATCTTATGTGTGTGTAAACACATTTTCTGCAGTTTTTTCATGCTTTGGGAAATCATAATATAGAGCTTTTTTCTACTAGTAGAGCTTGGAGGAATCAAAAAGAACTTCCTTGTGGCCTTTCTCTTTAATAGCTTCTACAAAAGTATGTAAGAATTACCATATTTTTAATTAATATGCATTTGTTAAACTGATCAAAGTGGGAATGCTTTAGCCATCAGCTTGGCTGTAGCAGAGCCTAAAAAATCACTCTTTTGCATTCTGCAGCACAAAGGAAATTGGAATAAAATTTCTCCAAACAACTGATAGTTCTAGTATCCATCTGATTTAGTACAGTAGCATTTACAGGCTTAGCTGTTAAATTTAGCACTATCAGGTATAGCTTCTGCTCTGTGTATTGTTTGTCCTTAACAAATGTGTTTCGATGGTTTCGTTTCTCTAGGAAAACTGGGAATGTTTTAGTGCATACAAGCAAGTCTACAATCAAAATACTACCCCAATGGGTAGTTTTATACCACCAGTCTGTGCTTCAGAATTCTGTCTTAAATAGAAAACCAGTGAAGTCCAATTCATTAGCAACAACTGCCATAGGAGGTAAGTGATTTGTTCTGAGAGTCATTTAGGCTCAAAATGTGTACTGTAATAAAAATTCAGGGAAACAACAGAAAATCTACGTGGACAGCTCATTCAATGGCTGTGATGATTTTATGTTTAAAATTTAGATATTACACACCTTAAGTGTAGTATTCAGAGAAAATTCCTTTTATTCAGTTTAGATTTAACTTCTTTAGACTTTTAATGTTTTTAATGAGCATTGAGCTCTATACTGAAATGAATCCATTTGTTACTCAAGGCTACATGGGGCTTCTTTGATGGAATTCAGAGTAGGATTCATGACAGATAATAGAGTTTGAAGGGATAAATGCTGAGAGTAAACTTTCTTATCTCTGCTGGTTTCTGGGAACATGGTTATTACAGTGTCTATGGCCCGTGGTTCAGTTCTCTACAAAGGACTGAACTTACTAACACTGATCATCCTGCAGACAGTAATACAAGTGCATAATGTAAGAGTGTTGAAGTCACAAAGTGTTGTTTGTAAGTGAAAGAATTTAAAATAATTTTAATATTTCCAGTGAATGCTCCCCCAAATTCTAACAGGATTTATATCTATGTAAGAGTTTGTGAGTGTTTCCTGCAATAACTGCATATAATATTGCCAGCCAGCAAAGAAAAACAGTAACGTATGCCTTGTATGACACATGCCATGTTTCAGCTGAAAACACAACTGTTGCCATTCTATAAAGCAGAAAATTATTGCAATTAATTCATTACTTCAGAACAACAAATAACTGAGGAATTTGCAAAATACATCAGTCTTCTGTGAAGATGAGAAGACTTTGTTAGGCAGTAATTATTATGAATTAATCACTGAGCTTTAGTGCTAAGTATGATCTTGTGATACAGCATATAAATATGAGATCCAGTCAATAAACAGAAAATGAAGGGATTTGTCTCCTGTCCAGAATTCCTGGAGAATAGCAATGAGGTTTTATTTTACCCCTCACCTCTCAATGGAAGGAGCAGTTTGGTTCATGCTGTATTATATCAGTAGCACAGACTTCACCAGTGGCACTGTGCCTGTTGCAAACTTGTCACCAGTATATCCTGCAGAAGTCTTCTTTCTAGACCAGTGGAAGTAATAAGTCAAAGATTTCTATACATTTAAAGCATGTATACATATATGTGTCTGTGTGGGTAGGTACGTATATATATAACGGAGACCTTTACTGGTAGAAGATTTATATTAAAATATATGCTAAGTATTATATAAGATCTTTCTTCTACTGTTTTTTTTGTGATATTATGCAATATTTTCCTTCCTAATTCCTTTCTTTTTCCTCCTGCTTATTCAAAATGATGAGAAAGTTTCAGTACACCTAATATTCCAGAAATTGCTAACAAGCATGTACAGATTAATTGCATATGGCACGTATAGATCAAATTGCATAGAATTGTTAATGTAGCTCGGTCGTGCCCAGTTGCATTTGTGCTGTCAGACTGAACAGGTCTGACTTAATAAGCTGAGAGATGTTGAGAGAGTGAGAATCAGCTCCATAAAACCCCCCGAAATGAGAAAATCAGTCCTGGGTGAATGGTGAGTACAGACCATCAGAAATCCTTTTCCTTGATGAGCAGATGGAGAAAGGTGTTTTTGAAGGCAGGCTGTTAAGTTTATGAAAGGCAACTATCAGAGGTCATTTCAGCCTTAGCTGATTATCTCTTAGGCTTTAGCTAATACTAAAGGGCAAGTACAGAAGTCTCCTCTGTACAGCTGTGGTCTGCAGAGTGCAAGGTGTTTACTGGAGGTGAAAGCTGAAGAAAGGAGACAAAGTCAAAGTCCACAAAAAGGCAAATCCTTCCTTTTAGGACATCATGCTTGTCTGTGAATTGGAAGCCAGGGAATGTTTCATGTTGTGTGGCTTTTTTGCTCCCTTGTCTGTGTGGAGCCAAACCAGAGGGCGTGTTTGTCATGCTATTTCTGCTTGTTCTGTTTGTATATCTAAAATACTCCATCATTCCACACGAAGATAAGACGATGTGCAACTTAAAAAAAAAATAAAAGAAAAGGAGGCAACAAGAGCATACAGAAATTGTCCTTCCAGTCAAAAGGCATTAGCAGCATGTCCTTATCTTTGTGATGTATTTCAAAGCCACCAAGCACAGATGAAGCCAAAGCTCACAGCGAGATTTGGTGTTAAATTATTTTGTCTCATTTCTTTTCTTATCTGCTAGAAAGTACAGTAGTCACATGTGACAACTGTCCTTTACAGACAAGGTTGCCATCCCAACTTCATCCAGCTCATCTATCACCTCCTGTTCACGGTGTCTGAAGGCAAGTGGGCTGCAGGATTGCTGAGACTTCTGCTCAGACGCTGCAATGACACCTGAGCAAACCATCCAGTCTTAAGGCAATTCCTCTCATTTGTTGAAGTAAGCTGGAATTTTCATCAGGGAGCTATTGCTTCTCATTTATAAAGAAAAACATCAGCTCTTATGGTAATAATACAGAAAGCCTCATTAATTACAGCACACAATAAAGAATAAAACGAGTGTAAAGAAGCCAAGCAGATGGTGCATTATAAACAGACTTTTTAAACAGTAACCTTCACAGTGGGGAATGCTGTAGGTAAGAGTGAAACTTAACTTGCATTAGAACATTTTTATTTCTGTGTTTAGAACACAGATGTATTTCCAGATATGTTCTTTACTGAAAGTTGAATTATTCTGGAAAGCCTGAGAAAAACAAAAGACAATACAATTGCTTTCTAATTACAGAGATTATAGGGTGTGGAATGGGGGAGAAGGGGATAGGCTGTAAAGTTTTTACTGTTTTCTATCATTCCTTCTGCAGTTTTGAAACATACTGTAAGAAAAAATTTGCTAAAAACTTTTTTAGAAAGAAATTTGGTGTTTAAAAGAGACGAAAACAGGGGCAGATGTAGTTCTCTATTTTGAGAGTGTGGAATTGGGGGAAGGAAAACTTAGAGAGCATTGCATAAAACTGGAAGCCTTTGAGGTACCATTTTGCCCAAAGGGAAGGAAGAGGAGGGTGAGAAAATACTGCTATAGGTTAGTGGCAATTTTAAGAGACAAACCCAGTAAAGATTCCTCCATCCATATCTGGTATTCCTGTATGGCCAGGAAATGAAAATGTAACATGCCAGTTGCCCTGGAAAGCATTCAGAAAATAGCTGTAACAGAAACCTCTATATATCAAATATAAAATATTTGATTACAGAAATGATACCCATACAATTGTACATACCATAAAACTAGCAAAACCAAATCTGTGAGGTTTAAGGATGCAATTCCCATCCAATAATTTACAAGGAAGATTTATTTTAATGAATGAAATGAATGCTAAAAAAAGCTCCTCTGTGCTTCAGCACAGCAGTACAATGGTATTGTTCACCTCTGCTGGGTAACTGAAGTGTCCAGCCCCAGGAACAGCAGCTGTTCAGAAAACACTTCATGTCCACCTACAGCCTTTGTGGGCTGCCCAAACTCAGCCTGCGTGTAAATCCCATCTGCCTTCGCAGACACTGCAGAGGGACCAGCCTCAAGGCTTCTGGTTTTTGGGGTTTTTTGTTTGTTGATTTTTTTTCCCAGTATCCTGTAATTTCAGCAGGATAACACAGAGGATAACAGAAGGACTAGCTCTGTGCTAGGAGCTGAGCAGGATGTAGGAAAGAGGGAGGTTTTGGCTAATAGGCAGGTTTGATGGAGAAGCCTGAAAACTCCAGAGCCATATATGGGAACTTTTGTTCTAGGCTTTGTTGCAAACATGGGTTTTTGCTTGGGGACAGTGAGTTTAAAGTAGTTGCTGTTCAATCTTCTAATATGATTCCACCAATTAGGCTTTTTTAGGTTGTTCTTGAAACAATGTGTATAACTGTTGCTGTTCACAGTACACTTTCCTGGTCCTTTCAGCTCTGAGATTTCTATTGCCTTAGTAGGATATATATTGTACTTTAACTGTATTGTTAATGAAAATCTAAGATTTGTGACAATATACTAACATTACATTACTTTTTTTTTCTTCCATGTCTTTGGTAATTAAGTCCTGTTTATTTTTATTCTGGATATTCAATATCAAGAAAGAAATAATCAAATGGTCTATATTAAAAAAAGTAAAAATATATTAAGAAAATACTTCTGTATTCAAAGAACTGTTGCTACAGTTCTGAACTGTACAGTCAGGTGGAACTGGAGAAATTAATTTTGATCAAACTTCTGGGCTGGCATATGTTTTCAAAGTGGGCAGTAGGAAGCTTGGATTCTTTATACTCTAGCCCATTTCTTGTCTCAAGCCCTTTTGTTATCTCTGAAATCCCAGTTCTCCTATATAAATATCAGTGTATGGTAGTATGTATAGAGAATATTCAGAGTTTTGTTGTGGCTATTCTAAGGGCTGGAGTGATTCACTGGCCAACCCATCCATATTATATATGTTGTTTTACAGAGAGTGTGAAAGGCAACTCCTCTGATGCCACACAATTCTCCTTTGGCTACCATTGCCACTGGCCTTGGCCTGCCCTCAGCAAGCCAGTCCAACAGGTCACAGAGGCTTAGGCAGCTCATGGGATTTTTTTTTCATTTATTGGTGGTCATATTTATATGGTCTTTGAATGAGGCAAACCCTATCTCATGAGGAAAACACGCTGTTGTTAATCCATCTGAAAGGATATTTAGCTCATGTGTCCACAAAATACTTGTATGAAACTGTGGCAGCTCTGAAAGTGAGGAATGGAGCTCTTTGCTGCCATCTCTCAGTGAGCTAAGAGGGAAATGTATGTACAACCTTTTGGGCATGTTTATTTGCCCACTTCCTTTCTGAGGTGCATTTTCATTTATTTGCTAATTAATCATTAAAACTTGGAGAATCAGAGAAATGAAATAACATTATACTCGTTGTATGGTGAAGAAATTCTGAACAGTGTTTAAATATAATCTGTTTTGGAGTTACCACAACTGAACCTCACTCCTGCATGTGCTAGTAAAGGGAACTGAATGGATATGAATTTGTAAGTACATCTATTCCTAACTGACCTGACATGCTGAGTGTGCTGAAAAATTAAGTGAAGACATCAGCATGACAGAAGATAATGGTGACACCATTTAGGTACAGGATTGGCACTGACAAAGGGTTTGAATGAGGGAGACAGCCAACTGCTTCCTCTCTGAAATGAGACCCTTCCTGAGAGTGTCTCTGGGTTTGTCTATGCCCTTCTTTGACACTAAAAGATGAAAAGGATTCAAACAATTGGTAAATTACAAAATCATTTGTTCATTAAATATTCAAACTGAGCTATAGAATGTAGGCACAGATACTCTGTGTGTCCTTCTTCACAGCAGGACAGAAATACAGCAACAGAAACAACAGCAATACTTTAAATATCCACACTTTCTAGAAACATTGCTAAGCAGTTGGTGCAAATGGGTGCTGAAATCCATTTCATCTTTATTTGCTAGTTTCAGAATCCAACAAAGCTCTTCAGAAAGAATTAATTCTCCCTGGTGAACTCAGTGAAAATGTATTAGGTTTTTTATGAGTTTATATGTTATATTTTGAGCTATTTTTTGTAAGTTTTAAGAAAAATCATAGTATCTGAACCTATTTGTTAGCAACAGTATCTGGAGGAATAATTTGATGTTTGTATGATTATGGGAAGTCTCCTTAGCATAGTGCTCCTGAACAGTCTCATTAAAATCAATAGCATGACTATATGGCTCTGCACACACCCAGAAGAGGAGATGTTCTGAAGCTTCTGTGACATCCTCCAGGGATTTCACTGCTGCTGTTGATTTTCCATGCAGGCACTCGGATGCTACGGTGATGGACGGCAGTGGAAAACCCTGGGAGAGATGGATAGACATGATGAAGTGTTTACTGGCCAGCAGTCAGTACCTTTTCCTTATCCTCTCTGCTCCCAATCCACATATGATATGTTGTTACCGCTTTTAGCTCCAGGGTTGGTCATTAGACTCAAGCAGAAGTGGCTGATGTATTTAGGACCAGAGGTCCCCAGTTCATTTTTTGTTTATCTCCATGCTGCAGTCTAACATCATTACATTGAGGCCTAAATAAACAGCAGAGTTGTGAATATTTAATTTGCCAGAACCTTTTGCCTCTAATATCTTAAATCTCTGAAGTTTTCAACTATTTTGTTTGTTCCTTAGAGGATTTACAGTTTCCCTTGAGACTGTGGTTTGTTGCTACTCTTTCCAAAGGAAATATAGAAATCATATTTTAACCTGAAATGCTTTTATCCTCTCTTCATGCTCTGTTTAATGCTTTTTAGTTGAATAGTGTGAACTTTTCTAGACACATTTCTGGGATTTATGCATTAATATCAGACTCCAGGTGGAGAGGCTTTTTATCAGATAAGCAAACCTGAGAGGAAGTTCTGAATGTTAACACTGGGGATGGGGATGGTATGGTACTTTTTCTATGAGCAAATCTGATTGCATTTCAATGACACAGAAGACAGAATACTTTTATTTTATTCACTCATTCTATTGCTCCCACAATAAACTGCATAAGCTCAGTAAAAAGTTTCTGAGATGTGGAAAAATTTGATAACAAGGTGTACTAAGGAGCAATGGACATATTTTGTGGTTTGCTACTGCTTGATATTTAGGTGGCCAAGGTTCTTAAAAGTGCTTTCAGATCCTACAGATCCATATTCTGCTAGGTTCTGATTTTAGTGGAGTTGATGGTACTGCCATCAATGCCTTGCAGTGCAGCAAGAAGTTTTTCTGGAATGAAGCACGTGGTCCCCTCTCAGAAAACATTCAGCTTCTTTCCTGGCCACTGACATCAGCTGATAGGACATTGCTGGTGCTTGTCTCACTTGGTCTGATTTTATGATCTAGGACCAAGACTTGAATTTCATAGGGTTCTTTTTATTCCCTGGGGGAGGGAAAGGTGTAGATTTTCATGTCAGAAGCAATAGATTACATCTACCCTAGCTGGAGTAAATAGCCATAGGTGATACTTGCAAATCCACAAAAATATGAAGTACACCCCTTTCACCTTTGTTGCACCCTTTTAGTTACATAGAGCTAATACAGAGCATATATCCAATTTGATTGGAGCTAAGTAGATAACTTTTGGTGAGCACTGAATTAACACAGTGTTACTTGGTATTTTCTGCTCAGGAGAGGCCTGTGAACTGCCATCATTCCCTTCCTTGTAGTTGTTATTCAAGGATAGTTTTCCAGCATTTCTGGAATCAGTGAATCTGGGAGGAAACTGCTTCATCTTAGACATTTTACCCCCGTGTCACTACTCAAGTGAAGTTGTCTCAGACTAACAGTCTTTCTGGCAGTCATAATAACGTTCTTTGTAAAACCTGCTTCCCCCAGTTCTGTGCCCAAAATACATGTTGCACACTAAAACAGTATAGAAATGGTCAATTGCCAAGTCCTCAGAAAAGTTAGATAAGACAGTGACTGAATATTCATAGCAACCTTCTTGTGCATGATATATCTTTTTGCAATAAAAATTTTATTATCTGTTTATTTGCCAATATTCCCTGGGGACACGTCAATGGTTCTGGGGAAAAAAAACCTTTAAAAATCTTGTTGTGTCTTTCTGTCACCTGAAAATTTAGAGCTACAAAGTCTTTGCCCAGACAGCCTGGCTTGTTGTCTGTTGTCACTTGCTTCCATTTATCTAACAAATGCTGCCAGTTCCTGAGGTTTGTCACAAACTCTGCTTCGGTTTCCTTTCACCTTATGATGTGACTTACAGCTCCATCACAGAGCTGTTTAGTAAATTGTTCAGCATCATTTCTCACTCCCTTCTCTGCACAGTGTGGGGGGAATGTTTCTGATCCATTTTCCTTGCAAGGGACTCTGGAGCAAAGATGTATCTTATTGTCATAAAGAAGTGCTTTTGTCAGCCTTGCTGTTGTGTCTGAGCTGGGTGGCTGTTCTCAGCTGTACCCCAGCCTGCGTATTTTCAGCTGCTTTCCACCTGACCTGAGCACGTGCACTTATTTCTTTAGTGATGTTCCATCTGTACAGGTGTGAATACTGGATTTTATTTCTTTTGGTTTATTTTTCAGTGGAGCTCTGTTTTGATTTCTTTTTCAGATTCATTCTTCCACATTGCGGACTTCACAGTGCCTTGAAAATTCATTTTCTCAAGTCTAGTCTGAAATTTCATTGGAAATATTGCATTGTGTGTGTAATTACATCTTCTTCATCAAGATCACTCAGTAATTTATACCCCATTAGGATGTGTTTCTATGGGAAGTCGTGGTTGCTTGGCCAGCTCAATTATGCTGTATGTTACAAAAGAATTTGCTATCATAAAACTACATAGTAAAGCATTAATAAAAAGCTGAGTAATCCAAGGATAGCTGGTAACTTTATATAAATTCATGTAGTATTCCAACAGTATATAGCATCAAGTAAGATACCAAGCTATATTGGTATCTTCTCCCCCTTCAATAGAAACAATGTCAAATATTGTATTAAACTGTTTTAATGCTTCAGCCATTTTGCCTTTTTGCAGAGTATCTTTTGTAAGCACTTTGTGTCCTGCAGCAAGAAAAACTGGTTTATAGCTTTTCTCTAAAAACCATTCGTATTTTCCTGTTAATTTTTAGTGAAACCATGGTATTTTCACTACATCAAACTAGTTGATGAAGCATTCAGTAGCAGGCAGAGGAAGCTGAGGGATATTCTGCTAAAGGTGCCAGTAACTTTATGCTTTCATGCACACTTTCAAAGAGAAAGAGCTGGAGAGCTCTTACAGAATGTGATGTATTTTGGACAGTTGTACTATTCTTATCCCAGCAGTTTGAAAGGATTGAATTTGATTTCTTGGGAGGTGTTTGATAGTGATGTGATTCTTAGTGGTGCTGTTATGCTCTAGTGGTTCACATTCTCAGGAGCTCTGCCTGCTCTGGCTCAGCCAATGGCACAGGAGGAGCCCAAGCACACATCTGAAACTCCAGAAGAAGGAATGCTGTGATCTCTTTGACTGTGGGAAAAAATAGCAGGCTAAAGTTCACAACTTTTCCAGAACTGGTGGATATATTAGTTTTCATTATATACTTTCTGCAGAGACTCAGAGAATTTGAAAGGAGGAAAAGACTGGCAAATATTACACTGAACTGGAGAACAGTGATAAGAAACTAATAGAAGAACATGACTTCCAGCTGCAATTTGAGGTTGCTTGCAGAAATCCTTGTGAATTCCAATTCCTTTCCTTGAGCTAAAAGAGGTGCATGGATTAGGAAGCATAATTCCTGTAGGCAAAGGAAGAAAACCTTTGCCACCTTGCTGCTGCCTGTGTTTAGCTCTCTCTTTTATTATTCCTTCACCGTTTCCTTTTCTTCAGTGATGCATCACCTCTCCAGGTAATAAATCATAGAATCTTTGTGGATAATGTCTTCATTTTGCATGGCAAACACATGCCATAAATCTAGGTGAAGCTTAATAATTGGTATATGGCATCTTTCTACCTGTGAATGGCAGAGACAGAGGATCCCATTTCCATTCTGCTTTCCCACTGGCAGAGAGACAAAACTTGTTGATCAACTATTTGAGTACTGCCGTGATTGAGATAAATGCTCAAAAAATAGCTAGGGTAAAGAGACACTAATACTGGTCTGTTCACTTCCCAAAATCCTGCTGGAAAACTCTACATAGGTCAAGGTTTCTAAAAGAGGATGGCATGAGAAACAGTTTTCTCTATTTGTGTGCCTGCACTGACCCATGTGTTCTGCTTTCAGAACTGTCGTTATCTGGCTCTATGTAATGTCATGGAGACCTACAAGTCTTGCTTTACCTGGGGCACTGCTGGACAGAGCAGACAGGCCTTGTAATGACAGTGTTTCTACTGGACAAACTGGCCAGGAATGAAAGGACTGTAAAATTCAGAGTGGTCTAAAATAAAGTGCCCTGATTCTAGAGTTAATCAGACTAGTACAAGTGTTCTGTAAGACATACATATGGCATCTCCATGCTCCTTGTTCCACCCTGCCTGCTTGGGATATTTTTGGCAACCAGATACTCATTGTAGTATGAAGTGCAGGATGACAGAGCCATAAGCTCCCAAAGTGGAACTGGCAGCTCTGAAACAAAGGCAACGTAAATTTTCTCTGAGCAGGAGTGGTACTATCAGGCCCATCAAATGTAAGGCAATTACAGAGTAAGCTAATGAAATCAGATGCCAGCTTTGCTGATATAACTAGTTTCACAACCTCTAGCCTTCCTAGCATAACACAGAATAATTCATAATGAGACTGCACAGAACTCTTTCAATTAGATTTCTCAGCAGTGAAGTGAGGTATTTTAGCTAGGCAGAAGCATGCAAAGCCTGTAGGCTCAGGCACGTGGTACTTGAATAAATATACTCAGGCTTTTGCTGTCACACAAAGAAAATAAGAACTCGGTGTAAAAGATGTAAAATTCTACCTCTAAAAGACACCCATTCAGCTGAAATCATCTACCTGCACTCCATTCAGAAATCACACTTCTGGATGAGGGCACAGGCTGCCATTTCTCAGAAAAGCTCTCAGTGTGAAGATGCCTTCAAGTGAAGATTGGGAGTGCAGCTGTACCTTTCAGGTGGCACAAATGTCAGAAATGCCTGCAACACATGAAAAAAACCCCAAGGAATGCTGATCAGTAAGCAGGGATTCTGAAGATAAGCCCTTTCATGGATGCTACTGTTATTAAAGGTGATATTTCACCATTTCAGGCAAGTATCTGTGTTACTCACATGAACCCACTTTAGCACAGGCATTTGTGTTCCTGCTTGGGGTTTCTGTGATGTCTCCACACCGTCAACTGCAGCCTGGCTGCCCAAGGGAATTGGAAAGAGCAGCCAAACATTGTAACACCTCAGTGTTTCTGGGCCAGTGCCTTCAGTGCATGGAAGATTCTTCCTGTCTTCGAGGTGGTTTTCTCTCTTCCCTTATAGCAGCTACTTCTAGGATCGAGTTTTAGTGGCCTTATCTTTCCCATTGTGATGGGAATTCTTTCCCAAGGAAGATGGCTTGTTCCCCAGACAAATTCCTTCTGCCAAGTGCCTTTGATCCATTGCTTTTATTCTGGGCTTTAGATGCTTTCAAGGAGCAACTCATAGATGAACGTACTGGCATGGCTGATGGCTTGCTAATGGATTTGAAGAGAACAAGAAGAGAATAAATTCAGGACTCCATGAAAGGAGAAGATAGTCAATAAATGTCCTTTCCTGACCGCAATGTTATACTGGAGAGGAAGCAGGAGTCTTGATTACAATAATTTTATACGATCTTACAGAAATTCTCTGTATATTGTTCTCTCAAGCGAAGAAGATGGCATTGCACAGGGACAGAAAAGAATGTGGTCAGTGTTCGAGGAAACTCATGGGACTTTTTGATGTTGGCTTCAAAGAGGGAGAAGAAAATATTTGTACCTTCTAGGTTGGAATAAGGATTGCTTATAGTGAAATAGATTTTATAGCCCATTAAGTTTAATCAATACAAAATGAACTTAACTGGCCAGATTGACGCCTGGAGAATACACCTTTTGCTAGAGGGAATCTTCATCTATGTAAAGTTGATGCTGCTAATCCTGTTATGTCTTGCTTTGGATCTGACATCTGTGAAGCTTCTGCTGCTGGAGCTACATTTTCTGAATGACCTGGAGCAGGCTGAGACAATAGGGAAGGGAGGAAGAGTCGAAGGAGAATCAATAACATTCTGCTGTGTCCCATCCTCAATTAGCAAAGTAGGCAGACAGGAGCACACTGGCTTGCACTCAGTACCTACAGCTCTGGAGCCATGCAGATCCTATTCACATGAAGAAGAGGATGAGAAGGCAGAGCTCTTCTGTAGAAAAGCAAATCCTAACTCTGCTCTGCTCATAAAATAAAAAGTAATAAAAAAAAAATCTTGTCTGAAAGTGATCCAGAATATTATATACTTCACAGGAATGAAGAATTATGAAGTTGAGCTCAAGTGTTGACAGAATAGTTTATCACAAGGTAAACCACTTTCTTTAGATAACCCTCACTTTTTAAATTCCTACGCATGCAATTATTTTCCTTTTGAGGACATTTAAAAATAAACCATCAAACAGGATCTTTCCAAAATGACAAGTTCCTGAACTCGAAATTGTATACAATAATATTTGTCCAATAGATTGAATAAAATTTCCTCCTACCATTGAATTAGGTGGTAGAGTATAAAACTGGCCATGTACATGGATAAAGTCAAAAGCCCCCAAAATGAGTTCTATAACAATTAAACAGTTGTGTTGCCCCAGAAAATGTGTTACATTGCGTGTCTAAAGCATCAGTCACAGTGTTTGATACCACCCCACAGAGAATTTCCATTTGAATTTCTTTGCTCTGGTGTGGGATTATCTTTACAACAATAGTTGTGGCTCTGTGTAAATCATTCTGTAAAAATAAAGGGGATGTGAGTGGACAGTGTGGAATCTGTCAGCACAACTTCTCTCATCAGTCAGGATTCAACATTGCACCACGTCCCGTAGTCACCTGGGAGGATCTCTTGCTATATCTTTGAAATTTGTAGTGCATCATCATCATGCCAAATTACCAAAAATTGGCTGTTTTCTCCAACATTAAGGAATTCTGAAAGCTGTTTACTTCTGTATATTGTATGACACTGTTTTATATAATTTCTTATTAAATCACAAACAGAAGTCCTAGAATTCATAGTGTTTCAACTATGAACTCAGTTAACAAGTTGACATTTACTTATTAGACAACCATGAGGGACAAAGAAATCATCTAAAGTGCTTCAAGCAGCCACTGAGCACCAGTTTTCAAACCCCAAGGGAAGTTGTGTAGTTTGCTCTGCTAAAAGCAGAAGCCAGATTTGATAACTGGCCGGACTCTGAACTGCACAGGGGGTACCAAAGATGTGTCACTTCCAAGTGCTTTGTTTGGGAGAGAACTTCTACTTTTGCACAAGTGGGAAGGCAGAACTCCCACAGTCAGTTTCCCAAAAATGGAAGGGCACTATGGAATCCCCATCCCTGGAAGTGTCCAAAGCCAAGCTGGATGAGGCTCTGAGCAACCTGGTCTACTGGAAGGTGTCCCTGCCCGTGGCAGGGGGTTGGAACAAGATGATCTTTAAGGTCCCTTCCAACCCAAACATTCTGTAATTCTATGATTATTTCCATTGACTGTAACTCAGACATTTACATTCCCTTTTTTTTATTGCCTTCCTTTTTGAGGAATTGATTTCAATAAGGGAAACAGTACCAAGAGAAGATTGGCTGTATTGAATTCACATTGAACTGATTAAAAAAATAGAAGTTATTAGAAAAATAAACATATTTCCTTTTCCATTATGCAATATTCCATCAACAAATTTATTAGTTTAATATAATGTCTATGTAAATATGACAGGGAGTATTATTTAGCATCATTGGAGAATAATTTTGGAAGCTAGAGAACATGTTTTTATGTGTACAATACAGTTTACAATTAAATATTTTTTTTTATGAAAGAGATCATATAGTTTTTCACCTTATGAAAGGATAAATAGTGTGAGGATAGTCTAAATCTTCATAAAGAAGTCTAATTTTGTTAAGATTTTTCTAGATTATTGTAATATTGTAACTACTGAAGAAAATTTATGTAAGGGTTGTTTGGACAATAATCAAGTGACAATCTGAACAGACAGCTACCGATCACCATTTCCAGTGTGCAAAGCTGGGGCTCTTGCACTGGAAAAGAGGTGCTGTAGCTGAGAAGAGAATGTTTTTTGCAAATTACAGAGTAAGAAAATCAATAAAAATAATTAGGTGCAGTACACATTTCCAAGTGAAGGCCTAGTTGGTTTTAGGATCAGCAGCTCCTGTCTGTGAGCAGGAGAAGCTGCCTCAGCAGTGCAGTCAGCATTGCTTTCTGGAGCAGCTGATGGGAGGTAAAATAGAGGCCCTGCCAACCTATGAATAATAGAAGGTTTGGGGCCATGTTCTATAGAATAAAGGATGAGACTGGATCAAATTCCCTTCAACATTTTGTGGGCATATTAGTTCTTTCCCTTCTCTTCCCTTTGCAGATGTAGACTGTTGCAATCTGCTGTTAAGCGCCTGCTGTGGCTCCTGTTCTAAGACAGGGAAAGAGTCCCTTTAAATAAAAGAGGTCTTTTGCCTGCCTCTTCCAGCTGTTATGAGATTTAATTACTTTATGCTTCTATAGCAGATTGAAGTCCTTCAAGTAAAGGTAGTATAGGGTTGTATTCCCTGCTTCATTCCATTACTGGCCAAGCAGATTACTTAGAACTGCAATTTGGCACTCAGAGGTGGCACAGCCTTCTGCAAACTCCTCCATATGTGTGGTTTCCACAGGGCTAATCTTCTTCTTTCTCCTTTAAAATTTCTTAGGGGAGAAAAGGAGAAGGTGGGTCAGAGGGACGTTGAAAGAGGATTTCAGCACATGAAAGCTTTCCATTGTGCTGTCCATTGTGCTGATCAATGATGGTATAATGTTTTTCATGGGCACTAACCCAGGAAGAGATGATGAGTTTGCACAAATAGAAGTGTAATACAATTTGATATGGAAAATAGACGTAAAGAGGGTCCTGGTGTGCTACGTGGCTTTGCTGTTTGTTTTTTTTTATATTTCAGCAAGCCATTTGATAAAATTCTTAAGCACACCATGATCTATTTATGCTGAAATAAATTAAAAATTTCCTGTCAAAACCTCTATTTCTGATGTTTCACTGTTATTTATTTATTTATTTATTGAAAATTATTGCTCTTTATGGGAAATATTATTTTAATGGAATGAAAAAATGCACATCCAAATGTCAAGTCAGTTGAAATATGACCTTTTGAACTCAAGAGATTTACATTTTTTCTTAGGTTTTTTTTTTAATAGTTCTAAAACTTCAGGTCACACTGATGTGGTTTTTAAGCAACACCACTATGAAGATTGAACAGACTGGCTTCCTGATTTTCCTTTAGATTAAAAATCAAAAAGACCCTTTTATACCATTCTTGTCCCACTGCCACTACTTAGGGTTGGATCAGGAATGTGACCTGCTGTTTCATCATTCAGATTTGTTCCTTGACTTTCCATAAATTTTCCATTGTTGAGGCTGTTATTGGTTATTAGCTGATACAATTAGACTGGGCAGATGAGACTTTGCTGGTGAAGAAAGCGTAAAGAATTGAAATGACAGTGTTGCACCAGCAGTGTGGTGGCTGTGCCGGCTCCAGCCCCATTGTATGTTGTGCTGTAATATTAGAGATGCCTCGTTGTGATGCAGTGAAATTAGATCAGTGCCCATGGGCCCCACCACAGAACTGGGAAACAACACAGTGTTTCCATGTCTCTGCACCAAGGATATGCACTGACTGTACAGCAGCTG
This sequence comes from Pipra filicauda, assembly GCF_003945595.2. Classification (NCBI taxonomy): domain Eukaryota; kingdom Metazoa; phylum Chordata; class Aves; order Passeriformes; family Pipridae; genus Pipra; species Pipra filicauda. The sequence continues at coordinate 1,944,439 of NW_024104798.1, read as the reverse complement.
AACTGTTACAAGTGTTACACCAGAGGAAAACATCACCCCTGCAAAGGGCATTGACAAAAATTCAGGCAATATTCTGCAAACAGGGCTGTGTGCTTATTGCTTTTTGCAGTCTGGATTATTCAGGGTCTAGCAGAGGGTTTGAAGTCGTGAGCTCATAAAAAAACTGTGCTTCAAGTATCTGTGCCTCAAGTGCGTGGTGGGATTCTTGGGGCTGTTCTGTGCAGGGCCAGGAGTTGGACTTCGATGATCCTTGTGGGTCACTTCCAACTCAGGATGTTCTATGATTCTATGACTCTGTAACACAGAGCCAAGATCTGCACATACCTGGGTGCAGAGTGGGGTCCTCAACCTGTGTGAATGACAGGCAGAGACCCCAGTCCTTTACAGGGATTTCAGTGCAGTTCCTGGGCTGTGCAGCTGAGCACAGCGCTGCACTGCTGGGGCTGCTCCTCTGAACTGGAGCACAAAGACTTCACTGAAGAGAGTTCTTAGGTGCTGCTACCTGGGCATCTTGCTTCTAAGTGATGCCTGGGTTTAATAGCTGGAGCCTTCAGTTAAAATGTGCTTTGTCAGTGGTAGGAAAACATGCCTTTGGTTATGTTTTTCCTGGAGATTTTCCCCAGACAGCATACTGCCTTTCTCTTCAGACTGAAGGGCAAGACACTTTGCTGGCATAAGCCTGACCATTTTCTCTGATACAGAAGGACCTTTCAGTGATTTGGACCAGCCTAGCAAATGATGTATAACTTAAACATCAATGTTTGGTTTATATATATGCACATATTAGCAATTCAGATCCAAATATTCACTCACTTAAAATGCTTGAAATCATCAGTCTCACATTTATTTTGTATCTTCTTCATACTGTTGTCCTTCAGTAGTGCTAGTGCCTGCATATGATCCTCCCAACTTAAAAATTCATATAGTCAGTTAAACAATAGGCTTGGAACATCCATTATCATTAGAAGATAAATAAGGTCTGTAAAAATGGCTTTTCTTACACAGTGTAAGTATTTTTCCCTCATTACAACTGGATACTGAAGTTTGCTGGTTCACAGCAGTTTCTGCTCATCAGAGGTGCTGAGACACAAAAGGGACTCGTCTGCAGTGACATGGGAAATGAGAAAACTGTCTGAGGAAAATCAGGCTAATTTAACCTCTTTCCTAATTTGTTCTAAAGCCAAAGAGTTAATTAGTGCAGTTAAGTTTCTGGTTGGTGAGAAGAACACTTTCTCTGCATAGACAAATGACAGTGTATACCACAGATTTAATTAAAGAGAACAGAGATAAGTACTGCATTGTATGCTAAAGTAGTGTTTACTATAGCAACTGATTACTCTGCAGACAGCTTGTTATTTTCCTTTCCAATTTAAAGTGAAGATAAGAAATATAGAAGGATGATAAATATTTGATCTGAATTGTACCTTTTAGGGAGGTGACTGAAAGACATTGAGAGCACTTATATAAGAAATAAAGCTACAAAATCCTTAGGCAATATAAATTGGCATATTTTGATTAATGAGTGTTGTTTTATACCAGTTGAGAAGCTAATTCCCAAGAGAGCTCATAAAAACTTTTGTATCTTCAAACCTGTCTACAAAGAGCTGGACTTTTTAGATCAATGTGCAATGGCCTGATAAATTATCATCCATTTCTTCCGAGAAAGTGAGGGAGAAGTGACTGGAAGCAGTGCTGTTGTTCTCTGGAAAAAGCTGTGTGACATAACAAAGAGATGGTATCCTAATCCTTGTCCTGTCAGAACCTCCACCTTTGTCACTTCTGCAGTTGCTGTACAATGTTCCCTCCTCTGCTTCAATCTGGTGGTTACACGTGGTGTAAGCAAGAGGGCTTTCTGCTGGGGCAGTAGATTGAGGAACAGTTCTATTCCAGATCCATTATATTACTTTGGCAAGCTACAGTGCTACTATGTGCCTCAGTTCCTTCATCAACACATTCCTTCTAAGCTTGCCTTTCTCATTCCACTACCCTTTCCTTTGTGAAAGGCAGGATTGCTCTAGGTGAGAAGTGGTCTGGTGTTTAAATTCAATTTATTTGCGCTAGAGCAGTGCCTCTGCCGTGGACTGCTCATGTTTCACTGCATGACAGGGTTATTCTGTCCAGGTTAGAGCAGACTAAATGTAAAACAGGGACAACAAAACTTAGTTATTACCAAATCAGCTGGGAAGAGTCAGGGCCACAGCTTTGCAGCTCCACAAGATGGAGGTGGTGGTGGCAAACAGCTTGTGTCTTAAAGTTAACAGTGAGAACCATGATCCTGGTGGAGCAGGAATTCCAGGATAATGCAGGGAACATGAGGTTCAAGTACTGCAGGAGGCAGAGAGCTGTGAGTGCTGCTGGCTCTGTGCACTCCTCTCAGAGCACACACCAAGCACTCCCTGGAATCCAGACTGCTCCCAGCATTCCGCTCACATTCCCAACACAGGAGAGCAAAGCCAGACTTTGCACGTGTCAAATTTATAAAAGAATAAAACCAGACTATGTGAGCTTCATTATTCCTTTATTACTATTACTATTATTGTTATTATTAATGTGTGTGTATTGCATGTAATTGTGGCATGAGCTAATTTTAATTAATTCCAGATAGCCTTTTTAACTAGAAAGTTTAGGTTGTATTTCATTAATGCAATAGGCTCTGACTTTCCAAGTTTCCTCAAAATGAAACAATTTTCTTTTCAAGTGTACATCACTGAAGTCAGAGAGACATAATATTCCCAACTGTATAGAACAGCCTGTGGCAACTAGGTTAGAGCTGTCAGTTTTACACATGGGGTGCCTGACAAACATATTATACATACAATTCAAGGCTGACCTTATACTACACCTGAATTTAAATCTGTGTGCTGCACAATGCTTTATATCCTAAATAGGCTGTTAACACCCTCTTGCAGCCCTTCCCTTTTATAATGGGCTATAACTGCAAACTCTATATTGTCATGAGAAGCAGCCAGAAGGTAACACCATAAAATTAGTTAATTTTAACATAAAGATGCCAAATCACTGCTGCACACATTTGAAAAATACATTTTCTTTGAAGTAGTTGAGTGCTTGCAGATAGGAAAACTGTTCCATAAAAATTCATCAGGTTTCCCAGTGTTTTAAAATGTCCGGTGTCTCTGAGGTTCTGCAAGTCCTGTGAGGACACTTGGTGGTCAATAGGCTATGAGTGGGCACTGTGAGGCAATAATGTGGACCACACTTTGCTAAGCTTTTCCAGCTGAAGTAACAGGGATTTTACTCAAACCTCTTACTCCATCTGTGAGATAATCATCTCCAAACTAGAAATTCTTGGTTCTTCTAGTTTGGAGATGCTGAGATATCAGCCAGTGCTTTCAAAGGGTACAACATAGACATTTACCAAGGATGAAATCCAGTGCCAAAGTCCTGATGACTTCAGCAGGGTGGAATTTCTACTGTAACTCTAATGAGATCGCAGCCATGCATGACCCACAGAGCAAAGCAGGGTGCTTCCTCTGCTTTTGTGGGAAGTAATAATTTGCTACTGGGGAAGTAATAATTTGCTTCCTCTCTTATTATGACTGGAAGATTTTCAAAGTCTTTGCAAGAGGTGGTGTAACTGCAGCCAGTGCAGGAGGAGGGGGTAGCTGGGAAGGGGGTGGATTCTGAGCAATTTACTACAGCTCAGTGTAAACTTCTGTAGGGTTTGTAGGAGGAGGGAGGAGGGATGTTGGAGCTGATGCTTTACCGCTGCTCTACACTAGACAATCAGGCATCTCTTTTGACTCTCTCTATCCCTGTCCCCCCTTAAGCCTCAAGCCCAGGCAACAAGTTTTCAAAGTGCAAGTGTGGATTCAACCTGTCTCCAAAATGGATTCTGCCCGCCTATGGTCAGAGGGAAACTGTCTGGAGTAGGTTTAGGATGTTTGTGTCATAGAATTTAAGCAGTACCTGTCCTGATTGCACTGGCACACGTGCAGGTCATTTTGTCACCTGGGCAGATCGGGGACAGGACTGCAAAGTGCTTCAGGCTCCAAGTGTTGTTATGCAGGTTAAAACTACTGTAATATCAGCACATCAGTCCTGCTGCCTAGTAAACAGGAATGTGGAAGGAATCATGGAATCAAAGGGACTCATCTGCCTACTCAGTCCCTATGGTCTCTCCCTCCGTGGAGGTCTGGTCCGGTGCTGTGACACTGTACACTCACTGGCTGTGTCTGTGCTCAAAATGCAAACAGATTCTGGGCTTACTTTACAGCAGCATCTCTTACCTTTCATGTGCTTGTTGCTGCAGAGCTGTGCTGTTTGCATCTCAAATCACCCCCTCATTTCTGCTCAGAACAAAAAAGATATAACTCATTCAGCCAGGCCAAGCTGAGGAGAGGTCCAGAGCAAGGAGTCTGATTTCAGGCTGACCCAAGCAGTTTGAAGGCTGAGATCAGGATCTCAGTCTGGGCTCTGCAAATCAGGCTTGGCTCTTTGGCTTGTTTCCAATCTTCAACAGGAGCTGGCTGGGTCTGGCTCCTTTCCCTGTCTCTGTGAGCTCCTACCATGCCTGGCACCTTGAGCAACAATGGAAAAGAGACTGCTTTTCTTGGCATACACAAATCCTTTTGGAAATGTTTTCAGGCATTTGGAAGAACTTTTTGGAAGTATCCCATTTCAATCTGTAGATTCCCTTTGTTATTCTTCTACATGCCCCTGTCAAGTACTAATAGATACTATTTCCTTTTAAATTCTTTTGGAAGTAAAATCCTTAGGATTACTGGTTTTGTTTCCTTTGATTTGGGTAGTTGCCACTCATCAGACTTTAGAAATCTGGCTGCTGTACTGGCTGGACTAGGGCACGGTATAGCACGTATATTGTTATAGTTAATGAAATTATTTCACACTGGTGGTGCTTTACTAACAAACAGTAGTAATTAATTGATTGGATTAGTTTCTGTAATTGATTGTCAACTTTCTTAACAGGCTTGTGCTCAGAAACTTTTAAACGTTAGATGACTCCTCTCCTTCCTCTGGAGATGCATTATGAAATGGGCACAGCCTATTAAGGTATTCTTCCCTGCTTGGATATGACAGATATTCTCAAAGGAACTAAACTCATTTCTGCACAATGTGCTAGAGACCTGAAGAAGTAAACTATAATTTATCTTCCCTGAATAGCTCTTCTTAGTTCAGTGCCTAAGCTGGATCACCTTCCCATGAACTTTGTCCATGGATGTTTATCTGTGGACCCAAAGCTGTATAGATTTACTTTCATAATATACAAATAATTTTGCAGATGACGTTGAAAACAAACATTTTATCACTGATTTCCTATAAATTAGACATTGTCTTTGACAAAAATTTGACTAGTTACACAGATTCTATAACATTCTTGCATATTGACTTTTAATTATGCACTGTTTAATCAAACAAATAACAATGTCTTTCCCATCAAATGATAGGTAAAGTCTGCAGTCTCTATCACAACTTGTTTTCTTAGCTTATCCTCTAGATTTTGTGAGTTGAATGAAAATGCAGAATTTCAAATGTGTTGAAAAGTAAAAAGGCAGCCTCTAGTATTCTGCAACATTCTTACTTGGAAGAATGCTCTGTTGAAGTTGGGTTAGATGTTTGGTTGGTGGTGATTTAACTGGCGCAGGCAATTGGACTGTTTAAACATGCTCCATATGCCACAAAGAAACATTCTTTCAAGGTGCCCTTATACTGCATATCCTTCTTTTGTAGGCTGAGGTTTTGGTCCAGGACAGGAAGTTTTAATCTGTTTTCTGTGATCAAAGAGATAAAAATCACTGAGTGTTAAGCATCAGTTCTCCTGTTAGGATTAGCACGCTGCTGTCACAGATGTGCTAACCCTCAATGCTAGCAGGTAAAAGGGCAAGAAAGCAATTCCTTTTGGGCTTCTTCAGTATCACAGAGTTGTTTAAACAGCTTTTCCCGTGGGTCAGATGATCACTTAAGTAGAGTCATGGTACTGCTGCTCTGAGAAGAGCCCGTGTCCCTAGGGATGAGCAGACATCAAAAACAAGACCTGTTGACTGTCTCAAGTGTCAGCTTCTGTGTAAATAGGCTGGTGGCTGCTGAATACCAACCTCAGTGTCTCTGTGAATAATCTGAGCTTGCTGCTCTGAAGCTTAAAGCCATGAGATGATCCTGTAGGTCGGTGCTTCTCTGCATGCCTCTCTTCTTCACCTAATTCTGACACAGAGATAGTCCCCCTTTGCAAGACAGGAGGCAGAAGTCACAAATACAGAGAAATTAGTTTAGGAAGACAGTCAGAAAATACTTCTGGTAGCCCTTCTGACTGTGGTAGAAGTCACATGCTATTTCCTTTCAAAATAGCCATCCTTTTGGTTTTGTGTTTTCTAGCCTGATTTTGCTCATCCCAAGATTCCTCTTGAGCCCATTGCTTCTCTGTAGCAACAACTGTAATTCCTCAAGCCATTCCTCAACTACAGTCTAAAAGCACAAATAAAATGAAACTATCATGAGAATGTTGTTCACATATGTAACTGTGGGCTGAACAACTTTCTGTGTGTTTGATTTGTTAATTAATCTGAAAGCTTCCAGAGTTTATGTTAGAGTCCAGTTTATGGACACATGCAGCCAGTGAGGCGGCCTGTGCTAAGACATGCTTAGAATATATGCATGGAATTGTTTTATGCCCATATAAAGTATAAATGTTGTTTTCTCCAGGTTGTAATATCATGATTCTAAGCAACGAAGAAAGACAAAGGGTTCTGTACTAAAATCCCACCAGTAGAATGAACAATAGTTATTAGTATTTAAAATTTTTTTATTACAGTGTAAAAAATACTTATCTCTGCTCACCTGTGCATAACAGTGTGGGGGGGAAAGAGGTCTAAGGAGTCCTAAACATCTGTATTTGCTGTTATGTGAGACACACCAACTAATTTCCAGTGCTCTCACTGCTAAGCAACTTGGTAGCAATTAATTCTTTAAAAAGAAAGTATTTTCTTCAAGTGCCAGAGCTGTTCCTTTAACATCTGTTAGAAAGTTACTGGCACTTAGGACCTTAAGGGAGAGATTTCCCAGTTTTAAGTGGAGTTTTAACTTTAGATTTCTTCTGTAGGTAATGAAGACTTTCTGACTTCTTCAGGTATGATTCAAATCAGGACTAGTCTAAGTCACCATCTGGAGATACAGACTTTTTTCTAGGGACTGTAGAAGGTACATAGGATTACAGTGCTTGTGCCACAGGCACCTCAGGTAGATGCTTATGCTGAGCTGAGCTGGGACAAAAACAGGCCTCACTGTGTGTCTGAGGAAAATAATAGACTAAATTTATCCCATTCCTTGTTTGGGTTGAAACTATTCCAACCCGGCTTGTTATTTCAGTGAGTACCAAAGAAAACATAACTTTAAATATAACTTCTAAATTTGTAGGTGTGCTGTTTCTGGTGTATTAGAATCAATTAGCACCATCTATCAGTCCTGGCATCAGGAAGGTACCTCTGTGAGGTGTGCACATATATTAAAGGATAAAATTGGAACAGTAGAGGTTCCACTGAAATCAAATATCCTGACCTTCTAGAGCTGCAGTTTTCTCAGTGCTAAGAGGGTTATGCAGGCAGTTTGCTAGGACAATTAATACATTAGCTGTTGCCAACTGCATGTTAATTTGCTGTTAATAATTGTTATTCAATAACTCCAGGAAAAATGCAGGAAGTGTTAAAGGTTCAATATAATTCTTGGCTGGAAATAACTCCCTACTGCAGTCTCTGGTGCCACAGGGAACACATATTCAGTGGTCAAATTCAGCTGTGTACATTTCCTGAGACATGCCCTGCATGCCTCCAAGAGATGTATAAGCCACAGAGTGCTGAGGATTAGCCAGATATACAGCAACATATTTTTGTTTTAGCACTCCAGCATGTGGGCTTGGAGTCCTCAGCTCAGCCCTGACAGCCTAAGCTGGGCAGGTGCAGGACATACATCAGTGAGAACAGCTATCCTAGGGCTAATGAAGGAAGTCTCCAAGAACTGGGACTTGCATTGCCTAATAGTTTCTTTGATGCTGCAAAACTTGTACAACACAGGTGCAGTAAAACATTTAGGAGCTGGAATCCCTTGTTTTTGGCTCTACTTTTCTAAAAATGGCAGCTTATCTCTGCTTCTGCATACGACAGAAAACAATGGAAATATCATCAGAAGTGGACTCAAGAGGCTGAATCATAGCTCCAGCAGAGATATAGCCCAGTTTTCCTTATTGACCTTTAATATAGCTTCCCTGGCACTCTGCAATCAATGTAATCTTTTCACTATGATCATAATGGCCATTATCCTGAAGACAACAGATAGAAGTGGAAGCAATATTAAATTAGAAAAATAACTGAAGCATTTCTTTGTTTTCTTTATGGATTTCTCATGAGTTTTTCTTTTTTCTCTCTCATTTTTTTTTTCCCTGAAGTCAAAAAAATTTTTAGGCTGAGGCAAGTGGTTGGCCCCCATTAATATTGCACACTTTCCTCTGTTTCAGTATGTTGCCAGCAGTAAGGTGTTATTTAGGGATAAATGTAAATGCATAATAAACAGATCTATACAATCATTACTGAACTAAAATAGCAGTTAGGAAAGTATTTTTATTGTGAAAAATGGCCCTGTAAGACTTGCTGGCTATTTGTAATGTTGCAATGTAACGCAGATAAATTGGTGCCCAGGAGTGTGACATTTCAAAAGCTTGAAAATACACTACATTTTTTCTGAAACGCCATTTTTGTAATTCTGCTTGCTATTTCACATGAGCAAGAAGCAATTCCTCTATGCCCAGGCAGTTCAATTAGAGTGTTGTAGATGTTGTCAGAAAGGCTCAAACATAAGCTCCCCTGAGCAACAGTTGCGATTACATGAAGTATCCTGTGACCCTGCTCCCCAGTAATTGACATTTCTGGCCGTTTGTGTGCAATGCTATTAAATAACTTTTTAAGTAATGACTCATTTTTCTTGTAAACTTTGTGTGATAAACCCTCCCATTTGGGGTTAGACGCACATTTTTTAGTAAAAAGGGGTTAATAGATGAAGACTTCGGCAGGGACAGAGGCTCTTTTTCCATTAAGTATTTCTACTGACATAAGCAAAAGTTCACCAGATCCTGGAGATGGATGTAGGGCAGCCTAGAAACGTTATCTGCTTATCTGTCATTATTCATAATACAGATCAAGAGTTCAGGAGATATCCCAAGTCCTTAGTGAATTGAGGCTGTGGAGTAAGAAGGGGAGAACTAGATCAGGCACTGAGATGGCTGACCTGTGGTTAAATAGGAATCCCAGCTACCTGAAGGCTGGTCAAACAGCACTGCACTGCACTTTAGGGGCAGAATTCAAGAGCATTTGGGAGTTTAGACGTGCAGTGAAAAGCTGAATAAAATGTGCAAACCCACAGTGGGAGTGGAGCAGTGGGTTGGGGCAGTTGGTGCTGTGGCCTCTCCACCTGTGCTGTGTGGACGGGGCATTGCCTGGGATGAGACTCAGTTTGGTTCCCTGGACCTTCCCATCGCTCTTGTGCTTTGCTGCTTCATACTGCAGTCCCAGCAGGGCAGGAGCACATCTGTCACCTGTGTGTCTGTGAACACCAGGCCACGGTGCAGTAACTGTGGGCAAGGCAGGGGTTCACTGCTGTTCTGGATCAGACACAGCCCACTGCACCTTCAAGCACCTCAGTGTCTGTGTGGATTCTCTGTACAGAGAAATGACAACCTTGGAGGTTTAAGGATTCAGCTCCCCAGTGGCACAGGAGCAGTGACCACATCGTATTTCACAGTGTGAGCCACAGCCTTCAGCTCTCATCCAAGGAATCATCCGTGGGGTTTAGGAGATGCAGCCCTTGGTCTGAATGCTAAGATTACTTACAGGGCACCCATTCTTATCCTCAGTGCTACCCCAGTTGCCTAAATAATTGTAATCTTCAGAGCTTTCCCTGTTATTCTTTCACTGACTTCATGCAAAATAAAGATGATTTGTGCACATTTAGGAGAAGTGAATTTGCTTCCTGCTTCTGCTGCAGTTTTCAGACAATGGCCTTGATTTCCTTGCTTGGAACTGGGACAATAGGATGTTTTCTGATCTATGTAGTTGCTTTTTAAGGACAAGAACATTTTCCTACTGTGTGTGCTTCTAATGCTCAACACAACAGGGTACTGATTTTCCAAAGCAAAGCACAAACTGTCTTTTTAACTTCCAAAAAATTCTGAAGCCAAGAAATGGGAAACACTTCTTATAGGTGAGCTACAACAAGCCTATTCCTCTTAATTTTCTGATTTTCTACTACAAGTTTCCACTGGCTGCTATGAAAAATAGTTACTGACCAGCTGTCTAAAGTCCTCTTGATAACAAGCAACAGTCTTATTTTTGCAATATGGAAGTTGATTCACTAGTGTGATGATCAGCCTTCATAGAGGTGTGACTTAAAAATCCATTTCCTAGTGATGATAAATAGCAGTTGGACACAGTCTGGATTTAAAGCCTTTGAAAATCACAACAAGTGACTTAACATTGGGGTATTAGACAGCATGACTTGGTGCAGACTTGGTGTTTTAACCCACAGGCTTAAGTGTCATAATGCAGCATCATATGATGTTATTACTTGAGACATATGAAAGCTTGTGGATAATAGAAAATAATATTATGGAATACGGTTTCAACAGTTTCAGTTTCAGGAATCACTTGAATTACTTAATCTCCCATTAAGTAGCTGTTTTATTTTTCTCCTAGGTATTCACCCAAATGACAGCAGCATCATTGTCTGCATCAAATCAAACACCGAGTTGGGAATTTGTTCTTAAGTACACTTTAGCAGGGTTTGCCCACACAATCTGGTACAAAGAAAAGACTAAACCAAATGCCCTAATCGTAGTTTCTGCTACCACGTGCTTTCTATCTCAACTTTCACTTGACCTGGAATTTTCCCTTAGAGGAAAATATTGCCATTTTCTGTTGACAAATCAGAGTCATGAAGTCTGGGTCAAAAGAAGGATATTGAATTAGAATTATTAAACACACACACATCAATTCCTAAAATTGCTATTATGTTAAATATATAGTATACCATTTGGAAAGCTGTTAGCATAAGCTGCTGCTAAAAAGAGCAATTACTGTTATAATCGTTGTACCTGGGGTCTGATAAATAATCATGAGGTGAGGAGCTGCAGAAATTTTCCAGTGGATGTGAAGGGTTAAGTGAGATTTACTCACCAAGCCCAATTCAAAACAGAACAACTTGCCTTATCTAGAATATATTCCAATTCAGCTTCTTGAGATGATGCCACTGTGGAGAGACTCATCAATTCGGGATCTGTATCTAAATCCCTGTCTAATGGGAGCTGTAACAAAGGGTCACAGAATATACAGACATTACCCTCCATTAGAGATAACAACCAACCAAGCCACCAAACAAACAAATAAACAAACTGCAAGAGTTCCTCCAACAAAGTTATTCAGAGGATAATAGTACTACAGAGAGCAGTTATTCTTATTGTTGTTATAATCATTGTGTCTGCAGCCTGTCAGATACTGAGAGGCGCCTCTTTACCTTAGTAAAAGGGAAACAAAATGATCAGATTGCAAAACCCGTAGACTTTGATATCTGATCATGTCTAGACAGCCTCTGTCCCTGCCTCTGAAAGACAGTCGTCAAATGCTTTGCATCAATAATTTGATATGCTGCTGTTTTCAAGATGTTGAACATTAATGTCACCTCCTTGGGTCCCAAGTGCCTCTTCCGCACTCGTTATTTTTAGGTAATAATGGATACTTGCTTCTGTTTAGTTTTAATAATCATGCAGAACAAGCAGCTTCAATATCTGAAATAAACTGCTTCACAAATTAATCAAGTGCAGAACAAAGCTGTTTTAAGTCTCTGACAGCCAATAAAGTCATTTGTGGTGCGTTATCTCTGCTCTGTGCTAAATACTATTGTAAGCTGCAGAGGTGGAGGAAAATTTTATTAGAAGTCAAATTCTCTGCGACTTTTAACCAAACTGTAAAACTGGATTTTATACATTATACATGACTGTTTAATGTTAGTCCTAAAATTTCAGAGGATTATTTAAGAGACTACAAGCTTTAGGGAATGAGGAGACAGAGCTGACAATGGAATTGCCCTTGTGATAGGAGGAAGTCTTGGATAGGTTAGATGCCTTGCAAGCAGTCACAGTGCAAATTCCCCTCTCTGGCAAATGGAATCTAAGTCTGCCTTTGAGTAGAACTGGACTGTTTGTGGTTGAACTGTAATGAACTTCACTTAGCTCAGCCTCTCACTTGTTGGGCTTTTAAATTGTGTGGTTGTAGGAGATAGATGAACTACGTGGAGCAGTTTTGTGTCAGCCCCTCAATGCAGGAGGAACTGACCAGAGCTATCATTCATTTCTCTTTGGTTTTTGTATTGGACATGAAAAAAAAATAGTTGTATATTCAGCTAACTATTCCTCTTGCTTCTGATTATTCTCAGATTACATTTAACTCTGTCTTCTATCTGTTCAACAAATCTGTGTCCCTAAAGCATTTATGAAAATAGCACGGGGTACAAGCTGACACATTAATGCTGATAGATATGCAGAGAAAGTGAGGGGTTTGAATGTAGCACATTGTAGATGTGAAGACCTCGGTATAGAAATGATCTCCTGAGTAAAATCTATGTGAGATATATAGAAGTTGCAACACAGAATATTGGCTTATTGCACTCCATAGATTTGAAACCATCTCTCTTGGATGGCAGTGGAAAACTTCAATATACTTACATGAATTATAAATGATGTCTGATTCTCTTGTTGAAGTAGGTACTGTATGTTTTTCTATCATAGGCACTTCAGCCTTTAAAAAGCTTCTTTGTATGTGCAAAAAAGGTGAAAGATCTTCATTTGGAAACGTTTACTGCTGTCAATACCTTTGTGTAAACTCTGTAGCCTACTGTAAATATTTTTGTTTTAATTGGGAGTGCCACAGATATTTCCTTTAAGTCATGGTTTTAAACAATTAGTTTGGAGATGGAATTGATCTGGAAGAAGTAACACTGGCGAAGATGCAGTATACGAAACCAGAATTGATTCAAGGCGACAATTCCTAAGTAGTTCAGACGTTTTGGTGCCTTGAAATGAGCATCTTTTCTGTCAGTTCAGAAATATAACAATGCACAACAATGCAGATCAAAGACAAGAAATCATCACTTTGCTTATTGGATTCTCAGCAGCGATATAATTTACATTCTTTTAGATGCCTTTGCATTGTTTTTATTGCAAAACAGTACATAAACCCAGAAAGTGGCTATTGCTATCCTGAGACATTAACCCTTTGTCACAATTATAGTAATGGGCTCAGTACATGAATAGCTGGATAAAATTCATGAGGCTTTGTGATGGGATCTTTTAGATCCTACAGTGCCATGAACTTGGTGTTTCTTCTTGGCAGAAAGAAGAAGTCTGCCTGGTCTTCATTTGGAGCAATTGGGATTCCCGTTAATTTATCAACCAACAGAGCTTTTAAATTTGGCATGCACTTCCTTAAGGCTGTATCCAGATGACTTTTCTCATACTGAATAGTGCCTTAGAGGCTTCAGAGCCCTGTGTGAATGAAGGAATTCTGGCATAGCAAGGCAGATCTGTGCCCGGGCACCGGATCCTGCTGTTCCCATCCACAGTGGGGCTGAGAATCTAACTTGCACCTGGACAGAAATATGCAAATGACTCCTTATTAAGATCAAAGCTGAAGATTTTGGCCCTGCATAGAACTCATCACAATGTCAGCTGAGGGAAGTGGCTGCTCACAGTGCTGTACCTGTAATTCCTGGAAAGCACTGCCCTCAATACCAACAGTGCAAGGCCATGAGTAATGGAATAGATAGACAAGACATTGGCCAGACTAACCTAGGAAAGGTCAGTCAAGGATAAAGAAAGCCTGGCAGACTGCTTGATTTAAGAATTTCTTTATGCAAAAAAGAACTGAATGGAAAATAGAATGCATTTCCTGAAAGAACAAGCTGATAAGGATGCAGTGAAAATAGTTACTACATGAGCCAAGAACAGAAGATGGTCTAGACTGGAGTGTGCCAGTGGGAATGAGTTTTTCTATGTTTCAGGCCCATGCAAATGTGGGCAGGCTATACACAGACTCCAGCAGATCTGAAGAATGTTTACCTGGCTTAAAGAGAATATTGTCAGAATTGGGTTGCTCTAGAAACAGTCTGGTTCCAGCCCTGGTACTGCCTGACATTCAGCTGCTCCAAAACTAAATCTGAATCACAACCCAAATACATTTCCCTGTCCGATGGCACAACTTGGGTCATTGTCATGGATCAAAATATAGGGCTTGCCTTACACCCTCACCATCGTAAAGAGTCTGAGCAGTTCAGTGGCAGAGGGACAGTGTGACTGCACAGGAACATGCCCAGGGTTACCTGTGCCAGGGGTACTCACAAAGGGACTGAATGAAAGGGCACAGATATGAAAAAGACCTGAGGTCATTTAAAAGAACCACAGATTTCCAAAGGATGCCTAACAGAGATTGAAGAGAAGAATGCAGTCAAATAAGGAGAAAGTTGCCTGCAACATCACATTATCCAAGCTCTGACAGAGCACTTTTTCATCACAGGTCTCAAAGCATCCTAAAACCTAAGATAAATATCATTATTTCTATTGCATAGCTTGGAAAACCCAGGGAATGAGGAAATTCTATTTACCTATTCTCATTCAAAGCTGAGTCTAAAGCCAGGACAGATGAGTTTCCTAATTCAATCCATGCTTGCTATCGTGTGACCCTCAAGTCACAGATGAATGAACTGTAAAATATAGAAGAACAAGTTGATGACTATTAAAGTCATGTTTAAAATATTTGAACTGCTATTTTTGCACCTTGATCTCTCTTCTTACTGTACCCAGCTGCCTTTCATTTTCTTCTGCCTGTGTGCTGTGCTCTTTTTTTTCATATTCATGATATAATTTACCTCTGCTAATGGTTTTAAGGAAGTTGTTCAATTTTTGTTCTGCATTCCTTTGATGATTCTGTACCAAAATCAAATATAAATATCAGAAGATGTTGGGGTTTTATACAAATTATAAGGCAAATGCCATGTTAGAGGAGGCTGATTAAAATAAAGTAACTGGAACAATGTCTATTTATCCTAGCAAAGACTTTAATTTTTTGATTATTACTAGTGCCACTATCATTTTCAGGCTTCATTTCTACAAGTTCAAAGTATTCATCTAGAAAACATGCCTTTTTTACAATTTAAGACTCTCTCGGTGCTGTCATTTCTTAGTGGCAGTGCAGCGTGTTCAGTAGTCCTGCACCCTTAAAGGGAACTGATTGGAACTGATGGACTGTTGCAGATGCAGACACAGAGGAAATGTTTTTACAAAAGAAAAAACATGGAGTGTAATGCAAACACATTGTCAGAAGATATTATCACTTACTCTAGTGAAAGGAGAATGATCCATCCCAAGTCCCAGGGCACGCTCCCTATATGTATGGGTGATGTGAGAGTATAACCTAGATCACCTTGTACACTGCACGGGAGTGTGGGGACTCATTTCTAGTTCATGACTCTTTCATTACAGTGTGTAGCATTGTGAAAATAGCTAGTTTCTTTTTTTTCTTTCTGCAGCAGTTTTCTCTGAAATTAGGACACGAAATGGGCAATGTGAGCAAACAGGTACCCAACATGTCTGCCTTCTCATTGAGAGGTGGTATTACAGGTTGCTATCCCTGAAAACATGATGGATAGCAGGAGGCTAAACCTGGACCTTCTTTCTGCACAGGAAGTGGTGCATGTATCCTCCTGGAAAACATGCCCTCCTTGGGGCTTTTCCCAGGGACAAAAATGGTAGACATGGGCTTCAGCCTGCATCTGTCAGATTGGGGCACAACTATTTTTGGTAAAGAAAATTTCTCCCAGGAAGCTGAAAAATATTTAGTGGAAATCCTATTTTTCCTTAGAAAATGAGTTCTGCTCATTGAACCAGTTAATACACAGGATGAGCTGGAGAGCCCAGATCCTTGTTATGTGAGCAGGTGGGTGCAGCAGTCCTGTGTTTGCTGTTGGCTCCACACTCCTGACAGAAACACTCCGAAGGGGCACTCTGAAGGAGTTCTGTAGATGGATTTGCACTACAGCAAAGTGACCACAGACCTTGGGCTGCAACAGCTGCTCCCCTTAGTGAACTAAAGGCAGAAATTGAACTAAACCTTTTGTCATTCAGGAATGCAGAAATACTCAACTGTATCTCCTGAATGGGTGAGGGGGTGACTGTAAGAAGGAATGACAGAAGTTTCAACACTTGGAGTAAGCAAGAGCATCTGAGTTTTTTAACAGATTTCACTGAAAGCATATTTGATATTTAAAGCATGTGATGACCTGGTCAAATTAGAAACAGATTTTTCTCCTTTTTTACCTTTATTCACTCCCAGAATTTTCTCAAGAGATGATGTAATAAATCCTGTCAGGGTCATGTGTTTTGTGAGGTGCTAAATAGTAGGGAAGTCAATATGCAATTATAACATTTAAAGAAGGAATTTGAGATTCAACAAAATTCCCCTTTAAAAAAAGCAAAAGGCAACTGGTTGCCCTTGGGCTTATGAAGAAGTTACTGAAACTTCAGAAAAAAATGCTAGGTTGAAATTTGCTTCTGTTGACAATAAGCTGATGGTTCAGTATGATGAAGGTGTACTTCAGCCTTCTGGAAGTGAGGAAAGACGTTTGCACTTCTGTGCTCCTGGAGCAGGCCCATTTGTTCTCCCTGGCTGTCAGCCTGCCTGTGCAGTAGTCCATAAGTGTAAAGTATGGACTGAGTAAGAAGAGAGAACAGATGGAGATTTCACATTTAAGGAAGAGGAAATAAGAACACTGCAAAGTGCTGTGGTGTGGACAGGTAGAAATGTGGAGCAGAACAATTAATAATTTGTCCCCATACACACACAGCTATTCATGGTAGCTGAAGAACTAGGAAATGTAGAAATCCTCCTGGTATGCTTATTCACGAAATATTTCTTCATATTTAAGATAATGGTTTAGAGCTCCTTTCATTTATGTTGTATTTATCTTTTTGCATTAGCAAATGACTAGTTTGCCTTTCCCATTTCCCAGTTTGTCATCTTTCAACTATTCTTGGTATGTTATAATGCACATGAACTAAATACAATAAAACCTAAATTATATAGTGCAGAAAATACAAAGGATCTCAAATAGCTTCATATAAAATAATATCTAGCTTCTTTAAAACTGAGCTGCATTTAAGGCTGGAAAAGCCAGCCTTAAAAGATAAGATTTCAATTTTGTCTTAAATGAATTCACTGAATCTGCATTTCTGATGTCAAGTAGAAGTGAATTCCATAGCTCTCATGAATAGCAAGCAAAAGCCCTACAGCTATGAGAATTTAATCTGAATCTTTTATTTTGCATGTCTGGGTTTTTTAAAATATATTTCTTCTCATATGTTCTGAAATCTTTGTGGATTTTTGATCATATGGCTTTGCATGGTTTTTTATACCCCACAATTGTTCTTACGATCCAAATTACTAAATGAAACAGTCTTCTGGAAAATATTGTTAACACTAGAAATAGCTTTGAAATGACAACCATGGTTCTTTGGAGCAGAATATTTTAAGTGGAAAAGTTCCTTGCTTTCTCTTTGTAAAAAACCCAGTCATTCAAGAGGAGCTGGGGTACGTGATGAGTGCCTATGGATGCACTTAGAACTGAGCATCAAGAAAACAAACACAAATGAAAGATCATCCAGGAGCTTTTGGTTCTGAGGCTGATGCTGCAGTCTAATATGTGGGGTCATTGACCCAACGTGCAGTGCTCAGAGATGAAGAGCTGAGAGGAAGAATGATTTTATGGCTGAGGTTCAGAAAATCTACATTAATTCCAGCCTCT
This sequence comes from Pipra filicauda, assembly GCF_003945595.2. Classification (NCBI taxonomy): domain Eukaryota; kingdom Metazoa; phylum Chordata; class Aves; order Passeriformes; family Pipridae; genus Pipra; species Pipra filicauda. Next base: position 1,926,574 of record NW_024104798.1, on the reverse strand, counting down.
TTGGCACTTCCTGTCCTCCACCCCGGTGACCAATATCCAACAGTTCCCTGTCCTCTTTTTGTCTCTCTGATAGGCTTCGCTTACAAACTCTCTGGGGCAATGGAAGGCTCCTTTCTGTGAGTGTAGGGTGGAGCTGAAACTGAGAATTTTCTTCAGAGCTGTTAACATGGCTGCAACAAAATAGGTAAATACAGTGAGAGTGGATGGTGGATAGACTTAAAACACAGATTGATGGCTTTTCCATTGCTGTGGTTCACTTCGCTCCCTCTGGCAGTAATCGATGTGTCATCTTTGAATATGTCTACAATGGCATGAATGCAGAACTTATAACCTATCTAAGGTACCTTCAGACCACCTGTGCTGAGACTACTGCAGCCCCTGAAAGTAGAGTTCATTTAAGAAGTCCAGTGCCAGATCTGCTGAGGTGAACGTGTGCTTTTGTGACTGCCACATTTTTGCTCCCTGAGACAGCCGGTTTGACAGCCCACAAAACTGGGCTAATCCATCCAAAGAGCTGATGGCCCTTATTTAGACAACTTTATCCTTGCACCAGCTGCAGGAGACAAATGCAGTAGCCAACAAGGGGCTAAATTCTTTGAAACATTTCACTTACACTTGTACACGTCCGTCTCCAGCCAGGAGTGCCATCAAAAGGGTCAGATCGCCTCAGTTCTTTGTGTTGTTCTGTCCAGAGGAGAGGCAACAACAACCCTCTTCCCCTCTTCCCCCAGGCCGTGTGCTGGCAGTGCTGGGGGGTTTCAGTGAGGTTGGGGACTGCAGAACAACTGCTCTCTGCAGCACTTGTGCCAGGGACCGGCAGTGATCCAGGCAGGCACCCGTGCCAACTGTAATGCCTTGCAGAGAGGGAATACTGCTCCTGGCAGAGACAGAGTATGTGTTGGGCACATGGTTACAAAAGGGCAGATGCACAGGGCATTTTTCAACCTGGCTGGCTCTTCTAAATTTCCGGCAGCTGTTATTAATATTTGAATTACACTACTAGTGTGCTCCAAGTAGACTCAGCAGACTCTCTCCTCCACCAGTTTCCCCTCTGCAAACTCCCAAGGCATGTGCTTCCTTACTGCCATGTTCATCAGCCTCCCCTAAATTCTGTATGGAGCTGAGAGCATGAGTACCATTTGCTGGGCATGGGTTAGAGCAGGTTGGAGGTTGCTCTTCCATCTGTTGGCAGGAGCCTCCAACTTCCTGCTCCCTCCCCCAGCCCCAAAATAACATCTGTTCTGACGAGCATATCTAGAGCGATGCTACTCTCAGTCCTCACCAAAGAGGACTCCAGCCTGCATGTAAGGAACAAACTAATAAGAAAATATGCTCTGCAAGGCTCAACACTTTCCAATTTTGCTCCTAGGAGGGGAAAGTCCATTTCTGTTTTCTTTGAAGGCCAAGTCTTAGGAAAGGTTATAGTGGAAGAATGGACAGGCATGGTTCTGTGGTTTTGCTGTCAGAAAGCTGAGCTGGCATTCCAGATCACTTACAATATCTGTTGTTTAGTCTGGGTAAAAAGCTACTTGCTGAACTTCTTCCTCTCTTACAGAGTTGCTAATGGTCACCAGAGTCTCCTGGGGTTTCCTAGAAGTTATCCCTTTTTCCCCGGGAGCAGCTCAAGTGATTATAAAACGTTAACAATGTGAGAGGTCCCTTCAGCGTGTTCATAGATATGTGGTATCTCTTGTTCCTTCTCTATTCCTCCCAGCAGAAATAATACTCCCACAGTATATTCACTTTGTGCTTATTCACTTTGTGCTGTTGTGAAATGTCTCTGGTTCACAGGTGCACAATATACACCAGACTGTTTCTGGGATGTTGGAGCTCACACTGCCAAGAGAGATGCAAGTACAGCACAGGCACAGGTTTATCAGGGGTGTTAAAGTGGTTATAAACTTTACCTTCATCCCTTCCTTTTTTCATATCAAAGTTTTATCTGAGTCCATTATAATCATGTTCATCAAACCCTGGGCAGAATATAACATTTACAGAAAGTAACATCCTCTGTTCCCCAATGCCTGAGGCCTGGACTATACCTACATGGGTAAAACATGCCCAGACAAACCTGAATGTCCAGTGCTAAATAGCCAACATTTTCCAGTGTGGGAGAAAAAAGGATCAAGCAATTCATAATCAGTTCCAAATGAGAGTGAGTGGCAGAAAGAGACACATCTCACATCTCTCTCTGTGGGAACACCTGGCTGGAAGCAGGAGTACCTGATACTGCACCTGGGTGGGAAATGGGTTTCCCAGTCTGTAGCAGTTTGTAGAATTTTAGAGATAATGCTTTTGAGATAGGATATAATTGGAAATGGAAAAATCCAAAGTGACTGATCATCTTTTGCTGTATCACTTCAGATTCTTGTTTCAATAATTTTGAAAATACTGACAGTCTATTAGACCAGGAAAGGAAACTTCTTGGCAAACAGGATGTTTGCTAATTTTGGTATTTTGTGTGAGTCAGAGATGTGTGGAGGGAAATATATTGAAACTAACCCTGTCTTGTGAACTCTTTCATATTGCATAACTGACATTTGCCAATAAAAAATGTTACATCATATAGTTTCTGAACACATCCAAAAGAAAAGGCATTAGAAGCTGCTGCAAACAATTTCCCACACAGAATTCAAGGCGTCTGGTCACACTAGATTTTCACAATGGTCACTGTGATGAATGCCTGCTTGCCTCTATGTCTAACTCCAACTAATTGCAAAATAATCATGTTCATTTATGGACTTGAATATTTCCACATCATTTCCTTGATCACAGAACCACACTGTCCCATTTCTTTTTATTTCATGCTTTCAGCTGCTTGGTGAAAACAAGCTGATGGAAAAATCCAACTCTTTGATATGTGAGTACATCATCTAGAAATCCGTAAAAAAAGTTATGCTTCCCTTGATAGCATTTTTCACACCCACATGTATTCAAAACTCTTAAAATTTTCATTTTGGCTTCTGGGAAGTACATTGTAAAGTGAAAATTATGGCCACAAAATTAGAATTGTGGTGTTCAAAAATCTACAAAGTAGTTTGATTTAAATTATCCACAATTGTTTGTTTTTCTTCCTACTAAAAAATAGCGTGTCACAGGTTCTTGGGATTTCCTTTGAGTTATGCTTAAAAGCCTTGCACGTTACTTTTTTACTTATGCACTTTTGAACTGAAGCATTTAATGTTGTAAAATAAGCAGTAAATATATCATAGTTAATTGGAGAGAAAGAAAGATTTTGGGAAAGAATTTGAGCTTCTGTGACAGCTTTAAAGTTACAGTAAGATGTGATTGTATTGTTTCGCTTTCTGAGACTTATGTTTAATTCTAAATGCGTAAAATGAACAAAATATTTTAAGAGTTATGGAAACTTCTGAGACACAAACTAATTGGATCAAACATGTAAGTAATGTGAAGAATGGAAAATTTTGCTTAACTAACCTCTACTGATAGCAGATCATTCAAGGATCTCCCTGATTACAGTGAAAGAAGATGTCGATTTTTTGAATTTTCAGGAAGTTCTTTGTTAAAATCAGCGTGACAGCTGAGAAGTGTCTAAACACAAAGACTTGAGTTGGCATTAAAGAGTCAAGGACATAATTAACTGAAGATTGAATGTCCTTTTTGGATTGATTCTAGTTATTTTTGGGTCCTTTGGCAATAGGTCAATGATGACTCAAGACGTGGAAGACCATGGAGGCTGGACCTCAGTGAAACAAATCTCTGCAGAGAAAAGGATATTCTTTTGCACTGCCCTCAACTATGGCTTGTAGCTCTGTGAAAAATAGACAACATCTTATTCTTCTGGAAGCTTCTAAAGACATTTTAGTGACAGTGCCTCTAGAATAAAAACTTTACTGTTTCCACTTATCCCATATTGTTTTATGTAAATCAGAATGGGGAGAAGAGCTGTGGCATTCTCTAGGTGACAATGAAAGAAAGCATCACTCTGAAACTGCCACACTGATCCCATTTGAAAACACAAAGTGAAACACTACACTGTGTGCAGACAGAACTGTTGAGATGAATTGATATGGGAAAAAATGACTTAACTGGAATCTGACCTGAGTTACAGCTACAAAGGAAGGACTTCATGGATGCTGAGATGAGAAGTCAGGATGGATGCCCAGAGCAGTGGCTGGTTCTGGCAGCTTTTTTGAAGGCACAGGTGTATTGACTGTGGGAAGATAAATGCCCCTGGTGGTCGGTCCCCCTGAACTGCTCTGCCCTGAATGAGCCTGAGGAGCATCACAATGGAGGTGACATGGACATACGTAGATATGCTCTTGTGCAGAGGCTTTTGGAAAAGCCAGATATGGATTTTTTCCCCCCTTTGTTTCTCTCAAGAGTACTGTAAAGTCCTGGTATTTCCTTTTAGTGAAACCTGCCTAGTCATGCAGTGCCCTGCAGATATCTGAGAGGAGAGTCTAAAATGGCTAAAGAGAATGGACAGAGGTGGCCAGTACTTTCCCAACAGTTTCAAGGAAGTTGGCTCATGGCTGTGAGTTTTGATGGCAGCTATAAGGCTCTTCCTCTCTCCTTCTCCAAGATGCTGAAGAGAGGTGATGCTGCAGCCACCAGGTCCTTTATGCCTTTATTTGTTTGCCCCTGTCCCAGTGTCAGGTCTCTCTTTTGTCCCACAAAGTGAAGTCCTAACACAGAAAGTGCTGTGCCCATTAAACAACATTTTCATCCTGTGTATTATCAGGCCATTGGGCAGCTCTTTACTAAATTTTTGTTCCAGTAATAATCCTGGTGTCATAGCACCAAATGATACAGAGGGAGAGTTTTCATGCTCAGACCATATTTTGCTGCCAAGCTTCCCACTCCTGAAGCCATTGTAAAGCCCATGATACAACAGCTATGGGATTAAAGGTCCCTTACTCAAAATGCCTTTGGGACCAGTTTCTGTTGCAGGGGGGTGTATGGTGTGTGTCATAAAAAGCATCTCAAGTCACTGAGGGGTAACAAAACAGAGAGAATGCTACCAGGACTTAAAACTGTCTTAACTTTTCAGCACCAAATGTGGTTTCTTTGTGGAGTTATTTCCAGTAATGACACATGGTGGGTGGTAGGTTGTGTATTCAGCTCTCCAATTAGTTGTCTTTGCATGAGCTCCACTTTTATCAAATTAAATAGAACGAAACTCAAGACAGATGCTACCTGCTGATCAAGATACTGTGGTACATATGCCACGTGATTGCTGTGACAAAACCACAAAGGCTGAAAAATCCAGATTGTGGTTTAGTTACAGATAGAGTTAAAAATGTTATTGATCTAAGTTCCAACATCAAAAAGCTGTTCACTTGTCCTCTCTTACAGAAGTGGTCACAATCTGAAAACATTCAGAGCTGGTTTTAGTACATCTTGCTTCAAAGTCCTTGCAGTTGTTCCAAGGACTCTTTGTTATTAGAATATTCCAGCTTGGCTTAGCCAAACTCATAGTCTTTCTATCATCAATAAATTTGCCGTGAATTAAAAGGAGATATGAAATAGAAACTGTTCTGGACAAATGGCTAGCAGGCAGTGTGACATGAGTTATTCTCTATCTCATAATTTAACATCTCTTTAGGATGCAGCACAGTCGATGTGGTGTGCCCTGTGTCAGCTCCCTGAGCACGTGCACCAGTAATTCTCTTTTCCATGTGGCTTTGTATGTCCATGGAGCTTCTGTGCCCCTCTGCTGCAAGTGTGTAAAGGGGTCACCTGAGCCCACAAAGCTGGGATCCTCTGCCATGGAGGGATCTGAGCTCCTGCCTGTCCCACGCCTAGCACAGTGGTCTAGGTCGTTTCTTCCCTCCTGAATGGATGAAATGCAAGAACAAAATGATTACAGTGTTGCCAGTGGTTGTGAGTTAACTTTACAAATAAATTAATACTATCTGTGTTTCAAATCATGTCCAAACCTTAAAAAAAAAAAAAAAAAAATAGAACCTTCTCTAAAATTTGTTTCAACAAAATGCTTAAAGTGTCCATCTCTTGGTCAGCACAGATTCCCCTTTCCATTGAGTGTACATATGCAAACTGTTTAAAGCACCCCTTATGTCAAGGATATGGAATGGAAAGAAAAGTGTGAAGGCTGTTTTCCCCATATGTTGAGAAAAAAAAAATCTGCAGCAGGCAGTAAAGAATCTGGTAACAGGAAAAGTATGTGAAGCTATGTTATAAGGTAAAAGATGAGACTGTGGCTGTGAAAGCAAACTAAAACAAGAGAAGGAGATAAAACACCCTTTGCTAGATAAAGCAGTAGTACTATAGTGCCATAGTTTGTTGAAGTGTGGTGAGAAGGGAATTTTAAGGGCTTGGGGGCTGGCCCAGCTGGCTTTCCTGATGCTGGTAGTACACAAAGTTTCCTCTCAAATAACCACATAAAGTGTTATTCTGGCCTGGAGAGAACCCAGCCAGTGAAAGGTTAGGAAGTGTGAATTAGGAAAGTGGGAGGTTGCATTACCCTGAGAAGGAACAAGATGTTTGCCACAGTGGGATATACAGCCCCGGGAAGGAATCCCCACTTGGAGCTTCAGCACTGGAGAGCTGTAAATAAATACTTGGAGAATATACTTCATTTGACATTAATAATGTGCTGCCTAAAGTATGTTGGGTGTGCTTTAAATATTACATGTGAATCCCAGGCCTCTCGTAATAATTTTAGAAAATATCCATAATCTTGTCATTTTAACAGCAGAACAAGTTTTCTGGCCTTTTCATCTTTCTTGGTGTATTAGGAGCTGAGAAATGTGGACCTACTCCACATAAAAATTGCATTTGCTGTTGTTACTGCCTTTGCAGCTGTGCAAGTAACAGTCTACTTGATTTCAGACAAGTAAAGTAAATTAAGAGAAGATGAACACTCAAGCACAATAAAGCTGCTATGGAGTCATTACAAGACATAAATATAGAGCAACTCTCAGGTCAAATCCAGGTCTGGCATCGACATTCTCAGCTCCAGCCTTTCCAAAATGTGCCTGAAAACATCAAGGTTAACTTCATCTATCAATCAAAATTTGGATTGATTGGAAAATAGTGTTTGATTTTGGAAAACAACATTAACAGTACAACAGGATCACTGAATCACCAGTGTAAGGTTCTTGTCAACATGACTGCCACTCATTTATTTCATAATTCTAAAGCATCATTACTGTGCATGCGGATGGAAACTACCCAGTTTTGTACAACATGTAGAATGCAAAACAAATCTGATTCACTCTTCTGCTTCCAAATTTGCACTACATTAAAGAATAAGTAGTAAAAGGAATGTATAGGCAGGAAAAACAATTAGGGGAAATTTTTTACCAGGAAGAAATTTGTACACTTGCAGCTTGTGTCACTGGGAGTTTGAAGTATGCTTGGGAGAAAACAATTTGTTCTTTAGATATTAAAAGATACTCAGCCTGTTGCTGTCAACAATACAACATGGACAAGTGACACAATGCCTGCCTGAGCTAAATGGATAGATAAAATACATATGGATTTCCTTTTTGTTCAATTAATCCCATACCTTTGATATTGCTGGACAGTAAAGGTCATGGTGATTGCTGAATCTTTCCGTTGATATTATTAAAGCTGTGTTTAATTAAATTAATCTGGAATATATTAAAAGAACACAGTGCTACTCTCTGACACCAGTCCCTTTCCTTTTAAACTAGGGGCTGACAGAGATTTAATCTGATAAAGAACCACGATGATTATCTTCTTACTTCCTGACTATTCAGTTTATATACAGTTGTACTTACATTTTTTTCCTGTTTGATATGGACAACATGCTGTTTATTTGCCTAGCTCTCCATACTGATAAGTGGATCCACTCAGCACTGTGGCTGCAGAGCAGCATTTCCAACATAGACTGTAATCATCCCATTCCAGTAGTGGTGGGAGGGAGGAAACCTTGGGGAGGGGATTAGGAGAGCGAATTCTCATGTTTGTCCTGCTGCAGTGTGTAACTACAGGCAGGTCACTTCACCTCCATGTCCTCCCTCCCTTTTTATTTGCTTTGACATGCTTTGAAGCAGGGATTGCCTCTTTCCTTGTGAGCCTGTGAAGCCCCTGGTGTGGTTTCCCCCTGATGCTGGCTCTGATCTTGTAAGAGGGGCCTGAGGGCACTGTGCTGATGCTTCTGCTGTGCTCGGTGTCCACGGGGCAAACAGGAGGCTGAACAGGTGAAGCCAAAGGCTCAAACCACGATGGCTCCATTCAGCACCCCCAAGGTTAAACCTCACTGATGGCACAGGAAAATGGAGCCCTTTACAACACAACAGGGACTGGGGAGCTGTGTGAGATGTACCTTCTGCTCCGTTTTGTAATCTCTGGAGTAGGGTGTGCTAATGAGGGGTTGCAGTCCTTTTTACTCCGTTCTGCTTTATCTGCTCAGAGAATAAACAAATATACTGCACACACACACACACACCAACAGCAGAGGAGATTTTGCAGGAAGCTATTCAGTGTGGAAGTCATAAATCACACAAGAAATGAGTGTCACTTCCATGCTCTGTGTTATATGAGGGCTTCCTTAGATAACAAACATTCCTGAAGAGAAGTTAAAAATGGCTTCTTGTGGCCGAGACTGCAAAAATGCAGCAGTTTGTTGTGGAAGAGGGGGCCTCTGGCAGGGCTCCCAAACTGAAATTGTCACCAAAGGCAGGAGAGGGAACATGAAAACGGGAGGAATGGTAATGCAGAGAAGAAGAAAGCTGGAAAGAAAAAAGAAAACCACACAAAACTCGAGCTGTTAATCACATCCCTATGTTGATAAAATATTTATGAGATCTCATTCAATTAATTAGAATAAACTATGTAACACTGCAGGAAACAAATTGAAAATTTAATAAAGTAAGTTCACTTCCAATTTCTTTTGAAGAAAGAAGCTAATTATATTTAGTTCTGTAATTATAACTTTAATTAAAATATAATGCAAAATATTTCATAGTGAATACAGTTCTGTGTTAGAAAATGGAACCTTTTAGGCAACTTGCTTCTCAGACAAAAATTTGTAACAATCCCAAATGAACATTTTATTACACCTGTTTTGAAAATCTTTTCGAGGTAATTTTAATACAAATCCATCATATAAATGCTCATTAGTGTTAGAATTTATGTAAAACATAATGTCTTACCTTCCTGCCTCTATCCAGGAATGTTTCTTACTCTGTGTTAGGGATGTGTGTTTTACTCACTGTATTTAAAGCAGACACATTCCTTATTTATACTTGCCTATTGCAGCCTACAGAACCCAATTTTTATTTAGAGCATAATTTCAAAACACATTGTAAAGTATATCCACACAGCAGCTGCCTTCACCTGAGCAACGGAGAGAAACAGCCTCAGGCAGAGAGATCCAGGCACACACAGGGAAATTTGGGTCTGGCAATATAGAATGAGAACACTGACAAAATGACCTTTCAGTGATGTTTTCAGTGATGATGATTTAATAGCAAGAGAGTCTTCTAGGCTTGTGTAAAATGAATTTGTCTTTAGGACTTAAAAAAATAATTTTACAAATGACTTCTAACACACAGTCCTGCTCTGCTCTGCATTGCTACAGCCTCATCTCAAGTGCTGGGGGCAATTTTGGGCACCAGAATGTGAAAAAGACATTAAACTATTAGAGAATGTCCAAAGGAGGGATATGAAGATGGTGAAGGGTCTGGAGGGGCCATATGAGGAGTGGCTGAGGGCACTTGGTCTGTTCAGATGGGAGAAGAGAAGAGAGGGGAGACCTCATTGCAGTTACTTCCTCATGAGGGGAAGAGGAGGGGCAGGCACTGATCTCTGCTCTGTGGTGACCAGTGACAGGACCAAAGGGAATGGCCTGAAACTGTGTCAGGAGAGGTTTAGGTTTTACATTAGATAAAGTTTCTTCAGCCAGGGGGTGGTTGGACACTGGAACAGGCTCCCCAGGGCAGTGGTCACAGCACCAAGGCTGACAGAGCTCAGGAAGTGTTTGGACAACACTCTCAGGCACATGGTGGGATTCTTGGGGCTGTCCTGTGCAGGGCTGGGAGATGGACTTTGATGATCCTTGTGGATCCCTTCCAGCTCAGAATATTCAGTGAATTATAGATTTTCAGTGCTAACGAAAACTCCTTCTGTTCTTCTGAAGAGGATCAGATGTAACGAGCGTGAGTCAGTTACAGCAGTGTTAATTGAACAAAACAGGAACTGAAAATAGAACAGTTTGAAGGAAATGCTGGATTGACATATGCTGTTTTCGTACATTTGTTGAACATTATTGAGCATTTCTAGCTCAGTAATCGGAGAGTAGGAAAATATCTGGGAGTGTTTATTTGATAGAGTTTACATTACACAGCCTGCAATATAGCCAGAGCAGCATTTTGTGATCTTTCTGATCATAGAGTTGGGTTTTTTCCTCCTCTTTACCAAGGAACTTATGATCAAAACTGACCACTGAGCAACCAGAACTGGCTTTTCAAAGTCTGTCTAATGAAACAGAAGCACAGTGGCAAAGGCACTCTTCTCTCAGAGTGAATCAGAGCTGGGGCACTACTCCTGAAGAAGTTGCAGAGTTGACACCTTTACTGAGGCCATGGCAGTGGATGCTTTAATCTCCCAGTCTCTACTTTGCTCTGCCTGGTGAGTCAGTTGGGGTGCTGGCCAGTCATCCCCTACACCAGAAAGCCCGTTGTCCTTCAGGCCCTTTTTATGGTGGAATTTCTTCATCTCAAGGAGAACAACCAAAGACACTCAGAGTTAGCTCACTTAATCCCTTTTTGGCAGGACTGGGCTCTCCAGAGAGATTTCAATCCCCCTGAAGAACTGAAAAGCTGAGGATGGTGGACTCATCCAGATGCAAATCAATAGTGAAGCCAATGAAACTGAATCAGGACATTATTTGTGCAAATCAGTAGTATTTTCACTAAAGTTCCCATAGCTGCTGCCACGTCTAATCTAAAGTAACCCTTTACTTTAAATAACATTGGAATATGATTACCTGCTACCACATTTATACAGACACAATATTGCTTTGTGCCTTTGATCCACAAAAGAACTCACTGGACTGAACAGGCTGAGCTATCTTAAGGAAAGGTAAATTTTTAAAGAAATTGTTTAAAATGCCCTGTACTTTACCAACACACAATTGGGTTGAAAAGAAGTGGGGTTTAGAAGTTTGTTGGTTTGGTTTGGGGTTTTTTTTGTGTGTTTCTTGTTTGTTCTTTTTCTTCCAGATAAGGAGCAAGACAAAATCTATTCCCTTGAAAGAAAAGTTTACTATTTAATATTTTGTTCTTTCCAGAAGAGACCAACCCCAGTGGCCCCCATTGCTGACCAGACTGAACTGCAAGGACTGAGCATGATGAGCAAAGGGTCAGATGAACATTTACGTTGAGTTAGTTAATATAGAATTACTTCTTGCATCCTTGTCATGGTGAGATCAAATTCTCTAATACAGACAAGAATTTATGCTGGATTTTTAAGTGACTTTAGAGAATTAGGGATTCAGCTCCAATTAATTAAATTTTCAGAAAGAAGTGGTTTATATTTTTTTTCTGGTGGTACTGTAGTATGGTGTAGAGACCATCTGTGGATGAAAATTATCTTCTGCTGGGTATTGTCGTTATGATTTGCAGAGACCTTTCCAAGGTGTTTGCAACCAAAGTATCATCTCTAATCTAAATATAATACAGTGTGAGATCTGCCAGGAATCTGCTACACAACTATTTTCTCCTTTTTTTTTTTGCATCTCTCTCTGCTCTGATCTTCTGCCTGTCTGGTTTATGTAACTGCTACACTCTGCTGCAGGAATTAACCTTTATGGTACATCTATACATTACGCAGAATAAAGGGTGTTAATCTCAGTGGGGGCCTTTGGACAGTATCATCCTGCAAGGAAGAATTTAATCTGTAACATATCTGACCCTGTTGTTTTCAGTGCTTCTCTGCATCCAGAGAAAAACTAATAACAACGGGAAATAGACTCAGTTGTCATAGAGGAGATGTGAATTCTTAAATATCTGCCTGCTCTCTTTCATATTTTTAAGACTTAAAGGCTCATGGGTTTTTTTTCCCCTCTTGTGTTAAATGAAAACATCTTTATTTGATATTCATCATTCGACAATGGCCATTTTATCACCTAGACAACATGAATAAAAGTTATTATTCTTACTCATTAGTCACTCAGTCAGGGAAGAGAAAAATTGAGCTTTTTAGAACATTTTACTTTTCTGTCATTTTAGAGTAAATGACACTCCTAAATGATGGCCAGTCAAACCTACAGAATCTATTAGTAACTTGATAATAAGTGTGAAGGGATGCTGGGACCCAAAGGAGTCTTAAAGTGGCATTTATCAGGCATGTCACATCATTGCTACTGGTAATAAAAGCATTTTTGTTTTATGCTGCAGCGTCTGTAGAGAATAATATTTTTTGTGCTATAGCCAAAAGTGATATTGCTACATTCATCATACTGTTTGATATGAAATAGCCTAAAAGCACTGGAAATTGGCTGTCATTATTTGTTTCTTCCTTTTTTTTTCCCTAATCAAGGAGCGTTCTACAGTGATGGGAAAAGTTTTCCTTGTCTTCAGTACAGACACACAACAACTGTAACATTTCTCCATCAGAAATCTAACCCTTTGTTTGTAGCACCATCTTAAAGACTTAGTGTCCTCTCAAGAACATTTATGATTAACTCATTTCATTTTCATCTTGTTTTTCCTTATGAAAATAAGTTTCAGTGTGTTTGGTTTGCTGTTACAGTCTTTCCTGGCAGAACCTTTGTTGTCTGTAGTGAAAATTTGGTGTGTTTGGGGACTGTGATATGATAACTTTGGGTGTTGGCTTCCAACTATAAATATCAGAAAGTAACAGATGCCTGTGAAAGTGATACAATTATTTGGTTTTCTCTCTTTATTCAATATTTTAAGGAAGATAATTTGAAGAAGGACACAAAGGGAAATTATGAAGATCCCTGTGCTATAGCACTGTTATAGAAACCCCTGGTGAAGGGATAGTGTACACTGCTTATAATGCTGAAAATTGTTTTCCCTGCTGGCATAGCTACTGATGATATAAACTAAAGTCTTTTTAAGGGGATTCTTGAATTATATACATTTTTTTTTTCAGTCCAGAAAGACACAGTGAGACCAAGCTAAATGTTTCAGTGTAGCCTTGGCTGGCAGCACCGTGGGAAACTGTTACTGAGCCATGACAGTCCATGACTGTGATAGACTCTGTTCTTCCTAAAAAGTAAAACATAGCGGTAGCAGTAATTAAATGTTAAAAGTGGGGAAAACAAACGAACAAACAAACAAACAAACAAAAACCTCCCCCACAGAGAAACCCAGAAGAGTTTTTCTTCTTTTCAGCTTCCTTCCTTTGTAGGAAAAAGATTCACAAGTTACTTTGGACTGATGGGTCAACCCTGTGCTCTCTATTCCCTGCTGCTGCAAATTTTCATGGGAAAGCTTGTGCTATTTCCTATGGAAATGTAAGGCTGGGATAGACAAATGCATCACAGGAGCTCATTTAATAGCAGAGAGGAAGCATCACATTTATCATATTGAATTCTTTCCCTCAGATATTCATCATTTGCATGTAAAAATGCCATCTGATTTTCCCCCTCATAAACCCGGTGTGATGTTTTCCTGTTGTTGTTATTTTGGTTTGGATTTAAATCTGTCGCTTTTCAAAACTTATGCTTTGTAAGCCCCACTGCACTTCAAAAGTGCAAAAAAAGAGATTTTTGAAGGACTGGGAAAGTTGAGATACTCTTTGTTGAGTGTGCTTGTGCAGCAGAGTAGATTTTATAACTACTTGAGTCTGTTCTGGTGCTGGGGTTGCTCTTTGAAGATGAGTTCTGCCCTGACCATTTTTTTCAGACTATAGGATTTGTCATATTGACTGGCTCTGCTAAGATCTGGCATGTCTTATTAACATTCTTCAGCAAAGCAACCCACTCTGTCTGAAACATGTAGTCAGGCAAGTCTGTTTGAACAGCAAGAGCAACCTTTGCACTTCTTAGGGGCACGATGGTGCCAATATTGTGAATAGCTCTCTTCACTTCCCTCACATTAATCTTATTCTGTCTTTATAATGTGCTGACATATCAGCTGACTCCATGGGTTGTTCAGTCCAGTGAGAGTATGATGCTATGACAACTTAGTTCAGGTTTTTAGAAATTCATTCAACCAGACAATAAAAAAAAAGCATAACATGCAGAAATGTGGAAAAGCACCAAAAATGCAGGAATGCTGTACCATTACTATGGATCTACATTTAAAATGGATGAGCAACTTAGGCCTGCCTTTTCCTCACTTCTGATGTAATTATTACTGGTTTTTGCACAGCGATTAAGAATTTGCAGATGAAACAAACTGTCACTTTGTGGTCAAATATGTCAATCCTAGAGTATGGTGCTAAGGAATGGCCCTAAACAAGTAAACTAATTTGTAAATAACACTAATTGATTGAACTCAAGAACTCTCTGTATGAAGCTGTTCAGCCTTTCTCAGGATACCACATGCCTCAAACTACTGGCTGAAATACCCATCTGTTGCAACAACCTGCAGAGCAAACTGAGAAATCCCAGAATCATAGAATAGTTTGGGTTGGAAGGGACCTTTATAGGCCATCTAGTCAAACCCTCTGCAATAAGCAGGGTCATCTTCAACTAGGTCATGTTTCTCAGACCCCCATCCAACCTGACCTTAAACATCTAGGGTTGGAGTATCCACCATCTCTTTGGGCAACCTGGGCCAGCATTTCACCACCCTCATCATAAAAATTTCCTTCCTTCTATTTAGTGTGAATCTACCCTTTTTCAGTCTAAAACCATTACCCTGTCTCCTATTACTACAAACCTTATTAAAAGTTCTGTCCCAATATCTCATAAAAGCCCCCTTTAAGCACTGAAAGGCTGCAATAAGGTCTCCCAGGAGGGTTCCCCAGGCTAAACAACCACAACTCTCTGAGCCTTTCCTCATAGGAAATGTGTTCCAACTCTCTGATCATTCTATGAATGCCTTCACAAATAAACACTCATATCACCCTGCACAGACTTATTTTCTTCTATTTTCCTTTTTCCCAGCAGCATGTCTTTCTGAAGCTGTTTCTGGCAGAGAATGGTTTGTGTGGCCTTAGGGTGACACTTTTGGGTGCTGTTTTCTGCCAGTGGCTGTTTTCCCAAGCATTCCCTATCCCTTACTCTGGTTGTATGTGCTGATTTATTTCTGTAAAGATAATGTATATACACTATCAGACAGTTCTGTAGTAATCATGTCTCAGCAGTTGTCTTTGGTCACCAGTAATGAGAAGAAAGGGATGAGCTCGAGAAAATGCTCTAATTAGTTCCTGTAGATCAGAACACTTCTCAGCTGAAATAAGCCATGTGTCTTCACAGAGCTAATGTCACTGCACTGAAATGTGGGGATTTTTGGAGGAAGAAAATTGCAGTATGTTTTAATGGACAAACCAAAATAATTTTATTATGCAAAACAAACAAACTGCAATAGACCAAAGAGAGGAAGTTCAGAGTTTGTATCTGAAAATCTCAAAATCAAATATGCTTGTATTTATGTATTTATGTTATGTATTTATAGCTCATATTTAGTTTGCTGTGCTCTGTGCTCTATGGCTATTTTTCAGACTGAGTTTCTTAAGGTCTTTGCAAAAATTCTCCTTTTGTTTATTTAGTCCTCAGTGTCTTTCTTGCTGGTTTCAAACATCACTCCCTCTCTTACCGGGTTTGAACTAAGCAAATTGACCCACTTTTCCTTTTATTAGTATTTGCCCGCAAAGCTTGAGGTATTTGCAAAGAATCCGTGAATTTCTTGTACAAGAATATGCTGCTTCTGTTGCAAGCAGAGACAGTTTTTGTGTGAGCACAGTGAAATTTCACCAGGAGCAAGCCACAGATGTCTTTCACTGAGGCAGCTTGCCATTTGCTCAAGGAAACAGTTTGCAGCTCCTAAAATTCACTTCTCTCAGGAGCAGCTGCCTCAGTCCCCTCTGTGTGCTGTGGTGAGGAAGGCAGGTGTGTGTATTGCTGTCATGCACTGCATACACACATCAGTATGTGCATGCATTCACCTTATCTACCTATACCCTCTTTAGACAGAAGGAAAGCAGAACAATGACTTTTTCCTGCCCAGCTATTTCTTGGCATACATTTACCGCTTTGCTCAAGGTGCTTCCCCTGCCTGCCTGAGTTGTGAGTCAAACAAGGACCATCTAAACCAGCACATTGTCTCTGACACTTGTCAAAAACTGATGTCTGGGAAGGAGTAGAAAAAGGAACATATTTATGACTCTCCTCCCAGAACTCTGGCCAGACTCCTGCACTTCTTAGTATGAGTTTTTAGAAAACCTGAATGAATTTTGATTCCATGAACTTACCTGTCTTCCCTCAACCCACTCTACACTGACACTGATGTGATTTTTCCTGGTCACTCGAGCAGGAGAGAAAGGCAGCCAGGAAGTGTCTAAAGGTCATCAAGCCTATCTTGTTTCATATTTCTGTCTGCAGAGCAGGTGTTTCCTCTTCAGTGAACCAATGGAAGGAGACTGGTATCCCTCTGTCTCATCTTTCCTGGCTCATATGGCATTCCTAAGGTGTTTCATAGTTTGGATTCCACGGGGAATGGAGGCGGAAGAAAAGTTCAGAAACTCACCAACAGGTTTAGTAGAATTTAATAACAAACTCAAAAATGAAATCAGATCTATTCTGCATGTCAGAATTGTAATTGTTGTCCTTTTGTTATCAATGGGAAATGCTTTTTTCTGATATTTGGCTGAATGTTTTACTGTTTCCATTCAGTCGGGTTGTCTGTCCTTAAGAATGGCTTACAAAATTGAGACATAGCAATCTTATTTCATCCAGGCAAGTGAAAACTCTTTGGATTTGGACAAACATCTGAATTCTTAAATTCTTCATTCTTGTGAAACTTTGCATAAGAACTGATACCCTAAACAGTTCAGCTAAAGTAGAGTCAAAACTGGAAGAAGGCTAGAAGGAGTATCTCTGAAGTTCTTAGTTTTTACTGGATGTTTGTTAACAAGACAGTTTCCTAACCAAAGGGGAATGAAGGATATCATTAAAGCTCATCAATTTATACTGATAGCATATCACTGTATTTATTATCCATCCTTACAGAGTTCATTCATTAATTTGGTAGAGAACAGAGCCAGATGCACTGTGTTCTGTTAAAGCTGTGAGTGTTAAAATGTCACTCATCCATAAAAAGAAAACCACTGAATGTTTTTGCATGTTCACCAGTTTGCTGCAGTCTTATATTACTTGTGAAATGTATGTGATGGCATTTCTGGGACAATCCTGCATGCAAGAAACTCAGCATTTCCATCTTCTCGAAGAAGCACATCCACTGGTGACATTAACAATGATGCTTAAACCAGCACTGATAAATTAGACATTACACTTCCCAGCCTAACTCTGAGTGATTATGCTTTGAGAGACACCTCAATTTCTTCAGTTGTTTCTATAGCATCTTTGTGTTTGTGTATACAGTCTGTGTGTGTGTGTAGCTCCAAATCAAAGCTGATGAAGGTGGGAGGAATATAGAAAGATGGAAGAGTAATGTTTACAGGAAAAGAGCTGAAAAAAGGAGATTTTTACTTATCTGGACAGGTAGATTGCTGTGGAAGGCAATATTTGATGGAAGACCCATGCAAATGTCAGGCAAGAAAGCAATACATTCTGACAGCTATCAGAGGTCTAGCAGAAAGATGCCTCTGAAAAGTAAAGTGAAGATCTACAGCAGCAAACATCTCCAGTGTTTCCTGTGGAGTGGAGATGTGGCAGGTATGACAGTAGAAATTGGATGATTTGGTACAACATGTCTAAAATCTGTCTGGACCTGCAAAGCAGGGAGGGAAATTGTTAAGCAGATTTTTTTTGCAGATCTACCAACCATATATTTGAGCTAGACATTGTACAGGGAAAAAAAAAAAGGATACAATTTCTAGTGAATTCATTGCTTTTCTATATTACTCAAAGCTTGAATAAGCAAGTTGTCAACTGTAGCTCACAGGGACAGTGAAGAAAATGGAAGACAAGGCTATGACAGGTTGGGGTGTTGGAACTGAATACAGAGAGGGAGAACATCTGTGAGCTGAATTTGAACAGAGTCCAGACAACTGAGATGTGAACATGTCACCTCCCAGTCTCTCTGCACAAAGGAACTTACATGGTCAAAAGTCATCTGGTCACACAGAAAAGTGCCCTATTACTGCAGAATGGTTTGAAGAGGTACAGTGTTATGACCTTTCTACTTGGGAAGACTGATACAGATATAGTAGCTCGAATAACCACTGCTGCAGTCATTCTTGTATCAAAAATAAATCAAGATTCGTGCTTATCTTTCTGGATAACAGTTTATATTCCAGTGGGAAGGTGTCTGTAAATCAATCATGCTTCAAAGACCTTACCCCCTTGTTTAGCCCATTCTCCTGGGTAAGCAACAGATGATATAATGCAGTCCCTGCAGCTTACAAAGGATCAGAGCCTGCTTTCCTAGTTGTAGGAAGAGGGCAGTGTTTCTTTCAGTTCTAAGCTTGCCTCTTCAAGGAGGAAGGGGCAGTACGAGTGAAATATCAAAGATTTTAATCAGGAGGAGGATTTTTATCCCATGTAGAGATACTTCAGACAGGATAAAGAATAAATATTCAGTCTTGCTCACATAGGGAAATATCAGAACCACAGATTTAAGGGAGGAAGCATGTATCTAGCCTAGGTATGTTTCCTGGCACTTAATTTTTGTATCTACATAAATTCCTGTCTGCTTTGTGGGTAACTGTTTGCATCTACCCATCTGATTAACCCTTGGAAAACTCTTACATACAAGTGGAGGCAAGAAGGTAATTATTTAGAGCAGCATTTTGCATCAATTCTCTTCAGCTTAGCTATGGATGGGTTTGTGTAGACACTAAGATATAGGTTAGACTATATTACTAGATTATGTGAGATTTAAGTTACTCAAATATAGTCTCAAAGCATATGAGTATTTGAAAATCTGATTCTAAGTATAGTGCTGTATTCCATTCCATTCATTTCCAATACTAGTCATCCAGGCTATTTGGTAATAGGAATCTCAAAGCCTAAATACTCAGGCTGAATATTCCTTTTACTCTTGAAATTCCTGTCCTTTGAAAACCAGTGTTAAGCAGAGGTTGCTGAGTAGTTTTTTTTGTCAGATGAGCTACCATGTTATTTATACCACTTTATCCCCCCTGTGCATCTAAATCATCCCTGACTTAAAGATCACTGTTAAATAGTGTATTTTTATAACATAAATAGGAATGATTGCTATCTGGCCAAGTGGAACTGAAATAAAATCCCACAGTTTGTGATAATAGCTTCACACTGTGTCCTGAGGGCTGGTGAGCCACTGCAGCTCTATTGATTTCAAGATATTGCATACAAGTTCTTAAAATGTGTTATTAAATAGGATTTTCTCCTATTATTTGGTATAAGTAGAATGTGAAACACCCCACAAAATGCCACAGTGAAGGACAGCTGAGGAGGCAGGTGAACATGTCAAGAGTCATTATAATACTGGTGGTGCTCACCTTATTCTAACAGGGCCAGGTTTGTGTGAAGCACAGCCACAGCAGCTCACAGCTGGACCTTTCTATCTCGTTGCATCCCAAGTTCATACTCCTTTGACTCTTTCTTGAGATTTTTTAATCCTGCAATTTAAGGGAAATGAATTTCAGCCACCGGGTTCTGCATTGCTTTCTAATAGCTGTAAAATCGCCCAGGTTCTTTGGAAATTACCCAAGAAGCATGAACTACAACAGACCTTTGGAAAATATTGTTATAAGTTCCAGATGCTCTTAGGAGTGTTTCCAACAGCCTTCAGTGATAAAGCCTGGAAGCTTTCCAAAACTGGTAAGTGCATCTAATTCCCTCCAGGTCCAATAGCTGCTACAACCTCCCTCTGAGCCTTGAGCCATAAGCACATTGTATTTTTGTTGGGTAACTCAGACTCTTCTTCAGCAGATGATCAGAATGTAATCACGTTAGCAGTGAATTTTACATTAAAGCAATCCCAAAAATACTACCAATCACTTTAAGTTTATGAACCACATCTCTCAGAAATGAACCTGAGTAACGGGAATTGTGTGAGAGTCAGATAATCCTTCCAGCTGAAGAGAGCTGTTCTAGCAATTGTTTTAAGCTGTTATTGTGGGATGAAAGCACTGCTTTAGCTGTCCAACAGTAATAAATGGGGCTTTTTCTTACAGAGCATTTCTTTTTCTGACCATCACTTGATCAACTGTGTATTTTAATCTGATGCTGTAATGGTTTACCTCAGTTTTTCTGTTACTGCTTTTCAGCCCAGAGGCATTTTATTTCATTTACTTATATTCCCTATTACTTCCCTATTATGCATTTCCCATTATGATGATCACTATTGTTTTGAATGGTTCTTGGTCTGAAAGATACTGCAATTATTTTATCCACATGAATTTCAGCCTTGATGGGGTGCAGAGCAGGATTGCTGTTTTGTACAATAGGAGGCTTTATGTGTTAAATCCTTCCCTTTGACCTGTGCCATAGAGCATTCAAGCCTAATAATGTAAAATATCTGGCTGTGAGCCCATGACTGACTGGGTTGTAAGAACTAACCAAGTCCACCTGCCCAGTCAAGGCAGAGCTGGGGGCAGTAACATCAACTTTGACAGCTAAATCCAATTGGACTATGTGTTGGGAAAACCAAGAGCAAGTATCTATTCAGCTTCAGAGCTCAGCAGAGCTGTAGCTGCCAATCTGAGACTTTTTTCACTGGATGGGACAACCTATGCAGATGCAGGTTTGTGTATGTACAAGTCCAAAACAGCAGAGACTTCAACATTTATCTGGGAGATTAGATTTGGGTTGCAAGTGCACCTAAACCTTCCATCTCTCTGCCTGATCCTGGTTGGTATGTCTTCTATTTGCAGAGATACCAGAACATTTTGTGAAAGATTCCTAAAACTACTGATTTGCTAAGTCAGTGCATCAAATGAACCAAACCCAGCTTATCTAACAGACCAAAAAGAGATCTACTGAGTCTGCTGATTCCTCACAAACCACCCAGTTATCCCCACCATGGTGACATCCACCATCCAGGTGACAGGGGACAAGCTGGGGGCAGTGGTCTCTTGGTCTTGAACAACCCATCCTGTTGTGTAGGGCACAATCCCATGGTTTCACTGACAGTTTAGGAGCCTGAGCATCCATGTAGACAAGCTTCCGAACTTATAGTCCACAAGGGATCTTTTCACATCATGGATTGTGATCAGTTTTCTTCGAAAGGATTTTATCTCCCTGGATCTATATGAGATTCTGGAGAGGTTTTCTTGCTCCAAGTCCTTTTCTGGCAGAAACTTCAGGACAATAAGATAACCTGGCTCTAGTCTCATACAGGTGCATTTTTAATCTCCCCTTATAGGAGAACTCTAAAAATCACTAAATGCTAGAAAAGAAATGATGAAAAGAAATCTCTTATTGTAACTTTTTAGGGATTTTTACTTTCACCTGCTTCCAGTAACTCATTGGTGCATGAATTATTAGGATTTGAAGCTGTGTACTCTGCTTGGGATTTAGGTTTTAAATATGGACAGGTTTCAAAATGGAGTGTTAGACTGCACCAACAATGTTTTTCATCACACAAACTCTAAATTTTGTGTGTAAAACTATATTTTCTTGCAATTTTTCTTGAGTGTTTGTGGTGACTGTAATGTCACCATCTGTTCAAGAAAAAACAGCTCAGATGTGTCAGAGAGATTAAAGCCCTATAATGTTCAAAAATTTCATATTATGATAAATCTATTTGTTTTCATTTAATATATGTCTATACTGTTTATTGTTGATAGTCAAAATGCCCAGCTATAAGAGTCATATGTGAGAAACTCAAGACTAACTGGATACTTGCGGTGAAATCTTCCAGGGAAGTTGAAAGCAGGTTGGTTTTGGACTTCAGTTTGAAATGTTTCTGAAATTAGGTCTAAAAATTACCTGCTTATTTTGGGCCTCTTTAATAAAACCCTTCAGTTCAGAACAGACATTGCCTTGTCTGATCAAGTTGTGTTCAGTCCATTCCTGCATTTCAGCTGCAGCAATCATGAACCTTGATGCTTTAGTAAGAGTGATGCTTCTATTTTATCCTTGCATGAGACAGCCTATTAGAGACAGGATTATACCAGGTTTAAAGTCTCACACCTTGGCACACGCAGTTTTTAAGTCCAAGTTTTGTGACTGAACAATTAATTGTGCATACTTGTTTTATCTAGTGACTTTAGGGTCAGTGACCCCTTTGAAAAATTAGTCATAAGATTTTTTTTTTTCTGCAATAACTGTTTCTATTCTTAAAATATTTATAATGGAAATTATTTAAAGAGGTCCCTTTATGTAAAGGGATATTTGCCAAACTGCATGGGAAGCAGTGATTATGAGATCTATTTGTAAGTTGCTTGTTTCTGTAAGAGAATCCAACAGGATTTATGTCCCCTTTGGAAAGCAAACTAGAACTTACAAGAGGAACCAAATCTGACTATATTTTGGCAGGATCCTCTTCTGGCATTCAGATCCATTAATCTGCACAATCTTATAGTTTCTAAACTCTTCTACTCATTCAGTGTCCAAATCACATATGAGATTCCCTCTGCCATGAAGAGTCCTCTTCTTTGACAGTGAGAATTCGAATCATAAAATCGTAGAACAGCTTGGGTTGGAAGGGCTCTTAAAGAACATCTTGTTCCACCCCCTGCCATGGGCAGGGGCACCTTCCAGTAGACCAGGTTGTTCCAAGTCCCATTCAACCTGGACTTGAAGATTTTCAGGGGTGGGGCAGCCACAGCTTCTCTGGGCAACCTGTGCCAGGGCCTCACCACCCTCACAGGGAAGAATTCACAGTATCTAACCTAAACCTACCCTCCTTCAGTTTAAAGCCATTCCCCTTGTCCTGTCACTCCATGCTCTTGTCAAAAGTACCTCTCCATCTTTCTCTTGGAACCCCTTCAGGGACTGGAAGGTTGGAGTGAGGTCTCCCCAGAACATTCTCTTCTCCAGGTTGAACAGCCCCAACCCTCTCAGCTGAATGCCCTCCCTTGCCAAGGCTCCAGAATTTGTCACAGTGTTAAATATCAAATGACAGAAAAGAATGAAACTCTGGTAATGGTGATACTGGCATCAGCAAAGAGCACTGACAGCTCTGTGCATCTAGTGAGGTTCTCAAGGAACCTCAAATCTTCAAAGTTCTATTAGGATCTTTCCTATTCTGCCCCAAATAGAGTTTCAACCTGCACACTGTGATTTTAAATACATTTTCCTGCCATTGTGGAGTTGGTGAAGCTACTGCAAGTTCAGAAGCAATTGTAGACATCAGAAAGGAGCGTGAAGGTCTGAGTGAGGAGCTGTCCAGCCTTGCAGAGGTTTTTAGATGGCTAAATATCTCTCTTAGGCTGACTTTTAAAAATGCTTTTAAGGAGATTTACATAATAGTTCCCCTCCAAGTGCAGAAGGAATATGTCTCAAGATTAATGTTGCAGAATTTATAAACAATGCCTGTACTGATGACTGATGCCTGACTATTGATGGCAACCAGTCAGAGGGTTAGTGCTCAGATTATTCCAAGGCTCTTCTCCAGAAGTGTTTTCTTACTTTGTCTTCTGAATCTGGCCACTATTTGATAGAAGACCCTCCATAAGAAAACCTGTTTTACTAAATACTGGCATAACCAAATAGAAATGGAAAAGATACACGAACAGAAATAGGCTTTTGCATCTAATGAAGATAAGCAGAATATTTACCATAAGCACCTCACTAGAGCTATCATATATTGTCACTCTCCTTCAATAAACAGTTGGAACTTAAGGCTTAAATTCAAGAAAGGTTTAACAAAAGCACTGGATAGTATGAAGATTTGACTAAATTAGCTAGGTAATAAATCTGCCTAATTTCATTCTAACGTAAACCAGACATCAACTTCATAAATGCAAGGAAATGCAGTAATTTTCCCTCAGGCAACCAGGCCAATTTGTGGGAGTGCTGTGTGGGTAAGGAATGGATGTACCTTGTTTGCAAGTATATGGTGTTGAAATAGTTCCCCTCGTTGTTTATACAGCAGATTCAGCAGCTATTCTGTGTAAGAAACCTGACATGTACTTCAGGATCAGACATCATTAGAAGAAACAGCTATGTTTTAGAAAAATCTGTCTCACTTTGGAGAAGAATTAGTGCAACAGAAACGATCATTTTTTTCTAGGTGGACGATAGGGTTGGCACATTCCTGGTGAAAGGCAATGGGTGGGATTCAAACAGCTTGTAGGGTTTGGAGGTCAGGAATGCTCCTGAGACATTGCAGATTTTGTCAGCTCAGCAACTCCTCTATTAAAACAAATAAACAAAGAAAAAACCCCACAGTTGCAATGTTACTAAAGTGCAAATTTGTATGAGTTGTGGTATGTAAAGTTCAAGCTGAAACATAAAGCATGCTTCAGCAGTTTACATTAAATGCAATACTTCAAATCTGGATACTTTAGTATAGCTACAAAATGAAAGTAGGAGATGATAATCTTCAAAATCCCCAAGGCTGCTTTTTTCTTGAGCAATTTCAACCAAGACTTTAATCAGGACAAGTAAATGGGTGAAAAAGCCTTTAGGCATATATAAAACAAACCAAAAATCATAGTGACAAATCTCATGCAATGGACAGGATCGGATGATACATGCAACCCTGTCAAAATCCTTTTTTACACTAAATTAAACAAGTCTCTGGGCATGTGAGCTCAAGCATGTGAAGAAGCGAGCAAATGTTTCCAGAGAAGTTTTTTCATAACCTGTTGAGTTTGTTCTTTTAGTTGGCTTTAGCATAAGATGCCTAAAGCTGTCTAGGGTACAAAGTAACAGGTGCTTAAAAACTATAGAGTAGTTATGGAGAAGGCAAGATCTGAGGTCAGATCTCTACATTTTAAAATAGTTTTTTCTCCTGTCATGCTGTCAGTCATATCTCTATTAGTGGTTGGTACCTAAAACCAGAAGGACTGCATAAAGAGTATAATGGTGTAAACCAATTGTTCCCTGATGTATAAAGGGGGAAAATAATGTTTGACCCCTGTGAGCTGACTGGCGTATGTCTGGAAGTATGAGATTTAATTAAACAGATGGTAGCATACATTACTGCTTTAGAAATGTGATTAATCATTATAAATGTTCTAGGTCCTTTAAAAGAATGACTAGAGCATCTGGCTATGCACACTGCAACCGTGTACACCCACCTGACAGGAATCCATCTCCATAACATAGATGATACTTGTGTTTATGTTAATTATTCTGAATCTTTATGCTTCGGTTGAACGGACAAGTTCTGGCACATTCTTTTAAATAAGGCAGACTCATTCTAAAGTTAGACTGCATTGAGATTCTTTCTGCTGGTAAATTTTAGCATCAACAAAAAATATGTAGCGAAAAAAATCCAACCCTAACCCACCAGTTTTCAAGAAGCCTGGAGATGAAATTTGATGTAGAGTTTTAGACTAGGAAAAGGCAAACTGCCTTTGGCTGCTGTGGGGATACTTTTCTTCACTGAATCATTTGGTCAGTCAGAAGCCACAACATGCAAATCTCAGGCAAGTGCATTAACATTATTCCTGACGTATTCTGGGTGACTGTGATCACCAGCTCTTTTCAAAACAGCTCTCATGTTACACATACTGTTGATCCAAATTTATCAGCAGTCAATGAACAGAAGAACTTCCTGGCTGCAGTTCTCTGCCTTTCATGTATGTCACCCTAACACTCCTTACCACAGACCAGGTGTCTGAGGAGTATTCCTTATGCAGGAGCTTGACAAGTGCCCAACAACCTGCCTGTTCTTCTGAGGAGGAAGCATCAATTCAGGAGGAGCTTGCTACTGCTGGTCAGCTCCTTCTGGTGGATACCTTTGTTTATGAACTTGGTGATTTATTTGCTTCAAATAGATATTATATTTTTTAGTCTTCTATATTTATCCACATTCCGTCATTTAGTTCCATCTGCTGTACATGGGAAATGGAGTCTTTATTTTAGAATCCAAACTGCTGTCAGCTTGAGGCTTTCAGAGACTGAGTGTTTAGGGATGGACAGAAGCCTTGTTTTCAGTCTGTTCTCTGAAGTGCATTCTACAATTCTGTGAATTTATGTCCTTTTTACTTAATTCATTTGTGTTCTCTAATTGCACATTGCTGGCTGACATCCAAGTTACACAACAAACATGCAGGAGATGTTTGGTGCCTTGCAGGATGGGGAGGTGTCCATGCAGCTCTCTGAGATTCTTCTTCTTGGGAACGTTTAAATCATGGTCAGAGAAATAAGGGGTAAGACAAGCCTGAGACTGAATGGCAGCCATCAGGACAGAGCCAGTGTTGAAAAACAAGTACTGTAGACTTAACTGATAACCCACCTCTGTAGGTGTCTATACGTTTTCATTTGCCAAAGTCACATTGAGAGCCAGGGGTACTCAAAGCAGCCAGTTTGCTCTGTTTCTCTTGCTCAGCAGATCAATGGATTAATACTCTCTATCATTTTCATATGACTCTGAAAGGCTTACAGAAATAAACTTGCTGTAGAGGATCACCTTCCAGTTTCTGTGCATTTATAAATGCCATCTGTTCATATCTGAGAGCTGGGTGTTATGGTAACCTGAGTTTTTAAACTTGAGCTAATTGCAGAGTACATGCCCATACTCAGGGAGCACATATGCATGTGGGTGAATAATGCTGGCACAAGGATGGGGACAGGGAAAATCCAGAATATGGGAAGCCTTTGAATGATCTCTCTTTCCACAGTGGTCCGGTTGGAAGCAAGGAGGTCGTCTCCTCCACAAGCCCAGCAAGCAAGGAATGTTACTTGTAGTACTGCCAGATGCCCAGAGGCCAGGTAAAAATGACTCTGCTTTTTTTGACCATGTAAATTGAACTTTGGGGAGAAGATGAGGGCAGGGTGAAGCCTCTATGTCAAAATTTTACTTTTCATGTAAACTTTGAGATACCTTGTGTGTGATTGAATGTGAAAGAGCCACCAGTTCGTTCCATCTGTACAAAGAAAAGCTCTTGATTACTGTGGCCATGGAGTGAATTTGAATCACCCTGCACAAAACTCCATGTGCATTTACTGAACTTATAAGGTTATTCTTCATAGAAAGTAAATTGGCATATGTACATAGAATTTTCCCAAATGCCTTGTGCTTTTTAAAGTGGCTTTCAGCATGTGGCCATGTAGATCTAATAGAAGTTAATAAAACAATTTCCAAAAGTTGGACAGGTACACAGCCTCGTTCCCCAAAGTGGACTCTGGTATTAGCTGTATCCTGCTGCTGTTTTCCTGCTTTGTGTGTCCATTAATTATGGATCAATTATTCAATTCTTTAGGAACTCAGGTGATAGCTGGGCTACTGAGTTGTGAAATTAAAGCAATGCCACAGTGAACAGGAAAGAACATGCATTTACTTCAGAACCATCCTCCTTCTATACTAATATTCCTGGGACAAAAGCATTTTTCTTCAATCAATAGTTAAGCCGATTCCTGTGATTGTCCTTTTCCCCACACTGCTTCCAACTCTTCTAGCATATCATTTATCAAGGCCTTCTTTCTGAGTAACAATCTTTCTATATCATTTATCAAGACCTTCTTTTTGAGTAACAATCTTTCCACATTTTTTAATGGCACAATCAAAATCTGAAAGCCAAATGCCTGTTATCATCACAGACACAATTCACTCTGCTCTGTGTTTCCTAAACAAAGCACAGCACAATTATCAAAAGGACAACTTCTTTACAAAGTGAATCTTGAACTTCAGTCAAATTTAGCCACTGAGGATCAGCTCAACAAATAGAGTATTAATTTTCTATTTGACAGGCTGGAAAAAGTGTCAATCCAAACCAAGAGCAGCAGCTTCTCAGCTACTGGGACCAGGAGGAGCAGCACCCTCCAACACAGCTCATTTTGCAGTCACTCTCTTGCTTATGATTTCAATTCAATTCCTTTAATATGTGGCTGGTGAAGTCAGTTCCTCTTTACCTTTGGGGAGTGAAATTTCTGGTGACAAGTCTTTCATTAGTAAGAATTGTTTGCTTTTGAAAAATGCTCTCTAGTGTAAGAACCTGAATAAATTTGAACACAAATATTTACACAAAATCAAACTATGCTAACAAATGAAGATAATGGCCTGTTTTTCATTGCCTTACCCTTTGTTCAGTCATCTACATCAATCAAGTTAATCAATTAAGCAAATTACAGGAAAAAATCTAAGACTTTATAGCTTTTTTGCATAGGAAAGAAAGGGAAATTAAGTTGATATTGTTTTCAAATATCTGTCCTTCTGCTAAAGTGCCAGGTCTTTACAGAGTGCTGTATTCAATGCCCAGCCTCCCTGCTAATAACTGCTGTATTGTAAGTTATGTTTAATAATGCAGCATGAAGTCATGGCTGTATACATAGGGAGGAATGTCTGTGCTGCTGAGAAACAACCTGCTGGTGTCAGAATTCTTTAAAACCTCAGGACAAGGGGTGTAAACCAGTTTGTGCCAAGGTTTCCTCCAGTTCTATTACAAAATGCTGCTTCTGTGGTATGTAACAAAGGGTTATTCACACCACCCACCTGAGGCTGCCTTGGACGTTTCAGCAAAAGGCTGCTTAGAGCACCCAAATTTGGGACCCAACCTTAGTCTATGGTTAGTGAAAAAAAATTAAGGGCTTCTATTTCATTTCTGACACCAAGGTTAGACATCAGATGCTGTGCACATTTAAAAAACTCTTTACTCTCTAAATCTTCCAGTTGCAAACATTTCATGTTTGGCTCTTGCCAAATCTTTCAGCTTATCTTAGTGTTCAGTCTCGAAAGTATAATTTAAATTTGTGACCCAGAAGGCCAGGCTATAAAAAAAGTTGATTTTCTTGGGTTTTTTTCTTGCTAGGTTACCTGGCAATTCCAACTTGAGTAAAGCAGAGCCGTGGCCTGAAAGACATGTTTGTGATTCAAGTTTGTGTAGGAATAAAAATGATTTCTGGACTTCTTGGGGTTGGTTTGGTTTGGTTTGGTTTGGTTTGGTTTCCAGAGAGGCTATCATGACCTTCTGTGATGGGAAACATTGTCTTCTCTCATATGGTCTGTGAAGGTGTGAAGTATATAAAATGAAAGCTCAAAGTGTCTCTTTTCTACCTTTTTTTTGGGGGGGTTGCATTTTAAATGGCAAGACAACTTACTTCAGGGTAGTCACGTAGCAATGTTTTTTGGGTTGTGCAAGTAGCCTGCAATACTGTGCTGTTTTGTCTGGGCTTGTACATATGATACTTTCAGTTCTCCCTGAGTGGGAAGCAAGAGTGTGCTCTAGGAATTCAGAGCAACTTTTTGGTTGCATGACTGACATAGAGTTACAACATAGAGAATTTTTTTTAATTGAAATCTTTAACCTGTGAAAAAACTGGGCTGAAAGTTAGTTTGTCAATTTAGAAATGAAAGGGTAAAGCTTCCCTTCGTTTATTTTGAAAACTTCAGCCTACACATATTTGCCAGTTTCTTCCAAAAAATACTGCTCAGGTGTAATAGCTGCCAAAGGATGGTGAGATGGTGCTCTGCTCTGGTGGTTAGTCATTCATTGACAAACTGCCTGCTTTTGCCATGAGATATATATGGCTTTTAAAGAAAGAAAATTTAGGACCTTAGACTAGACAAGAGCAGCATAATGTGCTATTTCTCCATCTAATGAAAATGTCAGCTTCTGTGGCCACTCTTCCTTCTGCCCAAGAAATTCTGTGCCTTTGAAAGGCAGGAGTGTTTTATACAGGACAAATCTTATTAAAAGGACTCTTTCCCTCCTAATGGAATATTTCTTGAGGTCTTATATTATCTGTCTTTATGAGGTTCATCCCCACTCTCAGGGTCAGACTCATCCATCCTCATTGGTGGCCATACTAAGTGTCCATGTGTGGAGGTCCCTAGAAAGAAACAGACCTGGAGGGGACCTGAGCTTTGTTCATTCCTATGGTCTGTCTGGAAGGAACACCAATAAACTCAAGACCAGTCCCCTTCAGGTTTCAAATTCATATTCATGAGGTGAATACAGGCATCTTCAACTTACCTGTGCCATAAGGCATATTGATCCTATGGATGAGTTTGCCCAAATCTGCTACCAAACTAGAATTCATCTTGCAGCACAGGCACAGCAGGATCACCTACAGAAATCGGTTGGGAACTGCAGGAACCAGGGACTGCAAGCTAAGAAAACTTGCATCTTTAGACCTCAGTTCAGCAGTCCTTTTAATGGGGCCAATCATACCAGCTTCAAAAAGCACCTTGAGCAATTTAGATAAGCTATTTAGTAAGCAGCACTATTAATAGACCCTCTGACAGCCAAACGGGGATAACACTTCTCACGGCTATAAATTAGAGAGTTTTTTCCCTTTCTCATGAGGAGTAGTGGAATAGTGCTACCAACCATGGCAAACACATTCCCTGATTGCTTTTTCCTTTCTGTCTAACTTCAGAATGCATCACTTCGGGGACTGTGTATCACTTACTGAATTGCTCCTGTTTGCTCCCCCTGCTGCTGCCTGCTCTGTCAGCAGTCTGGGATCCAGCCGGTGACATTTTTCACTCCTTGCCTCAGAGGCACACGGTGCTGTCCTGCCCAGATGCTCGTGCACGCCTTCCTGTGAAGTCTAATGATAGAGCTGTTCAGCTGAGTGATACTCGTAGCAAGAGGGGCAGGACTTGAGGAAGAAAATCAGACAAAAAGCAGCCTTGCCTCAGATGTTGAAGACAATTGGGGAAGAACTTGATTTCTATTTAAAGGGCACTTCTGCTTTGCCAGTTCTGAAGTGCAATGTGTGGAAAGGAGAGATGATTATGCCACACAATAGGCTGCATATAGACACAAAAGAAGGCTGAAATTAAAACAGATTTCATCATATAAGGCATGATGTAATGATTTCTGTCCTGCTTACAGCCATAACTGAGAATAACAATTAATTACATACCCAAACAAAGAAAATAGTTGAGGCTGCAGGTAGTTCATAAGTAATAAAACCAAAGCCAATCTAAAGGCCAAGAGGCTGAGTGCATTTTCTACTTTATTAATTAATTTTGATCCAGACCAGAACAGACTAGACTAGAAATAACCATCCACCTGCTCTGAGCACCCTGCCAATTATTTCAAACTACAGACCCAAATTGCAATATGAACAGCTCCCTGCTTCTAAGAAAGCACAATACCCACTCAGATATTCCTACCTCTGCTTTTCCACCAGCACTTTAATTCATTTCTCTTTCTCCCAGTGCCAGGTCAAGTAGATGAATATTGCAAGCACTGCTGGTAGATGCAAAAGCAAAGTATTCTTTTCTTTTCCTCACTTTTCAATGAAAAGTAGGGAATGTTGCCTAAAGTGCAATGAAAATACGTTGCAGTGTCTGTTTTTAGAAGCAGGCTTGTAAATTATTAGGCTTTTGTTCCTTGTTCTGACTTTTCTTGAGAGACTGCTTTTTCTCTTCTTTTCTGTGCTTAGCTACTCTGTAATATTTTGACCTAAGAACTTCCTCTCTGCTCTCTTCTACCTTTTAACTCACTAGAGCTCGAGAGGATGAGTAGCAATATTGCTTTTAGCAGGAGAAAGGTATCTGAAAATCTGCCAGTGTTCTAGCTATTTAACCACCACATCTTTCTCTCTTTTAATCTCAATAGAGGTTAAGTTCAACAGTAAATCATGTATTATCCTAAAAGAATGAACACCTTAATAGTTAAGATTCTTAACAATTAATTTAACAGGTGTTGCTATTATGTAGATATAAACCAAGCAAACTGTTTTTTCCAAACACATGAAAGTGTTTCTGTGTTACAATAGTTGTGAAGCCATAGGTGAAAACCTACCACCCTGGAAATCAATGGCAGAACTTCTTAGAGTGCCAGTACCTAGATTTTCAAACAAATTAAGTGCCCGAATCCCTTTGGAAAGCTCAAATCAGTCACAGGCAATGCCACCACAATATCCAGATGGTTTGGGTGGGGTCTGTAAATCAGTTTACAGTCTGCAGAGTAACCCCATGGCAGTGAGAGCAGAATTTAGCAAAGGACTGCTGAAAGAGTTTAAGAGATTCAGATGCCCATATCCATAATTCCTCCTTCCACTCCTGCTACAAATATTATCCATTCATGCCTCATCTGACTTCCCACAGCTGGCTGTGAGGCTGCAGACACACATTCTCTTCTGGAGTATCTGTGCTGCTTGAAGAGGTTCTGCCCCCAGCCCAAACCCATCTGTCTGCTCTCCCTCTTGCTCTCTCCCTAGTTTTCAAGTCACCTGATATCCTCCAAGTCTTCCAGCTGTCTGTCCAAATCTCTCTGATGTTACCAAGAGCCACTAAAGGCTGGGCCACAAAGTAAGAAATGAGGAATTCTTTCCTCGAAAAGGAAAAACATTTTTTTTCTTTTCTAATCAAGGAAAAAAAGTGGAAAAGATGACATCTATTTTTTTTTTCATCCCAAAGTCCAGGACAAAAGGTGGATTTCTCCTTGGCTTCACCCTATTGTTTCCTTCATGTTTTATAGAACAGAAAAGCCAGCATGGTAAATGTATGTTGTATTTCAGATCTGATCTGAATTATGCTGCAGGGAAACCCATCCCTTCTCCAGGGGATGCACAGGATCCCCAGGGATGAGAGGCTCTCTGTATCTTTCCCTCTCTCCCCTACTTCAGTATGGAATCCTTAAGTTTTGGTACAACATGTGTCATACAAGCTCTGAGCTGAAACTTGATGCGCATATTTTTTGCTGTTTCATTTCAGGAGATGAGCTCTCCTGGTACATAAATAAATCTGAAGGTGACTGCACCAGATGAAATATTAATAAAAACTCCTCCTTCCCACTTCTCCCATATCTTTGGTGATTCTTCGTGTCCAGGCAAACCAGGTAAGTGACTTTCTGAGCTGCAGCAGATGCTCCTTCTGCCCTTATGGCTCCTCATAAGCCCCTGCTGCAACTCCTGAGCCCTGGCTGGCTGCTCCCAGTATTTCTGGTCCCTGTGTTTGCTGCAGGCTCCCGGTGCCCTGCTGTGCACAGCTCCTCCCTGCTCACCATATGCTGTATTCCCTGAAACCTCTTTCTGCTCAGGTTTAGTTACTCTCTTGATCAGGAACAATGTTCCCCTTCCCAAAACATTCACCTAATAATGCCCTTTCAAAGGATTTTGCTGCAGAGACTGTGAATAAACAGATGCTCTCACAGGGAAACTGAAAGTCTTTGCTTAATCAAAGGGTGTTGCGTGGCCTATTTAATATTAACAAAATTGACTTTTAAGCATAATTCTCAGAGAGCTTTGATACACAACTTGCCTTCTCTGTTTCATAAAAAGGCTGAAAAGTGCTTCAGCATTTCTAGGCCGTTGCCTTCTGTTGTTTGAGTAGCAGCAAACAGTTTTGTGTTGCTCCTAAGTACCTTTGCTTGGATGCAAAAGCATATTTGAAATGGTATCAAGACCTCCTTTAAATTTCCTATCCAATAAAAGGGGAGGAAAAAAGGTATGGATGTGGTTTCTAAAATTCCATATTTGGTGCCCTTTAAGTTTTGCAATCCCATGTTCTTGAGATTCCTTACAGACATATTGTAAGGTTTAGAACTGACTAAAGGTGAACTTTATTAAATAAATTCATTATAATGGTATTTCATAGGTTTGGGCTTGCGATTAGTGGATTTAAGACTAGAAGAACATGATCATATAAATCGTCTTATTGAAGTTAACAGGGCTGTTCTTTGAAGAAAAATGCCACTCAGCAGAACACTTAAATGTATGCATAGCTCTAAGCATATGTTTAAGTTCAAATGAAGTCAATCTTTTGGTTTTAAGAGGGCTCGACTGTGCTTTTTTCCTTAAAACATTTATATTAATATACAGGGTGGTTGCTGCAGTAGCCTTGGGGTGTCATTAATGTTTTAAAAACAATAGTCTTTCTAAGCACTCATGAACATTAGATAAGAGAACTACTATTAGTTGGCAGCAAGCTTAAGGCCTTAAAAACTCTGTCATCTGATAGTTTATTAAACATTCATATGTATTTTACAGATGCAAAGATGAGCATTTAACTGCATCCCAGTTGCTGAAGTACTACTGCCATGTGTTGTAAATAGAAAGTTGCCAGAGTGCAGTTCAAGAATGGTGGTAAGGAAAGGATTTGCTATTTCTAGTGTTTCTGCCTACATACTCAGAAAAAAAAATATTGTGGATTTGCTCTGAAAGTCATTTTCCTTGGATTGTTTTGGAATATCCCTTCCCTTGTAGACTAATATGAAGGGATGGGAAATCGCTTCCTGTGGTTATACTTCTCTGTGGTGGGCACAGCACAGCGTGATGAAGGAGCATTGCTGACACAGCAGCCACTTCAATGCATCTCCCTTACAGCAAAAACTGCACTGCATAGGGGTAGTTTGAAGGCAGAAGTTAATTTATTATATTTCTGTAACAGAGGCACCTAATGTCTTAATTACAAGAAAGTGATACAGAACTAACAGGAACATTCTACATTATTAAACAAGGGTATGGAGGTTGAATGTATTTTTTTCTCTATACACGTAGGGCGCTGTATATACAAAGGAAACTTTTAAAGTAAGCATTCCAAATCTAACTCTCAAGGTCCTTATCATAGGTAATCTATCAAGAAATGCAAAACAAACAGCGCTGTTAATCCCCCTGCTTCATAAGTGTATCTGCGAGTTACTTGGCAGCACAAAGCTCCACAGAGCACCATTTCCCTGACTGAGGGAGAAAATCATCCCATAATTCTTTCTCCCCCTTAATTTCCAAATCAATTTTTACAAGAGACTCAAATTGTTTGATATCTGCAGCCACCACTCTCTCTAAAAGTGAAGGATACTGCTACTGTCCTGTTGGTGGCCATAGTTCATACCTTAAATTGTCCCCAAACCTACTGACTATCCTTTAGTAAGGAGTTTCATTCACATCAAAGAACTGAATGAAACATTATATCAAAGGTTATAGTCCCTTTGGCCTAAGGATCCTTTTATCTAAAGTAAGAATAATGAATGAAAAAACAGCAGCAGTGATGATTGAACAAATCTGGCCCCTTCATATTTGAGCAAACCTTCCTGGTCATCATTTTACATGACTGAGATTAGCCATGTTTTTGCAAATGACCAGGTACATTCATAAAACCAGGGAGAGGGAAGGACTGTAATCACATAACCCAGGAGCCCTTCGTTGCCATCTCTCATCTGGAGCCTGAGCTCTGCAATATAACACCTCGTTGCTGTTGTCTTGAAAAACAACATTCTCATTTGCAGAAATGGGCTGATAATATGATATTTTTTTAAAGTTCTGTTCCACATAAATGCACAAAAGTAGCAGGTTCACATCACTGTACTTTCTCCTGGATATGAAACGGTGCAATTCAGAAGAAATTCAACACTGCCTCTCCTTTAAAGCCATGTACAGATACACATGAATTGAAAATAGCAAAAGTCCTTCCTTATCTGGCTGTGGGTATTGAGAACCAGTACAATGGGTAAATGTTGATTAAATGTCAGATACACTGCACTGGGCAGTGCTTTAGTTAGTGGTTTCTATATATTCAAAAAAGAGATGCATACTTTCAATTAAAAGCTCTGTGGAAATAGGAAGACAGTAGTGCTCTTGTCAATAGAATGCAGAGAAATACCAGAAGTCCCATTCAAACATTTCCAAGCTTTTATACAGCAAAGTTATGCAGCTCTCAGAAATATATAATATCAGAAATGTAAGCTTTTAACATTGTTGTTCTGTTCCAGTGAATGGCAGTAAGTAAGATATTTATAAAGTTTTGTTTTGCCACTCAAGAACCCAGTATAAAACCTATTAAATTTGTAATTAGAAATATATTTTATTCTTTTTCCAAATTCCAGTCTGTACTCTGGAAGTCAAGATGCAAACTTCCTGTCACAGGCATTGAGAATAAAGAAGGCTCTTTGCCAGAGTAGGCACAAATTGATACCTGAATAGCTTCATTTTTTTAATGCATTTGCACAAGACTAAAACTTATTAAGCAGCTTATAGGATGCTGGTGCAAAGGAGGTAACTTCCATTCCCCTCTTCCCTCTGATCTGGTTCTCAGGAGCTGAGAAAAAAACAAAATAGTTTTTGTCATAACAATCAGCAGGATAAGGTGAGTGGTGTCTGAAGAGTGCACAGGGAAAGGTGGTGTTCTTACATGTTCTTTTCCAACTTGAACCAAAGTTTGACTTTCCCATACAGAAAATTCTCACTGAGCTGGTGTAAGGGAGCTGTGAGCAAGTTATCCTCTGAATGTTCATGGGTGGTTTCACCTAGAAAAACAGAGATTAGATCTAGTCCACTCACAGCTGGATTGAGTGGACAGAACTGGCTGGGCATTAATCCTTAAAATACACTGTGATATGCAAAAATTAGGCAAGTGTGATCAACCAATATGGCATACATATGCTCACTATTGCCAAAGTTCAGAGCTGTTGTGGTCTAAATAATTATCCAACAGAAAGATGGAGATATTTGTTTTGGAAGATCACCTCAATATTTGGCACTGTACTTCTTAACAGATTATTTGAACAGCATTTGGGAATCAATCTATTGTTTTATTTAAATTAAAATTTACAGAAATAATGTAAAGTTGGCCTGTGAGTCTTCTGAGCATTCTTACAAATTTCTTTTGTTTTCAGTTCTTCCTTGAATTAAAAATAAAGTTCCCATGAATGGAAATTTCCTCTGGCAGTTGGTATTTAGAGAAGCACTTCTATAGCTGCAGCTTAGCGTGGATGTTAAGGAATAACAGAAACTTTTTAAATTATAGAACTAATTATCTACACGCAGCTGATCAAACACTTTGCACTTCTAGCTGTGAGCACAGCTCACCACATCTGTTGGCCTCTCCCTGGGTGAGTCTGCGCTGCAGTTGCTGCTGTGAATGTTATGGAGTGGAGACACACCAAAGGCAGCATTAAACTAACCAGCCTTGGATTTGTTAGTGTGACAGCACAAAGCTTAGTGGTGGCTTTTTGCCTGGAGTCTCACCCAGCCACTTGCTGGGTGTTGGAGCCAACAGTGAGTTTTGGGGGTGCCACAGAGCTGGGCAGCTGCAGCTGCTGTCAGCTGTGAAGGCTAATGCTGCTTGTCCTTCACAACCTCTTCCTTCTACTGTTTTTTGGTTTGTTTTGATTTTTTTTAAGTTAATTTAGTTATACAGAAAACTCCCTGGACCTACAGATTGAACTTAATGTTCTTAGAGGACAAAGGGATGACTGTAAATTGGCACAACATCAAATAGGGAAAGAATCCAAGCAGACTTGAGGTAGTTTATCCCTCCATGAAAAAATTGAGTATCCTTGACTTGTAGCTAAGTGAAAGAGGAAATTTGTTGGGATAGGTCCAGTGTTGTCATGAGTATATTGTATTGTGACTATTATTTAATATTCAAAATATCCTTTTCTCACTTAGGTTTTGAGGACTTGTAGAGTTGCAGAACACAAGCACTATTAATGTACAATGTACTTACCCTCAACTATCACACAAATGGACTGTGTGTTAGACTGCAGGAATAATCTATCTGAAAACACAGAGATTTCCACATGCAGGACTGGAAATGCTTTCATCCATATGCCTTGGGAAACCCTCCACTCCTATCTTGTGCATAGTCACTTACTTGTGCTGCATGTCCAATAGTAATCCATATATCCATAGTAATAAAAAGGCATGTGGTGTTCTGTTCCATGTTTATGGATAAGAACAGTGCTAGAAAGCTTTATGATGCTCCATATTCTCTTTGAAAGTAGAAATGAAAAAGCAGTTGAATCCTTTTTCTTCAGCCTCCTGCCATTCTTCCCCTTTCAGGATTAGCAATTGTCAGCCCATTGTTTAAAAATCCCTTGTCCTGGTGCTGTTTGCAGTGCCCAAAGCACTTGCTTTATCTGACTAACAAAAAGCTTCTTTTTATTGTTACTTTTCCCTCCACTGGGTGAGAGAATAAGGGCAAGTGATTTTTGATTTAACCTCCTGCTGCTGAGTTTTCAAATTTTAAATTGTTAACAAAAAAGAATGCATGTTTTCAGTGCTAAAAGCTCTGATTATACCACAGCACAAATTTATAAAAATCAAAGGCAGGCAGAGAATAGCAAGCTAGAGATACGTGACTCTCTATCTGCGGGCCTCCTGTAATACAAATTGAACTTTCTCAAGAAAGCAGCTGCAAAGAGAGAGACTGTTTTACCAAGTCTTAGACTGTATCCATTTTTGATAGATTTAGTTAACCTACAAGGGAACAACAGTATTGACATATATCACTTTGAAAAATGCCAGCTGAACGAGGTATTTTTGTTTCCTGGGTTACATGCTGAAGCCGTGTCATTTATTCTGCTTTTTTTTCTGTCCCTGCTAACACATTCTGTTCCTGTATTTTATGATTATATGTTCACTCTCTGAACTACCCCAGAGATATCGATTACATTTTTGGAGAGTGAACAGTATTTCAAGCAGCCTATAGGGAACTCTCACTTTTGTTCCTATTTATGTAATTGTTTGGACTGGAAATATAATTAGATGAGTAAAATTATTATCCTAAGGCTCCTTTAAACCTGGTGAATAATTTTTGGTTGGAAGATTTCTGGTTCCGTAGTTTTCCTCACCTGACATCACACATGAGAAAGAATTGCTCCTAAAGAAAAAAACTGATGAGATTAGTTAAATTTGGGTGTTGCCTCAGTGGGTTTTTCCTAAGAATTAATCACTGCCTAGGCCTGTGCCTTCAGAGTCTCCATCCTGGAAGGATAATGAATATTAAGGAAAGGAACCTTTAGGTTTTTTGAGTCTTCATTAAAACTATGGATACAGTTGCCTGCTGAGGCACCTCATGATGCAGACCCGGCTTTGGGATTTAAGGTTCAGATCTGTTAAGATTCGAAGCATGACCAGAAAACTAAAACAATATGGACAATGTCTCCACTGCTTTTACTCACAGCCTGTCTGGTGAGAGGAGTTTGGGTCAGGCTTGTCGAGAACATTTGATGTGAACAAAGCTTTTACACGAGAGTTGTTCTGCTTTCCTTTCATTCTCTTTTCTTCTATTTCCTACATGTATAGGGCAGAGTCTGCTCTCGCTGTGGTGTGCTGACACCCCATCACATTTGGGTGCACGAGGCACAAGCACTGCTGTGATTCACACTGGTGTGGCTCAGGACTCTGGTTTGAGCTTGCAGCTCCTTTCCTGGGAAAGCCATCACTTGTTATTTAGGAAGGGAGTTGATGGTGTTGATGGCAGCTCGGAGCAGCTCTGCTCCCAGTCCGGTGCCAGAACACAGATGTGTGACGTGCCATATCCTTAACAGATGGACATGCCATATGCCATTAAAAGTGGTTATCCAACTTTCTCTCACACTGTGGGTGAACAGCTCTTCTCTTTTGCATCAAAGCCTTAACAGGCAAAAAGCAAGTTAGCTCCTAGAGGAGGTAAGAAACTCAAAGGAGGATTTTGCAGATGTATCCCAGAGTTTCTCAGTGCAGAACATTTGTGACCCTTTCCAGGGTCCGTCTGCCTGAGAGGTTGCTGTACCCATATTCCTGGCTGAGGGAGTTATCTACTCTAACTCATAACCCTGGGATTACTCTAATGCACATCCAAGTCTGAACTAATTTGCTTTGCTTTTCCTAAGGCAGGCCTGGAGCGTGGCTAATGTGGTCATGGAGCATCTGGAATGGCTTGGCATACCTGAGGAGCAAGCTCCCATCTCCACCGAGCAAAGGCAGGGCTTACAGAAATAAACTTGGGTATATAACTGAACTCGAGGAAGGAGTAGTTCCAGGGGAACTTAAAAAGGAGTAGAAAGCTGCACAATGGCCTAAAAACAGCTACACACATGATTTATGTGCTGATTAGATATCTTGGTTAGGTGGGACGCTTCCCGGCCAGGCTTCAGGTATTGAGCTGTTCCTGTGTTTTCAGCTCCCACTTGGTTTTGGACCCATGAGTGATGCTGCAGAATTGTGTGGTTAAGTAGTTTGATGGACTATTGTATAGGTCCTTTCTGATATTCAGGAGGAAAAATTATTGCCATTCCACCAGTCGGTGGTGGCCTTTATGAGAAAGCTGAGATGATCCATGTTTTATCACTTCAAGGTATGATCTGTGTCACAAAAGGGACTAACCCCATTTTGGTGAATGGCCAAAAATGTTTACAGTGGTAAAAAATTGCAATTATACTGAGAAATGTAGCTTTTATAAAATAATTTGTCTTAGAAGACAAGTCTCCTGTGAATAGCATAGACTTTTGCTGGAAATATGCCAGAGCAAGACTGTTTCAGAGCTGATTGGTTTAACTTTCCTCTCACTATAAATTTAGTTAATTCAAATGAATGACTGAGCTTTGATCTGGTTGCTATTTTTAGGTGGAAATGATACAAAATGGGAATCAATTGGAAAATATTTGGGGAAAGTCTTCATAGGTAAATTCTTCTTAGACCCAGGCCAGCTCCTGAGAGTTATTGTTTTTCTGTCCCAGGTTACTCAGAAACCTGGAAATGTGGGAGGATTACAATGAATGGCTTTGATTTGGAGAGTCTACGGCATAATGTGAGACATTAAAACCTGCATATGGAATTGAATAATGAAACTACATACAGATTGAATAATGCTGAATCAATACATGAATGGAAGTGTGTGACAGGGGTTGCTATGGCATCTCCCTCATTTAATAAAGGAATAAATAAAGGAATGGAAATCTCCATAAATTGTCTCGGCAGAAATTAGAGCTGTTCCTAATGACTCTAATATATGCAGTAGCATCTTTGAAAATTAATTATCTTCCTTCATAAACAAGAATGGGGGGGGGGGTTGATCATCTTTAAAATTATTTTGTCTAAATTTATGCCAATTCCAGTTGAACAGTCCCTGAAGCTTCACTGAGGGAGCAGGGAAGTTATGAGTAGAGATCTGTATGAGTGTTTTGTTCAAATACTTTCTACTGTGTGCTGGAAGTGTAAGAGGACAGGGATAAATACACCACAAAATACAGTTTCTTGGAGAATATGGAACCTGAGTCTGAAAGCACTTGGGCCATTAATTTTATTACTTGACTTAACAGACGAAGGGTAGTAACAGGATTTACTTGGTGCCCCCAAGCTGGAAAACCCACACTTATATTCCAATTGTGGATGTGGGGCTGCCAGACCACATCCTTCCATGTTTAAAACCAGGGTGTACACGGAATTAATAGAATTACACAATTTGGGTGTGGAGAGATGAAAGGGCAAGCAAGTTATATACAATGAATAATTAATCTCTGAAGTTATGATCCGGTTTTACTTGTCAAACATTGATTTTCTCATTTAGCCTTGCTAGGATGTGATAATATCACACACATTTGAACAGTTTAGCCTGATCTGTGACTTTCAGGGTATGGTGTTTAATTATGTGTAGTCAATCACGTGCTGTAGTTCTTCATGTTGAACAGGAAGTGCTGAAGCTGCACATCACATCTTGTAGCTGTTCAGATATGTAATCTACTGGCAACAAATATTTTCTCAGTAAAATCTTTTATTGGTAAAATCTCAATTATTTTAGCAAACAGCAAATGAATAGCAAAAGGACATGTTATGGCAAAAGTGAATATAAAGAAAATTTGGATGAAACTTCTTAATATGTTTTTTTCTTCTGTTTAAAGGTTGAGTGGTTGAGTGGAGGTTTCTCTGTGCTTGAGCATTTGTTACCCCTTAAATGTATCACACCCACCACATCTCCTACTGTTCCTGGAGAGTGTACCAACCTTTAAATGAATAATTTAAAGCTAAGTTAACTTTCTGGAGAAGGAGTCTAATGAATAGATGTAACTGATGCCTGCTAGTTATCACATTCCAGGGTACTTGATGAATAAATTATCTTTTTTTCCCCTAGCATGAAACAGTCCTAATTTTTGGAAATGCATTTGCTCAAAATATCCCTCAAAAAATGCATGCAAAATCAGGCATTTTTATGTGCAAAAGACCTTCACTCACTTGAGTCACAGTCAAGTTTGTACTTCAACAACAAAATGTAAAAACCAAATGACAAATGATTAATGCTT
Organism: Pipra filicauda; assembly: GCF_003945595.2. Taxonomy (NCBI): domain Eukaryota; kingdom Metazoa; phylum Chordata; class Aves; order Passeriformes; family Pipridae; genus Pipra; species Pipra filicauda. The sequence goes on along the minus strand of NW_024104798.1, from coordinate 1,884,526 downwards.
TCTTAGGAGAAAATATCATTGTTTGTTTGCAAAATCAGACATTTTTATGTGCTTGATTTAAAGCCTACCAGTCACATGAAGGTCTCCCACTTCATGCAGGTCAGGCAGATGAAGAATACGTCTTTCCCCAGATCTTTGTGAAAAGAGAAAACAACTCTTTGATATTCAAAAGTAGTCAAAAAAGATCATTCAAATGGCTTCATATCTCTTGCTATTTACCTCAATTACAACACAGCAAAATAGAGAAAATATATAAGAAAACCCTTCACCTTATGAGCTGTGGGCCCATGTGACATCCCTGTTACAAAGGGGGCTGCACTTTCAGTTACTTACAGTCAGTGTATTGCTGGAGTTAATTAAAAGTATAAATAATTTGCAACAAGGGGATGAATGGGGTTGGGAAAATTGTTTGTCCACATATTGATTGCAAATGCATTTTTCAAATTCCTCATGGTCTGATAAATCCTACAGGTGGCAAAAAAATTTAGGCCAGTTCATTAGCTGAAGACTCAGCACCATTTGAACTGAATTCAAAATTGCTGAGCAGTTTTGCCTTTTTGTGGCTCTGCTCTGTAAATCAGCAAACAAAATTTGGCAGCTGAGTACTTTATTCCCAATAATAAACTATGCTTGAAAATGTACTTGCTCTCTTCTATGGATTTGCACAGATGCAATTTTCTTTGGCATGGTGTCACTTTTCTGCCAAACTGTATTTTGAAATTTAATGAGAAGCTAAAGGATGCTTATTGACTTATTAATTGCTTTTCACTTATCCATTAGGCTGCATATTCACCTTTTTACAAGAAGATATGCAAACACCTTTTGGCCAAAATTATACGGTAGGAAAGGTTATAGCCACCCTGATTCACAAGGGGATTTTACATGTGCCCCAGGTAGGGACAAATAAACAACTGAATTCACTATAATATCACTTCACGCAACTTTCTCTTGCCACTAGTTAGGCCTTAATATACTTCGAAGGTTGCTCTTCTAATTTGAGCTGTGTGAGACTTTGGCTGGAGGCTACTTCTGTGTCCCAGTGATAAAAGAAGACATAAAACAACCCGGTGCCTGATCATGCTCCCTGGCTGTCAGTGAATCATGTTTAATAGCATCTCCATTGCAGTTTTGGCCAATTTGCTTGCAATGGCATCCTTTTCCATGGGCTTGCTGCTCAGCAGGCCCTGAAGCAATCTATGAATAACTTCCCAACAGATGCTGTTTATGAATTGAAGCAAATGGCTTCCCTGTTTCTCTTTTTTCTCACTTCAATAATTTTCAGTTACATTACGATGAATATTTATAGTCCTATAGCAGTGCATAAAAATGGGAACAAGCAGACCTGTGCATTGTTTCATACGTGAGTGCTGTTCTAATGGCTTTTGGCTCAATGGATTTAATAATGTTCTGTTGATGGACTGAAAAGGGAATGCAAATTGTAGATCAGTCACTTCCATTCACAGTGTTAGCAGGCTGGGCATTGATGGAAGACTGTATTAGGAGCATGTACAGAGCATCTTATCTTCTGGAAATAACACACCCCCTAATACAAACCTACAATACCTTTCTACTCAGCTTTACCTCCTATGAGTAATCCCAACTAACTTCACTGTTAAATGCAGGATTTAAAGTACTGCAGCCATTTCTTAGTGGGTGTGTTGGGTTTGAGTGGCCAGATTTTGGTGTCTTCTGTGAGAAACTGCCAGAAGCTTCCCCTGTGTCTGACTGAGCCAATGCCAGCGGCTCCAAGAGAGACCCACCACTGGCCAAGGCCAAGCTCATCAGTGACAGTGACAGTACCTCTGGGATAATGTATTTAAGGAGAGGGAAAAAGTATCTGTGCAACTGAAACTGCAGCTGGAGAGATGAGGGAGAACATGTGAGAGAAACAGCTCTGCAGGCACCAAGGTCGGTGAAGAAGGAGGGGGAGGAGGCATCCAGCCCTGGTCAACCCAGCACAGTGAGTTTGTCAGGCTCTGGCTAAAATGTCGTGTGATTTACCATAAAACTAATGGTTAGTGGTAGAAGTACCCAGTGTTTCAAGTAATTAAGTTGGAAAGTGCAAAGGAGAAACTGGTTTGTTATCAGCCATCATTCTTTAACAGAACAGAGCAAAATTCTTGTTCGATCCTAAAAAGGCCGGTTTACAACATTTTATAATTCTGTAACAGTTCTTCAATGTTGTTTTGCCAAGAAAAGTGGTTAGATTTACAACTGTAGATGTTTATTGAGTTTTTTCCAAGGGAACTGCTCTTGGTGCTGCTTCATTCATCTCCAAATGTCTGAACTACTTGTCATTTCTATTAAACAATAGAGAGGCTGAAGAAATAATGCTTTTACTATCACAGTAATTCCAAGATTAATAAACGCCTCTAACTTACTAGATACACTTGTACAAACATATTGTCTATAAATCTATGCTAGATACAAAGCATGCATATTTAAATACAGAATATGTCAAATTGTGGCATTTTCCAGTGCTCTATAATAAATTAATTTGTACAATAAAAATAATTGGAGATATGAATGACCACACACATTACTCACACTGCACATCTTTAACACAGCAGTTTATTCCCTAGCACAGAAGCTGGAAACAGGAAACAATCTGAACAATTTCTTGTAGCCTAATATGATGGCACTCATGTGGATTGCAGCTTTTAAAAATCCACTGTAAATAGGGCACACTAAATAAATATGACTGTTGTGCCTATGAAACTCAAGCTGTGTGATTTCATCACTTTGGCTTCCCATAAATGAATAAAAAGCATATACCATGTTAACTTATATCATCAATTGCTGTCTCAGAAAAGTAAACTGAGACGTGTACTATGTCCTCAGTTCTAGGCCATTAAGTAGCAAAATAATACAATTGCAGCCATACCAACCTACACTTCCAGAAACATTTCTTTATCAATCTGAAGCCTCTGCTAAAAGGCACGAATTGTAGAAGGCTGGTATTTGTAATGGACAGGATGATTTGACATTCGAAAATGTTCATTTGTTCCGTTTTTCACCAAATCAATAACTTGAGGAGCTGTCATGTTGGGTTGTTGAGGAGGCCAGAGTCAGACACCAGGTTTAGGTCTGGCTGCCCACACTGGGTGATGGGCCCAGACCTGGGGCTGTTCAGAGAGTTTGGATCCAGCCTCCTCCCTGCATCTCTTGACCCACTCGTCTTCTTCTTTAGCCTGTACCATCTGCAACAATTTCTTTATAAATTCATGGCACTTTTTTCCTGCTTCTTTTACAATGTACCTGCGTCTTTCTCACGTCTTTGCTGGTGTTTTTCCTGGTCTCCTCTAAGCAGTCCTGCACACGGTATAGAGTCATAAACAACTCCTTCCCTTGAGACTAAATTTAATTAAGAAAGGTACCAAAACCACAGTAAAGGCCTAATTTGCATTTTTCTGTATCCTTTAAGAATGAAAAAAACACAGTAAAATGTTGACTAGATATTCACAAAAATGTCTTCTTCCTGTCAATCACACACAGGGGTTTTTTATTTAATTATTCCATATAATTTATCTTCACAGTTCCCTCTATAATTCATTTCCACAGCTCCTTGCTTCTTGGACAGGTTATTGATCTACTGTGTACAGAGGAGGTTTTTTAAAGTCAGTCTTTTAATAATAATTACCTATGCACGAAATCAAGGAGCTTTTTAATGCAAGCAGTTGTAAAAATTTGATCAATGTGGGCATTACAGCATTAGGCCTTAAATTAATTGTTTCAGCTTACAGTTTAGGTAACTTTGACATCACTTTAATATGTGATCTTTTCAGAATTTTAACATGTAGGAAATGCTATCTTCATAAATCACTGTCAGCTAAGAAAGCATAAAACAAAGTAAATGGCCTGAATGATTTTCCAGTTGCAACTGAAGACTGAACTAGCCACTGCCCTAGTTTACAGCCCCTAAGATAATGATTTAATATCTCAAAAATACCAGGGAAAGCAGTGAAAAAGCTCCACCCACAGCATTTGACAGAAATGTTTGTAGTGTGTTACAGAAGCATCACTCGTAAAGTGCCACTGGGACACAGCAGAGATCAGCTGTGCTGAAAAGGAAGATTGAGTCTATATCTAGGAACTCTTTGCTTTAGTTCACCATACAAATTTTGTTAAGGAATATATCAATTAAGTTTTCATTAAAAAGAAGAGGTTGTGATTCTTTTTAACCACTGGATTAAAATTAAAAAAGTGTAGCACTATTAGTCCCTCCTTATTAACCTCAGTTGGGGGTGGTAAATAGAAGCTTTCTCAGACTGATCACAGATCATTTGTTTTAAAAGCAACACCTGAAGTAACATCAAGACAGTGCACTGTGGGGGTCGAGTGTGAACACATTTTGGATCACACACTGGTCAGCTTCCCACTGCTCCTCAGGGACCATTGCTGTGAATTGCCCTCAGGAGCAGGGATAATGGAGCAGTCAGTGAGCCCCAAAAGATGGAAGAGAAATGGATGAAATGGATGTTCTTTCCAGGGGGAAGAGATATGTATATAAAAGCACATATATTCCTTTGAAGTGATTTAATGGTTTGCATGTTGTGAACTTGTGTACAATTAAACAATCCTGATGCTTAGTGTTTCTAATGAGTTGTTTAATACTGTGGGCCTTCAATTTGCCACACACCGAGCAGGCTATAAATACTGATTTCTATAAATTATTAATAAAATCAACATCTTTTATCACTTTCTTGCCTGACATAAACTACGATGAGCTGAAAGTCCCACAAATGCTTTTAAGTGGTTCCCACTCTGCCCTCCCAGCATACATGAAGAAAATATTTGTTTTTATAAAACAGTGGAAGTGCTTTTTCTGTGGCTAGAATAAATTTCCTCAGTGTTTCTATAGTGGATACTAATAACCAAAGTGGCTTTGTTATTACCTAACAAAAGGCTAACATGCTTCATTTATAAAAAAATTGTGTCTTTTCTCTTGTCTGTTCCATCTCATCCTTGTTTTCGGCTATAGTTAATTATTTTTCTCATAGACAAATTAAACCCCATTAGTACTAACAAGGGAAATTCAGATTAAGGGCTCAGGGAGGCTTGGATCTTAGTGTTAACATTGTTGTGTGAGCAGGAATTTATCAATTTGGGATTAAAAATTAATCAACAAAAATGTTTTAGGAGCATGATTCATAGTCAAACCAAAATACCAGAATGTTTGTTTGATTCCATAGAGAAGACAAACATCTTTATCTTAACTCTATGGGAATTGCATGGGAAAATCAAAAGGAATGTATCTTTAACAAAGCCAAATTTGAACCATCACGTGTGATAATTTATTTTTTTTCTTTTTCTCTTTGCCTTTCCCAGTGTGAAAGGACTCAAATGAAAATAGCCAGATAATATCACAGATGTTTACACCAATCACTGGTTATTGCTTATCCAAATGATGTTTTAATACAAACACACAACTGCTCTTTCTGCTTTATAGATGTCAAAATTTCGTTTCAAATGTAATAAATGCAGAAGTGTGAGCAGATGTGGCACTGACAGTTTGCTTTCTCCACTGGGCTGTGTAGCAAGCTCGAGTCACATCTGCATTTTTAGAATATTTGATTCTGTGACTTTTTGACCCAGCCTGGTGCTCCTCAGTTGGCTGCTGAGGCTGGTGTGGATGGGCTGTGGCTGTGCAGGAGATCTGGAGAGCTACTGCCAGCTCAGAGCTCTGCAAACAGCAGCACCTCCCGTCAGGCAGCTCCTGGAACCACAGGCACCTGATTGACTTCTTGGAGAGCATTGAGTAAACTCACTTTTCCAGCCACAGAGAGTCCCTGAAAACTGTGACTGTGTTTATCCCAGATTTTTCCCAGTGTTTGCCATGGTCCTGCAGCATCCCTGACTGCTGCACCACTTTGGTTTCGGTCCCAGCTGTGCTCTGATAAAGCTCTTGGAAAGACTGGCTGCCAAAAGCAGCGGGACGGGAGTCTGCAGCCTCTGGCATGGCTGGAATTTCAGAGAAGGATTTTCTTGTCAGGTGGAGGTGTTTCAGGGCATATTGCTGTATGGTGGCCAGGAGAGTCACCTAAGTTCTGTCTCTCAAGGATCCCATAATCTATGGAAATGGGCAGCCTATAATTCTGGGAACCAGGCAGAGAGAAATCCCAAGGAAGAAACTATTTTAGTGTAACAACAGCTGAAGCCATAAACCACTGTGAAATAAATACACTTTATAAACATAAAGTGAAAAAGTAGTCCCTCACTAACAGTTTTTATGTGATTTATGTCTTTAATTTATTTAAATCAGTGACCCATCAAATGCAGAGAGAAAATTAGGAATTCAGCAAAAATTTCGGCAGCCACAAGGAAATACTGAGGTTTTATTTGTTCTCCTCCTGCAGCTGCTTCTCCATGTTACATGAATTTATCTCAAAGTGAAGCATGGTGAGGAATCATCTTGCCAGAATATTATTGATCTGTGATTTGGGTACCAGGCTCACTACCCTGTAGACACTGTAGATGTGAATGAGAAAATTTACTCCCTCTCACCCCCAAATTTTTTCAGAGAGTACTTTGTTTCAGATATATCATTCTGTAAGCTTTTCATAGCAGTTTTGTGACCAAATATGTGCCACTTATAGTACTTCTGGGATTTTTCAGTAGACCAGGAATGAGTCAGGATGCTTGTATTAGTCAGCTGGTCATGGCTTGAGAGCTGCTGATATCCGTGCACAGGGCCCAGAGGGCTCCACATGTAACCAGGCTGGGCTCTGAAGTGCTGAAGGGAAGGGGTTTCTCTTTTTTTCATTCCTTTCTTTTTTTCCCCCATTGGTTACACAGGGATTTAGTTCAGGCTCAATAAATTCAACAACAAGTACCGGATCTTCAGCTGCTGTAAAATTTCACACATTTGCTTCAAAAGCAGACGCTGCCTTTCACAGTGGGAATTTTCCTGCTATCTTGGGTATACACAATTTGCAAGTGCTGAAGTTGGAGTGTCCAGCTCTGAAACTTTGAAAAAGATACTGAGATTTTCCCTGCATTGCTGCTCTCCGCACTCTGAGCAGTACTCTTCTCCTTGTTTTTACTGTCTTTGTTGTTGACTAGTAAAATTATTATTTTTACAGGCATTTTCCAGAATTATGTGACCATATTATGCCCATGGCATTTGAGAAAAACATAGTCCATGTATCAGGACAAAGCCAAAAATTCACAGAATGAGATTTTCGTTAGCCAGCTCTACTTGATTGTCTTTTAGGACATCATAGTGTTTGTAACAATCTGGCCCTCCCTACCAAAATCATCCAGTTGTCTCTCCATATTTACCAGGAGAAATATATCAGTCATTAAGCATTGAAAAAGAGGGAGTTTCAGTGTTCCCCAAGATACTGATTCCTTTTGAAGCCTCTGAGCTACAAACAACCTGTTTGCCCCTGCAGCAGCCACTTGGTCAGGATATTGGTGGTCGGGGAGGAAGGGCTGATGGGATAGGGTATGAGTGTGGGCACATGGCTTGAATGAAGCCCCTCCCTCTGTAGTTGCCTCAATAAAAAATGTTCACTTTTGAAGGCTTGGAACTGTACAAGTACTACCTGGAAAAGCTCTTTTATCTTCCATAGAATAGGGTTAGTTCAACTCATGAGTGCATTTATTCCTTAGGAAGATATCTTTAGGATTAGACTCTTTGAAGTGCAACAAATACAAGTTGCACTTTCTCAAGGCTATGTCATTATGTGTAAGAGCTCCTTCTGGAGTTTAGCCATTTAAAATATTTTTAAAGTATTTTTTTGTTAATAGAGTGAGCCATAAAGATGAGATAATGGCATTCGAATATTTGTTCTTGCTCCACAATGACTACCTTTTTACCTTATCTATGTCAAGGAAAAGCTCCTACATTCATAATGCAAATTTTCTGCAAGTGGTTTTTAAGAGCTGTGCCCAGCTCTGCACAAAGACAGCATCTTCCTGAAGGGCCATTGAACTCTGCTCTGTAACATTCTGTGATGGTCACAGAAAGTTCTACCTCAGCAAGACAATAGAATGAAACTGGTGATTTCTGCAAGACAAGGACCAGTAGCTGCTACCTGTTGTACCCTACCACACTGTACATCACGTGAGTGGTACCCAGCTATCCCAGGTGTACCTGTGCAATCTCGGTCTAGAGGTGTGTACTACAGCCACTGGGCACAGACCTTGGCAGCTCCACAGTCCTTCTAATAGGCAACCCATGCTGAGAGCCATAGGAGACAGGAAAGGCATTCTAGTTCATCAGTTATGCCAAAATAGAACCCAGAAATATTTAACCGAGGTTCTAGCATGAGTGGGAGAATCCTTATGGTGTAAGATCGGATACTGAAAAACACACACTGCCCTATCCTTATCCAGGGGGGGATCAAGTAGTGCCTTTTGAGTCTATTGTCCTGACCTCAGTTTTTGTCTTTATTGTCACAGAAGCTTTTCTGATTCTTTTTTTTTTTATTATGTTGGAAAAGACCTGTGAAATCATAGAGTCCAACCTTTGACGAGACACCACCATATCAACTAGATCATGGCACTAAGTGCCATGTACAGTCTTTTCTTAAACACCTCCTGGGATGATGACTCCACCACCTCCCTGGACAGTCCATTCCAATGTCTAATGACCCTTCCTGTCAAGAATTTCCCTTATGACCATGTGCTATTCCCAGGCTTTCTGATCCAGGCTCCACTGCCTGGTGTCATGCTGCTGTGCTGACAGCTCCTTCTAGAGTTCTGATAGTGAGGGACAACAGGCATGGCATGCAGCTGTGCCTCTGCAGTTGTTAGAGCCAAGTTTAGATGAGATTTAATCTGTATCAGGCGTGGACACTCCCTGCATTTGTGTCTCAGTAACAGTATTCCCTCATAGATGGTGTATGCCAGGTTTTTCTGAGTCCTGGGAAGACAGATGATGCCAGTATAACACCAGATCCATCATGATACAAGAGAAAGAGATCCATGATGTCTGATCTCCTCTCGGTAACACTGAGCCCCCTACAACCTTTGTAAACTCACATGAACTAGTAGAATGAATATAACAGACCAACTCTTTGCATTTTCAGCTGATGCTTTTGACTTCAAAAGCTTCAGAAGCTGAATCTGCAGCACCATCAAACCATAACTCCAAGAGGAGTCAATAATTCTCTTTCCAATGTCATCTCTATTGACCTCAGAATGAGATTTGCTTTTGCCATACTCTGGAATATGGAGCCCTCTAATGTCAAGAAGCTGCACTGGGTAAAATGTGTCCTCCACAGCTCAGCTCCTCACCTTTGGGCAAGTTGTGGATACTGCAGATTCATTCTACTGTGCTGAAACACGGGATGATATCCTTGGTGAATGAAAGACATGTATTATGTATGCTGGCTCCACATGCAGTCTTTCAAACTGCTCCTGTTTCTACTCTGGTAACAGCTGACTCCACTGGTACTTAATCAGGCCTGAACTCAGCATTGTATCTTTAAGAAACTAATATTTTTCTAATTATAGATGTTTTTTACAGCAGTGGTGGCACACACCATTCCAACAAATGCTGATGGGAAAATGAGGTAAATAAACACATTGTGTTGCATGACAGTTTTATTTGCAGAATGGATACAAGGCAAATTTCTGGAAGAAGCCGGTAAGTTAAAGTTAGAAATTAAATCCTGCCAAACCCATAAAGTTGGGTAAAATATGTGACTACCAAAGAAACAAAGAGTATGAAGAGATAGCCATGCCACTGAACCTCAAACATTGTCCAATGGCCAAAAGCAAAAGTAAGGCTGTATTAATAGTAGATAGTTTAACATGTAACAATGAGAAAATCTGTAATAATGGCTTAAAAAGCCAGTCTAATTTTCCATGACCCTCCATAAGCCCAGTAATACTCATTAGTGTCTACATGAATTTGTTAAACCTCCTCAGCATTGAAAAAACATGACTTCATTCAATTTGGATTTGTGTGCATCTAAAACTTTACATGCTGCAGCTTCTCTGGGAGTGACAATAACTTATATTTTAGGATTAAGGAAACACATGATATATTCCACATCTCCAGAACAGTAGCTAAATAGTGTAATCTGCCACATTTCAAAAAGCAATCAAATGCACAGATCCCTGCCCTTTTAAGCAAGCAAGCTTGCCTGTGAGAGAAGCATTCTGAATTTCATAATCAAATGAAAAATGAGCTGAATGCAAGTGAGGCTACGAGCTGATGCAGCTTCATTACAATAACAGGGTCATTAATAGTTATTGATGATAACTGGGATAAACTGTCAGATATCATCCATGTGACATGAACAAATGATTACTACACGGAATTCTTTAAGGAAAGAAAAATCCTTGGGTGAACTTGCAAGCTGGGAGAGGAGATGCAATAAAATACAGAAACAGGGTGTTTGCTTTAATTTTGGACAATCTGTATTTGAGTAAGGAAGCCAGCATCCCACAAGGACCCTCCCTGGCACAGCAATGTTACGGATTTCAGGAGTAAGTTGTGATGAAACGCCCCTTTCGGCTCAGGAGCCTGCGTTCACCCCTGACTGATTTCATAACGCTGCTCAAGCTGACACGCTGATTAAAGGAAAGTCATTCCATTTAATCATTAGGTAAACACAATGCAGAGTGCTTGGTGGGCTTGGTGAGTGCGGAGCAGATCAGTTATTGCTCCTCAGGTGCTGATAGTGCTATCGGGCTGGATCAGCTCCTGCGTTATCAGCACCCTGCTCTGCCCTGAAGAAACTTCTTGAAATCGTAAACAAGAAGCCTTTGGGTATTTGCTTTTCTCTCTTTCAAATACACATAATCGCTCAGCAATACCAGCATGGTTAAATTACCCCTAGAGCCAAATGACTTTGAATTAGATTTGTTCTCTTAAATACATCAGTCCCCCCAGGCCACTGGTACCTGTGGAACTCAATGCACCAAAAGATCTCTGCTGGGGAGATATTTTGCCACCCAGTTACAGCCTAAGGTGCATGTAGTGCATAACCCCCCCCCAATAGCTCATGCTATGATACACAGACTGTGTATTTCTCCAGATGAAGAGGTGGCTGAGCCCACCCACACCGATGTTCCTCTGAAGGCCATCAAAGAGTCTTCTCCTGTGTCAGTACTGTCACCCCTTACTGAACAAGGACATTTTTAACTTAGGTGTATGACTTTCAGTTTTCAAGGCAGGTGAAGGCATTTCAGCACTAGGGTAGGATTTTGCAGAGCACTGCTATAGATCCAGCTCTTCAAAGCAATGGCAACTTTCTATTGATTTCCATGAGAGTGGAATTAAAGTACAGCTTTCCAAACCCCTTCTGTGCAAAAAATGCAGACTTCATTTTAAGATTTAGGAATCAGAGGATCATAGAATTTCTTGGCTTAGATGATCATCTAGTGTCAACCCTCCTGCCATGGGCAGAGATGCCTTCAACTAGACCAGATTGCTCAAAGCCCTGTCCAACCTGGCCATGGTGATGCCATGAGGGCTAAGCTAAGCCAGACTTAAGCACTGATGGGCATCCTCCCTGTTATCTCAGTCTTGGCCACAGAGAACTGCTTCTCTCCTTGCATTTGCACTGGCACCTTCTGACCTGAAAGCCCAGGGGAAGTGATGGGCAGCATGCACAGAGCTGGAGGGGAAGGCACTGCAGCACAGTCAGTGGTTTTCCTTGGACAGAGCTGATCTTTCCCTCAGACTCACACAAATATGGAGCCTTGCTATGCTGCCTTGAAGGGGCACCACACAAGAGGACGTGTCTAAATCCTTCTAAAAAGGATGTTCTGTCATTCTACAAGAAACAGCCTCCAAAGGTCCCTCAAGTAGGAGTTTTGAAAAGGCCTAACTTTGCAAATTAATACTTTTCAGGCAGTTCCTGTCATATTTATTATTATAATTACTATTACAGCTATTGGCATTTTTGCCCATAGTTGCTCATGCATTTTCACAGAACGAGGATAAAATTGGAACCCAATTAATTTTTCCAATTCTACTCTCACACCTTTGAAAACCAAGAAATTCTGCAGTTGTCACCAGCCTGCCTATTATTTTGTTTGCTGCTTCCCTCCTGAATAGTGACATCAAGATGAGCTTATTTTTGATACCTTGTTGTCATTTCTCTTTGTTTTCTGCTTGCAAGATGCTGATGGCTCGTTGCAAATTGGAGAAGGCTCCCAGCATGTCAGCTGTCTGGACAAACTGTGGGAGCAGGTTAGCTGGGAATAAAACCTCCCAAAGACACCGGTGTTACTGTTTGCATGGCTTTACCTCTTCAGTTTCCAATGACTCTGACTTCAAAGAAGTGCTTTACAAGTTCCTACATTCAGAGCTTTGTAGATAAAAATATTTGTTTCATCTTCCCATCAGGTACTCTCAGAAACAGCCTTACAACAGCTGGTAAAGGGGAGGGAGGCATTTTTAGTGTTCTGATTCCCTTAAAGCAGCAACACCTTGCAAAACTGCAGGACAATTAAAGGTGCTGTGATTTTTCTGCTTATCATCCTTCCTACCTTGTGTATTCCAGTTTAATACATCCTCACAACTGTGATTTTGCATGACCATACTTAACATTTTGCCTTCTGAATACAAAAAGATGCATTTCCTGGTCTGCCTGGATACTGTGCCAGGGAGCGTTGTTTCCCACTTGATAACATTTGAACGTTCTTGGGAAACACTGGTCCATTTGTTAGAATTTTGTTCAAATAAAATCTCAGTCAAAAGTGCTGTAGGGCCTTTCACATGAATCTTTCCAATGGCCTTGTTTAAACCATGAATTTTCTTCAGGGGCTGTTGTATTAACTTATTTACTTATTATTAAGGACATTGAAGATTGAGAAAAATAAAGGCAAACCTGCAGAGTGCTGAGCTGAAAGACATGTATCCTAATCACAGCATACAGTAAGGCGTAGAGTGTGTTATTAGGATAAAAGTCTGACCATGAAAAGTGACAAAACACTCATTACCTTGAGAAAGATCAGCATTTCTCCAATGTCTCTCTTGTAAGAACAGAGGTTCTCCTTCTTTGGCTAAACCTTGTTTCTAATTAAGTCAATGATTTCAACCTCATGATGAACTTCATCTATTTTTTCCCTTCCACTAAAAAATTAGACTACTTTAAAATGAACTGTGAATTCTACGGAAATATTCTGGTTTAGATAAAATTGGCATTGAGTTACTAGGCATTTTTTTGTCAAAAAGACAATGAGATAATGGCACTGATTTTACAGTGGTGCTGAGAAAATTTACCATTCAGGCCTGTGTCTGAGTCTCCTGTTTGCTTGATTCATTGCAGATTTTCCCCTCATCGGATGAGTGGCTTGACCATTTGATTTTATTGTTGGTTTCTTTCCAGATGCCAGAAGTACTGAGTATTTAAATATATATCTGGAGTTCAGCAGGAAATTGAAAATTGATTCTCTACAGCAGTTATCTGAGATATGGTTCAAGTTCTCACTTCAAGTTAGCCAGAGCAAAGAGCTAAGGCAGTCTCAGGGGAATGCCAGCTTGACAGATATTCTGGAGTGATTTCTGTGGTATCTTTGAAGAGAAATTCTGAAATTATGCTTTTGTTTAAAGAAGTCTCCTGTCTACTCTCAGCTCTCTAAATAAGCATGGAGGGTAAGAAGATAACAAAAAGGATTTTGGGTTTTTAGTAATACACAGACAGCTTTCAGTGGAGACATGAGTGATGAACTGTCAAATAAGGTGATGATCAGATCCAGGCTCTTTATGATTTTCCTTAGCAATGCTGTGGCATGGCCACAGGCTGTAGTCACAGCTCAGCCTGCTCATGTTGGATATCACAGATGTAGCTGTACAGGGGGTGGCTTCTTCCCAAAGTATTAATCCCTGGATTGCAATAGGAGCCAGCGGGTTGGACAGGAGAAAAAGGAGGACACAAGATGACAGCCCACTGCTGGAACTGGGATATCCACAGAGACAGTGTGTGGATGGCTGTTCCTGCAAGCACATCCACTGCTGAGCAGTGTTGGAGACTCGTGGCTCAACCTCTGCCACAAAACTGAATTTACCCTCCCTCAGTTCCCCAAGCAGTTCCCAGGGCTGTCCAACGCTGCTGAAGCAGAAGAGGCTCCAGTAGAGCCAAGTCCTTCCTGTAAAAGTAAGTGGCATGTAAAAGTCCTATTTTTACCAATGTTTCTATGAATTTGATATACTGGCAGAGATGTACTGACTCACAGTGGTAACCTTTGGCATTCTGAGATGTATATAAATGAATGCTTGAAACAACACTTGGGAGCAGAGTTGAGAGATGTTTTTCTCAGCGAAATGAATTAAACTAACCTTGGGTAAAACATTTGCAAGAATATAATAGTGACTTAGATACTTCCCTGCCTCAGCTTAAGGTGTCTCCAGCAGCACCTGCAGTGGTTGCCTATCAAATGTCACTTGGCCTCCAGAACCTGTGATACATGAGAGCTCAAACCCCTTTTATGCTCTGGCAGGAGAGTGAGTGCAGTAATGATTCACTATTACAGGCCAGTGTTAGTTCAATACAGATTGATTTGGTTCTGTATCTTTTTCTTTAAAATGCATCTCCACACAAATGGGTCTGGTGTGTTCAAGCTTCCTAAATAATCATTTCACCAAAATTCTGTAATAAATAAATTACCCTCAAAAATCTACTGGAATTACAAATAAATCAGCAGATTCTCTGTTCAGCAGCAGCAATAAATCCTTCTTCTATCACAGCATACAGTGTTTACATTTGCCTAGGGGCTCTAAAACATTATGAGATGAAATGATTTTCCTGTTCCTTGGTGTCTGACTACCATAGAATTTAAGTGTTTCGTGAATTTAATTGTGAAGAGAACAGTTTAACATTTTTCAGACCCCTGTGGGAAAATGGAAGGAGGAGCCAACTGAATATTGTGCTGCCTGGAAAATGATTCATATTTAAAATTTAACAATGATGACTGTACCGGGGGAGATTCAGAAGGGCAGCAAATGACCCCATGCCCATTAAAGATCTGTGCAAACTGGCAAAAGAAGGATTTGGTATCATAAGTAGGGCCTAGCCTTCTGCTTGTGGTAGAGTTTCATTCCAAGTTGCATAAATATCTTTATTTATGCAACATTAAGCCAATTTTCAGCATTTTCCTGGAAATCTATTAGTTGCTTTCAGGCTCTCTGAAAGGTATCTTATTTCATTGCAGGAGAATTCATCTGTCATGCTCTGAAGAGAGTGTTTATATCTCTAGCAACTAAAAGCTTGCAAAAAGGCAGCTGCAATCTTTTGCTGGAGCAGAAGCAGAAGACACAAAAACTATTACTGTTTCTTAGATGTAAGAAGAATTCTATTTTCAGTGGAAGAGATTGTCCTGACTTACCTTGATTACTGAAATCAAGGAAAACATAACTTCAGTCTACCAAACCATTTTTGTAGAATTCAGGGAATGAGAGAGGGGATTGCTGTACAAGCTGAGAAAGAAAACAAAACTACTAGTTTTATCTCCTTTGAACACACAGCCCTTTATATTTTCATTTTCCCATCTCTATTTTTTTTCTTGGCCCTCTTTTATTCACTTTCTTGCTTTGAAAAAAAAGCAGGGAGGAATTCTATGCTATTGTGTATGATCCCTTATTCTGACTTCCATGCTTGGTGCACAGAAGTCAGGGTGTGACATGAACAACAATTTGATGTACAGAGCCTGCCATGACAAAAGATTTTTGGATTTTATTCAGGAGTAAATGACAACAAAATCTTTGAAAACCTGAGAAGAAGGTGGGATAATAAAAGGGATGTGTGGGAGAAGATGAATATAAAAAAAGGATCAAAACAGATAAATTTCAGTTGGCAAGTGATAATATACTCTTCAGTTTCCTAGAGTTAAAATTGTAGCTTCCAATGTATTTTAGTGATGGATCCTGCATAGGAAGTTTAACGTGAATTAGCTGCTATAAATTTGTTTTCTAACAAAAAAAAATAAAATTAAATATCATCTATAAATTTTGCTAATGTGCTTGGTAGAGAAGCAAAATCAGCAGCAAGAAAAAGAGTACTGCTGACAATTTCAGTGAAGAGGACAATCAGTCAAGTATCATGTTCATCACTCCTTATTTACTGTGATAATTAGATCCCAACATTCTGCACTGCGACGTGCATGACTTGCTTTGTTCAAGATGTTGCCCACATTATGTGTTTGGGAGTTGTCTCCTTCCCTTGCCACCAACTTAAAATACATCCTTTTAGTGTCCATGCCCTGGAATTGAGTGCTTCCACAGTTCCTGATGGTCCCAGCACCTCTCAGCACCAGCTGACACGGAGACAAATGAATCTGCTTCCAGGGACACCACAAAGGATTCCTTTGGTCCACTATAACAAATGCCTGGGTACATCTTCAATAAATTCTCTTTATCACTGAAAATTAGCAGTGGTGTGAGAGGGTCTCTTGAACTTTGTAGCTACAGCCAGGGCTAAGAATGACAGAATCTGACTGCTGGGAATTGGAAGAAATAAAAGAGTAAATCTGAAAGCAGAACAGCCCTGAGACTGGAGCATTCCTGCATCTCTCTTAGGGTGGGACTGTGCATTAGCAGATGGCAGCCTAAAAACAATATGTGCTGAGAGAGCTCGAGATGTATGGCAAGATTTTCAACACCTACGCAACCGCTCAAAGGAGTATTGTCTGTCAGGGGTGGTGCAGGGATTTACAAGTTGCTTTTGTGTGGATTTCTGAAGCTGTTATCTGCACACCATCAGCCAGGAGACGTTGGAGGCAAATTCAAGGCAAATTTTCACAAAATGGAATACGATAACTAGTCACAATATTAATCCATAAGCTTTGATGTGAGCGTTGTAAAACACATATAAAGCAGCCCAGACCCCTCTCATTGGTAGATCAGGGAGTTCTGTTGGTTGTGAGAGGCAGCAGAAAATTGCAACTGAAGAGCAAATCATGATCTTGCCATCTGCCTGGAAGGAACTATTATATAGGGTTTGCTGTCAATCAACCAACCTGTTTTGAAGCAAAGGAAGAACAGTACATGATTTTTTTTTTCCATGCTCATTTCATGCACTAATTCCTTACTCAGAAACTATTTCCAGCACACAGGGCTCTGTTTGCAGCTCCCTGCCCAGCCCTGCAAGCAGGGAGATGAGGTGTGGAAGAGAGTGTTTTTCTTAAATAATGACAAAGCTCATAGCTGTGACAAGGAATTAAATCTTAAGGTATTGTATTTGTTAAAGTGATGGCATCAGGGAATATTGGCTGCTCTATATCCCATAATCATGATAATTCTCACTTTTTTTTTGTTCCAGTGTGAGAGTTTTCCCCAGTCTCTCATTTCCTCCTCTTGAAGGGTGTATTTTGTGTTGCTTTATGATTTTTTTTTTGGTTGGTCGGGGGTGGCTTTTTTCATGAACATACCTAAGGCAAAAATTGTTGCTGTCTACCTGCTTCATCTTTTCAAAGATTTTCCTGTGAACTCTAGGCTATAGTATTGCACAGCAGTGTATTTCATCCATAACTAAATTTCCTTATGTAGCACCTCTAACCTGAGGATCTCCAAGCATGCTAAAATAGGTGTGTGAAAGCCACACCATGCCCCTGCAGAATCCAGGGCATTTTAGAAGTAATAAACTGAAGTATAATTTAATATCATAGAGTGAATCCGTTATAAGGGTTCACACTGCAGGGGACAAGCAGCAAAGAAACCTCTCAATTTGTTAATAGTTTTTTTTTTTCCCTCCACTGACTTTCTTTGTGATAAACTGGAAGCAAAAACATGGGTTTGCAAATAAGCTATTTGGTCAATCCCCTGGTGTAATGTAAGAGCTGAGATTTGCTCTGCAGCTGAGGCTGAGACAGAGTTAAAGGACTTTGAAGTGCTATTTTCAGGGTGGCACCTGGACTTAAAAAAACCAGAAATGCAACACTGCAGAGCTGATCTGGCCTCTTGCATTTTCCTTTGGCAGAGGCACCAGCCAAATCTTCTTTTCCAAAAGAGGTGCTGGGCTATGTCAGGATGTGCATTTGCTGTGTACTGGAGCACCCAGGCAGACCTGGGTGTCTGGAAACATTTCACAGCCAGGAGAGGCATTGAGCTCACAGCAGAACTCCCTTCAGAGTTCCCTGGCACACAGCACAACCACCCTGGCCTGTTTCCCAAATCAACCCAGTTGTGCCTTGTCACTGGGATTTACTATACTCAACAAAAATTTACTATAATCAAAAAAACCCTCGCACCTGATAGTGTTTTGAACCTTCAAACCAGCTCCTCCCTGTGTTCAGGTGGTTTGAGTTTATAAAAGCTCCCAATAGGAGGGAGGAAGAGAGAGGAGTAGAGTGATGGTGTGCTTTAGGCTGTTTCTGAAGTGAGAGAAGCAGCCAAAAGTCCATGGAAAAAGTCTTTGATCTACAGTGAGACAGAAACAAGAACTAAACCTGCCTGTGACCCCAGTGTTTTTGGGGTTTTTGAGGTTGGTGCTTGGGAACCAGAATTTTGGAACTTGTGGAGTGGTTTCCTGGTTGTGTTTCTGGTTTGGGCTTTGAGCTTTCATGGTGTGTTGGGGAAGTTTTGCTCTTCACAGTGATGGGAAGTTTGGGGCTGACTGGGAGAGAGTTGATGTATCTTTGATCTTTTGTCTGTGTAGCAACTTTTTTGTCTGGCACCTGGCTGCTCTTCCTACAGTTTTCCCTGAGTCAGGAGAAGGTGGGAGGTTGACTGGGCTGGGGGAACCTGCCCCAGTGCAGCTGGGCAGGAGATGGGGTATCAAGCTGGGAGTGACTTGCTGCAATATTATAGGGAGAAATTTGTTTCCTAGATAACCTTGTTTCTATGCTGATGCCTGAGATATGTCAAATTTGACAGAAGAGGCTTAATTTAACTGCTGTTGAAACTTCTTTTTTTTTTATTACCTTGGCATAATGACAGAATCACAAAATGGTTGGAGATGGAAGGGGCCTCTGGAGATCATCTAGTTCAACCCTTCTGCTAATGCTGGTGAAATAATATTGGAGACCTATTGTTTATTAAGTTTAACTGAAATTTAGGAACATAGCAAGCAAGAGGGAGTGAAGATAGCCCAGTGACCAAGTCTGAGCTCACCACAGTGATTTTGCTTCCCACAGTGCTAAATGGCCTTGCTTCTCTTGGATTTATTTTATTTATGTTATGAATATTAAAACACCTGTACCTTCTCGCAAAAATTGACTTTTCAGCAGCAAAAGCAAATGCTAAACCTGTGCTTGAAGACTGATGTTTGACATAATGAAAGAGGTAAATCAAATGCCAAGGGTCCCCTCTGGCTATAGGTACACTCACTTTCAGTTTATGCACTCTGACCCGTGATTTGCCCACTGTAGATGGGTCTTGCATGTAATGTGGTTTTAGCTGGTCTGGAAAGGCAACTACAGGCCAACAAAAGTAATAGTTTGTTTTCAAATCAGAGCTATTTCAACAGCATTTTATGTAATGGGTTCACCCTGACTAATCTAAGAATGGGCTGGAGGCTCTTGAGTTTGTGCTATGCAGAAGTTGAGAATCCATGTTGTGGATTTTCAGATCAGAATGATCTCTCCAGCTAATGTATGGCTGATAAAGGATAACAATATCACAGGAAACCATGAACTGGCATCACTCAAGCACTGCTTTAACATTTATTTCTCTGCTTTTTGGTATATCTGAACTGAAACTAAATGCAGAACTTGTCTCCATTATGTGATGGTTATGTTTACCTGCCATGATATCCAGAGCCCACTCATGTTTTTCTGGTAATACTTTAAATATATTGAGTGCTATTGAATTTTTTTTTTTTTTGCATGATGATAATGTACTGCACAGATAATTTTTCTTGTTAATCCTTAGCAAATGCTGATCTTGTCATCTTGTCAGCTAATGACAAGTTATAGATAAGGGTTGAGACTTTTTGTGTGTGTTGTCCTACATACTTTAAAAATAACTAGGACAAAAACTTTTTTGATATAAACTTCCCTGACAAATATAGATGTCTTCTTTTTTATTTCTCTCCTCTCTTAGGCATGGAAAAACTGCAAAAGGCAGAATTGTTGCCTCCCAAACACAGTATTTGTGAAGACTAGATGTCCCTTTAACAAGGAATAACAGCATATTTAAGGTAGGCTGGGAAGAATAATTGTGAAAATCCTTCTTTTTGTGCTCTGCTCTCACTTATTCCTTTTGTCAATATTCAGACTTGTTATTTTATTCTTTGTTTTCCCGTACAAGCTACTTATTGTGCTCTTGTGGTTTGGTTTTTTTTTCCCCCCTAATGGCTTTGGTTATGTCATCTCCCTTAGTTGGATCTTCTCTGTATATTTAGGGGTGGCTGATAAAACTGCTGCTTCTGCCAAGCAAGTTTGGTGTGGCTGAGGCAGCAAGGAGAGAAGTATTGCAGTGATGTGGCAAAAGACAACAGGGTGGAAAGGAGCTGCCAGGTCTGGGTGCCAAGTACAGCAGGTGGAGCGTCTCCACCGAGTGTGTTGTGCTGTTCCCTGTTGCTGTATCCTTGGCTGGTCCTCCATACCCATATGTCTGCACCTGTGCTGGAAACAGAGCAAATTTCCCAGCCTCCTGTACTTGAAGTGGGATGACAACTGCCTGAACCAGCCTCTGGGTTCCCATGGTCAGTGGTTTCCCTGAACATGTTGTTCAGCTCTGCTGCTTCAGGCTTCTGGTGTGTGTGGTCTGTGTTGGCCAGCAGAGGCTGTGGTCACAGCTGGAAAAATCATCAAATATATCCTTGATGTTTTTCCTTCTTGAAAGATTGTGTACCTTCCTAGCTAAGCTTTTCATGGTCAGCATGTTTACCTCCAGGAAAAGCAGTGCATCTTCTCTTGCCCCTGGAAAAGCCACAGGAGAAGAAAACATGATAATACAGACAAAAGGATTTAATGCTGTCATGGTAGATATAGGAAGGGCAGGAAAGGAAAAGGGTTCAGCTGGGTCCCTGAGGTTGGACCAGACCTCCTACAAGAGAGGGAGAAAAGTGATGGGGACTGGAAGTCTCAGGACATGAAAGGTTTTCCTTATAATATATAAAAAATGATCTGCAGGGAGTGGAGCACCTGCATGAGCACAGGGGAAGTGCACGTAGAATGTCAAACATTGCTACACTCACACACATTGAATGTGGCTTAGAAGTATTTTAGGGCAAAGCTGCATCCACAGCTGATGTCCAGGGAACCCTAGAACTTGTACTCTCCCTGTACCAAAGTAATTCTGCTTTACTCTTCATGCTTCTTGTTCCATTGGGGAAAAAAAGAAAAACAACCAAGAGCAAGAAACACAGGGAGGCTTTGGGCCCTGGCTGAGGATTTCTTGGCTGGTTTTACTCTGGGCTTCGTGGTTGCTGTTCAGGCAATCACATGTAGGCAGCTCAGTCTTCACACACTCAGCTGCTGGTTTTCCACGTGGGCTGGTTCTCAATGGAAGAAGGGCTGTGTGGGGAGGTGAGGGGGCCAAGAAAAACTTCTGCTCTGTCAGATTTTTTTTAAAAAGCTTCCACAAATGTTGTGAACCAAAGACAAAAGAGTAAGAAATTTGGCTTTTGGTGGAATTAAGGTAAAACTTACTGTGAGACTACACTTGGCTCACCTGAGTAGGAACACTTTGGTAGCGAGGAACTGCAGTGTACAGTGCCTGTTGCCCAGGCAGCAGCCAAGGCAGAGTTTGGGATATGGAAAGGAGCTTTTTAGGGGTGGGTGGAAGCAGCTGGGAGGGATGGAGAACACAATCTGTGAAAAGCAAAGCTTCATTGTCCCAGAAGCACTAGAACTAATGAGCTTTGCATTTCCAAGGTGGTGAGCCTTCTCCAGACCCTGTGAAATACATGCCTGGGATGTGTTGTGTTCAATCTCTACATGGGGAAAAGGGGTGTGTGGGGGAGGAGGAGAGAGAGGCAGAGGAGGCAGAATGCAGAAAGTAGAGGCCAGAGGCCCCTCTTTGGGTGCAAGCACCAATCTGCTGTCTGCATGAGCCTGCCTTAGTTGCATATGCTCTCCTTTTCTGTGTGCCCAGAAAATTGTGAAAAATAGAGGTTCAGGCAGGGAAGAGCATTTATTTTTATTTGCCTATTTTTGTCATTCACTTGGCATCTCTAAATGAATGGTGGAACCAGGAGGGAAAAGGCTATTCTCCCTGTGCACACAGCCCTTGTGTGTGAGGCAGACTGTCTCAAAGACAGTTGGATACCTGCTGACCTCTTGCAACCCACCTTCACCTTGGAAATATCATGCCAGTGTCTGCTTTTGGCAACTGTGCCAGCAACCCCATGGAGTCTTTCAGTCAGAGCTGTGGAAAAGCAGTTTTCCATGCTCTCCAGCTGGGATAGCTCAGCCTCTGGTCTCTGTTCTTTCCTCTGTGTGCCATGAGGTATCAGAGTGGGGGTGGAAGGACCTCCTTCTGACACTTCACCTCCCAGCAGTCAGGCATAGGCTGTGTATCCCAAAGGTTGTTCTGTCCCTCTGCAGGGCATGGATTCATCCTGCCCCAGTGCTGGTGGGAGATGCCATTGCACAGAATGGTTGACACAACCTTTTGTCCTGTCTCCACTCTATCTAGAGACAAATTACTCTTTCAGCCTTCCCTTTTCATAACAAAGGATTTTGAAATGTGTAGACTGCTCACTTGTGTCTTATTTTTCCTTCCTATTTTCTCTTTCCAGTGTGTCAGTAGCCCCACAATTGAGTACAGGCCCAGGGGCACATGTAAAATATCATCCCCTCCCTGTCATAGCCAAGTGAGGAGGCTGAAATAAAACCCCAAAGCATCAGGTGAAGATGACACTGTGCTTAGCAAAGAGGGTAAGAGGAGTTGTTTTGTGTCTTGTTGGTCCACTGAAAGTTAAACTTGGCAGCAAAGACATCAAAGCAGGTGTGAGGATGCTTCTGCAAGATTTGCCAAGGACTCCTGTGTTCCTGTTTGATGCTGGGAGCCAGGGCAGGGGAGAGGCAGCAAGCACAGCCTGTTTAATATTCTCCCTGTCCCTCTGATCTCCCCCTTACCCTGCAGAAGCAACATGTCCCATGTTTCTGCAGAGCTTGTCCTGAGCAATAGCAGCATCTGTCAGGGGTTAGGTGGCATTAGCCTTGTGGAGCTGGGAGTTAGCAGCGCTTGGCAGAGTGACAGTTGTGCTGTACCTTACATAAATCTGTATCTTGCATAAATCTGTCTCTACCTAGTCTGCCCAGGTGTATGGTCACAATTTGTCTGATTCTTCTTGCTGTCTACAAGGCCTTTCAGTTTCTTAGAAGATTATCTTTTCTTCTTGAGGCCCTTCTCCCTCATCTTTCTTCACAACTCCCACCTCCTTACCCTTTCCCTTCTATCTTTCCCACAAGTCCTAAAGGGAACATATTTTAAACAGGTGTTATTTTAAAATAAATTCCCATCACCTGCCCTCTTCAGTGCTGCAGAAAGCTCCCAGTATGCCCATGGAAAGGGGGAAAGTCTTGAAACTCCCTATGGCTTTGGCAGCAAACCCCAGCAGCCCTCTATTCACCACCTCCTGATATGGGCTGTGCCTGATCCCAGGCCCAGGTATCTTGCTCATCAGTACTTCATGGTACTTGGTTGTCTGTCATCTGCTTTTTTTGACTCTTCTAGACCCTTCTCAGGCCAGAAAATAGTAACTGCCCCAGTTCTTGGCCTTCCTCCAGTGTCTGAGGGAATTCTTCAGGAAAACAAGAAAACCTTTATTAAGCAGATCATTACATCCCCAACCACACTGGTCACCATGAGGCTTGTCCTGAGCCACCCTCTCTTTCCCATCTCTGCTCAGGGACCTGGCACGAGCCCCACTGTGGGGAGGGTCTGTGTGCCAGTGCTCTCCTGTGTCACTGTCACACACCTGCCACCCACTGCTTTATTGTTTTAAGGCTATATTAAAGAGCTGCTCTGAACACTGTGGCAGAGACCAGTATAATGTTCCTGTCGGTCTGCAGGGCCAGGTTCTTAGTATGTATTGCCCAATAAAGTACAGCAGCTCTGAAGGAGTGTGTGATCTGTCAAGGAAACTCATTGCACCTCTCAGTGAGAGTCTCCACTGAGATATATGTCCTTGGGTGCTGAGAAGGAGGTACTTAGGAGTAAGGGTACTCATTACTGTTATTATTTACTATTGTTTGGTGCCTGGTGCTGGTAAGCAGTGCAGGTGGCACACACTTCTACCACAGCTCATCAAGGGGGGAAAAAAAATCCCACCTTGTGCTATAGCACACATCCTGAGCTCTTAAAATAAAAGTTTCTGGTCTATCTCTAAGCCTTATTTCTTTTGTAGGCAGAGGTAAGAGTTGCAATGCCAAGTGAATGGTATGTACTGAGTCCATACGGTGGCTCTTTAAAAAATAATTACATATGGTGCAAGAGGGAGAGGAAACCACTCCATTCCTGTAAATGGCCACTTAAGATGTGGAGAATAAATAACTGTAATAAATAATCTGGTGTAGCTGAGCTTTAGCATTTAGGAATAAATCAGAACTCTTTCCCCATTGTCTGCCGAGGTGCATTGGAAATGGAGTTGGAAGGACAGATTTCCCTCAGAGTTGTGGCAAGGTGTTGGAAAGCCCATGGGAGCGTGTAGGAATCTCCTGTACTCCCGTGTGTTTTGTTGCACTTTCCCTGCACCACCCTTCCCCGTTCACAAGCATGTGCTGCTCTCTGTGAAAGAAAGGAGACTCCCTTAAGTCTCGCTTGCCTCTTGTGAATAAGTGCAAGAACAACGCCGGGGAATAAAGCCTCTGCCGGCGGAATTAACGCGTCCCCAGATCGCTCCTTGGCTGTTCGGTCCCTCACCTCTCCATCAGCTCTGCCTTCCCACCGGCGCTGGTCCACCCTCCTGCCCATTCATTCGCGCTGCCTCTCGCAGCCGGAGCGGCGGCTCCTCCGCGCCGGGCACAGTCTCAGTGCCGGTATTTAAATGCAGCTCCAGTCGCTGGCGAGCGCCTGGCTGGGGCTTGTCACCGAGGGCTGTGTCGCTTTAAGGCATGTGATACTTTCCCGAGCAGGGATGTATTGAAATAGGCTCCGGTACTTCCAGCATCGTAGAGCAGTGTCGGAACCACCGCCTTCCCCGCACTGCCCGCGCCGGAGTCAGGCTGCTCTGCCCTCACACACAGACTGCTCCTCGTCCTTAAGTATCCTGGAAGCTGCAAATTATCTCAAGATCACTTCAAAGGTCTCGTCAAGCAGAAGGTGATGCTAGGAGATGATTTAAAGGTGAAAATGAGAAGGTTTCCACCCCTCAAACCTTGGCCACTTTTCTGACGGCAGAGTCTGAGAGCTCAGATGTCTTCTTTACTCTGGAAACAGGATTTGTAACGAAAAAGAGATTTTTTTTTTTTTCTACTTTTAATCCTGATAAAGAAGATTATTGGGAAGCTATAAAAAAATCCCTTATTGTGATACAGATGGATTTAAAAAAGTATTAGATCTTTCCGATGAACACTACTAGAGTGCTCTGCTCTTGGTTGGATTACTCAGGTAAGGAGCTTCTTCAGGATTTAAGATTCAGAAAGCAGATCTGGAACTCATCAGATAATAAGTGGAAAATACTCAGTGCTGTGTTTCTTTACTAATGATAAGATGATCGGTATGTGAAAGTGTATATGTGACAGCACCTTGCTTACAAACAAGTGCGTGAAGAAATGTTTGTGAGAAATGCTGGTGTTTGAGCAAAGGTAGTTTGAAATAGTGCAGTTTGAGAGAGGTTTTCTGTACAAAGAAAAAAAAAGCTAATAATTAAGGCTGAGAGGGTTAAGTAAGTCTGCTGTCCATGTGCTAAGAATATGATGAGGAAAGACACAGGAGCATTTAGCAGGCTGTGGAAGTTTGGCTTTGCTTTGCTCTTTGACTGGGATTCTTAAAGTTCAGTTTAAATAACCTGAATAGCTGAAATATCCCTATGTGAGAGTTCACCTTTCCCCTCTTACCTTGTGGTATAAAAAGCACAGGAGCACCAAATATGACAAGAAGGCGTTAATTCCTGAAGACACTGGAAGCCTACTGGGAGCTCCCTGGTCTGAGGGGGTTGAATCTATTTTGCAAGATAAATAGGTCTAAAAAGAGAGGAGAAAAAGTGCATTATATACTGCAAAGCAAACAGCTTGAAATGAAATTAATTATACACTAAGCAGTGCATCAAGCACTCAGTACAGAGAAAGGAAGAGCCTCATGCTGATCAAAATAATGTTTTGGTATTCTCTATTAATTATGCTTGTCAGTTTATGTGGTTCTTTTTAGCTAATTAGACTTAAAAAGCTGTGCTGCTTTAAAATCAGGGGCAAAAAAAAAATCATATGCATATATTTTATTACCACTGTATTTCACTATTTTAATACTGTTAATTTTCATACTGCAGAAATCCCCCTGATATCACATACAGACTTTTCATTTTTTAAATTTTTTATTTTTTTATTTCTTTTTTTAGCAAAGGCATGGTCTTTCCATGTGAGAGATTTAATCTTTCAAAGTCTTTCTTGCTCTGTGAAAATGATGTTCAGCTGATTGGGTTATTAGATAGAGAATAGCATCCCGTCATTGGCTGAACGAGGAGAGTGCCTGAAGTTTGATTAATTTGGCAATATGAAATGCAGCAGAAGGTGTTGTTAAGGGAACTGGACGATGTGTAGCGTAGCTGAGCCTTGCAAACCTCCCAGTCCTTGCAGGCATTGAGAAAGAGCTGTTGAAGTTAACAAGTCAGAGGGAAATTTAGCCAGTTAGTACAGCCATGAACACAAGTATGAAAAAACATGGTTGTCTGTGTTGGGTGGCCAAGTACAGCAGCACCAACAGACAAAGAAATTGCTCTTTCCCTCTGCAACGGGAATATCATTAAAATTTTGACACAATCTGCTTTGAGAAAGCATCAAATCTATGGAATCCATCTGAAATTCAGTCTGACCATACTCTGGACCCTGTGCACGCACAGGTCGAACAAAAGGAAGCTGATTTCATCTGAGGATTAGAATGTAATTTTGAGAAACAATTGCTTTGTTTGGTAGACAGAAGCATGATTAATAATTAATGCTTGCAAAAGTAAAGAAACAAACAATAAACTGTTAGCTTCTGGGTCAGCATCAGCCATCCAGTTTTGGGAATGGAGTATTTTTGCAATTCATCTTGAATAGCTGAGGATTTTTATGCCTTTTTGTAATGTGTTTAAAGTAGCTTTGATGCTGCCTGGGCATCATGTGTTTCTCAGCTGGCACTGTGATTTTTTTTTTAATTTAATGTATATTTTTTTAACTCCCTTGTAAATGCAACTATGGATTAGTGTGGGAATGTTTTCCAGCCTCTTTTTACATTGTGGCTTTTTTAGTCCTCAGATTATTACAGTTTGATTTTTACCACTGAATTATTAAAGTTATCCAGGCTCCTGTGTGATGTCTTGTTACCTCAACTGTCCTTTTTGGGCATGACCTTTGCTGTATAACAATTGCATCCTACGGGGGGAATAATAATCAAAAGAAATTTAGCGAAAGGAGTGAAAAAGGAAAAAAAATACTGTTGTAATGGAATCTGACTATTCTGTGTGCTGTGAGGCATTGGGTAATAACGTCTGTCTAATATTTTGTTTAGAGAATGGCAGTGGTCTCTGCAATGTCCTGGGTCCTGTATTTGTGGATAAGTGCCTGTGCAATGCTGCTCTGTCAGGGGTCCCTCCATCACACTTTCCAGCAGCATCACCTGCACAGACCAGGTAGGACTGAGCTCAGCTCTGGGGTGCCGTGAGATTGCAGGTTCTCTGCCCGTGCTCGTGTCTGTCTTGATAAATGACTGAGTAATCAAAAATCTTTTTATCATTTAACTTTTATGAGTTGCTTGCCTTTATATTGCACAGCATCTGTTTTTTTTGGTCAGTCTAATGTGTGTTGCTGCTCTGCCAATCCGATGTTGGAATAGTCATCCTTTAATGTCATCTTCTAACAATTTCCCAACACAGGCATCCCATTTTGGATAACTTTTCAGTTTCTGTGTCCTTATCTCTATCTCCCCTTCTCCTCACCTGGTGAAGTTCTGGAATGGGTGTGTAACTCAGACATTGTGACAACACAGGTTTGGATAACTTTGCAGTTATCTGACCCAAACTGGGTATGGGTTTGTTACTTGAAACGCTGGCACCAAATCTCACTCATAGTCACCTGTGTTTACTGGAGGTCAGATGTTTGCATAAAAGCACTTATTTTAAGGTTCTCAAGTTTACCTCTGAAAATTGATGGGGTCGCAAAAGTGCAGCCCAGAGGAGAATTTGGGACTGTCTTTCAATGGAGTTAAATGCCTATAAATCAGAATAAATCAGAGTGGAGAACAGAGCTGACTTTGACTGTTGGATCTGCAGGGACAGCACATCAGTGGTTTTATTGTGTTTTTATTAATAGAAATAGATCACGTAAGTTTTTCAACTGTTAATTGCACTTCAAAGAATGTGCTATGCTAAAAATTGAGGTGTTGGCATATTCTAGCACAGTATTATCATCTGATTAAAATTAGATGGGCCAAGAATGTCACTTAAACTTGGATCCAAAGAAAGGTAGGAAAGGTTTTAAGAGACATAGAAATGAAAGATGGAAAATCTTAACTCACAGTGATGAATCATTTAACAGTGTGGCAATTAATACTTGAATGTTTTTTGATCTCATGACATCCCTTCAAAGACAGATGGTCTTGAATCACAGGGCTTTAGTAACCTTAAAACTCAAAGTTTCCCAAGTACGTTTTTTGCCCAGAAGTCACAGATATTGGCTTTGTCTTGCTTTCTTGTAATAAAGCATATAATGTATAGAGGAATAGAGCAAAATCTTTGCTAGCCTAGCTCTCAGTACCCATGTTAAAACATCAGCTTAGCCAAAAGTATTTACTAGCTGACACTGGAAGTTTGAGAGTGTTTGAAGTTTGAGTGGTGAGGGTCTTATTTGGGACTTGCAGAGATTTATTACAGTGCAATTGTCAGTAATGCTGCTGGTTATTTGAGTCTGTCCCTAGTGAAGGAAACGGGGAAAAACCAGCCCAGCTAAACAGATATGTAAAAGGAAAATGTAATATCGTTTTAGGGAATCAGTTGAAACAAGTGACATTATGAGAAAAAATGAGAGCTGGGCACATCCAGAGCTCAGCAACATTTGCCTAAGCTTGAAAAATCACTTTTTTTATGAAGCAAGAACAGCAAGACACTGAATGCATACCAAATGTTGGGGAAATGTGAAAAATGACAAAATCTTTCACTCAGAGATGTGCTACAGATAGAGTGAAGGTTTTACAGCTGCCTCATCACCTACTTAGAAGCAGCCAAGCTTTCCCTCCTGCGAGCCTGGCTCAGGCAGCTTCTCCACACCCTACACGAACAAGATTGATGGTGTTCTGATCCCAGGCAGCCAATTTCAGTCTCTCAAGAAATAATCCACTACACTGACAGATGAGTGGAATTTGACATGATGTTCACCTCGAAAATTCAGATTGTGCTGCACCTGGGAAGTACCAGCTACTGAGTGTCCTTTAGGGAAACTGTTAGGTATTTTGGACAATTTCTGCTGTCACAACAGAAAATCAAGACAGTGTTTTTTATAAGGCCAAGAATTTTCAGTCTGCCAACTGAATGTGAAAGGTTGTACATAAAAGGGATGGAAATATGTTAACTAGCAAACTGAGTATTTTAATGTATTCAACTGCAGTCCCTGAGCACACCCTATTTTTCATACTTATAATATTAGGAATGCGTCGTTTACTTTTGGTTAGTCACTGTGTAAGTAAGATTAAAATGTTCAGCCAAATAAACGTGAATAAAAATGGATGCAGATGAGCCGGGATATAATTTCAGTAATTTAATATTTGGTATATGAAACTTCAACTTATTGAATCACGACAAATATAGCTGTAATCAATAGCATGCTCAGCATATCTTTTCTTTCAGTTTGTGGTCTTCCATAGGTAACGAGATGCTCTAAAATAAGAGAATTTGAGCAGTTCAACTCGATTGTGGGGCCACTGTGGTACAGGATAATTAAAAAGGCAGGTTTCACCCCATCTTGTGCTTCTCATACTTGATGAATAGAAGAGTCTCACTGAGCACAGGAAGGTGCAGGTAAAAGATAAAATCCTCTTGGTGTGTATTTAGCATAATAAACTTGAAATGAACTCAGTGGATTAGCACAGTGAATGTATTCATCTGGACTACTGCAGTAATCCAGTTTTGAAACTCTGGAAATCAAGGGCAATATATAAAAATGTTAGTTTATCATCAGAGATTTCTGAACTTGTTCTTCTTTTTTTTTTTTCCCCTGAAACTTTCTTAAGTGTCTGAATGGGCTGAGCTAGATGTCCACGCACTGTGCAATCACAAAAGCTTAAAGCCTCCTTTTAGTGTAGTATAATTTTTCATTTTTGTAATTCAGTACTTCTTTATTCAGTTAGATGGCTTAGCAGAAGGTATGAACCTGGAAACAAATGTCATAAACAGCTCTACCTGACAGTGTTTTTGATTGACTGTAGCTTTATTTTCTGTGAAACATTGGCAGGTGGGCATAGGTAGTAAGGGCATGGTGAATATTGCTTGCTTATAAGATGAACGATGCTATGTTATTTGTGCTTGTTCATTAATTCTTCCTTGTCTCATTAACATGCTGAGAAGTTTGAATGCTGTTGTTTAGTACCCTTAAGTATTGGTGCCTTTTCCTTTTGACTTGGATGGGTGAGGAGGAGGAGACTTGAGAGTAAACTGGCAGAACACCATTGCAGTGTAATTCCCCTTGGGTAATATACATGGCTTTCTGCAGGTTTTTTATGACAATATTTCATTTTCATGAAAATCATGTTAGGCAGAGGATGTGTGAAAGCATTCACAGGAAATAACTTTATGTGGAAACAAATCTCCATCTTTTTTCCAAGCATGTCATTTCTGTGTGATTTAAGAAGAAACAGTGGTAATGAAAAGATTTCCACACTGGCTCTTAGACTCTAAGATACACAGAGTTGTAGAGCTGTTAAATTGGCCTGAGGGTTAAAGTGGACAGGTTGTGATTTGCAGAGTTATCTGAGTGCCTGTGATAGTTCATTGATCATCTGATTGACAGGATTGACCCTGCCCAGAGGTAGGAAGTAGATGCTGGCATTTGGTGAGACAGCAAGATATCGGCAAAATACAGGATTCAAGTTTAAAAAAAAAAAAAACAAAAACCCACAATAAACAAACACCACTCTTTCAATCATGCAATTTTTGACAAAATTTTGGCTGTGTTCCATAATGAGGTATTATATGCATCAGCTATTTAATCACAGTGCACAACATTGGCCATGTGTTCCTTTTGAAAAGACATAGGATTCACCTGTAAGTTTGTGCAAAATGAATTAGGTACACGTTAAGTTAATCTTGTACACAGTGTAAAGATGTGAGACAGACACAAGCAGAAACATGTACCTACTGTAGCAAATATGTCAATTAAAAATAGGCCTATTCAGAGGAAAAAATCATGGAGAGAATCAAGGCTGGAATTTTATGATGCTAAACATAAAGTGCCTTTTATTGTGACAGTAGTTAATGATGTGCCCATTAAAAATCATCTCAAGAAATGTTTCTCTGTACTTCATCTCACGAGGTGGAAAAATCGGTCTCAAAGCAATTCTGTACAAACTAACAAGGAACATCAACCAAAGGATGCTCTGAGCATGTTTCTCAGTAGACAGCATTTTGCAGAAAGTGGAGTCTGTGGCTGTGAGCAAAAAATGTCTTAGTTCTGATCTTGGCCTTCCCACTGATTTTTATAGCCTTGGGGGAAATTGCATATTTTCACATTTCAAAAGGTCTGCTGTATTCATACGCCCCATATATGTGGCTATTCAGTTTAAAACAGACTGGGAAGAATGTTGGTTTGGATCTAACTCCTCGGAAAAGTGTAAATAAAATGTGTTGTTACTTTGTAGAACAATTGAGATTTAGAAGGTGAATTCAACAGGATTTTTGCTCCTCGTATTGATAGAAGCAAGTCTGGGACCAGGTAGTTAATATGTAAAAGTATGCAGTTTCTCTGATTACCAAGAATTGTGTTTCATTAATCACATGGTGTGAATGCAAACTGTTGCCTTCAGTACACAACGTCCAAATTGCCATGGGGCAACATAGCCAGTGTCCAGCAGATCTTGTCGTGGGCATCAAAGGTGACAAGTAGTGTTTCTTGCTGTATTAATAAAAATGAACAAATTTTTAAGCCCTAAGGTCTGATTCGGTTTTCACTTACACCAGAAATGCACAGGGAGCACAACAGTGTCCTGGTTTGTTCATGATCAGAAAAACCTGCTCGTAATGAGCTGTTCCAGTCACTCACTGGAAATCATCTCTCTTGTGATGCCTTTGTTATACACACCTGGCCTTCACAGGCTGTTTTTGAGAATGTGAAGCTACCAACTGCTAAGTAAAGAAATCCAAGTTGGAGGTACCTACTGTGTTCCTGGTCACATAAAAAATATGTGTGTGTATGTGGGCATGTATTTTGTGTGGACAGAGAACTGATGTAACAACTCAACACTTAAGGATGATGTAGGGTTTCTAAGCAGCATGATAGCAATGAACTGCCTGCTGTGCTTGTGTGATGCACTTGTTTATAGCAGCAGACCTTATCAGAAGTATTGTACCCTGTAATCTAGGGGGTTTTATGTGGGTTTTTTTGTTTGTTTGTTTTGTTTCGTTTTGTTTTCTGAGAAATCAAACCTCCAAAACAAAACTGGCATGGCTACAGGGTGTGCTTGCAGGCAGTTAGCTGTGGGGTTTTGGGGGGGTTTGTAAGCTGTTATTTAAGACACAGAAGCCCTTTGAAGTAAAGGGGGAAAAGTGTAGGTAGGTAGTGCCAGGGAGCAGCCAGAGCTCATGGGATGGTCAAAGGCAGGAGGAGAAGGGAGTGCAGCTGTGAGGCTCTCAGCAATTTTGCAGGTGGAGGAAAGCTGTCACCAGTCATGCTGCTGGATGTGATGCCTTGTTACTTCTGATCCAGGGAGATGAAGCAACCTGAGGGGGAGCAGGTGTTGCAGCTCAATGGACTGTGAAGAGCAGCATGGCCAAGGTGTGCAGTGGGGCACTGAGCAACTGCTGTGCCCAGCAAGGCTCTATGGGAGCTGCTGGAGGAAGGGCTGCATTCCCTGTGATCACCCTCGCAGCACACCTGGTGCAAAAGAGCAATGGCAGGGTGCTCATGGTGATATTTGGAGAGATGTTATGTGCCTCCCTCATGTGTGGTTCACACGGGCAGTGCCAGTGCCCTGGTTCTGTCCCCTTGCTCTGCCTTTTCCTGCTGGCCATGCTCCCGTCCCCATCCTGTTCCACTTCAGCTGTCCCTAAGGCCCCTCTGCAGGCAGACACTCAGGCAGGTGCAAAGCACATCCCTCTTGGTGTGACAGAAGCTGTTCTAGGGAAATAGGGATCAAAAATCACCTCTTGCTGCACTGGCCTCGGAAGCACCTTCTGCTCCCACCCCCTGTGCTGAGCCTCCAGCTCCAAGTGCAGCCCTGGGGCCTGGGTGAGTCATGCAGGGGCTATTTGGAGCTCGCTGTCATGGCATTGAAGATTGTGGGGATTCATACTATGGTGGTGAAGTCCCAAGGAAAATTTGGCACCTACAAATATAAGCCCCAAAAGCAAACTGTGTTGCTCTGTGCTGAAGTATTTCTGCTGATAGCATCAGAAACCCGCCTTTAATGATTAGCCTATTTTATCCAAGACTCATTTATATTTTAAAAGGCAATATCCAAGTGCATTTCCTCATAAGACAGATGTGTTTTCTCCCATTAAGTTTCATATTGTTTTATCCTATCTTGTCTATAATCTTCGTGGTTTCCTTCTGAATGTTTTTGTTTCCGCTATGTTGTGAAACTAAGCTTTGCTGTGAGCAAGATTTATTTTCCTGGTGGGATTCAGCATTTTTTGCTGTTTTCAGATGCTCTATGCAGATTCTCTCCAGCTAAACTTATTCTTTTGCATGGGAGTGATGCTGGAGATTTCTGTTCGTGGAGCCCTAGGTAGGGACCACAAGGGCTGCAGCGCCACTGGATTCTAAATTTATGAGACTCAGTCAGTGATGCACAGTGGGGAATTGGGGGTGTAAATTAAGCTGAATGGAGTTGCAAAGCCCAATGTATGTATCTGTGACTCATATTTCTACGCTCTATTTAGAAGATTGTTTTCTGACATCTCTCTCTCACCTTCTATATCTGTTTTGGAATAGCAGTTTTTCCTTTTTCCTTCACAGTGGGTAAAGAAACCAGTCCCTGCCCTTCTTGAAAGGTCAATTCAGTGACAGCAGGTGCAGGATCACTGTTGCTGTCATGCTAATCAATAACTGTGTCCTAGTATTCCATTGTAATCCTTATATTACTTTGAGAGAACAGCTTCGCTTGGGAACTGAACTGATGGCAGGAATGGAGGATTTGAGCAGTTTTTGGATGATGTGAAAATGATTCCTTGAGAATCACCAGGTGAAGTGCAGTACACAGCCAATCTGTTATCTGAGGTGGGTGCTCTTGTTGTGGTGTCTTGTCTTTGAGCTACAAGGTGAATAACCTGCTTTCCACGAGCAGCTCCCCCCAGCCACATGTGCTGGGTGCTTCTTGAAATTGTGCATAAATATTTCTTCCATGAGCAGTGAAGTTTTAGTGTATATCATGCACCTTAACTCTCACTAAATGAATAGGCAATTAAACCCCAGCTTAAGTAGTGATCCTTGTCTCTTGATTACTAGGGGAGCTGTTGGTTCAGATCAAAGAATGCTTTTAATTCATCCTCTTGCATAATCCAAAGCTCCTACTGGATTAATTTTGTTTTCTGTAAATGACAAATCTGAATCAAGAGCCTTCATTGTGAACCTTTTAAAACATGATGAGCAAAATACACTTTGCAGTTAAATTGTGTGAAAGTTATATTAATGAAATGAAGAACTTGATTGGAAAACTCCTGTGAGCATACATGTCAGTCTGTTGGAAAATGGGGAACCTGGGGTTGTGATTTTCTATGCTGTAAATAATGTCAGCAGCCAAAGGCTCTATAGATCAGCCTGAGTGCAGGCAAGAGCCTCAGGATCTAAACTGCACACACTCTGATAAAACTTTCTATTATTTTTTTTGGTGTCCTCATTAATGCTCTCCAAAACTGCTGTTAAATATTTCTGGCAAGCAAGGCTTCAGTGTAATTGTACTGTGTTGTTCAGGATTTATTAATTATAATCTTTTCTTGCAGAGTCTATTTATATTTGATCATGACATTAATTGGTTGCCAAAACAAACTAGAGTTAATGGTGTTTAATTAAGTGGCTGGGAGCAAGCAAGGACAGTTTATTTGGAAAATCGGTTTCATTGATTTATATGTTTGTTTCTTAAAAGAACATGCACAAATGAAAGGAACCTTTTGGTTAACACCTCTTTCCCTACATGCTGCCCAGGAACCACCAATAACACAACTGTGGCTTTGAACAGATTCAAGAGTTGAGAAGTATCTCTAGTGTATATGTTTGCCTAGATAAACGTAGTAGGAAGTAAATGTTCACATTCTGAATCATTCTGAATTTAAATAAAACCTAAAACCATATGGAAATGAGATCAAATAATACTGAAAATAGAAGTAGGGTGTTCAGAACACTGTATTTTGAAAAATGCATCTCTCGTCTGGCTAAAGGTGCTGTGGGTAAGGAGGGTATGGTAAAACACTAAAATATGACAAGGCAAATACCTCCTATAATTTTATTAATACAGTATATCATTGTATTTCTATGATATAATAATTTCTATGTTTTCCATCATATGTTTCAAAATTGACTAATTTTACAGTTCAGAAGCTCTTGAACTTCTGTTTCCTGTTTTAATATTAAAATTGGAACTGAGTCAAAAGTTCTGAGGACTTAACATCCAGGGTCTTTCTGTTTTGGTCAGTGGTTTCACTGTTTGTTTTGTTTAGTGTTTTTTTTAATGGAGAATCAGTTTCCTAAGTTGAAACCGTGATTGAAAAAGTAGTTTGATATCTTTATGCCTTACTTTTGCCCTGATATTCCTCATTGGCTGTGTAAGGTATCGGTAGCTACCCAAAACAATTCATCAAAATCCTGTGTGAAAGTTTAACTTTAGATCTGCCAGTGGCTGTTTCTTTCCCAAGGGGAATCAAGACCTCACAGACTTCAAATCTGAAACCAATGTGAACATGAGGAAGGTCCTGTGTGTCCTTCTGGCTGGTACCAGCTCTTGTTTTGGTTTAGAGTAGCACTGAAATGAAAGAAAGTCTAGTATTTACAGAAGTTGCCTTTTTTTTTTTTTTTTGACAAGGATACAGCTTTTATTAAACAGCAGAGATCTGGGGGTGGGGAAATCTTGCTTAAATCATAAGCTATCAGGGCTACACTACCACTGTTTACTGTGACTATCATTAGTTCATTAAATCCCTCTTTTTGGTTACTTGCATGGGAGACTTTCAAATTTGGGGAGTCAGTCAGCCTGAAGTTGCTATTGTGTGTTAAACAAAAAAAAAGGGATGAGTTGAAGCTAACAGAGGTTTTTGAGTTTGCAGTTGGTTTCAGTGTGCCAGGGCAGAATCTGACAGAGAATGACTGTCTAAGCCAGCTCCCACATCTGTAGTATAATTATTTCTGTAGTAATATCCTCTTTTTGTGACGTTTTAAAATGCAGCATTTTTGGTCCCTTAGGTAATTAGAAACTGTCTTTCCACGGCTGAAATCTCAGCGCTTTCTCCATCAAGTCAGCTGCCTGGGTGGTGTTTATCTTAACCTTGTTTTGAGTTTCTCCAACAAATAGATGACTCCTTTAGTTCTAATTTAGTTTCTCTTGGTATTTCTATTATCTCTTTCTAGTTGACAGGAAAGGAAATCAGATGTGCATCGAATGAAACCATTTGTCATGGATTAGTGCATGCAAATGCCTTGATAACAGCAGTAGACCAAAGCTGTGAGTGTCTGAGTGCTGACTTAGGAAGAGAAAATTAACAAGGCCAAACCACCACTGATAGCTGTCCCTAAATGAGATTATTAATGCCTAGGAGCAAGACGAGGCTTTTCTGTGCCCTCCCTTGACATTTGTCCCCGTACTGAAATCTTTAGACATTAGGGAAATGGATGGGGAAGTGTCCATGGGAGTTCATGGCTTTCCCAGGACTACACACCAACAGGATCTTCCCTCTGTCCAATAAAACCTGTCTGTATGCCCAGCAGAGGGGAGGGATGGGGGCTCATAGCTGGCCAAAAGAGAAAATCATAAATGATCCTCCAGCGTGTGTATCCCTATCACAGCACACTGGGAGTCAGGAGAGCTGCCAGGCAGGATACTTAAACGAATCCTCTTGAGGAGGAATGTATCTTCCTCAGTGTCTTCTTTGGAAATGTTTTGCATTTTCCTCTTTCCCCGAGGGCAGAATTGGGTAATTGTTTAATGCTGATCTCCTACTGTTGATAACAGGCTGAATTGAATGAGTTGACAGCAGTTTTTAGATATTTATCTCATGCTTGTCGTTGTTACTCCAGTTCCTTTATGAGCCTGGACTCTTTTCAGTCCTAAAAGGTGAGCTCTGCGGAGTTCCCCACTCAAAGGATGGTGTGAGGAAGAGCTGAAACACAGTTGTAGGAAGGGAATTTTGAGACCCCCTGAGTGGGAGGAGACTGTGAACAGTGAGCATCCTGAGCACATTGTATTTCTAACCATCCCAAACCACCCTTGGGAGATCACCAAACACAGGTGCTGTAATTCAGTGTAAGGTCCACAACCTAGGCAGATAACCTGCTGTTTTCTGTAGGTTTTCACCCTGTTTCAATCTCTTTTTTTTTTTCCTCCCCTTAACTGTTTTGTGTATTTCTAGATTTGTCTCCTTTCCTTTATATCAGTTTCCTTTATTTTCTCTAAATCTTCCTTTATGTAAGCTCTTATGGCTCTCAATTTTGGAAAAGGCTCTCTGAACTTCCTCCTCTTAGTCAATGCACCTTGATGTGATGTTTAAACAACAAAATTCCACTTGATTTCATCCCAACTAGAACACCAGTGATATTTTAATGAAGTAAATAGTTTAAAACATTTCTATTTAGAAAGAATCAAAATGTAGCTATTTCACCAAAACATTTGAAATGCTAAAATACATCTACTTCCTGATGGTGACACCACAGTTAAAGTGTTTTCTAAGAAAAATCGGGAAAAATATAATTTATAACCTTTTTCACTCATAGGAAATACTGTTGATCAGAATATTCCAATGGAAAAAATTTCACAGCTACTTTGTGCCTGTCTCTACAGAGTGTATGCAAGGCAATATTACTATCATAGTGGTTTTTTGTTTTCTTACTTCCTCCCCCTCTGCTTTTATGCTTTGATTTTGTGTATTTGTATTGGAACCAAACCTTCATCCCTTATATCCCCCCAAAATTTCTCCCTGTTTCCATGCTGCACTGTAGTCAAGACCCCTTGCTGAGGTCATGATGTTACCACAGACACAAGCAGGTTGGTCAGACAGGGTGATGCAGACTCTGGAAAGCAAATTCTTGACTGAGCAGGACCAGTTCTGAAAATGAACAAATGCTGGTGATAAAAATAGGTGCAAATTAAAGGGAATGGGATTCTGCTTCAGTTGTAAATTATCTGATGGCTTCCTCTAGTAAAAGAGTTCCCTGACTTTTTAGAGTGCACTTAATTGGCTGTGAACTGCCTGTTGCTGCAGCATTTAGTGGTGATGTACCTTCTATGAGCAGGGTGGTATCGAGCAGTTCTTTGTACCAGTCCTAATCCTCTGAGGTTCAGGCTGTGCAAGTCCCCCCTAAACCCTGTTCTTATGTAAGACAAATTCTTTCCTATGTTCCTTTTTTGTTTTCTAGTCTATCAAAGGAAAAGGTGTAATCTGTAGTGTCTAGAGATGGAAACAAGCTACAAAGCAGTATCACATTTACACTGAAGTCCTTCTGAGGAGGATCGTATGTCTTTAGTATGCTGCTCCCTACATCTGAGGGGCTGTGTTCTTTAACAGGTGAGAAGAGATTATCCCTTAGTCCTGACAGAATCTGTGAATCAAAATCTGTTAGGAGAAAAACTCATACAGAGTTTAAAATGCAAACCTGCTTTTAAATGTAACTATAGCAAAATAGTTTTCTCTGAATAACACAGTATATGAATTAGTATCTTAAGATTCAGAGATCTTACTGTAAACTGTGTCCTGTCTGATTTTCAGGTGCTTTAAAGTCCAGATTTTATATAGGAACCCAACAAAGATATGAACAAAACTCAAATATGCCTTTATCAGGAGAGATTATTCCATGTTCTGATGGAACATACAGGTCTCAGAACATCATCATTGCTATACAGACAGAATAGTTTTAGGGGACCCAACCAACAGTGGCCTTTCTGTTTGGTCCTTTTCTTTCTCTTTCTGGTCGACTCAGGGACAGTCGATCCCCTGTGCAGCATCCAGCACTGGAACAGACCATCTGAGAGAGCAGATCTCCACCATGATCATTTTTATGGCAGCTGAGATGTAAACAAATGAGGGTTTGTTACTCTGTTCCTAACTTGGTCTCTCTAAGTGAGAGGGTGGCTGCCAGACACTGTCCTCCCAGCTCGTACCCAGAGCAGGCATCCCATCCCTGGTGCTCTGTCCTTGGCATGGCTTGATGTGCAAGTGCAAGTGTTGCTGTGAGCTGGGTGATGGATCATGGAGCCTCTCAGCTCCCTCTTTTCATGGAATCAAGTGCTTTGCTGTAAGCCAACTTCACACTGGCTTAGCTTCCATGGTGGTTAAGCTGTAATCTATCAGACTGCCCTGGCTGGGAGGTGTAAAGAGCCTTCAGTTCACTTACTGCTGCTCAACTGACAAACAAGTTGTGCTGTTGCAAGGAATGTTTCCTGTGTCCAGGCTCTCAGCTGAACAGGCAGTGCAGGGTTTATTCAAATGTAGACCTTCCCACTTGTTACTTAATTGCTTCTTTTAAAAGATGAGATTGGGCTTTTCCTAGGACAAAAAGGTTCCTCTTTAATTATGTTTCTCACTTGAAGACTACACTTCCCACCAGAGTTTAGTGCTGTGTTTCCAATCCTTCACAGGCAGTGTAACATGGATTCTGCATAACTCAGTGCATTTTTTTGAAATGTGTCTGACTTGCAAATATTAACTGCCTGCTGCTATCTCAGTGCACTTGCAGGCCAGCTACAGCAGCATGAAAACTTTCATTTTCTATAATTGTAAAAAACCCCCACCTTAATCATAATCTCTTGCTTGCTTCTGAAGACATAAATTGCTCCAGGGAAAGACCTAGTTCTGTCCCAAAAGAGGACTGTGATCTGGGAGTCCTGAATGGAAAAAAACCTGTGAATGATGTCTTGTTTTGTCCAGTCAAAGGTGTGAGAACATGCACACACTTGGGATAGATGCTGTTAGGGTCCTGCATGTCATTCCCCACTAATGACCATTTTTGGGCTGCAGCTGTGGAAGCTGACTGCAGAAGTTTTTCTTCTCACTTGTTGGAAACTGGGAAAGGTCTTCTCCATAATTTATCTTTGTTTTGGCAGCACAGAAGCTCAGAGGTTATGTAGTTATTGACCAGTATTTTTGTTCCTTGTCAGGACTCTGTGCTTTCATAGAGGCACAGCATGAGTCCAGTGTACCAGTCCAGATGGGGGCCACCAGCTTGGACTGTGGAATCCTGGCAAGGGATCCTTTTCCAGAGGGTCCTTTTCCTCTTGTGCAATGGCAAGATGACTGAGCATCAGCTGATGCCCA
Organism: Pipra filicauda; assembly: GCF_003945595.2. NCBI lineage: Eukaryota > Metazoa > Chordata > Aves > Passeriformes > Pipridae > Pipra > Pipra filicauda. The sequence goes on along the minus strand of NW_024104798.1, from coordinate 1,843,880 downwards.
CTGCCTGGCTTGCAGAACGTATTCAGAGGCTCTTGGTAGGCTTTGGAATCAAACTAGGATTTGATTCCATCTGTACTGATAAATTAATGTGAAAAATGCTCATTGAATCTCTTGTGGAGATAAGCTTTCATGTGCTTGAGTAATTGTAGCAAATTTTCTTTTCTATTGTGACAATTGTTTGTTTATTTTTGCAGTTTGATGGAATACAGGGTAACAGTCTACACTGTGCAAAGCAGTGTTCCTTTTGTTGTGTGACTAAAGCAGTGTAAATAATATAATTCTTTTCTATGTGACAGCCAAAGCAAGATATCAAGTGTTGGTTTGGTGCAGTATTTACATTCTGAAGTTAGTTTAGAACAACTCGATTGTTCTTCTGACTAACTGGAAAAGAAAAAAAAAAGAAAACAAAATCTGAAACAATTTGACAAATTTATAAACACTGAAAGAGCAGCAAGGAGAAATCAAGATTAAATTAATAAAAAAAGTCTAGAGATTGTACTTCTTCTTTCCTTACATAGATTTAATTCAGAGTATCTCTGACCAGAAACCACGTTCTGCTGTAGAGTTGACCCTTCATCTTTCTTCCCAAAGTAGAGCTGTGGAGTTAAGATATGACTGGTAGGGAGAGTAATTTCCAATGCCTCTTCAGTTTTCCATTTCAAATAAATAACTAAGAGAGCAGGGGTGGAACATCAGGATTTTTCTCCTTCACCTGCTATGAGACAGCAAAAAGAGCCAGTCCATTGCTCTCAGTCTTCCTGGATAAGGTGCTGTTTTATGGAAGGTTGGATGGGCTTTGAGACAGCCCCTGACCCTGCCAAAAACTGAGGAGATGAACAAGACAGATCTAAAATCCCTGTCCCTGAGGCTGAGTGCACAGAGCTGTGATCTGAGCTGGTGGTGGCAGATGCTGCTCATTGAGAACTAAATGCGTGTGAAAAAGAGGCTTCAAAAAACAAAGGATGTGTATTAAAAGCACAACTTCTTGCAAAGTTTACCCTCTTTGGGTAAAAGCACACTTTGGCTGGTTTTGCTTCTCTTGCTTTCAGAAGAAAGCTGAATCACTGCCCACTAATTCTCAGCGTGGTGCAGGAGGCAAAGCCTTTCTGCCGTTGTGTTTGAACACAAGGCTTGACCTGCGGCTTCCCTTCTGCTCTGTTTGTGTTCTGGATGAGGCCAAGGCTGCACCAGCCACAGCACAGCCCTGCTCATGGCCTCTCTTCATCCATTCAGAAAGAAGCAGGAGCCCACAGAGAGGGAAAGCAAAGCTTTGACAAACCGATGTTTGTCTGCAGTGCTGTTGTGTTTTGCTGACTTCAGTCGTCTCGACCTTTGCTAATTGAATGAGCCCATTTCACTGGTCAGGGTGACAGTTATCCGAGTCAGACACCAGTACTCCTTCTCCTTTAATATACATCTGCAGCAGTTAGTTTGCTGTCCTTGAAGAAACACAGACTGAAGTATAATTTTATTTTGAGAGTTGCTTCTGGGAGTTTTTTTTACAAAGTATTAGAAATATGTTTCTTTATCTCAGTGATAGCATCTGCTTTTGTCATTTTTATGTAAACTCAGCTCTGATTTGCACAGCACCACTGTTCTCCTCTTCCAGGGAAAGCACGATTGTCTATCAGCAGTGAAGCTCTGTGCAATCTAATATTAATCATTGACTCCAGCAGTTGTTTAAACTGTATCTAATTGTGCCTTTTTCATTGCAGGTTCTTGGGAGGGTGGAGGGGATTGTAGTGGGATTCCTACCTGGATATATTTGTTTTAAAATAGTAAATGAGTTACTTAGAATAAATGAGTTGAGGGTTATGTGTCAGGAGACCTTTACTGAAATATGTAAACTTGTAACAAAAAACCAAACCAAACCCCCCCAAAATAAGCAAACCACACATAAAACAAAGAAAAAAACCCAAAAAAAACAAACAAAAAAAACCAAACTCCAAAGAACCACAACAAACTTCTGATGGGAACAACCAGTTTTAGCAGGATCCAAATGTTGGTAAAACAGAATGAGAGGTTGAGTGATGGAGTAGCTTTGGTAACCAGCTGGGGCCAACCCACCCCACCAAGGTTTGTTATTTCTTCAGCAGCACAAAGCACAAACCTCTTTCCAAAGCTTTGTGATTTTTGTAGAAGGCCCATCCCAGTTCTGTGTGATGGCTTTTCATGTTGTTACCCAGCTCAGTGGATGATCTGTAGCTGTCAAATCTTAGAGCCCCAAAGTTCTGCTATCAGAAATAGAATGGGATGTAAAACACTTAGGATTGGTTTTGATGGCCCTTCATGTGGAATAGAAAATGTAGATTCATTTCATAGCTGACAAAGAGCTGATTATTTATGTTTCTTAGAAAACAACTAAGAACGTCCAAGAATCTTTTTTTACCGTTATGGATGACTTTCCTTGTATTTTCACATCGTTCTTTTTGAATCATGACAAACTGAGATTAAACAACAAACAGCCCTGAGATCTGTCATTTTTTCCCAATGATTTGCATAGGATGGTGCCCATAAATTATAAAGGCAGCTACTGGATACTGTGAATGTACAAGTACTTTATTTGTGATAGAGTTTTGAGAAACATCCTGTGAATTGTATCTGTGGAAGATAAAGGTGCTATCCCATAAAAAAGGTGCTTAACATTTTCAGGATGCTAAACCACGAGGAAAGAGTGCTAATTTCTTTTTTTAGTATGAAGTTTTATGCTGGATTGTATCACTCTCTGCTCACCTCTCTTCTTATTTCTTTTAATGTTAAAAGAACAAAAATCCACCCAGTTTAGGCCATCCTCTGTCTGAAGCATCTCCTCCTTCTGTAAATGGGAAGTTTGGGAAAGACGCTATAAGAAAAGGAGGCTTAATTTTTCTCTGCTGCAAAGCCTCCTTATTTATGTCTGCTGTTATTTTATGCATTTCCTTTCATTACTCCTTGAGGAGGATAGAGGAAGGGGGCAATGTATTATCACTCAAAATCAGAATGTGTGGATATGCACATGGCCAGGCATGTCCAACCTTTTTGTTCTCTGTCGTGCAGGAATATTCACTACAAGCCTCTGTATGTAGTGCAGAGTCCCATTTTTAGTGCACAGAGCTGGTTTCATTCACTTTCTTCACATAACATTGTCCTTTCTCCTCCCTTATTTCTTGTCTGCTCAGTGTGGTCCATAGTGGGGATGTTCACAGCAGCAGCGTTTGTCACTCTCCTGGGTAACTCAGTGCCAAAAGTTTCCCGTCGACTGACCGGGTCTTGCAGTCAGTTGTTCAAATCATCACAAGGGTTTGGGGTCTGGCTGTATTCCTGCTGGTCCTGATGAAGACTGCAATGTTTTCAGTTGTGCTGTTGCTGAGAGCATCTTTCCTCATTGTACAAGTGCCAGTCTGGAATGAGATGTTTCCCCTGGGACTGTGGCTTGTCACGGACCAAAGCAGCGGGAACAGCACTGTAAGGGGCAGCAGAAAATCCCTGGTGCTGCCTTGACTGGGGAAATGGATGTTACTGCCTTCTTCAGATACTTTTTCCCACACAGAGAGAATTTCTGCAGTTCCCCAAATAGCAGTGAAAACATCTTTGTAGCTGCAGTGACAAGGTGTGGCAGTCACTGCCCTGGCCAGGGTAGCAGCGGCAACACAAAGGCAGTGCAGGAGCTCAGCATACCCTAATTTTCCTTGTTTCTTGTCCCTGCAGCCGTCAGGGCAGTCTGGCTTTGTCTGCCCTCAGGGCACAGCTCTGTCAAGCTGTGAGTGGTGAGCTGTGGACCCAGTGGAACAGACACTGTCCATGTCTCCTGCAAAGGCAAAGCCCCACTGACCTCAGGGATGACAAGGTGCCATCACAGGTATTCCTTTAGGTTATATGCACTCACTCCATGGACTGGAAACACTTCTCAAATTCCCTGTGGTTTTGTTTTTTTTTTTTTTTAATCTGCCTCCCCTCACCCCAATAAGGAAGCTATCCAGTTATCCAATTCTAATGTTTTTGGTTTTACTTTCTGTGTTCTGGTGGCCACAGCTAGGCAGACCTCCCAGGGATCATGTTGTCTAAATGAAACACTTAAAATCATAAAGGACAGATGTATGAAACCTGAGAACAGTATCAATTATCCTGCCTTTTTTCATCTCTAGAAATGTTTTTCTTATTATATTTTGAATTAGGATTCCTGTAACAAATTCTAAAATATAGATATCGACTCAAGTGCAGAAACTGCCCAAAGTGTCATTAAGTCCACTATGACTGTTTCTGTCAATATTTAATATTTGGGTAAGTGCAATTCATGCTGTAAACAAAGCCATGGTAAATTGGGGGAAGGTAGTGCTTGTATGTCCAGAACTCAGCTTTACATCCATAGCCTTACTATAAGCCAATTAATTTCCTGCTTCGCTTTTCCCACGTTCATATGGATTCCTCCCATGGAGGTTTCAGGCACTATACCCTTCTGTATGTGTGGTAAGATTAAGAAGCTTCAAATCCATAAAATCAATCCACTTGGTGATCTTCTGATAAATAACGCCTGAGTTTATAGTTTTTTCAGCTTTGTAATTCGGATTTACAGCTGTTTGGCCGCCTTGGCGGGCAGAGGGGTAAATCTCCTGCCCTCGGGAGCTTCCAGCTTGGCAGCACCTCTCCTGTGTGTGATGCTCAGAGCCTGGCAGAGAGAGGATGCTCCTGTCCTCCCCAGGAGAGACCAATGATTCCCTGCTCCTGGTAGTTGGCTGTGACTGGGGATTTGAGGTAGTAACAGGTTTTCTTTACAATAAGCATGCCAAACATTTTGGTTCCATCACACTTCTGGCAGTGATAGATATATTAATTAGCATTTTTATGGCATAATAGTCTATAGCCTTAAAATGTCAAATTGTGAGCACATTTGTAGATTAGGTTTAACTATTAGTGCTTTTCCAGGAATTTATATGTAGATATGTATTATTTCTTTAATAGCAATATTAAATCATTGTAGTTGAAGAGTTATACATCTGTTCTTTATTCATTTTTCCCCTTCCACCAGAAACATGCAGACATCACAGCATCTTGCCCAGCTGTCAGTATTTGAAGAATTTGAAGATATTTTCTCTTTTTAAGTCTCTTATGTAGTTTTATAATATGGAGGAGTGGAGGATGTAAAGGTTTCATCAGTATGATTTCCCCTAACTTAATTTATATTTCTTAATTTTTCAAGGAGGGAAACTTCCATACCTGTCAGGAGAAAAAAAAGAGGTAGACTATGAAACATTGTCCTTAATGGCAGCAATGAAAGTGTTCTGTGATTTGGGATGTTAGAGCAAGTCTGCTGGGAAATGGATTAGTAGGCCAGGAGAGGGTATTGTGATCAAAATGCATAGTAAATTAATTTACCTCACACTCCTGCAATTTATCACATAGGTATCACCTCTACACGTGTAAAGATATATGAGTATGGATGTGATATTGCTCTAGTGCTTATAACTTATTCCTGGACCTAAATAATTTAACACTCCTGCTTTAACCTTATTGAAATATTAAAACTCTGCCATTCCTTAGATTTGCCTTTGTTACAACTGTTACATTACATTTTTGTGTCATTATGACACCGGTTCATAATTGCAGCCCAGACAGGTCTTTGGCTGTTTGAATAGAGAGCAAAGCTGGTTTTGGCTGGTAAATGCTAAGCAATTTCTTGATGAACAAGGACACACTTCATAAAGAAGGAGGAATGACAGATTCACTGACATCAGGAGCCTTTTTTAAAAGAAGGTTTTCATTTGCTCACTCTTGCAACTTTTGGCTTGCAGTCATTTCCCATCTCTAGAGCAGTTCTGAGTGGTTTTTCAAGTTGCTGTAGTTATGCTGCTCAATTAGACTTGGCTGGTAAACAGTTCATTAAAAATATCTACTTCAAAGCAAGATGAAAGAAGTCTGTCAGAGGTTTTGATGGAGAATGGAACAAAATAAAGATCCATCTATTGTTGAAGGGCCTCTAGGTCGGGAAGTGGAGGTGGTGCAGCGAAGTTGAGCATGGGAAATTCACAGTTATGCCCTGGCCTGAATTAGAGGGGGGAAGACTTTTCCTTTTCCACTCTTGTGCCAGGGTAGTGCCCTGACAAGGGGCTCTGCTCTCTCTGTGCCTTTGACCAAAAACTGGCTCGTTCTTTAGCACCTCTTTCCCGTCAGACTGGCTGCCAAGTGACTCTCCTCCTCAAAGTTTAAGCTGTACAGGGGATGTGCTACCAGGTGACAAAAAGATTTCCTAAATAACAGTCACAATTAGCTTAGGGACTGTGCTCAGTTCAGTTAAAGTGAGCTGATCCCTGTTGCTCCTGGAGCTGGCAGGTAGAATGCTGCAGAGGAAAGGGTCTGCTCTTCTTCTGCCATCCCACAGCCTCTTTCCAATGATTCCTTGACTCCTGTTTGCAGAACCCACAACTTCTTCAGCTGGAATCCCTTTATTGCCTGCGTTCCTCTAATTAATTGCTTATCTCCAGGTCTTTTAAAAATCTGTTAATTGGTGTATGTAGCTGTCTGTTTCCCCTAAAGTCTGAAACCATTTTATGTACATCTTATCTAAGTGTACAATCAGCTAAATTAATACTAATTACAGTTTCCAAGGCTCTCTTGATTTCATTTTCTGAAGAGAGAAAAGTTTTCTTTATGGTTATTTATGGGTAGAGGTCATGAATATCTCCGTATTAATCTTTTTTGATTGCTAACACCTGATAACTCAGATTGCTTCTTCCTACAGTATTTTTTGTTCAATTAATTTACTTTTACTGCTGGATCTAACACACATGCTGCTGTAGTAAATCACCTGCTAATGAAAGTACATCTCTTTAAATCAGTTCAGACCTGCCTTGTTAGACTTCCCCTTGAGGAAAAATGTGTACCTGAAAACACTTACAGAAAATTCAAATAAAAACCCAGTTACTCAGATATTTCATTTTATCTGAAGTTTTTGGAGTGAAACATTGTCACCTTTAACTTTTTTGAGATGTTGACATCAACATGAGTGGTTCTGACCATCCTCTGTATATTTTTTTAAGTGTATTTTTTTAGCATAGAATTATTAGTGTTTCCTGTAGGTTTTTGTTTATTTAAGTCACAGACCTCAGAAACGGCACTAACAGTGTGAAAATACAACACATCAGGTATCAGGGCAGCAGAACAAGGCAGATTCCATCACCTGGGATTGGCTGCAGGGAAGTCTGTGGGAAAACAAACAAAACCATGAAGGTGGCACTGTTTCCAGAAGATCAAGGAGTGATGAGGTGGTGTAAACATTGGAACTCAGACTACAAAACTGGCAAGAAAAAGGTGATAGAAGAAGTTGCTAGTCTTGTGTAAGGGTAAATCCTTCCCAAACAAGCAATTGGCTCTCGGTTGAGTTTTCATCCCAGTGTTACTCCATGAGCAGGATGGAGTAGGTACCAAGTAAGACCACGATGATTCAATGGCATTTTAACAGCACTACCCAAAAGACTTAGGGCAGTAGGTAACTGTGTTCTAGGGTTATAGATAAAAGCACCTTTGGGCCCTCTACGAAATGAAATTCATTGATGGCTCCTGTGAGGGATTTCAGGTGAGCCAAGTGACTCATCAGAGAAAGGAGTAAATGCTTAATCAGGACATTTCGTCTTAACCAGGGCAAAATTAATCTCTTCCACTGAGGTAGAAAATTTGTTATGACAGCTTTTGTTCAGGTCCGTGAGAGTGAGTGGTGTGTAACTGGGTCTGCAGGTGACAGAGGTTTTTGGGCAGTCAAAAGGGAGGAAGGGTGTAGTGATCATAAATGGAGTCCAAAGCAAGAGAAGCACTTTGCAATGTGTCAGTCTATTCATAAACCAAGAGTATTCTAGGATTCAAAAAAACTGGTGATGCTTGCACTAAAATCTGCACCTGTTTCCCTGGTGTCCATGACATCTGGCTTTTAAGTCTGATACAATATAGCTAGAACAAAATTCTTCTCTTATCACAGCTGTAGCAGGACTCCTCATTGTGTCAAATCTCAGTTTTCTGTACTGTCCACTGAGAATATTTTCATCCTGCCTGTAACAAAAGTGTCATGCTGGCCGTGTCTGAATCATGCTGCATGAACCATCTAAGATGCAATCATTGAAGTTTAGATGTGCAACCAGAAGTCTTATTAAGGCTCTTGTTTCATACCCTGATTATTTCCACCTTCATTTTTTTGTTCTTCATAAGTTTTGTTACACTGTGCTAGTGTCTATCTGCAATCATGAGGCAAAGAGTGTCCTTAGCCTGTACCTTGTCTTCCCTCTGTCCTGGTGTCCCCTTTGCTATTGCATCAATTGTAAACTATCTGTTTTGATTTTTTTTTTAAATATCATTGTAGGTCTATTCCCAGCAGTTTTATTTCCTGTTTATTGTGTTGAACTTGCTTTCGTGGGTACCTTCCATTGTGCAGCTTTTTGTGTTGTTCATTCCCACAGTACTTTCTGTACCCTTTCAAAGCACCAAGCCTTTTGGTATTGGGGTAATGGATTAGATGTAGCAATTGGTCTGATATTCTGTAATAATTTCTCTATAACTGTATAAAGATAGACTTTCTTTAGATATCTATCTTTAACGATCTGTACTAAGGACAACAGATAAATTAGTCTTAAACTCAGGTGACTGTACCTGATATATGAAGGCATGTCCTGGGACTTAGTGGTTTGGGTACCCAAGCACAGGCTTGTACTTATCGAGGTTTTCAGCCACAATAAGTTTTCACAGAGCCACAGAGTTTTCAGGCATTTAGTTTAAAGGATCCAGTTGCATCAGGGTTTCATTTCAGTGGGTCTTAGTTCTCTGAATATCCCCTTCCCCTAAAAAGAAGATTTTAGACATGTCCACACAATGCAAAGGAAACCAGAGGTGTCCTATTTGGAGCCTATACCAACTTAAGAGCCAACACAGGTGCATCAGAACATGCTCACTTGTATGCTGTGTTGATTTGGTATCATCAGGTGTTCAGTGTAGACTAGTTTTCAGCCATTATATCAGCTTAGGGGATTATAAAACCAAAATTCAGTGTTTTGAGCATTGCCTTAATTGCACACATTTGTTCATGTTGTTTCTCAGATTTTGTTAATAAACAGTTATCCACAATTATTAAAAGGTGTAGCTAAAATTTGATATTGGCTGACTCACTTGTGCCTGTGACCAGGCATAATATGGAGTGCCTGGGTTTATTAATCTGAACCAAATTTTACTCTCTGAAAGAAGGAAGATGTTATTAAAGTGAAGTATATGTGTATAACCAGGCTATTGCCTTACAAACTGTGGTGATAAACCTGGGGCTTAGGTACTCCTGAAAATATCCCCTATGGAGAAGGACACACATTTGTTTATAATAAGTCAGGGACTCAGAACAGGATTTCTGCTGGTGTTTTTAGCCCGTGCCCTGGCAGCAGTCAGCAAGCTCTTAATTAGCATCTAAAGCCAACATTAGGGCCTCAAGGGTGACCTTCAGTAGAGGGGAGCAATCAGACACTTTTAATTTCCTAATTACTGAGTGGGGCTAATGGATGTACGCCGACATCAATTCCACAAAAACTATTCTAGTTCCTCTTGGGTTCCTCAGACTTCTTTGTGTGTATTGATTGCATCTTTGCCCTGAAAAACATATAGGCAGTGTGAAGGAAAGCTATTTTGGCTTGAGGGGCTGTGAGATCAACACTGTCACTGTATACATAGTGATTTAAATGCAGTATTCCAAACAGAGGTCAAGGCACTGTGCCCATCTCCACTGAAATAATAGTTATTAAGTGTGCCCTGGTTTTAAGGAAATAAATGTGAAATAGGGAGTTTCCTCAGAGCTGAGAGGTTTAAATTGCTCCAGTGAATAGCAGACATAATACCACCAGTTACAAGGAGCAGCTGAGGTCGCTTGATTGCTTCTCCTGGAGAAGTGGAGACTGAGGGGAGATCTCACTGTGGTCTTCAAAATCCTCACGAGGGGCAGTGGAGGGGCAGGCACTGAGCTCTGCTCTCTGAGGACCAGTGACAGGACCCAGGGAATGGCCTGAAGCTGAGTCAGGGGAGGTTTAAGTTGGATAGTAGAAAAAGGTTCTTCACCCAGAGAGTGGTCAGGCACTGAACAGGCTCCCCAGGGCAGTGGGCACAGCACCAAAACTGTCAGAGCTCCAGGAGCATTTGGACAATGCTCTCAGGCACATGGTGGGATTCTTGGAGCTGTCCTGTACAGGGCCAAGAGTTGGACTCAATGATCCTTGTGGGTCCCTTCTAACTCAGGAGAGTCTATGATCAGTAATACTTATTAAAACAACTCTCCAAAAAAAAATAAATTAATATTTTTCAATGGTTTGTACAGAGAGCATGTTCACAAGCTATCCTTTGCTCACTGTGGACTGTTTACTAAATAAAGTGACTTAGATGTAGAAGCCAGCAGGTTCTGGGGTTCAGACCTTGCTGTCAGCTGCTGCCATGGATCAGGGACCTGGTGTTGGATTCAGAAGCCACACAATGAATTATTTCCTCTGCAGCACTTGGATACAGAGTCCTTTCCTCTCTCTAGTTTTCTACACCTCTTGGTAGCATAGCTCAAGCTTGTGTAGTGACCTGAAACTAAGCAATTACTGTGCATAGAAGTACATATATTTACTGGTGTAAAATGCCAGTAACTGTGCCATATAGCAACTATGCCACTTCAGAAATTGCTCTTCTAAATCAGTTTGACATTTGATGCCTTTAATGCTTTTCACCAATTTTGCATTATGAAGAATGGTAAATAACTTCTTGGTCTTTCCATGTCATCTGCTATTTTTCAGTGTCCCTCCCCTTTATTTGTTCCCGCTGGAAATTAAGTGTTTAAATTCATTTAGTGCCCTTGATTCCCTTTGGTCCTTTTACTGGTCTCTCCCTCTCTTGTTTTTCCTACTTTGCCATTTTTAGGGTGGAGATCTTAAGTCATACTAAAAAAGAGTAAAATTTAAATACATTCCTCCTCTACTTCCCCCCCCAAACTATTATATTTCTAGCTCTTAAAGTGATAGATGTTATGGCTGAACTGTCATTTTTTTCCAACCTGACATTGTTTACCTTAGAAACAGCTTGGAGAAGGTAGAATTGACTTATGACTTCAAGTAGAATTGCATTTGTTTTGTTAACTCTTGTATCATTTAATGATTTTTTTTCCCCTTTAAAAAAAACCAACACAAAAACAACTCAAAAAAAAAATCAATTGCAATGCAGTTCAACAAATGAAAATAACAATTAATGTTGGCCTTCAAAGTGAAGCAGGGGGAGTGAATGCTGGTATTCCCTCCAGAGCCCAGTGCTATTTTTCTTCCTTTGATAATACCAACAAAGTGGAAGCAGCTTGGGCAGATTTGTGTGGGGAGGTGTAAAAACTGTGGGAGTGTGGAAACAGCAAAATAAATTTATCTTCATCCCACTACAGTGTGTCATTGCAGCTGTTTATTTCAGTAGTTGTTCCACATAAAATTCCAAAGCTTCTCCAGTGCCTCAAAGTGGCTGCAGCACAGGGGTGTTTTCAGGTAACAGGAACAGTGAGTCTGATCACTGCCCGTATTGCCACATGTGCCCCAGACAGATGCAGGTCCTGCTGCTTCATCAGCACACAAAAATCTACTGCCAGGAGCTGTGCCTGTAAACAGCAAAAAATGTGAAACCCTCTGAGGAGGAGCTTGAGGTCAGAGGATGCTCTTGCCTCACAGATTTGGAAACCCACATCCTGTGTTTTTTTTTTTCCCCGTGTCATTGCTGAAGGGAACATTGGGACAAATGTTGAAAAGGATTCCCCTGTTTCTCAGCTGTCTTCTCCCTCTCACTGGGAAAGTGCCACAGTGAGTCACTTTTAAAGGCAAGAGGTGACTCCAGTAGTGTTGCTGCTTCTATTGACTGTATACAGGGAGAGCTCCAGCATCTCTGCCTCTGCAGGGTTGTGTGTTTTGGCTCTGATGTAAATTAAAGCCGTTATCTCTTCCCCAGGTCTCCAAGGGCACCTGGGAGTTGTTGCATTGGAAAGCAACCTCACCATCTGCTCCCGGCTTCTCATCATCCCTGGCCAGAGACAAACTTTTACCTGAGTTGTGACTCTGGGTAGAAAGGGGAGAGGAGACTTTGGACAATTAAATACATGTTCTTTGGTATTTATTAAAACATAGTAACTCTCATATTTAAATAGAAAAATAACTGTTGCAAATACAGTTTTTTCCCCTAAAGTTCAGCTGCTGCTATATGTAGTTCTGGTGCTCCTATACTTAGAAATGCTTAACATAAATTATGACCTAATTAACATTTGCATGGTAATCTAGACTTCCTACAGCTTATTCTGCTAATTAACACATGACAAATGATCAGGAATTAATATTTCATTGAAACATAACTTGTCCAAGAAAGCCCATTAATGCTGTGGAGAACATTTCATTTCCTTATAGTTTTATAGCTGAAAAGTGTTAAGACTATTATATAATTTTGTAATTAAAATTATTTTTATTAGAAAAATTGCTGTAATAACAATGAGTGCAGGTGTTTTAATTTTTTCTGAAGTTGTGTTTAAAATAGATGAATACATGTCCTGACATGATCAGCTGGGCTAATTAGGGTTAGGGGTAGTTTGGATTGCTGTCATTCCCCACTGGACTACAGTCAGCTTCCAACAGGTGTCTGTCCTCTCCTTTCCTGGGGAGATTGGTTACCTCCTTGAAGGATATGAAGGTCTGAACTCTAACTTCTCATCTTAAATGGATGGCAAAGTATGGCTAAAGCAGAGAGCTGAGTCTTCAGAAAAAAATAGTTCCTTTAGATCTACAGGAAAAGAGCCTGAAGACTTAAGTAAATGTGTATAGGCTAGGGATAATTAACACTTAAATAATAATTAACTACTAGCTCACACAACTAAGAAACTGAAGTTTTAAATCAAGGTTGTAATTAGGGTTACATGATCAATGCAGCACAAAAATACAATGAGGTAGTTCCTTGAGTTCACAGTGATTAAGAACTGGCCACTTTTGCCATGTCTTTTCAAGCATTCCTGTTTCTGAGCACTGCTTATCCAAAATTCGAATACAACTCCGTCTCCTTGGGCTGAAACAGTAAGTTTGATTACCCTTTAAAAAACTCCAAAAATCAAGGATAATCAAATGAAAACACATTTTCTTCTGCTGTATCTCTCTGTAAATACGCCACTTAAACAACAGATATCCTTTTGCAGGAATATAAACCTCACCTACACTGTTTGTCCATCAGACACATGTCTACAGGCACCACTTGCTCCATTTCTTTTGGATAATATGTCATCATTTGTTCACTAAGCAATAAATCCTTAGTGGTTAATCAGTCAAAATGCCTGTTGGTTTCAGAAGGAAACTCAGCTGCTTGCAAAATATGGGATCTGCTCTCTAAGGAAAGTGCAGAAAACATGCACATATTAGACTAACATTTGCTTTGTTTTAAAGTCAAATTAATTTTTCCTTGCCTGAAGCCGAGAAGGAACTTAATCATATAGAGAGCCTGTAATAAATCCTGCTTGACATATGGTATTTCCTCATGAGCTTCCAAAAAGGAGGGGGAGGCAGGAGGCACACTGTTCAGGGACAAAGGCCTGGTAATTTCTCGAGCACCAGTTGAACTCCGACATTTTGTGTTTGCTTTTGTGCTCGGGCTGTGTGTGCTTTTCCTGGAAAGAGCTCCCGACTCAGTTTTGTTGCGCGAGGCCGCTCGGCGCTGCCCTCGCACGCAGGCGCGGTGCAGAGACACACACCCCAAATTCTGTCCCATAGATCAGCAGTCAGCTCACCTCCAGTGTATAAGGTCAGTGTTCAAGGCTTCAGCTTTACAGCTATTGTTTTATAAAACTTTGAATACTTATCTAATTATAAATTACCCATAGGCTTTTTAAGTCAACCAGCAGTAAGGATATTTGGGTCTATGGATTTCTGGTTCTGGGGTTATGAACGCCGACCTAAACAGTTCAACGTGCCCAAACTTCTGTAAATTAAGGATGAATTTTTCAGAACTCTGATCATGAGGAATCATGACTGATCAGGTTGGAGAGTCTGTTTTCTCCCTCATCGAGTTAAAAACACAGTGAAACGATATGGGGGGGTTGGGACAAAAGGGAAGGATTAGGTTTGTATCTGAATGGTGGCTTTCCGTAGCACATCATCTCAACTACCAGTTAGGTACAGAAATGCTGAGAATCCTTGTGTGTCATTCCACCATGGTCTTCTTGGGAGAGGCCTTAGTGAGTACTGGGTATCACTCATTTTTGCTTTAATATTACAGTGAACTGAATGTTGCAGAGTCGCATCTTTGAGTTTGTTATAACAGTAACTGTTAGAAGAGTTCCCTTTGTCCAGGGATGGGAGTGCAAATAGAAATTGGTAATATTGATCTACCAACAGTGATGTATTTTACAGTTGAGTGTGAAGCATATCACCCCTTTGAAGCTCTCTTTCTTGTTTGGCTATTTTCCCTTTGTTCTAGTCATTTTTTATTTTCTAGGATTGATGCCCACGATGCAAAGAGAACTGAATGAAAAGCCCTTCAGAAATGTAGCAGTTCATGCCTGTTTACATTCTTCTGTTCTACTTAGAGATACTCAAACACATTTGACCCTGGAAAAAGGCTTCCTTTAGGGCTTTTGATTCACTGTGACATATTACGTGTGTCTGCATTATGCAGGTGCCATCATGGCATTTGCCCTCTACTGTTCTGCTGGAGGAGAAAAGTAATAATGCAAAATTTCATGTCATTTACTTCAACTGTAGGTAATCTTTCAGCGCTCCCAAAACCCAGATGTGCGTATTTTTTTTTCCCTGAACTTCATAGAAAACAATAAAAGATTGTTTCTATGGAAGGGCGACAAAGCTGGTGAAAGGACTAGAGCAGGAGTGGCTGAGGGAGCTGGAAGTGTTTATCCTGGAGAAGAGGAGGCTCAGGGGGGACCTCAAATTCTCTTTACAACTACCTGAAAAGAGGGTGTAGCCAGGTGAGGCCAGGTCTCTTCTCCCAAGTAACAAGTGACAGGATCAGAGAAAATGGGCTTGTATTGTGCCAGGGGAGATTTAAATTGGATATCAGGAAAACTTTCTTCATTGAAAGGGTTCTCAAGCACTGGGATGGGCTGCTCAGGGAAGTAGTGGAGTCACCATCACTGGAAATGTTCAGAAAATGTGTGGATGTGGCAGCTGGGTGTATGGTTTATTGGTGAATGTGGAACTGCTGGGTTAACAGCCAGTGGCCCAATTTTATAAAGCAGTTTCCCTTGAATTCAAAAGGAAATATCCTGAATGTGTTTGATTTATGACAAAAGGTCAAAAGTCTGAGATGCAGGAGATATGGCACAACACCCACGGACCTGGGGATGGCAGAAATGTCAGTCAGGTTCCTGATTGTTTTGCAGTAAGAGTGATTTTACGTCCCCAGTGGTCCTGGGTCTTCCAAATATAGGATGATCTCACACTTTTGTTCTTCAGTTTCTTCAGACTTCTGAAGAGTGATTCTAACTTGGCCTCCTGACTGAAAGGAATTGTGAATCATTAACTCTTGGATTATATGGTTATTTTGAATTGAATTATTTTGGATACAGTCTCTGATCTGTATTGGTTACTCAGAGTGTTTGGAGAGTCAAATACCTTGGAACGGTTTTATTTCTTTTACACAACAAACAGCAATGTCTTGTTTCTGCATTGTTAAATCCTAACTCCCTTAGATCTGCAAGGAAAACCACAGCCCTGACTGCTTCAGAAAAGGTTTTACTACTTTCAAGTTGTTTGAAGCAAAACCCATTTGCAAATAAACAGTGAGCTGTTAACTGTGTCCTGTAAAAAACGCTGGTCAGTGCAGTGAGGAACTGCTCTTCCAATTTGTCTGTCTAAATGCAATTAGATGCTGCAAGACTTGCTGTAACAAACTGCTAAATTGTCACTGTCATCTACTGAAAGAGACACCTCAAGTTATTGAGGGCACTGTTCATTTCCTCCTGGCAGATAAGGGATCTGCTGGGCTGTCAAGTGTCAGTCGCTGTCAGGCGATGCTGCGATGTGCCCGGACTTCAGAGCGTGCACGGACGGTGCTGTGGTGGCATTTTGACTTATCCTTCTGCCTGGGTTTGCTGCCTCAGGGGTGCATTTGCAGTTTCAGCTTCCCAGAGAACGACTTCAGGTTGTAACAGGTGGGGGCAATTCCTCGGGGGAAGAGCAGAGTGGGAGCGGGAATTTAAAGGGGTGAATATTTGGGTTTGGTTCTTTTTGTGAGACGGGGCACAGCTCAGTTCCCTGGCTGTGGTGAAGGAACAAGTTGTTGTTTTATCATTTTGGGTCTGTCTGCAGGAACTGGCAATCACAAGATCATTTTGTTTTTACTGCTCAGATTTGTGCTTTGTTCTAAATATCTCCATTTACCATCACAAAAGTTAAAAGGAGGGAGAGAAAAAAATGTCTTTTTTTGTTGAGTTAGCTGTAAATGCATCATGGGACACTCTTTTCCTATTGAGAACAGAGGCCTTGCTACTTGAATTTGGTCCGTCTGCAGTGTTGAACTCTATTACTTGTTTTACCTTTTTGCTTCTCATTTCTCTTCTGAAATGGGAAGAGCCCACCAGAGGCTGTTTTCAGCATTAATTACTTGGCATGATTTGAGATGCTGAGGAAACTCATGGCAGTTCACACGCTTCATTTTGGGCTACTGCCTCTCTTACTGATTGATGTTGCTCTTTCCTCACATACTAATTTAATGGGGAAAAACACACCCCTTTTCCAGTTTGTTGTTAGACTGATTTTTCTTTCTGTCCTCTCCCCTCCAAAGCATCTGGAAGCAGCTGTCTGAGTGCCAGGCCATTACCAAGGGAAAGTGGCTGTGCACTGCTGCACACGTGCATTCCTTTCTGACGTGTTCAGCTATACTGATGTTGGAAGGCAATATTTTGGCTGCTGGAGCTGATATTTACATTTAGAGCTGAACTGTCAGTTTGCTTCATGGTTTGGAGATGTGAGGTTGTCCATCCATAGACCCGGCACGAGTGTTGGAGAGCCCTTCTGCTCTCACCCATCGCACAGGGATTTCTTTGCAATGAGTCATCCAGTCACACAATCCAAATGTTTATGGTGTCTGTGTCTTGGCAAGGCCGTCTGCGGTGCCCCAAACACAAATCCATCAAACAGATTGTTGCAGAGCAGCCATGTGTATTAACTCTGTTTATCAGATAATTAATTTTGGTAGCAGGGAGAAGGGATGACCATAATTTACAGTGCAATTCAGGGCCACGTGGAAGAAAGAACAACTCTGTAGTATTGTGGGCTGCGAACAGGAATTTTAAATACTTCTTAGTATCTCACTGAATATAGTAAATGCATTAGGCAACCTTCTAACCAGAAGGTCATCCTTATGCTAACAGGGGAGTCCAGTTCATGTCCTGTTTCTGGCAGGACAGGACTAATTTCCTCCTGTAAGTGTCTCTTTGGTAATGGATGGGGTCTAGGTTTTTGTCTGGGATTTTTTTTGCCATTTTAGTATTCCATAAATTTCAAGAGGCAATATTATCAGTTCTCTGGCAGCAGTCATATTTTAATATTCTTAAACAATATACTATTTATAGGTCTGCAGAAGAATCAAACGTTGTTTTAAGCCACAAATTCTGCTCAGACTAGGAGATATGGAATTGTCTCAGACAGGTCCTGAACCCTATAAATGTATAATCAGCCCCACTGCTATTTACTGGATGCATTTTTTTGCTGAATGCCCTGCCAGGGACTGTGAGATGACTTCACCTTGTTTTCCCTGCTCCTTGGCAGGAAGGAAGGAGCAGAGATCACCTGTATCTTCTCCAGAGCACATGGAGTGCTTCTGCATTCTCCCCCTTAGCAGCTGCACAGATCCAAGGTGCAGAGGCAGGAAGCATATTTTTCCTGGCTCCTTCTTTATTCCCTTAGTATTGTCAGATTGAGCACTCCCATTTGATTAAATGTGTACAACATGAAAAGCTTCATCTAATTTTTTTATCATTGGGGTGACCTCTATTTATCAATAGCTCCATAATTATTGATATTGCATTTCCTGCTGGGCAGGTAACATCCTTTAAAATTTATTCTTCCTCCTTGCAGTTTTCCTTTCCTTTTCTACAGTCTCTTGCTAGAGGGGAGAGAACCAAACTGAGCATTCAGTTTTATTTTCCAGTTCAGCATCCCTTGTGCTCCTGCAAGCAAAGTGCGGGTCACACTGCAAGCACCAGATAAATGGCTCATTTTACCTCATCACAGAGTGAAATGTTCTCACTCCCTTTTTTCTGCTGTTACAACGTGTTTGGTGTGTTCCATTTGCAGCATTTGTAACAAGTTCCAGCGTGATGACCTCCTGTGATCCTCTTGGCAGTGTTTCCAAGTGCTGCGTTGTTAGAGCAGAAGGGGGAACGGGCAAAATTCCCTTTCCTGCTTTAAGACTCTTCAGAAAGGCCAATGCCTTTGGAATGCACTGCATTGTCAGTTTGCCTTTTATCTTGGGTAGCTGTGATGGGTTGCACAGATTGTTGTGAACAAGTTAAAGGAGTCAAGGCTTACACCAGTTAGTGTTTTAGACTGAAAAGCTGACTGTGTACTGGGAAGGAGCAGGAAGTGGGATCCCTGGGCTGGGAAGTGATGCAGCTCAGGTTCATGCAGCATCCCAACTGACTCCTGCCTCTTCCCCTCCACAGGTGTGCACAGCCACAGGCTTCCAACAGGATATCAGAACTTGGGCTGGCTAAAATGTGGGATTTCAAATTTTAATTTATTTTTTTCCCATTTTTTATATTCTATTTATTAATTTTGCAGTAATTTTTTACAAGTGCGTGGTGGTTCAGTATTTCATGAACTCGTCTTTCATGTTGTATCTTCGCCATGTTGCTTTGAAAATCATTGCCTTGCATTTACCAAGTCGCAGTGCCCTTTATCAGAGCAAAGTGTCTGCTTTGAACTGCAATGAAGGATTTGACACTCGTACAAAAATCCTACATTAAGACATGTCCACAGTAAAGTAATGCAGGCTGTTGATACCATCATGTTGGAAAAGGTGCGAATAATAACCATGTAAATTGTAAAATGTATTATTTTGACAGTTCACTTACAAATCCTTACATTTCATTTTTAAAAATGCCTAATTGGCATTTTATTCCACAGTATCTTTGTTGATAGAATTACCAGAATTTTTTTTTTTTTTTTAACAAAGACCATCATTTGGATCCAAGACCCTACAAATAAACAGTGTATCCTAAGGAGTAAAATGCCCTTCATGCCTCTCAGGTCCTTACCAGAACTTTGGAAGATTGGTGTTAAACACACTTTCAATTCTTGCCAGCTCTTTCTCAATCAGCCTCTATTGTGGGAGAGAGAGAAGGGAGAGCTATTCTTTCCTAAAGCCCTTTCATGATGATCTGAAATCCAAGACTCAATCAAGTCTTTATATACCAGGGAAGTGTGTGGTGGATGCCAACCTAAATAGATGAGATGAATTATTTATGTGCATATTTGTGAGATTGACAGTAATCGGTCAAAGACGACAAATCTATTTTGCAAAATGTGACCCCAGAGACAGGATCAAATGCAGGGGCTGGGCTGGGGCCCCTCAGCTTGGAGAGAAGGTTGAGGGGGACATGGACATGTCTTGCCGAGTCACAGTGGCAAGAGAAACAGCCAATGTGGAGCTGTTCATCCTGTCCATGAAAATTAGAGCCGTGGGTGCCAGTGAATGAGCAGGAAGCTGATTTTAAGGGAACATTTGTCCTCTTGGATGTCCCCAGTGTAGGGGTGTAGGGGCTGGGGAAGGAGGAGGGGATGGGATGGCACAAAGTGGCAGAGGCCCACAGGGCAATTCCTGTCATCTTGAAAAAGTCCTCATTCTCCTTGTTTTCCTGCTTTTTCCAAATATTCTGGGAAAGGAGAGGGACATATGAATTTGAGCTGAGAGAGGGAGGGTTCTTCAGCTGTTTTCTGAAGAACTAAGAAAATACCATCGTAATAATGTGGAAAAAAAAAATCCTACGGTTTTTCCAGCTCTTCTTGTTTACTTCCATGACAACAGTCGTGGAAACTCAGCTCTGGTTGTCACCAGAACCAGGCTGTTTCTTTTGAAGAACTGAAGGGAATGTCAATGATATGGGCAAATACTTTTGAGATTGGTTTGCAACAGGCTTAGCTTGTTTCTAGAGCCACTTAATCTCAGATTATCCAATACAAAAGATTAATCTTCTGCTTAGCTTCCAATTCGTCTCAGTATCCCACGTCCAAGCTTTCTGTAAGGAATACAGTGTAATACTCTAAATTTTGGTGTAATAATATAATGGGGAATACATGCATAATGTATTAAACCCATACATAAGCAAATACTGGCTGATATTTACCAACATTTGCTTTGTGTCCAAGTCAGTCTTTTCACCTCAGTTTGTATTGATCTTTCAGCCTGATTTCCCATCTTTCCCATTGGGGTTTTTCTGAACCATTCGTTGACCTTAATTTTGTCTTTTGGAGCTGTAAGAATGACTGAAGTGATGCTATTACTTTGTTCTTTGGGGAGCTGATGGTGACAGTGGCAGCTTTCATTTCAGGTCCCCAGAAGCCTTCAAGTGTGTGAACTGATATTCCCTTATCTCTCAGGTCAATTCCAAAAAGAAAGAGCAGTTAATCCAGAAACTATATCACCCCCAAAAGGAGAAGAGTGTACAATGGAAGTACACTACATGTTGGTAGAGCAGACACCCCTGCTGCCTTTTAGAGCTTCTTATTTCAAATGACATGGATACAACAGCTTTACACTCTGATAGGGAGCAAAAATGTTAAAATTAAATGTGATGGAACACTTTCCCACTTGTGGGGATGTCAGGAACTTCAGCTGCACCCTGAAGAATGAGAAGGATCTTCTTGATGGGACAGCCCCTAAATCCCAAGGCTGTATTCAGTGCCCGAGAGGTGGGATTCTCTGATGCTTGCACACATTTCCAGTTTGGCACTTGTGGCTTTAAGAACCATATGAAATATTTATGTGCTGTGCAAATGGAACTGCTTAGTTACTATTGGATACCTGTTGTGGTACAAGGCTGGAATCGGAATTACACGAAGCCTGAATCACAAGCTGCAAAACCAACTCCTGAAAACAATCCCATTTTATTCAAAGAAACTGATCCTTTAGTTTGAGGCTGGAGGAAATTCCTAATTCTGCCCATTTCCAGAGGGATTGTGCTTTTGTCTGGATTTGCTGTAGCAGGAAAGAGATGAATACTCAGCAACATGTTTTGTGAGAACATAAAAACCACATCTTCACTGGCATATTGTATATTCTTAGATCTACTGCAGAGAGAGGAGCAGGTCACAAGGACCATCCTGATAGCTTTTAGCTGAGTCACAGTGTGGTTATCAGTAAACTGATAAACCACCACACTCTGCAAGATTTTTTTTTTAAGAAGAAGTAATTACCTTATTTCTTCCCTGAGAGCTGAAAATGCTGAGTGTCTTGCATGTTATGTTTGGTGCTTTAGAGGACTGGCTCTAAAGGTGATGTAAGTATATATTAGGGTTAATTTTAGGTGTAAAGGCCCATGGAGAGAGGCTAAAAATCAGGACACTGAGCTGATAATCTCAGCCCCACAGCTGTCCTACAGCACCTGACTAATTTGGTGGTCCTCTGAGGAAACTGGAAACAGGGTCACACCTACAGACTTATGTGGGTACATAAAGATCCAGCAAGATGGTACCAGAAATCTTCCTGAATCTGTTTCCCTATAAGTCAATATTTCACTGTTGCAAATCTGGCCCTCTGGCTGTGGCTCTTCCCTCAAGCCCTGTCTAAAATAATCTCGTTTTGTGGTAGTACTTTGAGTTAAATTTCTGAGTTATATCTTCTCTTTGGAAGGTTTAAATTTTTTTTTAATTATTATTTTTTATTTTTGATACTGTGAATTATTTCTTGCCTATCCTGACGTGTTTTTTCTCTTTGCAGCCCTGCAAGATTGATGGGCTTGTTGTCATTTTGAGAGTAATGTACAGCTGTCAGTGCCACTTGCTCACTCAGGGATGAAGGGACCTTTAATAATGAAAAATGGTTAATAACATCAGCTTTTAATGTCTACTATCTGGAATTAGAAATCTCATGAAAGCTTTTACATGCTTTCAAATTGTGGTCGCTTAGTCCCTTTGTACTTTTACGTGCTAGAAATCTAACAACTATCCCCTTCATGCCTGCTGAATACACAGTTGGCTGACAGAATGAAACCACAAAAATTGGAGCTCCTCTAGCAGTTGCTTGAAGATAAATTTTCATTTATATTACTTGGTGATTCTAATCTTTGTTTCAATTATAGTAACAAGTTGATAATATGATATCTGGGCATGGATATAACCCAAAATTTATGTATATGTAAATTTAATAGGTAGATCTACCTCTTTATCTGATGCAGAATTATTTTCCTGGATATTAATTGTGTATAAAAAGTGGTGCTTCTGCAGAATTTTCGAAACCAATTAATGCATAGTGTCACAATGCACATCTTTGGTCACCTCTCAGTCTGTTCATAGTTTGTTGTGCCATAAAGCTCGGTAGTCTCAGCCTCTTTTACCTGAGTTGCCAGATTTAGATCAAGCTACCCTGGAAAGCTCTCTGGTGTCTCTGTCAGTGAGGAACAGTGGGTGGGATCAGTCTGACCAGAGGTGCAAGATCAGATGCTTCTGGATTCACTCTTGGATCTATTGGAGGGCTGAGGGGCAGTATCCAGTGGCCCTGCTGGATTAGCAGATGGAAACAGGTTCCCTCTTTCCCAGAATGAGAAGTAACTAAAATAAACCACTGGTGTACGGGAAGTTCAGTGAAAAGTTGTTTTCTGAAGTTTTTCAGATAAATGTCAATATATACCTGGTACTAAGTTACACCAGGGATTTAGTTGAAGCCAAAAGAGAAAATCACCACTGTTGACTTCAAACACTCTAAAATTTTTTTCATGGTGAAATATATTGCTTGTGGTAGTATGGTTTAAGCATTTCAAGGAGTCTACAGACATTAGGATGACCTTCCTAAATTCCTTGGGAGTTTACTATCTGCAATGGAGACGTGTCCAATGAATGCCAATTAAATATTTACACCAAACATACTATTGCACAGATAAAGTGCTCACCATCAACATCTCAAAATTTATCTACAGGGGCTTCATTCTCATCACAATTATTTGCTGATTCAGACGTAGGCACAAACAAATGGTATTTCAAATTTTTAATTGTGAGCGCTGTGCATATATATATATATATATATATATATGATGTGTAATGTTATTCTTAAATAATTGGGAGCAAAATATCCAGCTGAGAGTAACAATCCATTGTAGAAACTGATGTTGGAATCTGGCCAATTGCAGTAGGAGAGAGCTGCCACTCAGAAAACCATTGAAGATTGTTGGGTAAATGAAGGTATCTGCTAATTGAAGGCAAATTGAGGACATTCATTCACTAATTGTGTCAGTGTAGGATGTGAATTTAGGCAACAGCAGCAACAGAAATAATGCACGATGTTAAAAGTGACTTTAAAGCTACCAAGTGATGTATCCTTACGTAGTTTCTTCTCACTTTGGATTTGGAGTTAAATGCAATTTACAGTCCAGTGCTTGTAGTGAAAATTATGTTTCTTTTAAGTTGCAGCTATTTTTGTGCTTTAAGGGTACAGCTTAATGTCTACTTAGTAAGACACAGCTTCCCTTTGAAATGTCTCTTGTCAAAACTAAACATTCAGAAATTTTCAAACAAACATCAGATGAACTCACTGTGATTAACACTACTGTGTTGAATATAAAGTACTCTTGGAGGTTTCGTTTTACTTTAACCCAGTATCTTGAAATGAATGCATTCTGTGCAATGAAAATGTTTGGGGGCAAGAAAAATAAGTGGTGAAGGAACATGACTAGTGGCAACAATTAAAATGTGAGAGTAAGTGCATTCACTATGCTACCACATAAACTTTATCCAGGTTAAGTAGACTCAGTTTGCACCTGTTTGCTGAGCACTGCTCAGTTTCAAGATTTGGGCTATTTTCTGTCCTGTATTATTGCTGATTTAATAATATATATATTTAAGCAGCAGCTATTACCTCTGGTTATACGGTCCAGGTGAGAGCTGGGCCACAGTGGGAGAGCTCAGGTCCATCTGCACTCCCCAGAGAGGTGCATCTTTAAGTGGAAATGGGGTATGGAAAGACTGGTAGGGGAAGACAGGATGTGGCTGAGAAAATGTTAAAAAATCATAGTGGGAAGAAAAGCAAAATAAATCAAACTAACACATAGAGAAGTGAAAAGAAGACATAGCACCCTGGAGGCAGGGACATAAGAACTGAGATTAAATTAAATTGCTATAAAGTATTACACCTGGAATACCCCTACTATCTAATCACAAAAATAAAACAAGGTTTCCAAGAAGACCAGGATTGACATGGAAAGGAGAAATGGAAATAAAAACACAATGTCCTGAAAAGGAAAGTCATGGCATGAGCAACTTCAAATATTTCCCCTGTCATAACTCAGGGGTAAGACCATCTGTCCTTTCAGAAGGCAGAGGGTTTTGGGTTTTGTTTTTTTTGTCTGAGAAGGAATGAAGTAAAATATTTGGGAGCAATGCAGTAACTAAAATCAGTTGCATACTTAAAATCAAAATATTTAGGGTTGTTTCTTGATTTCTTCTTCAGCTTGAAATGAAACTGAACTTCAAATGTATTCATGCTTGGTGATGTCAGTCACCTCCTGGAAAAATCTGTTAGATACTGGTTTAGGTTTGGGGGTTTTGGGTTTTTTAAGAGCTTATTAGCCACACAATACAACATATTTAAACAAAGAGGGTGGCCCAGTAGGAGTCACTGGCTAAAAAAAAGCCTTTGAGTGCCTAGCAATCAGATTTCACTTGACCAACACATTAGGAATTGGAAAATAGACTTGGTGGTTCGTCTTGGTGGCTGTTGGTGGCTTCAGGTGTGGAGGCTGCAGTGGCACAGGTGCTGTACATGAGCCAGTGACACTCTGCATTGCAGGGGTTTTGTCTTTGGTGTCTGATAAATCCCAATTCACTTCGTAGGATACGCAATGGGAGTGGAAAATTTCCTCTGTTGACCAAAGTACTGTTTTGGGGAGGGGAAGGGAGAGGGGTTTGTTTGAGGTTTTCTTCCTTACAGATCTTATTAGTTGAAAATAAGCACAGTGCCTGTGTCCAAACTCCACAGCTATTAGAGAAGGTTGCAGAATTAACCCATTTCAGTATTACTGGGTGAGTGGTGGTCTTTCACAAATGATGATGGGTATCTTCTCACAAAGAGGGTCCTGCTCTGTGTGCTCACCTTCCCCTGCTCTTTTCCATTCCCTCACCTGTGGGTTTGTCACCTGCAGTCCCAGTCTTACTTCAGAGAGCCATTGAGGGCGGGTACCTTCATAGAGCTCCTTGAGAGGGCAGGCACAGACCTGGGATGGTGAGGGATTCTTTACAAATTGAAGATGCTTTGTGCATGACAGGTGAATTTAAACTCTTTTTGAAAGCAGAGCCTTTGTGAAGGGACTGTGGGCCAGCTTCTACATCCCTTCTCATCCTTGCCACTGCTCTGCTCCCTAAACAAGACCTATTTTTTCAATTTTTCCTCCCTGATATGCAGCACAAATATAAGCCACACAGGCTTCCTTTCCCAGGAGCATCTCTCCTTAGGGACAGACAAAAATATAACTGTGAAGAAACACTACCCCTGTCGCTGAAGGTACGTCACAGCCCCAGGAAAGATGCAATCCTGCAATCCTGGTAGCTCTGCATTTGCTGGCTTTAGTCTGGTTGATGTGAGGAAGGCACAGCATAAATTCCCACTCTGCCCCCTCTGCTTCTGGTTGTGCATTTTGGTTGCTGAGCTGTTACTGATCTGCTGGGGTGAAATCTGTGCTCTGCCCCTCAGGAGAACTGGGCTCTGCATAAGAACCAGCCACACTAAAGCACAATGAATTTCACTCCTATACAATTAATCACTTGGTTCTCTAGGAATAATATAGATTATGTGAACTTGCATTAAAAAACCTCCTCCTGACAGTGCTGTTTAGAAATATGTCAGCTTCTGACATAAATGCTTGAAGTCTTTGGTTGGGAAACCTGCCTTTCCAGAATTCTTTTCTTGCTAGAAGACAATATCAAAGGTGGCATCTTAACCTCCTACTAATTTGCTTCTAGTCAGTGAAATTATGAGTCTAGCTAGGTTCTTTTTCCTTGTAACTGGCACTTTAAGTTAACATCTACTTTTTATCCCTACATAAAGCCAACACCACATAAATGCCTCCTGACTAGTTGTGTGTGCATTAACAATACAGCTTCTTAAATAATCTCTTCTCTAAAAAGCACTAAAATCTATTGCTTGTAGAGTTTCCAAATACTTAGTCTAAAAACCATGAACAATGAGGATCTGGGGTTAAAATCTACTGGAAGTTTTGTTTCGAAAAAACCCAAAGAGTAGTTTTGGGAAAAATTGCAATGGAAGAGTGACACAGCAGTTCTATTCCTGGGATGTATTCTGGGTTGCATCTGCTGAAGGTGGTCACAAAATAAGTTTATGCAGCTCAGAGCCAGACACGTCCTTTCCCGTACATCCATCAGGAATGGGGCAGAAGTGCTTCTCACAGTCTAATCACTCCAAACAAGCATGCCCGGAGCAGACAGGATTATAGGGATATTAGGAAGGGCAATCAGTTTAATACTGGTACTATAAGAGAAGCCAAGAACTTGATGTGCCTTTCAACTCAGAATTTGAGTTTCTGGCGTTTGAATTTGGGATGTTTCTCAGACTGCCTGGAAATCACTAACTTGTGACATAGAAACCCAAAACAGAGTAACTGATTTTTCAGTGCTTTGAAATGAGGCTGTTTGTCCTCTCTTTACATTCCTTTTAGAGGGCTAGGGAGAAGCAGAATAATTAGTTTGCAGTGCATAAAGCATTCACACGGTGAAAAGAGGCAAATGAGTGCCTCAGGGAGGATGTGGGATGCACCTGAATTAGCCTGGGTGCCCGATGTGAATGATAAAGCTGACCCCAGCCTGGCACAGGGGCATTAAACACCCATCGTCACGGAGAGATCAGGCAGTCACACTGCTGTTTGCTCCAGTAAATCACCCGGTAAATGAGAAGCAAGCAGGTGAACGGGATTTACACAGCGCTGCTCTGTCATCCTTTTACACGAATAGGCACTTAAGACGTTTGGTGCGGTTATGTCTTGCTCCCCTGGGAGGCTGGAATCATTTTTTGTGGGGGTAGTTTAGTTCAGCTCTGAGGAGGTTTGTCTGTGCCTTTATTTTATGGCTCAGCAAAAGCTGCTGATCTCCGTTAGCCTGTCTTGGCTCGCAAGCACTTGCTGTTGAGCTGCATGATACCTCTGTTTCCCCAGCAACTCCATTAATTCATTTAAATCTTTCTTAAAAAGTAACTTTTGCTGTCTACTTCAGGATAGGGAATTGTAAGGAAATTACAAAATCAATATACAAAACAAACACAAACTACATTTAGAGAGACCGCTGCCAAAACAATGCGTGTTTGTGTTCCTTATCTAAGAAAGATTTACTTTTTGCATTGTTCACTTTCTTATCCCTGCATCTGTTTCTTTATCCATCATATCAAATGTAGGAAAAATTGCCAAAGCCACTGAGATATGAGTTTCTGCATATATTTGGTGTGTGATGGATCCCTGTTATTTTATTCATCGATCTATGTCTTAAATATAGATCAGAGTTTGCGTGGTATATAAATTGTATGGTGCATTTATATGGATATTTAGGAAGTACAGAGAATACTTTGAAGAGGAGAATTCTGTATGGCTGGACAGAGTGCTGGGCAGAGACTCAGCTCCCAAGTCCAGCCGAGATGATTTATGCAGTCACAACCAGCAGAAATAGGGATGTCTAAATCTATTTTGTTAATGATTAACTAGGGGATAAATATTGTAATTCAGGGAAATCGTGATGTTTGGTGGATGCACAGCTAAGTGCTCTGCCTTTGGCTCTGGTTTAGAAAACATTGGCACGGAGATGAGAGGAGTTTCCCCCACAGTGCTGAACTCCCACTGCCTGCCCAGTTTGATTCCTTAGCACTCTAAATAAAACCCCCAGGACGCTGGCAGAGTCTTGAAATTTCCTTGGAACTCAGGGAAACATGAAAAATAATGGGAAGTTATGGGCATTAGCTTTTAATCTACTGACACAAACCCTTAAAAACCAAATCCTTTCTCTTTCCACACTGTATGACAAAGCCTCTTGGGCTGCAAGAGCCCTTCCGGTCTGGACCTTCGTGGTGGCTCAACCTGTGCCAGACTTAGAAGATGTGTGAGGTTCCTTCTTGTGCTGAGCAGATCCCAGGCCTTGTGTTGTCCATATTATCTTCCTAAATGCTGAAGAGCAGTGGCCAGGGCACTGGCAGTCTGCCCCAGGAGAAGTGGCAAGAGCCACCTCTGCTCTGCATTTTACAGGTACTCCCAAGGAAAGCAGTGAGGGACAGGCTGAACTGGTCTCTCTGGTAGGGAAAGCTGGGCTCTGTTGTCTCTGCATCCCCTGTCTGCTTCTAGGGGATGAAAATTAAACTTGCAGGAGCGTATCAATCCTGAGAAAGTTGTGCACAAGCCTATTGCCTGTAGTCTGCACAGGGGCCAATTTCACCCTGCGTTTCTTCATAGCCCAAGGCTGTCAGCTCCGTGCTTTCCCTGAGCCATGAGGATTCAAAGGAGAAACAAGATAAAGAAAACAGCTTTGATTTTTATATTTTTGCTACCACCACCAAGCAGCATATAATTAGCCTTTCTTTTACATATTAAAGCTAGCCTGATGATGCAATATCCATTATAACTCTAAAAACTTAATCTTAAACGGAGCAAAAAAAACCCCAGAGGAGGATCATATGCCTAGAAATTAGCATAGGGTTTTTTCCTCTTTAGAGGAATGCCTGAGTGCATGGATGCTGAGAGGATGTGACTCACACAGAATGAGAACGAGTTGTTCCTCAGCCTCTTGATATAGTGCCTGTGATATCAAATCAAGTCCAAGCCCTGATTTGAAACTCCCTTGGAGGACCAATTATTAATTGGATGTGAACTACTTTTAATGATGGAAGGACACTTCTTTTAGTGCTGTATTTATGTGAAAAAATGGAAAAGCAATTTTATACAGGCAGTAGCACACTCCAGGGCATGCAGCCACAATCCAGTAGATGTTTCCTGACTGCTGGATTCACAGCTGAACCACAGTGTGCTGAGTACATGGGCTGCACATTTCATCTCACACAGGGCTCAGTCCCGTGATGCTGCTGTTAGTATTTTGTACAGGCAGCTTCCATCTCAGGACAGGAACATTTTGCCACGTTTTTGGTAAGGAAAGACTAGATCTCCCTAGAGTTTCCTCTGTTCAGTGCATGTGAAGAACAAGTTGCTGACTGGCCCTCAACTGCCCCTTTCATCAGACCCAAATTTTTACCATATAGGCTGTGCTGCCCATTGCACCTCTGCATGTGCTCATTCCCTCCCTCAGTACAGTATGCAGGTCTTGGCACCATCCTGCTGGGGAACGGGGTCAGGCAGTTGTGACTCATTCCCGTGCAGCTCCCCTACTTACTGGCTGCAACCATATCGTGTTTTGGGTTACCTTTGCTTCATACAAGCTTTTTAGGAGATGCCACCTTCCATCCTGTACCACGTTACAGTGCAAGAAAAGCACTTTCCACCCACCAGTTACAATCAGCATAAAAAGTTTGTCAAATGACTCATGGGTAATTGTTACTCTGTCATAGACAGCAGGTTTTGCTGTTGTTTTTTTTATTGCCCCTCTTATTAACCAGCTGAATAGTGGCTTATAAAAACTAACAATTAGAACCCCCCTTCTTCAATGGTCATAACAAGTACCAATTTGAATTAGAGCACTGCTTTTGAAAGAAAAAAAAAAACACACCACTTGGCCTTTGCCTTATTCTTTTTACTTTTTTCAGAAATAATCAACAAAGTACCTGGCTATTTAAAAACCTTTCATTCTAAGAACTTAGTTACTTGCCTACCATAGCCTCATTATTTAACTTTAACAGAAGTGTTTTGCTATGCAAAATCTCAATACCCTTTCTACCTACTGCTACCATTCTATCTGAGAACCCTCATACCAGTTGATTTTCTGACTTTGTTTTTATGGTTTAAGCAAGTTTAGTATTCTACCCTATGCTTTCTGTGCTCTGGATGTCCTCACAGAGTTGTTAGCTAGGGCAGGCTACATTTATAATTTGCTTCCCAGTAATTTTCTTCTGAGCAAAAAGCCCTAAAACAATTATTTTTGAGCTAAAGGTCTTGGAATTTTCATTTGTCTATCCAACAAGAAAAGACTTGATCTCAGGGTTGACTGCACCCACCTCATTCTCCCTGTTCTCTAAAGCTTTCTGTACCCACATACTCACAGCTGCACCTGAACACCTTTCAGTGTGTATTCTGCAGCACAGTTAATATCTGGCGTGTATTTTGGTTCTCACTTGCTCCTTGGGAAGGGAAGTGTGAGCTGCAGGGTTCCCAGACTGGCTTATGCAATGCAAACATTTCCCTCAGTTTGTTCAACTCAAGGGATTGGTTTTGAAAGGGAGATGTTGAAGGGACTGTAACTCCTGTGTCAAACTGGGAGGGCTGAGCATCTCCCACACATGAACCCACTACTCCTTAGAGCAATTTTTTTTCCACAGAGTGAAGTCCTCAAAAATGGGTTGCAATCTACAGACACCTTGAGTTCATGCATGTTGCAGGAATGATGAAGCTCAGGAGTGTCAGGAGGGAGCAGCACTGTGTGTGTCAGTGCCTGCTGGGTGGGCTGTCCAGGGCTTCACGGCTGTGCCAGGAAATTCCTCCACTGTTTGATCTGGTTATTTGGAGAAACTGGTCATAGTACCTTGCTGATACAAGTATTTCACTTCTAGTCTAGTTAGTTTGGTGGGCACTGGGTGGTACAGCTTCACACCCTGGTGTAGGCAGTCAATTGGAACTCAGGCTGTTCAAGCAGGGGTTTGAACCTTTTCGGGGATATCAGTGTAGAAAACAGAAGACTAACCTGATTTACTTACAATGGAAACTAAAGGCGTTGCTGCAGCTTCCTTCCTCAGTGGGATTTCTCTGACCAGACCTTTCTGCCCAGGACTTTTGCACCAGTGCAGACCTGGCCAGGTTGGGATTAGAGGCCTCATCTCAGCATTGAGGGGGACAACACAGGGAGCAACCCTTGTGTGTGCAGTCACTTGTAGCCTGGGGTTCCTTGAGTCTTATGGAACTCTTCTCTAGACAGTAGAACTCTTGAATCCTGTTTCATCTTGGTCACAAAGGAAAACCTCCAACCAATTTCTTTGCTTCCTCACTGGGAGTTGAATAGACCTCGTATTAATTGTGACAGTGCTTCAATTTTCCATTAGTATATGCTGTATCATTCTTTCATGTCAGTAATTCTTTGTTTGGTCTGCCTCACTGCAGGAATTTATTAAGAATCCTTATAGCCCAGATTTAGACATGCTTAGGCATGATGATTTTTCATTTATTGTTATAGAATGAACACTGCAGAGCAAGCAGGAGGCTAACCATTTAACACCAAGTGTCTTATTAATCAGCTTTTGTTTATTTAATTTAATAAGCAGCTTTTGATAGCTGTGAGAATCTGGTTGTATACTTAATTTAAGCAGCACTTACTGCTTGGGTCTTTGGAACATACAGCTTCAGCTTTCCTGATACTTTGCTACTGTATAGTGGCCTTTGGATCTCAAAAAATATGTTTCATCTTTTCTCCTTTTTCACTTGAAAAAGGCAGTAAGTATTCTTTCATTAAGATGCCACTTTCTTGAGCTGCAAGTTTAATACTGTTTTCTCCTTAATTTTGGGAGGTATGTGTAGGCCCCAACACCAAGGGAATCGCTTGCTTTTTGGCATCAAATCCAGAGAAGCAATTGCTGGAAATTCCTGGTTTTGAAGCCTGTCTGGTCCTTTGGGAACTTATAGAACCTTCTTACCATCTTCCCCTCCTTCCTGACAAAAATGAGCTTTATCACATCTCTGCCTTTAATAAACCCCAAACTATTTCAAAACCACTATATCATGTGAGGGTCAGAATCCACCTCTGAGACCACTCTCTTACAGTCCTCTAGTCACATCTTCCATGGGCTCTCTCACACACTTGTTTTCAGAGCCATTTAAAATTCTTCCCAACGTGCACTATGCTGCATTCCTGTGCCTGGCACTGCACACCTTGTCTCCTTAGGGATTTGAGGTCCAGGAGATGATTGTCACTCTGTTCTCCTCAAAATTGCCCAGGACAGAAATCAGAGACCTGCAGGGTAACAGGGCTCTGGGAAGCCTTTTTCTACTTTCATTTGCATTTTGTGTAATCATTACTTATTTATTAAGTAATTAATCTGGATTTATTTTTCTGAACTAGAGGAATGCCATATGGCTTTGTGTCTTCCATTAGTTCAATCATGTCACATTAACAGGATGGGTTTGCATGTGCAGCCTGTAGTTCCAAGTGGCCTTGGGCAGTTTTTTCATAGATCCAGTAGCTGAAGCTGAACCTGATTTTATCCAATGGAAACTAAAGAATTCTCCTTAATAACCAGTGCAGGATTCAGTAAGATCTTGATAAATTGAGGACAAAACATTACTGACATAAACTCACATACATGTGAGTTTCATGATGTTGTTTTTCAAGCAAAAAAAAAAAAATCTTCAGTTACTCACAAAAGTCATATTTTTGTAGTTTTGCAGCACTAGATTGACATGGAGACTGTGTATTAAATTTAATATCTATACATATACACATGTGCCTAATTCTATTCACAGTGCTGTGGGCTACACTACTTTATTTTGAAAGACTATTCAGGATTAAGTCTCTAACTTCACAACTCCTCACATAAATTATTTAAATAGTGTCAAGGTTGGGAGGGGAGTTTCAGCAAAACAGATAATTGTAATTGTCTTGGTGAAATATATATTGACAACATTAATGTTTGACTATTTGATAAATCCTTTGGGGAAAAAAAATGTACTATTTGCTGTAATTGGCAGATCCTAATGCAATCTGAGGAACACAGAGTGATACAAGACTGCAAAGTGCTTTATGTCCTTGGCTGTGGCCCCCAGTACTGCAGCTCTACAAGTAGCCCTTATTGCACTATTCTGATGCCTAAACAAGAAGATAAGTGAAGGACAGTTATTGAGTGCTGAAGAGCTAAAAAAAACCCATCCCAAAACAATAATAGCAACAAAACCCTCCAAAACGGTTACACAATTTGTTATATTGCCTGTTAAAAACACCTAACACCCAAAATTCTATGCTTGGCAGAAAGCCAGGGGCAAGGTTCAATTTGATTTTCAAAAACATGGGTATGTAAGTAATTGACAAAGCAAGCTTTTAAACCCAATTTGAAAGGAAAGAGGGAGAAGAGTTTTGAAGCACATAATCCAGCTTTCAGTTTATTCCCATGCTTTCATTGGATTTTAGGGCTGTTCAGTAGTTCAGTTGAAGTCATTAGGATCCTAATTCTCTTAGGTACTTATTAAGCACTAAATTGCTGCTTGTGCCAGTTCTTAGTAACTCATTGTTCTGAAATGAAAAGAGAAAGAGCACAGATTGAGTTGTTATTTTTCCTATTGTGTTATCTGGCAGAACAGTAAAATCAGCACTTTACATCATTTTCCTCTCTCTGCCCTATAATCAGCACGTAAGACATCTTTAGTAATGACGGAGATACCTCATCTGAATGGGAATACTTCAGTTTCTGTTCCCATGACTGTTTTATCCTTCAAGGAACAGGCAGTCACGCAGGATTCTTGACACCCAGCTCCCTCTGTTTCCAGATTTCCACAGAAAAAGACCACGGTGCTCAAGAGCAATGGCATGTTCCTTTATCCAACAACAGTGGGACTTTAACAGGTGTTTCCAAATAGGATCTGAAACAAAGACCTCAAGCACTAATTGGGAGCCTCAGCTCTTCCTTGCAAGTGAGAAGGGCTGTTGTGTGCAAGCAGTCATGGAAAGGTATTTTCCTATGTCCATCAGCTACGAGAATGGACCATCTCTTACCTGCTATGCTCGTGGGGCATATATGGACATCTAAAACCCATTTCTGATGCAAATAATGTCAAAAGGTCCACAAGTTAATTATCTCTGAGCATTACAGTTCCATAGGGAGGCATAAGCATAAGGCCAAATGCTGCTGTGTGCATCAGACACAGCAAGAACAGCAGTAATGGTTTGGGCACAGATAATGCCAAAGTGAGAAGTTATCCCACTGCTGAGCCTTGGGTACTTTGGCTTTCCCAAAAAAACAAGTGGCCATCTGCAAATTAACCCGAGATGGGTCTGCTCTCTAATGGAATAGCTGGTACACAGGAGTGTCAACAAGTGCTCCTTGACAGAAGAAATTCTTGATGAAAGATGCCAAAAGAGTCTCCTGGGGAAGGGGAGAGAAATGAAAAGCTCTGGTTGGACA
The DNA here is from genome assembly GCF_003945595.2 of Pipra filicauda. Classification (NCBI taxonomy): domain Eukaryota; kingdom Metazoa; phylum Chordata; class Aves; order Passeriformes; family Pipridae; genus Pipra; species Pipra filicauda. Next base: position 1,809,431 of record NW_024104798.1, on the reverse strand, counting down.
AAGAATCAAGCAAAGGGTGATACCAAGCTCCCTTCCTGGGATAACAGGCGGGAACTGATCCTGAAAAGAACTAGGACTAGTTATCCTTTAGTGACCTGAAGGGATGTTGGCATGAAGGAGCTATTAAAGGGCAGTGGAGGCAGAGGAAAGAGACTCCTCTTAAGTGAGAAATGAGTCATTTGAGGAATGTGTTGGTTTTATCTTTTTTTTATTTAATTGCTTTTCTCTCTGTTTCTATTAGTTAGATATCAGCTCTGAAAAATGTGCTGTTGGGGCTTCTGGGAATTCATCAACAGTATTTTGAGTTTGTTTGTCTATTGTTTTTATAGATTTATCAACAGAAAATCATAGAAGAGTGCAAATCAGAAATATCTCTAATTGTGTGTAACTTTTCAGTTCATTTCCGTGTGTATTTCTCAGTCTTATTTCCACAACACTAAATGCACGTATGTGCTTTATTTTATTGTGTTTATTCATTGAAAAGCTGTGTTATAAATAGAAAAGTGCTTTCCTAAATGCCATCTTGGCAGAATTGTAATGTCATGTCTCTGGCACTCTCAGTAATGCCAATGAGAGTATTTACTGCTGCCAGTTCCAAAATATAAGCCATAGGGTGCTGTTTCCTGCCTAATTTCTGTATTGGGCTTCTTTATCCCAGATCTCTGTAGAACTCCTGTGAGAGCTCCACCTGCACCTTTGGAGCCCATCCCTACTGTTGCTGAACTTTCCCTATGAAAAACCTCACGCAGATCAAATTGCCTCCTCTCCTCTGGTGCTGCCTCCAAAGTCACACCTCAGAGGGCACCAAGTGCTAATCCAGGCTCGGTTCTTCCCTCTGGTTTTCTTCCCATCCATCCCTTGTATCTTTTATTTATCTTACTCTTTAAAAACATTTCATTTCTCCTCTTCTAGACATGTTGTTGTTTTTCCCTTTTTTCACATCCCTCACTGGGCTCTCAAAGGCAAATCCTCATGTTTCACCTGCCCTGGCTCTCCCTCTCCCACAGTGGTTGCTACCCCAGTGACAACCACCTTCACTTCCTCACCCTCCTCCTCCTCTCCTCCTTTTTCCTGGCTCTCCAGTTTCATTCCAGGGTGGTGTCTGGAAAACAGATTTGCATCACTTTACCCAAACTAGACAAAATGACTGTGCAGCTCTTTCTGTTCATAGCAGCTTATTTCGGTTTACATCAAAACTGCTCTTACACTATACTATGGTGGAGCTGCACAGAAAAGAACCTTTTTTCAACGTTTAGGAAGCCACCAAAGTGTTCTGCTGGCTGATCCCTGGTGGCTCTTGGGTATCCAGATATGGGAGTGTGTGGACAGGCTCTGGGGGTTGTGGTTCAGCCCCTCTGTAATTTGCTGCTTCTTCCACTGGTTTGTTTTCAGTTGAAAGAGGCACTTCCCTTCCAAATCACTCATCTGCCCTGGTCTTGCCACATGTTTTCTATCTCTAAATGGAGTTTGCACCATCTGGACTCTCCCCCTCTTAGAGGACAGAATTTATAAATATCGTGATGGGTTTTCTGTTTGGTTTCCTCGTGATTTCCTTCTTTTAGGAAGAGCGTTGAACGAGCAGAGCAGCCCCCTCATGGATGTTAACTGGGTCACCCTACTCAGCACTTCTCCTGACCCATCCTTTCTACCTCAGTTTGTGTGCTTGAGCTGGGCTGGCTTCCTTGGTGCTGCTCCAGCCTTACAACACTTTATGAAGATAGCAGTGAATGATGCCGTTGGTTTCTCCTCGCTGTGGTTTGATTTTCTGTATTTTTAGCTCATTAAGGTTGTAATAAAATTTTTTTAGCTCTTATCTATTAGTTTTCAGCTTAGATATCATCCTTCTCTTGATTTACTTTAACCTGGGTGTCCCACAGCTCTAACAGTACCTTCCTGAGTTTTTGGGAACTGCTGAGGGCTTGTCTCCAAAACCAACCAAGCCTTTACCCTCTACGATCATACGAAGCAGTCCAATTTACCTCATGCTCATGCCTGTGGGTGGAATGCAATGCCTTCATTTGTAATTATAAAATGTACATTTGTAGCCCCACCCTCAGCTTTGGGTTTTCTGGCTTGAGCCAGTGATGGTTATTTCTCACATCCCTCAGTTTGATACAGAGGGCAACTGTTGTTTTGTCTGTAACTCTGCTTGTGAGGAGAATAGAGAAGGCAGCTCTAGGCACGTGTTCATTTGCAGAGGGATGGATCACCCAGGCAGAGTCCAATGAATGGGTTTGATTCCTCCTTCAGCCCTAAACATTTCCTGCCTCACTGAGCTGTTCTGCTAATCTTGCTGCTTTGAGGGGTTTAAAATAGGTATCGTCGCCTTCGGCTTAATTAATTAAATTTTCTAATTGTGCTCTCTTTTTACTGCTGTAGGAGGTAATAACTGCTGACTTAATTGGGGTAATTCAAGAAAAAAAATCATCTTGGTTTTATTCCTGGGTTCTGGGGTTTGTTTGTTTATTTAAGGCTTCCTTCAGTATAATACCCAAAACATTAAATTGCTTGAAACTGTGGGGAAGGTTCTGCCACATACAGCACAGGAAAGATGCTGAGAATCCTGGGTGATGTGGATGCTGGCTCAGATCTGGCTTCCTAACAGCTGGTAATGATGGATTTCATTCCACTGCTGGGAGCTCATATACCCCACACTCCTTTTAGGATTAGTTTGCAAGATGAGGACCAAAGGTCATTTAAGCCTGATCCCAATTTGTAACGACTTTATTGTTCCTCTGGAATGGATATTGGACAAGAGAAACAGGCCCATCAGGTGTGTTATGAACACAGGGTGTGCACCACAATCCAAACTTTGCAGTTGGTTTAACAGATGAAACCACAGCAGAAAGATCCACTTGAATGGTTTGAAGATCATCATGTCTCTAAGTATTGTCCTTATTTTCCAGAGATGTTTCATAAATATTATGTTTCAGAATTGCTGCTTTGGGAAGGGGCCATTGAGAGTTTGTGGATATTTGGCAGTGACTGGAGCCAAGGGGCTTCAGGGCTTCCTCTAATTGTACCAGCATAAAACCCCCTTGTTTCCCTGGATGAGGGTTACTTTCTTTGTGGTTTTTGTGCTTCCAGGGTGACACATTTTGGGTAAAAGGGAGCAAACTTTGGCAGGTACATTCATTCTTACCATAGTGATGGAGCTCAGGCTGTGCAGGGGTTTTCCCCCATCCGCCACGCCCACAGCCACGGGCATTTATGTCCCAGCACCGTGGTAAAATTACAAAGGCTGTGTTGCGTGGCCCAGGGGGATTATTTGAAGGCTGTGCTTCAACCAGCTCTGTGGTAGCTGTTATCCCACTACTCTGCAGGATGATAGAAAGGAGCTATCTAGCAGGGATGTGCCTTTTTTTGGTAGCACAGATTCTGAAAAGAGCGACATGTGCTTTCAGTAAGATGATATTACAGTGTATTATTGAACAGCCGAGGCTTGGGACTCTTTTGAGGAATGCAAGAGCCACATCCCCAGTGAATATCGCCTTGAGGGCTCAGGAGAGAACACTCCCAGACTCAGAGCTTTGCTTTGAGCCCGGGTAAGGTGTAGAGTACAGGAGGCAATGCAGGTGAGAGGGGAATTAATTTGCTGGAATTTCTGTGCAAAGTGCAGTTTGAAGCATTAGGAGTCTTTGAGTAACCACTGTTGTTTGAAGAGACGAATCTCTAATTTCAGACTTATGTGTGTTCAGGACAAAGAAATGTTGGTTCTTTCTGCAAGTCAGCATCAATAGCCAGCTGGAACCTAAAAATGTTTCTCTTTGAATTTGCAATTATTATTTTTAATTAAACAAAAAAAAAAAAAAAGAGGGACCTCATTTTGTTTTAAGTACACATTCTGCAATATTTGTGATACTATGGGAAAGAGCATACTATGCACTTACAAATTACTGCTCAGTAATTAGCTTCTTTGATCCTAAGAGTGAAAACATCCCACCTGTGATACAAAGTGGCTTGCAGAGTCTTTAGAAAAAAGACTTTTGCTGAAAAAGCCTATTCTCTGCTGTGTTACGCAAACAAATTACTTTTTTTTTTCTTTTAGAAGGACTGAAGTACGAGTTCTTTTTCTTTTCCTGGCTTGCTAAAAATGTGTGATAACAAGTTGACTTCTGTGGGAGTTTTGCATGGGTAAAAGCTGAAGGATCAGTCCCCATATTGTATGTGATTTTGCCCTAGTAATTATTCTTCACTTGAACAGCTTCTCCATGGCAACTGCTTCAAGTAAGTCTTGTATCACCACCTATTTAAAAAAAAAGAAAAAGACTTATTAAGATGTATGTTTTAAATTTTTTCACCCTATAAAGAGAGACAGAAAAAGGAATAGGGCACAAGTAGAAACATATGGGATTTGGCCCAAGAAGCCCTTTCTTCCGCATATATCCCCACCTTTTCTCTGTCTTAGAAGGGGAAAAAGAAAAACAAGCACATACCATTAAAAATAAATTCACTACCTTGCCTTTCCACGTCCCCTTCCTGAGGCTCTGAGACATTATGGCGCTGACTTGATCAATCATCCCACATCCACCCTGGCAGTTTCTTAACACAAACTTTCTTCTTCCGTCTATTTTTCAGCCACAGTCTGCTTTCAGTCTGGCAATTAATTGTCCCACTGCTCCAGTCCCACAGTTGTATTCCTGTCAGAAGGCTCAGCTGAAGGTCAGGGCCAGCTGGTTTGTACCCTCTTGCTAAAAAGCAAAAGGAGCAAAGTAATCTGTGGCTGGATATTCTCTTTCACACTGGACTTACGGGTCATTGGTGATGCCTCCGTGTGCAGTCCTACTCCTGAAATAGGGTTTTTTGTAATTTTTTCTGCTAGAGCTCAGAAAACTCATCTGTTATCAGCAATAAAACAGTCAGGAAAAAACATACTATTATTTTAGACTTAATTTTCTATTTTTGTATGACGACTGTGCTCTCTAACTCCAAGAGCAAGGGGTTAATAAAAGATCACTTCTCTTTCTAGTATTCTGTTGTTGGAAGTCACTATCTTCTGAAATAGTACATCCCGTTAGAAGGATTTTTTTTTTCTTTATTTGTTTTCAAATGTGGGGTTATTGTAGGCTGGATGTTGTACTTTGTGTTCAGTTCCTTATGCTGTGCCACATTTTAAAGGCTAATAGGGTGAAACGGGGTCCCTCTCTTTTCTGCTGAACACATAAATATGGAAATTCACCTGTCCTGGTGACATGATTTTTGACACAATGCTGACTGACAGTCTTGATAGCAGCTTTTCACCCATGGCTTTTTTAAACTGATATATATAAAGGCCCTGTTACACGTGTTTCACCTGAAATCCCACATGATGTGGCACGCAGAAGATGTTATCTAATTGGTCTTAGCAGAATTACACCCCATGTGAGAGCTACCTTGTCATCTTTTAGGTCGCCTCTGAAAGTTTCTGCAGGTTTATGTCTGATTTTAAAATCACTGCTCTTGTGACAATCATCAAATGATGATGGCTTTTTGCTCTTTTTTTAACGAATCCAGGATGCCTGGCTCAAAGGGTGTGTGAATGTGGCACTTGGGGATGTGGTTTAGGGGTAAACGTGGCAGTTCTGGGTTAACAGTTGGACTCAATGATCTTAGAGGTCTTTTCTGAACTTAATGATTCTGTGACTGACACTGGCTCTGAGTTTTGCCTTCTGTACCTACTCACCCCTGTGCTTACATGCTACTCCCATCCTCCCTGTGATGCTTTCAGAAATCCAGTCTATAAAGAGTTTTATCTGCAGGACTAAGATGGCAACAAACCATGGTAGAAACTGGGAAGAGTTTGCTGGAGGATGAGAACATAATAAACCAGCTTTCTCATTTAACCTGATTTATCACTGTACCCTGAGCCACAAAACTCATGCAAGTCAGCAGGTGCAGCTCAGTTTTCTTGTTTTCTTTGCAACTCACAGTGTCAAAAAAGAGGCCTCATCAGGCAGCATCCCTAAGTTTGCTGGTGCCCCATAAAACATTACCTTGTGCTGTTTTCTGACAATCAAAGAAGCGAGAGTGGTTAATAAAGCTAAACTGGGATTTTTCAGTCAAAATGTTGACAGCCATTTTGCAATTGCCATCTTAGCTCTGACATCTTGGGGAACAGCTTAATAATTAACGTTGCAGTGGAGATTGTAACTGCCTGCCAGTTCTGACTATCACCAAAACAACACACAAACTCTGTAGGTGTAGCAGAGGTACCTCAGGTGGGCTGGACATCAGGCGCTGAACAGCAGCTGTCATGTTTGATACGGTGCCATCAGATGGAAGAAACTCTAACTGAATCTTAAGCAGGATGCATCTATTAGGTTTTCATTATATATGTTCAGCTTGAACAGTTACAGCGACAGTTTGATTGTCTTTTGTTGACATTAAAAAAATTAAGCCAGCAATTAAAAAATGAAATAAACAGAACTAGCGGTGAAAAATTCAGGGATGTTTTTTAATGTGTCTTGGCTGTAGTAGTGGTTAAATAGTGATTAATGGTATGCTGTCAGTCAGGCTGGGAGAATAATTTTGCTCTAAAAAGCTGTGAGACAAAATTTCTTCTTACCCTCAGTTCTGCACTACCTGTTTTGTCACTTAGTCTAATACCAGAGTAATTAATTCCAAAGACCTATCTTTGAAAAACAAATAGCCCTGGCTTCCTGCTGAAAATGATAGATATCACTCCACAGGGAGGCTAAAAAATAAAGAATAGTTTATACATATCAAAGAAATTTGGACCTTTTAATTGAGAAGTATCTAAATTCTCCAGGTACTCTCTGATTAGTTATGTCATATATAAAATTAATGGGTAGAAATGGGTGTGATTTGGTACGATTCTTCACTGGTTGTGCCAGTCTTTTGGTCAAAAAAAAAACCAAAATTACAGAGGGTTCTCTGCAGCATTGGCCTTATTGCTAAACTTTTAATAATAATAAACAGAAAGTAAACCTAACCTCTGTGTTTTATGACTTAATGTGGTTCCATGGGCCAATGTGAAATGCATACTGGTGTCCTGTGGAACAGCAGGTGGGATCCTTGCTGGTGGGATCCTTGTGGTCCATGGAAAGCTGTCGCTGACGGTGCAGAATTCCCAGTGCAATGCATTTCAGGCAGAATCAGTTTCCCCACATGGCAAAGGGAGAAACCTTCCTGCAGCAGCAATAAAATGATTGATGCTGCTGGTTTTTATTACAGCTAAGTCTTAAAACATCCATTTATCCTCTTTGCCTGTCCCATGCAGATTTTAGACAAAGTGACATCTTCTCCATGAGTCTCCTGAGCTCACTGCTCTCCCCGAGGCAGGGCTCCTCAGTGCTTGTATTTTCCTCAGGATACCTATCTCTTTGCCTGTGTAAGTAGGATACTGAATAAAGTGTTCTTTGGTGGGGAATTCAGCAAGCTTATTGTTTCATTTATTGCTGGATTTGGATTTTGAGCAGAGTGAAGCAGAGGAGCCTCAACTGAATGCTGAAGGGAAGGATAAGTATTGCACAGTCTGCACTGCTGGCTGAACTACACACTGATTTGTGCAGGGGCCTGAGGAGCAGGGGACAGGGAGTTATGGACAAGTTGTGCACAAGATTAATGTCATGGGGTTAGAGCTGACAACAACTTGGGTTGTGCTTTCTAAGGCTTTTTTGACTTTGTAACTTTAGCACTCGTCTCAGCCCTTTTGCTTATGAAAGAATATCTTTAGAGACCTTCCAGCAACTTTTCTGACATAACTCCTTCTAGTTAAAAAACTTTTCCCATCCAAACTAGATCTGGTCACCCAGTGTATTACAGGAATTTTGCTTCCTGATTTCAGCTGCCTCTGGGATATGGCTATCCAAATGTTGAAGAAAGGATTTGTGTGTCAAATCAAGAGCCAGGGCACAAGGGAGAAGGAGAACAGGGTGTAATTTCCGTGGTTGGAGGCCAGAAGAGGAAAAGTTGTCATCCCTACCTTGCTCTCAGATAACAATGTACACCACCTGTTCCATAGCTTCCTGTGAGTGAATTTTCCTTTCTTTCCTCTTAAAGCTGTTCATATTTGAACCATACATGTCCTGGAAAGGTGGTATTAAGGTAATATCATAGAATCACAGAATAGTTTGTGTTGGAAGGGACCTTTAAAGGTCATCAAGTCATGATATGGCACATGTGTTTCCGTCAGTTGTTTGACTAGCAAGAGATATCATAACATAGGTGGCTAAAGCCATTTTTGTACCCTGCCAGGTCATCTTGTCACAATTACCATCTAGTGAACCAGGTATTATGTCCCCCCTCAGATTACAGCATCCCAGCTCTTATTACAAATTAATGGCACCAGGACACCAGACTGGATGGGAAAAACTCATTTATCGGGAGTCCAGCTGACAATTTTGAGTGTTTAAAAACAGACAAAAAAGGTAGAGCAGGGCTTCATATGTGTGTTAATATCCTCTAAACTTAAAAATTCCTGCTAAATGTGATAAACCTAACACATGCTGCTGTCAAATTCCATTTCTGGAAGGTATATGAGTAGACTACAGCTTAATGTTTTTCTCAAGGTATGTTTGTTTAAGCTCCATTACAATGTAACTGTAAAGTCTGCTGTCTACATATTTTTATATATATATTTGTATCCTATGCCCAGATTTAGGTAGTACATAAGTGAAATTCTGTCATATATTAAGCATTTAAAACTGATCCTAATTTTCAAGTGTCTATTAGAATGCAAAAGGAATCATGACATTTATCTTGCAGACTCTTTCTTTTGAGATATAAATGTAAAGAAATTTTACTTGCTGGGTTGGAGTTTCAGGTCGTGCTGAATTTATGCTTGTGCAGCCTTTTCTGAGGGAAAGAGCCTTTGCTTATATCTTAGAAGGGATGTGAGATAATGGACTTCTACACTGAGACATTTGTACTTCCAGAAAAGCTTTTACTGACCAAGAGCAATGCCCAGGCACTTCTGTGGCTTAGATAAAGTTAATTGGTGAAGAGGCAATCCACATTACATTGAAAGTGGAAATGCAATGTTTTGATAACTTTAGAAACTTCTTTCCTTCCTAAAAATGTCCATTTGAGCATGCTGAGGAAAGTATACTGTTATATTGGTACTTAAAATAAATCTCAGAGAAATGTATTAGCAGGCAGGATATGTAATTGTGCATGTTGATTAAATTAGATGGCTGTGGTTGTTGGAAGATATGGAAGAGAAATCCATGAAGTGAATTCTACATGTATCTGTGTGAGCAACATAAATCTTTACAAAATAATGGTGAAGGGATTAGAGTGTGCTGTGAAGTCAGAGTTGAAAAATAATCCTGCAAGCTACCTCCTTTTCAGTTAATGAAGACATAGGAATTTTTGTAACATACAGAAAATCAGGACTCTGTAATGTGTTGATTATCCTCTCATTAAAGATTATCCTGGACACAGAAATGGAATGCAAGTTAGCTTTATAGGGGAAATATCGACTAGACAGGCTGCTAACACAGAGATTGATTTTATTGTTTAGAAAAGCAGAATATTAGGATACATGAGTGTTTCTTTTTTTAACGAAGATGCTCTGCTGTCAGCAGTGAAATATTACTGCAGGAGAGTTTTCTTTTTATACACAGTGGTAAGAAGTATGGCTTCCTTTCTCGGCACTTCAGCCACAGATGCTATCAGCAAGACCATCTGTGGTGACAGATTTGTGTTATATCACTTAGAAACTAAGCGAAGCTGGTAAAGCCTCCTACTACAGGATATAAGTAGCTCCTGCTAAGGCTGGGATGTATTACTCTTCTGTCTTTCTTCAGGGGGCAGAGGAGTGGGAGGATTGTGTGGATAGAGGCTCACAATAGCTTTCAATCATGTCCTCACTGAGTCTTGAAATGCTGGTGTGGATCTTCTGGGGCGACTTCTACACCAAGCTCCTTCCTCTGGGTCCCCACTGGGGATAGGCCTGGACTCTTCTTGCTCACTGTGGGTCACTGGCAAACCAAACTGGTCTGTGTGTGTCAAGGGGAACACTAAATCCATCCTCAGTGGAAGCCTGTGTGTAAGTGGTACAGACCTGGCCCTCACATGGCCCATATCTCCTGTAGAGGAACGAGACTGCAGAAAGGACAATGTCGCCTCAAATTGTCTCCTTAGCATTTCATTGTCCTAAAGATGGTGACATTTGGGGTCATGGTGGGCTTTTTACTGCACAGTTGTAATTTTTTTCATCTATTAATCTTTGAAATGTTCTTAATTGGTGTTCTGGGATTTCCCAGGCCAGGTTGGATGGGGCTTGGAGCAGCCTGGTCTAGTGGAAGGTGCTCCTGCCTGTGGCAGAGGGGTTGGAACAAGACATCTTTAAGGTCACTTCAACCCAAACCAGTCTGTGATTCCCAGAGGATGACAAGTTTTGGCGAACACTGTTGTTAGCAAGTGACCATAAAAACCCTTTAAGAACTGCTGGGACTGAAACCGCTGCATCACACAGGGCAAACTGGCCACACCAGGGACAGATTTCCAACCATGAGTGGAAAATAAAGGAGTGTTGATGACATGTAGTGTCACACTTCATTTCTGTGCAGTGAGATGTGGTACAAATAGGTGTTTGGGCAAAACCACTGCAGAAAGATTTGTTGAGCCAAGAGTGGAAACCTTCAGTCTTCACATCTGTGACTGTTGAAGGTGTTTGGAGATGTATTAGATTGGAAAGACATTCACATCTCCATAAGCATAAAAGAAACGTGGGTTTAGACTGAGAAACAATTTTTGCTGCTAATAATATTTCAATAACCTTGCTCTACACTCAGAATCAGTGGGGCATACTCAGATACCAAGTGAGCACAATAGAGTTCATCAGTATGAAAGCTCTCCAAGCATCTTGAAATGAGAATTACAGGCTCCTCAGCCTATAGTGTCATTCACTCATTCCTCATGTCAAATTCTAACAAGTAACAACAGAGCTAAAGGAGTTGAGCACCTTTATGGGAGTTGGCATTTCATGATCTCAAGTTCCCCACCTACAAAACAGAAGAGATCATCCATTTGGTCATGTAGAGAAGTGGCCATGTCTTCTTTCAGTAATAGAATCCATAAAACAACCAGAAATAAAACTATGGCATTTTACAAAGTCTAAGTGATAACAAACACCTACTTGTCAGTATAAATTTGCAAAATTGTCCTTCCGTTCTTTTTAAAATAAAATCCTACTGATAGCTTATATTTTAAAGACAGCAAAGAGAATTTCCAACAGATGATCTGAGGAAATTGTTTTTTATCTTTGTCTTTGGAAATCTAGACTTGCTGCATCTCCTCCACAATAATTTTGCGGAGGGAAATCATAGCACAGTGTTTCTGGGTACTCTTCCTGTACACAGTGCAGCCACCTAAGATTTTCCAGTTGGTAAAATAAATATTGAAAGAGTCATAAAACGAACAGCTCTTTTTTTGTGAAGTCAAGTATTTCCTGAAGGATAAAGAGTCTATCAGTTAAGTCCCTGGTTGGAAGATATAGCAGATACAGTTCACATGTGGCAACTTGCCTCCTGTTTATTTTTTCCCTTATCCTTCCTCCGTTCTTTCATCCCTCTGAGTGTTTGGATTCTTGTTTTACAATGACTTAGAGTAATGCACCCAGAATAGCTGGATTGATTGCAGTGGTTACTGCACGTATGGCATCTCCAGTTGACACATTGCCTCTGGGCAAAATCTCCACTCAAGTTCTCCTCTTCCTTCTTCCAAAAGTCCCAAGACAAGACTACAGGGTAGGAGTAATAAGAAGAGGTTGGTAAGATCACCCAGTGGGCTAGTGAGAAACATTTGTAATGAATTATTTTCCCTTTCTGATTCCCCAAAAAATATTTATTGCTTTTAAAAATGTTAACTGGCCGTCATCCATTTTAAATCAAAATGGGACCAGCAGCAAAGACTGCAGAATTTAATTTTTTTAATTATTTTTTTTCTTTTTTACACGTTAAAAATATTGTCTACAACGAATATGCTTTATTAAAAAAGAGAAGAAACTGTGATTGGTTTTACTTCAGGATCTGGGCATCTTCTAGTCTAAGCCCCTGCTCACAGCAAGGCAGGTAGCACAGGCTTCTCAGGAGCTTGTCCAGTCAAAGGCCCTAATGTGGGTGAAATTAAATTTAAATTTAGGCAGGAGTTGCTGCAATAGAAAAGGTCCTGCCAAAAAAGAAAGGAGGCGATCACTATGCCACATGTAAAAACAGGAGAAAGCCAAATCTTTGACACAAATTCTGCTCTGTTATGTCCTTGTCATGTCCTTGAAGCCTGAAAATCCACCTACTGGATAGCTGGGGTCAGCCCCCAGTTCTGCAGCTGAGACATGATGGTTCTTCTGTAAAGAAGAATACTTTATTAACAATATGTTTAAGTTATGTCAGCTGTCAGCCATTCATGAACTTTTATTGACAGCTAAATAGAACCTGAATGATTTGGGCTTTTGGCTGTCATTCAGGGAGGCTTTTGCTTTCAGGTCTGTCTTAACCTGCAAGTATGTAATTTGTTTCATTTGTGGTGCTGCATAGCAAATGAACCTGGGTCTCTAGTGCTCAAAGGCAAATGCAGTAATCATCTGCATGACTTGATTCCTTATTCCAGTAATATGAAAATTGTCAATTATGGATGAATTATGGGTGCTACTGATACCTGTAATTTGGTTTTGCAGTTTTGTAAACACATGCAGCTGCATTTAATTGTATTTTACTAGTCATGTAATTCATTAAGGTGCACCTGCAGTCACCTAAGACACAGATATTAATGAACTGAAACGCTGTATTTCATTGTCTACTATTTATATTGACATTTCTTACAACTGTTTGTTTTTAATCACATCTGTGTATCTGAGATGCGATATTAAAAAAAAATTAAATGATTGTGAAATAAACAGACAGCATAGCTAGCTGCTGTATTTTAAACTTCCTGAAAGTACTTGCTAAATGATTAATTTAAACAATTGCTTTTCCATGCAAAGCCCAAGACTGGAGGAAAGCTGTAGGATTGATTTTTGCAACAGTTATTGTGGGAAAGATGAATCATTAGATAACTGATTCCAAGGATGTGAGCTGCTGAAGCCCTTACTCTGTATTTCCATGCTTGAGTGGTGATGGATGTTCAGCTCTGCCTGAATGCAGTGCCTTTACCTTTCATCTCCCAGTCCAATCTCTTGGAGATGTTATCTTCAGGTTCAGGAACACACTTTTAAAGCAGGCATTTTGTTTTGCACAAATATGGGTTTAATATGCACAGCCTGTTCCTCCTCTTCTACTCCTGGATATTCCTTTCATTTGGATTAAAGCAAAAAACAAGTAGATTTATTAGCCATGTAACCAGTCCTTGGTTCAGTGCATTTTAAAGAAGGTACAGAGAACACTGAGAATCAGATCACGCAGGTCATATCCCAGATTTCATTTTCCCTTCTTCCAGCATTTCTCATTTGGCCTGCTGTTATGGGGTAAAAAATGGAGTTTTGTGCCTTCAGCAGGCCTGGGGTAAACTCTGGCTCCGTAAGGAATTGTCAGAACTTTGCTGCACAGGATAAAGATGGAAAAGGAAGCGATAGAGAGAGGTTCAGTTACTATCTGCATCCCTGGGAATGTTGCTCTAAGGCTCCTGTCCATGTGGGAGCACATGGGAAAGAGTAATGAGCCCGTTACCTGCAGGCTGCTTAAGGAAACACAAACCTTTCCATCAGGACAGGAGACATGCTCTGATCTCCTCTCAGTGTCAGTCTCTGCCTGTTCCAGCTCTGTCTGCTACCCCTTGTCTCTGACAAAGTACCACACTCAGGGACCTTCTTCCCATCCTTACTTTCTCCTTGAAGATTGTTTTGTTTTCCTTTTCCCCTCTACCCTGCCTCAAAGGGTTGTTCCCAGTTCATCACACTGTTACACAGATAAAAGAAGCCACTAAAGTTAAATAGCATAATAGCCAAACAAAATCAAGTTATTGAGTCTCAGAAAGATGTAGACTTGCTTACCACAGGTTACAAATGTTGTAGTTCCCATGCCTGAATCAAAAGTATTGTATTTCTTGAGAAAAAAAATCTCTTTTCACTCAAGAACCTGTTGGTTGATTAAGGATCTTTCCTGGAAACAACATTAACTTGTATGTTCCATTTTCAGTGAGATATTTTTTGTCAGGAAAGTTTTCCCAGCTCTAGCCATTAGAATACTCTTCCTGCCTGACAAAAAGTAGTTCCTCTGCCCTGTAATATAGGTCCTGGGAAAAAAATAGAGTCCTTTCCATACATCTTGACATTTTTAAGGATGTGTAAAATTTCTGTTGCAGGTTGGGGGGGAAGGGTGTTAGTTCTGTATTTCAGAAGTTTCTGTGATCTGAATGAGTACGATGACATTATGCTAGAAAATGTCTCCTGGCCTTATAATGAGATTTTGTGATAGATGTTTTTGCAATTGCAATATTTGTCACAAAATGGACTAATCCCATCGCTCAGATGAGGTACTTTGTGGTTTGGCACCATTTAACAGCACACTGATGGTTATTGTAAGAGCAAGCTAAATATTCTTCAGCCTATCTAGGATATTGAGTTCTACCAAGCATCACACCTCCATTTCTGGAGGTTCTTTACAGACACAGTTTCCAACTAGGAAAATGTCAAGCAAGATGAAATGGAACCTGAATAGCAGGACTTGCATAAGAGGACACAGGCTCCTCAGATAGAAGAGGCAGATATCAGGACAGATGCCTTCAATTAGAAGGAATTAAAGATTCATGTTGTAAATAACTTCAAAAACAAACAAACAAACAAACAAACCCCAAACAAAAACAAACCACAGGAAAGAATAATTTGATTATGTCTGTCCTGACACATTTGCAAATGTTGACATGTCCAATGGCAGGAATATTTGCACAGGAACAATCAAAGTACTCGTGTTCTTCTTATGCTGGAGTCTAAAAAACAGAAGAAGAAGAAGCTAATTGCATTTTTCTTCTCTTTCTTTGTTATGCCCATTAAGAACATTGTGAACAACTGAAGCAGAATGTATAAAAAGAAAAATGAACTACCATTTTAGGGGAGAGGACTGGGCGAAAGGAAGGGTGGACAGGAATTTGCTGTACATCAGATTGGGGATGGCCTTGTTCACGAGGGGAATACTGGTCAGAAACCTGAGTTAATATGGCAGCTTGGCTGTTTGATGATTTTCTTCTACTGACTGTTGAAATGAAGTATTAAAGAACAACTGAAATACAAGAAAATGTTAAGAGTAGGCTACTCTTTGCAATCATTGTTTAAGTTGTTTTATCTACCAGACCTTACATTTAAGCCAGCTCCAGTTAGGGTTATTTTCTTCCTTAGACTCAGATAAAATCTACTCCAAAGTTTGGCTTTCAGTGGCCTTTGGAGAAGTTCTTTGCGCTACTGAAATCTTACCCACTTCACTGTGTGAGGAAACAAGATTTAGCCCTCGTCTCAGCCTATACTCTTCATTTGAATTTTCTTTTAAATGAGATGCTTTCCAAGCCACATAGGTACCTAGATCAGAGGTAAAACATCTCAGTCATTAAACAGTTCCTTGTCTTCCTGCAAGTCATGCAGTGTTGAGGAATGGCTCAATTAGTTTTGAGTTTGCAAACTGATTTATTCTCTGCTCCTTTTCTCTCTGCCAGGGAATGGACACTAGTTATGACAGCAGTTATCTTTGTAAGAAAATTCCACACAGAGAAACAAACTTGAGAAATGAATGGTTTTATGACAAACTCACAAAGTTGTATGGTTGCATTTCTTTTGATCATTGATTTGTACACAGTCTGAAGTGTTAGAAGAGAGGAGAGGTGTATGTAACTCTCAGCTGACCAGTAAGTGCCACATCTAATTGATTCTTTTGTGCCAAGTGGAAATTGAGTTTTCTTGGCTCAGAAAATGTGCCTGTTTCTGGAATTTGCTACAATTTAAACCACTTCTGTTTATGCTCATTGTTGTTATTGCTACATAGCATTGTCATTTGTTTTTGCTGTTGATTTCTAAGCACACTGAATTAATGAACTTTAGTTTATAACCTTAATGCATGTTTGTATAACTGGTTTTTGCTACATTGAACATCCACTCTTATAGCTGATGTCTTTTATTGCTGAACTCCACTCAAACACTTCACTAATGTAAGCTTATCCAGATCATGGAATTGCTCAATACACAATACAAGTAATTCAATGTTTGGTTTCCTGTGATACATATCAAGGACAATTATCCTAAACTGGGTTTGTCTTGAACAAGGACAGAACTATGATTATTTTTGGTATCTATAGAAGTCCAAGGGGTACTAAAATATAATATTTTTTTTTTCTTTTTAAACAATACTGGCAAATTCAGGATGCTACAAGAAACGCCTTTTACCAGCTTTCAACTTCTTGGTCTCCATTGATGATTTCCTGAAAGGCTTTCGGAGCAGAACTCACAGCACAAGGCACACAATGGCTATGTATTAAACACAGTTTTAATCTGAAAATAAGCGTGGAATAGTTTGTAGTTTAATTGGTTTGTGGCTTCATCTGTCTGGAGAAAGTAGGAAGAGGGTATATAACCCCCCCTCCATTCTGCAGCTTGGTTAAACCTCCTCTCCCATCGAGCATCCCAGGAGAAGGTGGATAGCTCCAAGGGCTGGGTAACACCTTGGCTCAGCCCTCCCACTTGCTGGGTCAAAATAGCTGAGCCAACACCTGCATGAGGGGAGGCAATAATTTAGTCCTGTTACAGGCCAGCAGTAAATCACTACCCCTTCCCTCCCACGGGGAGTAGGTGACTGTGATTCAGAGAGGAGCCTCTGAGTCAGGTGGCCTCCTGGTGCTCTCGTGGGATGTTCACTCCTGGTTTAGGAGCTGTGATGCAGAAGAGTCAATGCTTGACTAAATGTTGCTTCACAGGGCTAGTTGCATCCAGTCTGAGAGAAAGGTATGAGGAACTGCTTTGCCTTTTGGTTCGTAGAATCATAGAATAGTTTGGGATGGAAGGGACCATAAAGATCATCTCATTCCAACCCCCTGCCACAGGCAAGGGCACCTTCCACTAGACCTGTCTAACCTGGCCTTGAACATTCCCAGGGATGGGACAACCACAACTTCTCTGGGCAAACTGTTCCAGTGCCTCACCACCCTCACAGTAAGGAATTTCTCCCGTATATCTAATCTAAATCTACTCTCTGTCAGTTTGAAGTCATTCCCTCTTGTCCTGTCATTACATGCTCTTGTAAATAATCCCTCTCTATCCTCCAGGTAGGATCCCTTCAGGTACTGGAAGGCCACAATTAGGTCACACTGAAGCCTTCTCTTTTCCAGGCTGAACAATTGCAGTTCTCTCTGCCTTTCATTCCTTCTAAATCAGTGTCTCATCCCTTCAGTGGTAAAGAAAGGTTTAATATCCTGAAGCTGAAAATCATATCCACTCTTTTCAACTGGTTGTTTTGTAAAGAATGTGCTATGATGCATAGGAATGTGATCATAGTAAAGAGTGTGCCTGCAGAGATGTCATAAGTGTCTTCTCGTGCCTGCATTTCAGAAGGCAGCACTACCAAAGATAAAGGAGGAATCTGAAATAGCTGAGGTGGTAGGAATATTCTGGCAATGGACTTTCCAAAGAAAAGTATATTTTCTCACAAAACTGAAAATGCCCATCATGAAAAATGTCAGTTTAATGCAAATTAATGTGGGAAAGAGAATTGGAAGTTTTCTCTGGTGTATCCCTGAAGGCTCTCCTGAAGGACTGCACCGTCGCCATCACCACCTGTCTGCTGGAGGGAAGGGAATGTGCAAGATTTTTTCCCCAAGGCAGGAATTTCAACTATGCTTAGATGGAGCTCGTATCTTTTTTTTTTTTTTTTTCCCCTGGAAACACTTACTGAGAAGAACAGGGAATTATGTTTCTTTATAGTGAGTTTTTTAAGTCACTTATTCTCCCCCTCTTTTTTATTCCTCTGCTTTCTGGCCAACTAAGCACCTTGGCCAAATAGGAACAATCTGGTCAACAGCTTTGTTCTGAAGGTGTCATGGGTGATTCTGTTACTGCCAGCTTTCCAAATTCTCTTTCCTAGTATAGAGTGACTACTGAGGAACAAGCAGAAGTGTCAGGGTTGTAGTAGTGTAGCAGTACTGCTGTGGGTGAAGAACTTGCTCCTCTGCATGTTGCTTTCTGGTTAGGGTCGTTTCTTGACTCAGCCTTTTTCTGAGATTTTTGAAAAAGACAGTGACATATTCTTGTTTCTGACCACTTCTGCTCCATGACTAGCAAACATGCAGGAATAAGATGACACATTTAGAATTCACCCAAAACCCCAAGAAATTAATTTTCTTTCTCCTTTACTGACTGTTACTCACTGACTGTTCCTAGACAGTCAGTCCTGTCCCCCTCAAATGAGACAGTGATACAGTTTCTTGTAAATATATTACTTGTGAACACTTTATTAGCTAAAATGAAAGTGTGATCAAACCCCTTCCTTAGGCAGGAGTGAAAGCAAATGAAAGAACAGGAGAGATTCAGGATTTTGCTATGTCTTAACAGTAAGTGACTCAGACTTGCATAAGGTAACTTTTATTCCGTTTTTTGCACTCATGTCATGACATACTCATGTCTTGTTCTCTCTGTAAGGTGCCTAGGGTACTTGTGAAAAGGCTGTCATCAGTGCCAGGGAGAGACAAGTGCTGCATGAAAAGTGACAGTGGAAGTTTTCCTGCTCCACCAGTGTCTTTGCCTTCATTTTTTTTTTTAGGAGCCATCTAGAGAATAAAAGCCATACCTCAGCTATTACGGCCATTCAAACAAACCTGACTATAAATATCTCTGCTGGCTCCAAGTATAGTGCAGTTTTTCCCTGGAAGTGTTTGTTCAATCAGTATCTCCTGACTGTCCCCAAGCACTGATGAGTCAAGTGTCTGTAGAGGAAGGGCTGTTCTCCAGAGAAACACTTTCCCACGGAGCTGGAAGTCTTGTGTCTCTTCCCAGCTCTCTTAAAGACTTTTGGTGAGAATTGTGGTCATGCTCCTCTCCTAGTGTCTTAAAAAGAATGGCTTGCACCTCTGAAATCATCTGACTGTTGACTGAGTAACCAGAGTGTTGGTTATTGCTGGTACAGGTGTGGGGAACCAGTGGTGGTCCTGCAGATGGTTGTTGTAGGATGGTTGTTTTGCCAAAATATTGTGCAGTGTATCCATGCAACCCCCTTGCAGGTTATTTGTTAGATATTTTCAACTTTCCTTAACCAAGGAAATTATTTTTACCCTCTTCTTCTGTTACCTGTGAATGAATCCCTTAGTTCTAATCTTCAAATTCAGGTTGAGCATTAGACTAAAATATCATGGTAATATAACTGCTTCATATAAGATCATTCCACTTCATAAAAGGTGTGTTCTGATGGTCTGGAAATAATGTTATAAAACAGAAAGACCTCAAAAACACCAATGCACCATCACTAGAATTTTGTTATCTGAAAAATACTTGAAGTGCCTTTCTGCTGTGCACTGTGTCCAGAATCAAAATGAGGAAAGAAAAATTTTTAAGATAAATTGGTTTGTGAAAAATTTATGTGCACTTTACTAGTGCAGGCAGGATGTAATCTGCTTTGTATTGAATCTGCTTTAAAAAAAAAACCACAATGATAATGAGATTTTTTAAAGGCACTTTTAAATTCATGCTGGCAAAAGACAAATAGTCATGACTTTTAATTTCTATAAACTTAACAGCTGGGGACAAAATAAAGCGTTATTAGCTTAAGGGGTGTAAGGAAGTTGCTTTTGCTTCAAGGACGAAATAAGTTATTCTATTCTCAGTGTTATTCATCTAAACTGCCTGTCTGTTCTTTCTGCTGGTACAGCCAGGCCAGTGAATGGTTCTGTTTATGCTGCTTTTACTGTTAGCAGTGAGAGAAGAGGGGCCACAGACATCTAAGATGTGTGTATTCCTTGTCCTTGGTAATGCCTGTAAAAACATTGGTTATGAAGGAACTGTGCTTCAGGGGCAAGTTGCTCTGCTCCTAAATGGGATATTCCTTGTATTCAAAATATAAACTGAATTACCAAGTAGTGAGGAGCTCCTTAACCTTATTTTACTGTATGGAAAAATATTATTTGTCTCTTCTATCATGAAAACCATTAATAATAAAATGTTTATCCTTGTCAAACTGAGTTCTCACACTAATTTTAATTGCATCAAGTACAATTTACAGTTATCAGATGATAAATAACAGTTATTTTTATTTATCATTGTATGTATTGTATGCAACCGAGAAGAAATCTGTATGGTTTTATATTTCTTTTTTTCATTATTGTTATAAATTTATTGGTAATTCAAAGGCCAACCACAGTTTTTCTGTATTCTTGTGTGTCTGCTCATTCTTTTGCCTGTTGAATACAATTCCACTTATATTAGTGATTTTTTTTTTTTTTTGCTATGAACATCTTTGATTGCCACCTGCAGACTCCTCCTGTATTTTCCTGGATTTCACCATAGAAGTTGCAGAATATATTGTGTTAATATAAACCACAAGTTCATGTTTACATAGTGAGGAGTTTCCCTTGAGTCCTGAGTCTTTACTAACTGATTTGTCATAGAGGTGAAGGGCACAACCTCTGTGTTTAGGAAATCAATAGCAGTTGCCATTTCCATTAAGGAGTCTTGGCTGGAGTTGTTCTGTCTTACATATTACACTGCTATCAGTATGTACTTTCTTTTGCTCATGGCCTGAAGCTAGAAAAGGGGACAGACCAAAAAAAAGGTAGGTTTTTCTTTCTCAAATAAGCATATCCTCTCTGTAGAATTGGGAAGGACTGATCTGAAGATGGCTTGAGCAGAGAGGCAATACAGAAAAACTAGTGTGAGTAAATGTTTTAAAATAATGTACTTATACGTGCTCAGCTAAACCAAAACAGTGAAAAAAGTATAGTCTGACCTTGTGTAGAAAAATGAGCAGGAGTGCCAAAAACCAGAAAGATACATCCTTCTGCAGGGAAGATTTCTTAGTGCATTATAAGGGTAGAAAACTAATACCTCTCAATAGCTGTTGAGTGGCATCTGTTGGCATCTCCAGGAGTCTGCAAGAATGACTAGTGTTTGAAACAACTGTAGGTAGAGCAGCAGCAAAGAACCAAGTTTGGGAGCAAATTTATTGCTGCCATTGTTTAGCTACCAAATTATGGCTTCTATGAGGCCTCACTGGGGTAAAGGCTCTTTATTTGTACCTGTTGCTGTCCTTTTTCAATACTTCTGATGATCAAGAGACATTTTATTACCCTTGAAGTGCAGGAATGCACACGAGTGCACCAGTGTGATGGTGTCATTACAAAATAAACTTACATCGCTGTAAATTCTAGGGAGAAAGTGGACCTAATCCAACCATAAATGCTCCTGAAGTCAGCATGGAAAATTGCAAAACACATCTTTTATGATTTTGGATTAGCACTAACCATTTCCTCTAGGCAGAAGTGTCATTTAAAAGAGATTAAACTGCACATGACAAGGATAAACTTCACTTCTCCTCCCAGGGTGCTACTCAGAGCTTACCTGTTTAATACCAGTGTTAGTACCCTCTTTTCTCACTGGAACATTAACTTGATTAGACCCTGAGGCGGGACTAGAGAGAAATGCTTGTAGGGGATACACCATCAGCAGTGCTCCTCAGGACAGTGCCAGTACCCCAAGGCTGCGGGAGCCCGGTCCAGTCATTCTTGTCTACAGCATCCAACACGCAGTTATGGCAGGAAAAGATTTGTCTCCCAAGGCAGTGCTAAGTTCACAGCAGCCACAGTGGTGTGGAAGTGGGTTTGGGAAAATTCACCAGTTCTGCTTGTGTTACATGGTACTTCTGCCTGGAAGAGCTTCTGTGCTATTGTTCAGTCTTACACACTCTGGTGTAATCCAAATACTCTGCCTTTAAACACTGACCACCAGCAGTATGATGCCAGTGCAGAATGCTGCATTCACAGATGGGGTAATCTGAGGGAAGATACATTTCTATCAGAATTATTAAAGGAGCATCTGATAGCAGTGTTTCAGTTAAGGTTTATTAAACACTCTCCATTTTATCCTCAACTTTCAGGGATTTATAATTTTGCTATAAAAATTCACTCAACCTTGAAACTTGGCATCCATCGTTTCATTGCACGAGACATTTTTAAAGACACAAGAGCAGAAATATTCCTGTTCTGGCAATGGCTTAAATGGATATTAACTTTCAATCCTGCTATACAGCACATAGGAAAGTTGAAAAAACTGCTAAAAATTACTGTAAAAAGAAAAGCTTTTTCAGCAATATAGCTTGGATTATCCACTGAAATCTTGGTATTTTGAATGTGATCTGGTACATTTTGAGGGTTGTTGTCCAGTTTCAGAGACAGCTGCTTAGATGCAGATACCTCTGCACTGTACTTCTTGCAGGAGCTGGATCCACATTCTCTCTCTTAGCAGGACCAATGTCCCATGCAGGAAGGGCCTTTACAGATAGGGAGGATGCCCAAGAGCAGACTGTCCTAAAAACTGTGTGAACTGGATGGGAAGTCCTGTGTTACATGAAAACCTGACACTTTTAAAAGGTTGGCAATGGGCACAGTTGCACTGAGATTGTGTGCTCTGGAGAATTACTTGAAAAACCTTTCTGATGGTTAAGACTTGAAACAAATTCCTTTAGGGTCATTGTAGGATCTCCATCATCAGACCTCATACTGGACAGACTGAGCAAGGCGTGTGTCAGTAATGCCTTAGGTACAGTCAATTCTGTCCTAGGGCAGAGGGAGAGACTAACTCTCTCACGTGTCCTCCAGCCTATTTTTCACTCATTTCTCATCATAAAATTTGCTATATCCTTTGTCATTAGTGCTGCCTAGTCCTCTCCCCATTCACCATGCAAGTGCTTTACAGGTGTCTTCAGTGGGCCCTTATTTCTTAGTGCAGAGAAAATTGTTTTGGTCTCAGTAGAGGTCTCCATTTTCCTGTCCTTTCCCCGTAACCCGTCTGGGCCTGGTGTGCCTTCTTGATTTCACTGGCATTTAAACCGCTTGACATCTTTAGCCCTCAAGGATGCTCTGAGCTGTAAAGGCTCCTTGCTGAAACTGCTGTTCTGGAGTTATAGGTGATGCACGATTGGTTGGCTGCTTCGTGCACTAAAGAAATCAAGCAGCGTGTAGCTTCTCCCATTAAAAATTAACACTCTGCAGTAGGCAGGAAAGACCTTCAGTGTTGTTGTCAAGGAGCAAATAATGGAAAAACACCACCTTTTTTTGTTGAGGAGTGAAGGGTGCTTCAAATTAAGAGCTGTCTCTTTTTGTATAGCTAATACCTCCTTGAAACTGATGACTGGACAAGGAAACCTGGGAATGTTGGACCGTGTGTGTGGTTTGCTTGGATGTTGCTCCACAGTTCATATCCACACTGCTTTTACCTGATGTGGAAAATGCGTGTCAGGAATATGTTAAGAGATGGATAAGTACCCATGTGATTGAAGAGTGCTCTGGATATCCTTTCATATACTTTGTGTACATGCAAAGCTTCACACGGCTGCAGATGGCTAATCTGAAAAGAGGCCCGGGGGAAATTTGGCATAGAGTACATTTGTTAATGCAAATAACAATAATTCATGTGGGAAGGAGTGAAAGGATCATTTAAATGGAGCACTGATTCCCAAACTTCTCAGACATCTGTGAATATCCTGGGTTAAGAGGCTAAGCTCTTGGTGGGGGATTTGGTATGTGTTTGGGGTTACGTGAAGGTGAATTGTGGGATGTCAGTGTTCACATCTATTTTACACACTCAGCCTGCAAAGGGGGATTTGCCACCTGCGTGGGGTTCTGTTGCCCTGGTGTAGCTGTCTCAAGCTGTTCTTCACTCTGCAAAACAGCAATGACTTGAAGCCTGAGAAATGTCTGTAGAGTGGGATGCGGTGATCGGAGCAGACCAGTGGAAAGCAGGCACGTTTCCTCCGTCTGCCTGAAGCAGCATAATGTTTTTGGCAGGGTCCACAGCGAAAGAAATGAGAGGGGGCATTCTGTCCATCCAACTGTCACTGCTCACTGCCCACCTCCCTGGTACATCCTCCCTCTTTGCTGTGGCACCATCTAAATGCTAAATAGCAGGGCTGTTGTATGTCTGTAAATATGCATCACTCTTTTGTTCCACTCCCTGCTGTTATCAGATGAGAAAGAAAAGTAGTTATTAAGTAATCGAAGATTTAGGAAAACTGTGAAGCACTGTCATGTAAAGAAGAGATAAAAAAATGATATTACAAGAATGAAAGGTTTGTCTTGAGAAAGTCTCTAGAGTAATAGAAAATGAAGTCTATCTATTGAACAGGGTTGCAGTCAAGGGGTCCTTCAGCTCATCTGGAATGTGACAGGGTACAAAAGCTGGTACTCATAGTCTCTGTCTAATTAGGAGTAACTGCAGTAAATAAGTGGTGTAATGAAGACCAGTTAGAACAAATGCCATTAATGAGAAACACATATTAACATTGTTAGGATGATTGTTGGGTATTGCTGTGTAGTTGCTAGTTTTAATTTTAATTTTCAATAGAAATTATGTATTGTCAACCACCCAGCTGTCCAGTACAGGGCAAAAGTAGGTAGCCAAGACACCTGAATTCAGGCTCCCCTGGTTACTTTTCCCATGTTGCACCGTGCTCCTCTGGAAAGTGTGTCCACAGCCTCCAAAGCACATCCGTTATGGAAAGAAAAGAGCAATGTCACTTTGAGGCAGATCCACAGGGTTTAGACCAACTTTCCATTTCCTCAGTTAATTACCAACATAATCTCTAGATAATCTCTTCTCAAGTCTATGAAGATTGGCTGCCTTTGAATTCAGAGGACACTTGGTCTTTTTGGATTGTAGCCATAGATTAAACTTCTTCAAAGTGGAGATAGCTGTACTTTCCTGCTGTTGATTGAAACACGCTGCTGAACACTTGTGAAGTTGGATAACCCCTCCAGAAACACAAACAATTTCTGGCCTCCCCGTGTCCTCCCAGCTCAGAGGTGCCAAATCCCATTATAACTCATTTCTGAGCAGACAGTCAATCGTAGCCTTGTTCAAAGTGCAAGAGGATTTTCCAGTGTGGCTAGGAATGCTTTATCAATAAGAAATCACACATTATGAAAGAGCTATTTGCACCAAATTTGCACAGTCATGACCACAATTGTGGTGTTATTGCAGCAACCTAAAGAGGGGAATTTTCTAACTGGTATTTTCTTAACTATCTTCATCATGACTGAACTCTTACATCTCCCGTGAAAGGAGAGATGTCCCAACTGCAGGAGATGTACCACTGTCGTTTGCACACCTCTGCTATGCAGAGCACCTTCCTACAGACACTCTCATAAGGTTTCTCTGATGTCACCTCTGTGAGCTTTGCAGAGGATCAGAAAACTTTCAGAGGAAAATTAAACAACAAGGGGGAAAACTTATTTAAATGAATAAAATCCCTTTATCCTGCATGCTTTCCCTCTATCACCCACATCATCTCTACAATTTTGTGAAGGTATAGATTATCTAAGGAGCCATTTGCCTACTGCCTGTGTGTGGCAGAGAGTGCAGGCTCCCCTGCATTTCTTGTGAACAACATAAAACTTTCAGGCTTGTGTTAGGCTGTCCCTCAGTAGCCTCTAAGACCATTCCTGGCCCTGTCATTCTGGCTCTGCACTTCTGATCTCAATGGGCTCACTAAAAATTACTGAGGACTGACAGCATGGACCCATTTTGTGTTTGCTGCTGGAGACTAAAAATGCTAATTTTTTTAAACATTTAGCAATTTATGAGACAGCAAGAACATCAAATGCTTAATATGTGTTTTCCTGTAGGGCACAAATTTAAATTAAATTTTACTCTTTCATGGGCCTTACATTTCTGTACTATCTCACATCCAAAAAAATGCAGATACCTGAATAACTGAGTGGGTGGGGTTTGTCTCTGGTTTAAGATCACGTCTCTAGCATCAAGTCTGTCATTTAGTTTGCTGATGTCTATTTACAAACTAAACTCTGCCCATATCTGAATGTAACACAGTAAATGTCTGTGTGGTTTCAACACAAGATATGACCCACTCAAATATCCATACAGTAATTTCCCATGAGCTCAGAGGAAATCATTCCATCTCCCAGTGGACATCCAGCACCATTTTCTATTGTACTTGAATTTTCTTTGCTTGTGATATTGCATTTCTCCCCCTCCCCAGACACACACAGTCATTCCAGTTTCTGGTAATAACTTTCTGATCAGGTTTTCTTTGTACTCTTCAGCTTTTTGAAAGCTCACTATTGGGGTAAATTTCTCTTTCATCTTCATGTAGCCTTCTCCTCCCCATTTATTCTGAAAATGGTAAAGAAGAAAGTCGCAGTGCAAACACAATTTGCTTGCTTAGTTTTAAATTATAAATCCCCCATTTTTCCAAATTCTTCCTACAGGGAAAAAAACCCCAAACACCCCAACAGTTATTTTTATCTTGTGACATTAAAATCTCGAATTTCTACTTATGAAGAATAAGACAACTCTCTGCTTCACCAACTGTATGTTTTTTTACAAATGTCAGACTTAGTATTAGATGAATGAATGCATGCAAATATAACTGCATACTTAAATATGTGCCATAAGGGCATCTGAAAAGACAGAATTGGGGTTGACACTCTCTGGATGGAGGGAATGGTGCAAGATTTGCTTCTGCCCCACTTAGGCCTGATATTGTGAATGCTATCTGCAAAACAGAATGGCTGAAGAGTTTGCTAATCAAACCCTGCTCTCTGCCAAAATACTAAAGAAGTTACTGTGGCTAAAATGTTTATAGTTCTGGGAGATGTAGAGAAGTGGGCGAGAAATACCTTTCAGAGAATGACAGTGATTTTGGTTTAAGATAGGAAGCTCAGACTTGGCTTTCCACCACAAAATAAATAGAAAATGGACTTAAATACAACCTTTGAAGCCACTGACCAAACAGTCAGTAACATGTCTGTTATTGTTTGGTGCCACTTGCAGGTACTCACACCTACTGTGCCTGGGGAGGGGGGGCAATCACGAAGGAGATGTGCTGATAGCACTGGGCAGCAATTTAGCACCATTGACACTTGTCTCTTATTTATCCCATTGCTCCCTGTCACTGTGTTCAGCCAGGGGAAGAGAGGATAGGGAATCATAGAATCCTAGGATGGTTTGGTTTCAAATACACCTCAAAGATCATCTCGTTCCATCCCCCTGCCACAGGCAGGAACACATTCCATTAGACCAGATTGCTCAAAGTCCCCTCCAACCTGGCCTTGAACACTTCCAGAGATGGGGAATCCTCCCCTCAGCAGCAGCATTCCAGTACAAAACAGCTCGAAAACATAAAAGTTCAGGCCACCCTTTGACCGTGTCCCCTCTTCCCCCACCACGGAGCTTCTGTTATCTGCAGGCTGGGAGAATCCCTGTGAAACTGTTACAGTCACACTGAATTATATTTGCCCTCTTCTCCTGCCATGCTCTTTATTTTGCCAAGGCTATGAACAGCATCCCAAAATCCCGTGAGCTGGACCAATTGTACTAAGGACTATTCTTTCTGTGTCCAGAGAGAGCAAAGGCTGTAGCAAGGAAAGGGCTTCCAGCTCAGCAGTCGAGCTCTGCTGGCACCGGCGCAGCCACGTCAAATGCCACCAGATAAAACCCTAATCCAGGGTTAGGTGTAAAGCCAGAGGTTTCAGGCAGGGATGACAGCTGCCTTTTGTTTTCTGAAACGAGGACTGTGAGCAATTTCGAGTTTGCAATCTTGCAAGAGTGTCATGAGTGGATTTAGTGAGATTTTGGAAAGCAGTGAGTATGTATGAAGATATAAAAAAATTTCACTATTTCTTTTGCTGAGCTTGTTGACTGTAAAACCTCCCTGCTCCTCTCTGCTTTGCTACAGAAATCTCAGTTTAAAATAGAATGTATGCTTTACATCTATATATGTGTGAGTGTACACTGAACAAACAAAAAAGCCATTAATTACCTCCACTTGATGATAAATAATATCTTAAGGGAGAAAAGACACTTTTAAATTTCCAGACCAAACATGATCAGATGTGGTTAAATTATAAGGTGAGCCAGATTCCAGGTGATGTAAACTGGTATAGTCTCAATGAAACCGAAAGAGAAGTTCAGACCAGAAACAGCTAAAAATCCAGCATGTTTTATAAGCAAGTTTCAGAAATAAACTGTTTATCCCTCTCACTGTTAGAATATTTATTGTAGCAGGATATTTTCAGGCAGTAAAAAGAAGCAGCTCCCAAACTTGCTAAAAATAGAGAAAAGACTTGGGCGCTGCTAAAAGGTATTATTTTTTTACTGAAAGGGGTTTATTACTTACATAATTGGCATACAATAGAAAGCAGTTCACAATAATGGTATTGTTCATACTTCTGTAATTAAGATTGTATCAGTATTTCAAGGGCATAATACCCAGTTAGAAAAATGCATGTAATTACAGCATTAATTCCTCATGAAGTCGATCTTTAGCCAGTTTTTATGGGGAAAACAGTGCTTTGGTCGGTGACCAGGTAGAGGGATCCAAGGAAAATCACTCTGGGTTCCAGTGTGGCATCAGGTGTTTTGCATTCCTCACATAATTAAAGCCTAATGTGGAAGCGATGCCTTAACGGACTTAACCAGCAGAAATGCAAATATTAGACCGACTTAGTATGTTCCACTTTTGCAATTTATTAATTGCTGTAAATATGCAAAGGTATGCAATTAAAAGAGCAAATGAGTATTTCTAATTAGGATGGAATGGCAGCACATTTCATCAAAGTAGGACACAGTGTGCTACTTAGCTGTGTATATGTTTTTGCCAATTAGTCAACAAGGAATTCTCGTATGAACAATTGAGCCTTATGTAATTGGAAAACGAGCACTAAAGCACCAAAGTCCAAAAACAACATTTATATTACCCTGTAACACAACAGGGTACCTCTGGCCTCCTTTGCATCTGGGGAAAGGGATAATTCATTGACAAAACCTGAGCCTGTGTGTGGGAATGTGGCTTCCTCCAGGCTGTCTGTGCCTCACAGTGCTGATGGGGCTGCCCAGGAGACGTGGGGAGAGCCCTGCTCACAGCCAGGGGAGCAGGGCACGTGGGACTGGGACAGCCCAGGGCAGAGCTGCTTTCTGACCCCTCACATTTGTGCTCTCGGGTGGGTCTGTCAGCACTCGGAGCACCGTGGCACGTGTCCACAGTGCCTGTCAGTGTGACATTGAGATTGGATCCTGGCTTTCCTGGCAGTCCCAGCAGCCTATTACAGCCAGTTTATCCTCAGTGGCAGAACACCACACAAACATTAACCAGCACTTTCCTAGAAAGCATTTAGAAACAGGCCCAAGCTGGAAATATAATGGAAGTATAACTCTTGGCTAAAATAATTTTGATCTGATCTCCTCTGTAGAGCTGCATCTTTGTGCATGTGTGGGAGAGGGGCAATTCCACAGGTGGCCATGTGTGGGATGTGCCAGTGCTGCACAGCCACTTGGACCATGGCAAGTGACCTGCTGGCAGGCTGGGGTAGCTGAGCACCATGCTGGGGTACAGCCTTCAATCAGAGAGATACCAAATTCCTGTGCTGAACCTCACACAGTGGGGAAGCAAACCAATTTTCTGTGCAGTCAAGAATATCCCAGTGAATACTCCACATTTTAGGTGAGGGGGCACTCAGAGCAGGTGGAGTTCCTCTTAATTGATGTTGTTAAATGCACAGTCCCGTGGGAAGATTCGTGTTTGCTGATTTAGCAGATTTGGAAATTTTTAGACTTTGGGGTTCTTTCGTTCCTTCATGGAAATAGGGGAATAGGATTAGAAGGGGAATAACTTCATTTCTTCACTTACATCTTTGGGGGAAGCTGTATGGAAAAGGAGGCTACTGGTACAAATTAGAGCCACAAATACATCAGTCATGATGTCATTTCATACCAAAGTGGGGTTGGCAGGAAGAAGAGTTTAGTCTGCTTGTTGTGGGGAGCTAAAAATCTGAAACTGCTTTGGAAAGACCTTGTCCAGGCAATGGAGCACAAAAGGGATGAGGAGAGGAGTGGTGGAGTGCACAGCAAATACCCCGACCCTCATGGAAGCTACTCTGAGCAAGAATGTGCCTCTAGTCCTTGTAGTGCTCTGATGGGTTTGGGCCTGCTCTTCCCTTGCTTTTGGATCAAGTTGCCTTGTGTTTGTGAGGATTTACAGTCTGTGTTGTGGAATCAGTGAGTTTAGGGTTTCCATTTGGGGAAAGGAAAAGCCATTTCTCCTTTGTATAATAACTTACATGCACTTAGATGCAGGCTGTACTTAAAGAACCAACTGACCGTCTCTGTGACAGATGAAGTAGAACATTCTGGGGCTGCAGAGTAAGATAATATAATTCATACTGTAGCGGGCAGCCTCCTGCCCTGAGCCCTGACCCCTCAACAGATATTCTTCCCATAACCTCCTGAAATATTCCCAGAGCCTCTTTCACGGTGAAAGGTAACTTGCTTAGTGCTTCTCGTATGCTCAGAAGGCACTGGCCTGTAGCTATAAATAATTACTGACTACTCACACTGCCTAGCACAAAGTTCGGGTTTGAACTTTCATTCAGATACTTCTGTGCCTGTTGGTGGTTGCTGTATGTGGTAAAAGTTGTACTTTCTACATTCAGCCCATTTGCTCCAAGTTAAAGCCATTCTGTCATCTGGTTGAGATGCTCAGACAGGGAATTAAGTTGGGGGCTTTTTTGGCAATTTGTTTTTTTTCCTGTCTTTCTTCTTTTCCTGAGGATGGTTGCTCAAACCTTGGGTTTTTTCCAGAAGAAAGGAGTTAGTCACCTAACTCCAGGTAATCAGTGGGTGAGTGTTTAACTCCCTTGTGCTCCACTGTGAAACACAACCAAAGGACTGAGGCCTGACTTACAACTGCCCTTCACTGTTCTCCTCGTGAGTTAGGGATGCCTCTTGGCACCTGGATGAGTCAGGAGTGGGGATGAGCAGATGAAGCTGGGGAACATCTACAGGTGTCTCTGTCCTGAAAGCCTCCAAGCCCTGGCAGCCACCCCAAAACAGGACATTGCCCTTCATGCCACCTTTGCAGACAGCAAAGCCTGTGATGGTCCAGCCATGAGTGATCCTCTCTGCTGAGCTTAGTCCCTCCAGCTTGGCCTCCATCGAGGCCACTCACTGATGCCACTTGTATGAAAGCTTTCCCACAGCCCAGGGGGCTCCACCTCTGTTTCCTTTCCAAAGAACAATTATATATGGCAAAGACAACAAATGCCCTCTTGCATCATGGCTGGGTCTGACGTGCTGATCTGCGTGCTCACAGATTGTGCTTCAGTGCAGAGAACCATCTTCTCCAGCTTCCAACAAACCCCAAGGAGTTTTGCATCCGGTTATTTGATGCTGTTATTTTGACAGACTTCCTACCCAAAGTGCTTTGCATCACTCAAGCTTGCCAGATACCGAGCTTCATATTTGGAGTGAGGGTAACTTTCCTGATGTATGGAAGGTGTTTAGTACTTTCATTTGACCTTAGCTTTAACTTACTCATATTTGTCACTGGAGAGAAGGGTGATTAGGAAGATCTATGGCCCTCTGTACTGATTGCAGACAGTGGATGTGCAGCACTGTCAGAGTGGGCAATTGCTGATAGAACTGTTTCAAGTTCTATCACTTTGGATCTCAGGCTCACATCTCTGTCAGCTCTATGTGAATATCTCCTAGCACAATTTCAATATTTACTTCATGCAGAATAGAGAACATCTGGGATTTATGTGGCTGCTCACAGGAGTAAAGAAAAAAAAAGAAGTGTTTCTGGGGCTTTGCCTACAAAAGATTCAACTTTCTGAGCAAAGCTAAATGGTGTTTGGCAGTGCTATAGCAGAAAATTAGAGTGAAAATGGTATAAAGACTCCTGTTAGTACCAAAAGAACTTGCATTCTGCAGAATTTGGCATAGCAACATCCTGCATTCCCAGAACTCTCCCTATGTATTTGAAAATAATGAAGTGAGAACAAATTGGGTTTGTGGAGTATATTATATGTGCCAGCAGGCTTGTTTGTGTGTGTCTGAGATAAATGTGCATGTGCCTATGTGTATATGGGGTAATTGTTATCTGCTGAGTGGTGTGTGAACCCCTTCCCTCCCCCCTGTATACTGTGAATAACAAAGAAATACTGGGTACTGCCATTTATATGTCTAGACTTGGTTTCCATGTAAAGAGGCTAATGCTAGCTAAGACTGAAATGGTCTTCTCTTTCTGCTACTTTTGAGGCATTTGGGAATATTTTTATATCCTTTTTGCCTTTAATTGCCATTGTCCCTGCTTCATCCTCTCCCTTGTTGCCACTTAGTCCTTGCTGAACTGAGGAAATGGCTTTTCCACAATGTACTGTAACTATTGAGATCTTTGATTATAAAAGGTACCTGCTGTTTCTACTGCCTCCTGTAACTGTAATTTGCACAGGGGAGGAATGGGGAAGGCTGCATTGAGGAGCTGGCTGGAGCCTTAGGAAATCCACCACCATGAAACCCTGCTCTCCTTTGCACTGGGGGAGGCTCTGTCTCTTCTGACCCCTCAAAGGTGACTATTTTTGTCAACAAAATAGGGCTTCTCTACAGTGATAGGGCTTTGTTATCTCAGAGGAGGTCAGCTGAATTTCAGGACAGCACAGCATCTTCCCAGGTGTTTGATGCTGTGGTAACACACACTCTACTGACAGCCTGCATCGGAGCTGGCACTCGGTACAACAACAGCCCAAAATGCCGCAGTAATTCCTCAACAGTTCCACTCTTGCCCTTCTGTTCTTTATTCCATGAATCCGGAGTCCTTACCTAGCTTGGATAAAGTTATTAGCATTGGGCTATGCCTGAGCCTTTTAATCTGTGTGAGGTAAAGATGCTCAATGCAAGAGTTCTTGCAAGAAGTCACAGCACCATTCTGGTAGCTCAGACCTGCTGATATTATGCATTTCCAAATCCTCATATCTACCCGAGCTCCTGTGTGCATCATGAGTCAAACTTCAAGGTACCACGTCAGAAGTTTTCTCTGCTTGTTTTCCTTTTCGATCCTGTAAATTTTTACAAGCATTTTTTGGCTTGTACACTCAATGTTTTTTACAACTATGCAGCAATCTTTATATCCAGAGTTCCTGTGTGTCTTACTGACATTTGTCCAGGTCAGGGCACTGCAGGTAGGCAGTAAGACAAACTAACCCTTTAAACGTTGACAATATGGTATATGCTCTGTGTATTTATCGCTAAACCATAAAGCAAGCCCTGGACTTCATGAAATATTTGGATTTACTTTGCATGTCTGGAAAGTCAGTCATGTATGAAAGTGCTGAAGTACTGCATGTGCATGGAGCATCTGTGTTGTACATACACATTAGGAGTGATGCTTCCCGGGGGCATCTGTGAGTATGCAAGATATGCACAGGCTAATGATTGCAGAGCAGGGTATTTGGTCTTCCAGGAAAGCTTGCTTGGAGCATATTTCACATGGCTCCATAGCAGGGGGGATCCCCCACACTAGCCCCTTCTTTCAGAGTGGTCTTTCCTGAAGGAAAACCAGCCACATTTGAAAGTGGACTGGTCACCAGGAGGTGACAAAAAGTGTGTAACTTATTGAGAGAAAAGTCTATAATCACAAAGGAAAATTCCTTCTTCTCTGGAGTTTTCTATAAATACATCATTGTACTTGGGGGTTATCTAACATTTCTGTAATTGCTGTATCTCAATATTGCAGCAGAGTAATTCTGCACTGTAGGTGCACATAATACAGAGTGATGGTGTCATTAATCTCAGAGGAACATCAAAAGTCTAAACTGTATCTAAGCACTGCCAAATACCACTTAAGTGTTGTCCCTTCCTCTTAGCCCTCTCTTCTGCTTTCCTAATAACTCTGATACTTTTTTTTTTTGACACATTTCTCCATAAGCACAGTGGGAAGAGGTACCTCCCAACATGAATCATGGTTTGTACAGACTTCCATGCTTGGAGTTTAACATCAATTTTACCTTAGGATAGTTACAGGTTGTCACTGTGCCTCACCTAGGTATATTATTTCCATATCATTTTTGTGTGGATATGGTGGTATTTATTCATACCCAAATAAAACCAATAAAGCACATAGCCAGTGCATATTTTATTACTAATGTAGCATTTACAGCACTTTATTGTTAACATAAAATAATGGTACACATATAAAAAGCAAATGTTTCAGCATAAATCACTCTAAAGTTTCAGCCAGCATGACCATCTCACATAATGTTTCCATTTATCAATCAATATGTCAACATGCCTTGATGCTTCAGATGTAAATTATCATCTAAGGTGCCTTTAGCTCCTCAAAATGTCATCCACTGAACTGAGCTCATTCAAGTTCACCCTTTAACTTCTTCCCTGAGATGCTCACTGTCCATCAAATAAGTGGAGGTGGTCAGAGGTTAATGAATCTTAATTGGACTTCATTATGGGGCAATAGCACCTCAACTGTCTAATTATGTTGTGCTACTGAAGAGCAATGTCATCAGCAGGGATGTGATGGACTGGAAGCCATGGATTATCAGGCACTGCAGAACTCCATGACATGTTGTGGTTCCCTGCATTGTCCCCACTGAGGTGTAAAGCTTGGTGCATATTAAAAGAGCCACATTTCAGTTTTCAGACAAATTTAAAAAACATTTGTAAGTGTGAAGGCTTCTGACTGATTGAATTATGCTGTAAGGCAAGCCCAGTGCTGTATAACTTCTATCATTACTATGATCTGGTGTTCTTTATTGCCTGTAATGCCAGAAGAGAAATTGTATTCCCTCACTGCAAGTAGGGCAAGGCAAACTGAAAAAAAATCCTTCACTCCCAAGTTTTATGGTGTTAATTTGCCACATATTAATTTTCACGTATCATTTGAGAGCAAACAAAGAATTAAAGTCATTCATTCAGTAATAAAACTGTTTTATTCAGAGTTATAATTAGGCTATATTATTTTCCGTTTCCCTTTGGAGGATTGGAGGCCATGAGCAGAAAAAGATTGTACTGCTGTCAAAAAGTCTGCTTATGCACTGGCTTTTATCAGAAATGCTTGTAAGATCCTAGTGAAGTTACCAGGGCATTGCAGGACCAAAATATAGGGGAACTATGAAGTATTTTGTTATATTGTAACTAGTGGTGTTTATGTTTCCCAAAGTTTCATGGTCTGCATCAGGTGCAATTTGCCATTTTTTAGATGTTGTCACATAATCACTTTGTCCTTTTATTTAAAGCAGGAGCCAGGTACGATGTCTGGTTGCTAGAAATCATATTCCATGAATAAAAGTTGTAGTAAAGAGCTTCCAAGCAGCTCTTCACAGAGCTGTGTAAGTAACTGATAGGGTTTGGGGTCTTATTGGGCTTTTGGGGTTTTGGGGGTGGTTTTTGTGGTTGTTTTGGGGTTTTTGTTCTGTTGTGTTTTGGGGCTTTTTTTTTTTAATTTTAGTCATTCTGGAGCAAAATATTTTTTCTTAGTAACAAAAAAATGTCAGTTTAGGTTACCTGTTTGAATAAAAATGACAGTTTTTATTTCTAAGGATTTTAAGTTTACTTATTTATTTATTTTAATATTCTGGGTGTTTTTATAATGACTAAAGCAGCTTTTAATATGAAACAAACAAAAAAATATTAAAAATCAAATTATGAAATGAGCATTTCAACTTTTGAAAAATAAACACGTCTTTGGCCCAAAAGCCTTTATGGATATCACCCCAGAAGGGTAATTCTGTGTGTGTGTTCTATTCACTTTTTAATTCTCCATTTCTTGGGCCATTCATTTTTCATTATTTTTTTCTTTTCACCTTCAGGGATTTATTTTTCTTTGAGGGGAAAACCCAACACTCTTCACTCCTTACATTATCTTGGGCTAAATCTTGCTTAAGAGTATGTGTTGTCTCTTGCAAAACCAATAAAAATTCAACCTAAATGATGACAAACAGTAGGACTACTCTAAACATCACTGCAGATATAAGTGTACTTTGGCTGAAGAAATGTCCTCTTTCTTCCTGGCATTGCAAATGGCAGCTAATTTAAAATTGTTTCATAAATAAATGATTTTCAGCCAGCAAAAGAGCACCTTCATTTCTGAGCTGAAACTGGTAATTTTCTTGTGGACTTGCAGTTGTTAGGGAAGGAAGCAGAGTTATATGCTGCTGTCTGCACCATCAGGTATCCTGCTTTGAATCCAATAACTGAGCTCAACAGCCTCAGAAGGGTATTAAACATCAATATCCTTTCCTCAGCGAGCACTAATCAGTTCCATCTCTACAGCTTTTTGGGATGAAAAGGGGCTGTTTGGTTGCTGCAGGATTTATAATATTTATAGCTACGTTTTATGTTCTGTTTCCACCTGCCTTTGTTTCCACCTCTCTCATTTGCTTTATTTACATGAGGTATGTGTGAGCTGATTGTAACACTACAAATTGGATCAAGGACCCGACCTGTAGGATGTATCTCTCATAGGAAAGGCTTCACTCAAGTTTCAGTGGTTTCACTCAAGAACAGTTGTGCATCTATTTTTATTGCTTGTTTTCAGCTTGTAAGGACAGATCCTGGCACTGGGGAAACTCATTGGCACAGCAATGGCCAAGGAGTCTTCACCTCTCTGGAAGTGCTCAGACCTCAGGGCACCAGAGTATTTCTGCAGGGAGCCTGCAAGAAACCTGGAGAGGGACTATTTACATGGGCGTGGAGCAACAGGACACAGGGAATGGCTTCAAACTGTCAGAGGGCAGGGTTAGATTAGATGTTAGGAAGAATTCTTCCCTGTGAGGGTGGGGAGGCCCTGGCACAGGTTGCCCAGACAAGCTGTGGCTGCCCCATCCCTAGAAGTGTCCAAGGCCAGGTTGGTCAGGGCTTGGAGCAAGCTGGGCTAGTGGAAGGTGTCCCTGCCATGACCAAGGAGTTGGAATGAGATGATCTTTAAGGTCCCTTGCAACCCAAAGCATCCTGTGATTCTGTGATTGATAACTCAGTGGGACCACAGTCCTGATTAGGCTGTGACAGCACTCTTGTAATAACTTGTCTGTTTTCCATTACATCATCTGAAAACTTCATTCAGATAAATGATTACATGAAGAAAACAGAAACAAAACCAAAACCCCCCAGGCACATGTGGTGTATGAAAGCAAATCTCAACCCCTATTAATTTTTAGACTGTTAAAAGACACTTTCCTATAGAATAACTCACTACTATTGTCCCCAAAGTGTGAAATATAATACAAATAGCCAGTGGCAGTGAGGGATATATTTGCTGTGTGTTCAGGTAGGGTTCATCTGGTAGAGTTCTATCACAATCTGATGGATTTATGACACTTCAATCAGAAGTACAACACTTGTGTGCATGTGCTCTGTGCCCGCAGGGACAACACAGATTTCAGGGAATGCAATGAGCATTCCAGCAACAATCACAGTTCAGGACAACAGTGTCTTCACATTGGATATCAGTGGCAACATCTAATTATAAAGAAGAAAATGTCAATGCTTCCTCTTTATTACTAACATTGTGGCTGCATTAAATCTAACTTTATTTGACAGGGTCTACTCAAAATTATTTCCTACAGAAATGTGCTATCAGAGAGCAAGAGTAAATCTTTGTCAAAAACAGCAAGTAGTAGCTGCTGTTAAGCAATTTTGCAAATATGGTACCTTCAGGCACATGTACTATATTTCATTCTGCATTTTCTGATATGACAATTAGCCTTCAGAGTCAAGATAAAAAAGATTATGGATGTAAATATGGCTATTTCTTTTCTTTTGGTCGATTGTGTCGGATCACAGCCAGATACTACTTCTCAGCGTGATGAGTTTAAATATGTTTTACTCTTTTCTTAAGGAAAAAAATGGAAATTGACAGCAGAGTACTTAACTGCTGAGATTCATATGCTCACTTTATGTATATATAAAATGTAATTCAAGTGGCTGCAAACATTGACTAATCCAAGAATTCAGGCTTATTTGAGTTTTCTGTAGAGAAGCTTAGATTAGATCAAGTTGATGAGTTCTTTTGAGTTGCATATTACAATGTCATAAAAGACTAACTGAATTCATACCAAATGAGAGCTGGGCTCCTGCTCTCAGCACTGACAAAGAATAGAATCAGGATTTGCATCTTCTCCTCACAGACAGCAAACCTCCTCTTTGATTATTAGAGGAGTTTTGGCAAATTGTCTCACTCAGCAGCAAAATAACATGAAAAAGTCTTATTATAGAGTCAGTCCTTGTACATGGATTTTATTATTGTAATTTTCTAAATGTGAGCCATTCTTCATCTTTGCAGCCTGGAGGTGGCTTGAAAACCTGTCTGGGAAATTCAGTAACAAATTTGTCATAACAGTATTCTGAAGAAGAAAGCTGCAATCATAAAAATACATATAGCTAAAATTAGTCACTTCAGACTCATCTTTCATGAAGTTTGACCCTGAGGAGCTCTGCCAAAGGACCAGCACAGCCTGAGCTTGACCTGGTGCTTTGGTGGAACCCAGTGGGCTTGTTCCTGAATGTGCCAGGGAAGGGGTGAGCCCTGGCTCTCTCTGCCCTCCTGCTTGTGACAAGGGAGGCAGCAGAAATTCTTGTGGAAAAGGGGCAGTCTTGAGCACAGGCACTGCAATTAGAGACCTTTTCCTTTCTACCTACACCAAAAACTTGGCTGCATTATTTTTTGCAGCTTATTACGTGAAAAACAGACATATCAGTGGAAGGAACATGTGTGATAAAGATATGGAATCAGGAGTTAAATAAAGAGAACAATAAATATTGCTGAGATTATGCAGTTGGCAAAAGAGCTGGATGCAGTTAAAAATCCTGCAGATGAGTCCAGTAAAGATGAAGTTCATTGAAGGATACTAGGCAGGCATCAGAGAACTGTGTTCCAACCACAACAAAAACTGAAAAGAAAACACCGAGATGGCCACAGCAGGTGTATTTTATAGTTCCAGCACTTGTGAGACCTGCCAGAGAGCACTATAGACTTGTGGCAGCAGAGCATTTGAGCATAAAAGGAGCATAAAGTTGCCTTGGCATTCACATCCAATTTAAAAGAAAAGCACTGCTTGGATACCTAGAAAATACGTATCTTCCAAATATTTCATATGGAGCTTGTGTGCTAATCAAGAGGACATTCATGGAAGAAATCAGTGAACAGCAGGCTTGAACAAATGCTTTCCCAGCTCCCAAGCAGGAATTATTTTTAATCATAAGTCATAAACCATCCATTGGAGTAACCCCCTGATCAGTGTCTTGCTGTCATGTGAGTTATTTCATTGATTTCAGTAGAGCTATTAAAGATAAGCATGTGCTTAAGTGCTTGGCAGGGTTGAACAGTAAAGAGAATACGTTATTTTTTGCAAAGATACTGCAAAACCTGCACCCATTTGCAACTTACCTCCCATTTTATAGTTCTGTCCTTTAAGGAAACATTGAGTCCCTGAGAATAAGAAAGAAGTCATAGACTGAAACTGCACCAAAACAGAGGAAGACTGTTTTTCCTTGCAGATGACGTGCAATGACCTCCAACAACTTTAATTAAAGAGAAAATGCATATAGAAGGGAACAGTACAAAGCTATAGCAAGGGCTGATAATTTAGTTCAGCATCAAAAGTCAGTAAAGCAGTGTGCTTCATGAAAAGCAACTGTCAGTCCTTGGACAACATTACAAAACATGCTGTGATACACTGAAATATTGGGGGGGGGGAAGGAAATGTCTGACTTCTTCAAACTGGGCACACAGTTCATATTCCTTTTAACCACCTGAGGGAATTAATTAATGAGGAGAAAATACCCACCACAAACCCAAAGTCCACTGGATGGCTAATTGCAGGTATCTGCTTTGCAGATCACCTGCTGCTTTGACTGTTTTTATCCGGGACTGCCATCGTTATCTGCTGCTGACCTCACCCTGTGAAACCACTGTACAGGCGGGCATGAAACTCAAGGTGCTGTAACCCTGCATGGCATTCACCTGGGCTGGTTTTACAGTCATTAATTCAGGGCAGGTGATTACCAGAGAGCAGCCACCTTTCCCTTTGCATTAACTGCAAACCTACAGAATTTCCATCTCCATTAACGGGATGAGGGTGGTTGGGCACTGGAACAGGCTCCCCAGGGCAGTGATCACAGCACCAAGCCTGACGGAGCTCAAGAAGTGTTTGGACAAACCTTTCAGGTATGTGGTGGGATTCTTGGGGCTGTCCTGTGCAGGACTAGGAGCTGGATTTAATTATCCTTCTGGGTCCCTTCTGACTCGGGAGATTCTATGATTCTATGAACAGACACGGGGCTGATCGACTTCTCCTCTGACACGGGGTTTCATCGTGTGTCTGCGCCTATGGCTGCTCCTTTCATTAATTTCACCTCAGTCCTCCTTAAAGACATATTTGGGGACTTCTTGCTTCCCCCTTATAGGGATGGAGAGGCTCGAGGTGGGTGAGGGACACTGTGGGGGTTTACTCCTGACCTCTCCACACTAGATTTCAGGTGCCAGCCACAAGAAGCTGTAGCAGCAGTGAGTCTGTCTTGACTTCACCTGCAAATGTCTTCTGCTGCTGAGGTTTTTCACCTTGAGCAAACATGTCATTCAAGACAGTGGTAGGACATGCAAATGTAGATCCCTTTGTAGATTTTTCTCTAATTTTCAGGAAAAATCTATGGATTTTTAATCCGACACTCTACTCTGTATTTACATATTGACTGTTGGAAACTTCTCTGATGTGTAGTGACGATCAGGACATAGGAGCCTGCCTGAGGTGCATAAAAGTCACACAGATTCAAAGAATTAAGGGGATAGCAGTGAGTGGCTCATGGACTAACATCTTTCCTGCTTTGGTCCTGTGAAGAGAGTCCTGCAGGTGGAGAGAGAGATGTTTGTTTGGATAGAAAGGGATGGGTAGTGCCGAATGAGGGAATTAAACTGTAAGTAATCAGGTTGGCCAAACTATCTATCCTTAGTGCCTGAAGGGTCCTGCTGAATTCAGAGCATGTTTGCTTGCTGGCAGGTCTCAGTGGAGATACCCTTCCCAGGCATTAATGTAACTGATAGCATCACTTGAGTGGTGTCAGCTGAAGTGATATTTCTCTTCCCTTCACCTAATAGAGACTGAAAGGACTCTGAATTCCTGGATTTAGTTGTGTGAAACTATCGGGTGTTTAGGAAGGAAAAGGAAGATAAATGCAGGAATCAAAACCACTACAAAATCAACACAGTGTAGTTTAAAGATCAGTTGTGCAGGGTTGGAGCCTGCCCGTAGCAGACCTGTCTAGTCCAGGCTAAGGAAGGACACAAGTCTGAAGAACTGCTATAAAAAACCACCAAGGCTGAAGCTTGGGCTCTTCCCTATACTATGCTTAGCTAAAGGTATACATGAGTAAAATATTCTAGTGTGAGTTGGACTTGATGGTTTTTCTACAATTATGCCTAAAGTATGTAATTTTGAAAATATGGATGGCTTGATTGCAGACAAGTAGATGGAGAGATGTGTGGAGAATCGGAGCAGGTAACAGCACTGGCAAGAGTTGCTGTACTCTGCTTTATTTACAATGCAAAGTAAATATGTTTTGTTTGAATGTCTCAGTTCCATACAAAGTATGACTGCAAATCCTTGGCTGAAACTGAATAGTCAATAAAGTCCTTGAAGTATTTTTTTCACCTTTTAATATATGTATTGTTAATCCATTAGAGTTTACAAATTAAAACACAAAATAAACACTTTTATTTCTGCTAAATAAAGCTCAAAAATCTGGTTTAATTTCAAATTTTGATTCTATTCCCAAGCAGTTCAGTGGAAGTTTTACTAGTGTAAGGATTCAAAAATGAGCTCACTGATTGCAGCCTCACTTCCCTGGTAGGCACAGTGATCTCAGAGAAAGTGTTCTGGCTGTTAGTGTGACATCTGTCATAGTACAACTGCATTTCTTGTTGAAGTGTGTTTCATCTAAACTGTATCATTTAGCAAATAAAAACCATTTAGTAAGATACAGTAGACGGATGCTGAAATTGGCCTATTAAGGATGCTTTAACAAATGGCATAATGAAATTCTCTGCAGCTGAGACACTACGCTTAATATGACTCAGAATAGATAAAGTAAATAGTGACTAAGAGTAAAAGCACTTTATAGAAGAAAATTATCATTTAAGTAAGGTACTTTGCAGATGTGAGGGATTTCTGCAATACACTTCTCTTTCTGCCAGCATTAAAGGTAGTTTTCTCTCAGTAGTGACTCAATGTGGAGCAATTTGTTTCATAACTGGGGAGTTTAAAACGTAGTTTGGAGGTTTGCTAAAATGTCTCAGACTCTTCATTTTGTGATGCTTTGAAATAGGCTGTGTATTTATGAATGATTTTCTCCTGAGTCTTTATTAACCAACAACCACAAGTCCCTCAAACCTTCCAATACAAACTCCTGTGTGTAGTAGATTTTCTTGTTGCCTGCACAGTATTTTCACATGCTGCAAGAAGCCTCACAGACAGATACTCCAGTAGAATTCTGGCCAACTAATACACTGTATGATTTAAGGTCAGATTTCAAGTGTAGGTTGGAGCTATCCCTTTTTTTGATTATATATAATAGTAGGATGAGTGTGCTGAGTCTGACTGGGTTACAAATGTGTCTGTGTTATAAAGATGTATCTGTTCCCACTGCCATAGGAACATGGTATCAGTAGCCTTTGTAGCCTCACCTTGATAGCAGCTCTTTCAGAAGCGTGGAGACCATTGTCAGTTCTGTATGAACCAGGTTTTGATTTCCAGAATCAAATTTATTCTAATTTTGGCCTGATACATGTTCTGATCAATGACTCTGAAGTTATCCTCATGTATTAGGGTTTACCTGTAAATAATAAAGATATTTGACTAAGTTTATCTGTAAATAATAGTCAAGTAAACGTTAAAAGAAAGGCTGGGTGTGGATCATATACAGTAACAATCCGAAGTCTAACCTTAATCCAAAGCCTAATGAAGTGAGAGATGCCTCATGAGCAGTTCTTCACAGTCCTTTGAAGTCATCATTTTCTTCTGGGCAGAGGAACTGCTCCCAGGTAGGGTTCCTGGCAGGGAAAACTTTCCCAGGTAGAAAGAGGTGGAAGAGACTGGCATATATAAAATGATTCTAACTGCTTAAGATGTGTTCTGAGATCCATGAGTCCTGAGTAATTTTTAAGTAGGTAACTTACTTGATTAATTAGTTTTCTGTGGTACATGCTATCCGTGGGCAGTTAGGAAGCCTTTCTATATTATCATAAAGCACTTTTATTTTGCCAGATGTTATTTTTGTTAAATACACTATCTATTGAGCAAGTGATTGCAGTTCCTCCTACAAGGTTTTTGTAAGTGCTGCTGTATGTTTTAGTAGCCAGTATAGTTATTGTAAGGTTTAATGTTCACAGAGCTTCTGAAACAAATGGCTTTTCAGTGTCCGTATTATTTTATCATATCAGTAATAAGCTATTAGATGAATATGGAACAAGTTTTATGTGACACAGCAGAGAAACAGTATTAATTTTCCATACCATTACATTCTCATTTTGAATTAGCAAAGGTGTGACTGAGAACCATTTCTAAAAATACATTGTGCCATATATTGCTGTATGAGGAATGTCTGATTAGGAGTTGTTGCAGCTACAAAGAGGATAAATGAAACTTTACTTTTAGAAGAAAATTCCTTCTTTACATATCTATCTCCTGCAGAGGAGAGAGTGACCATGCTGTTTAAATACTGGCCAGGTGGCCTGAGGAAGTCCTGCAGTAGCCCCTTGCAAGTTTGATTTCATTTCTGTCAGGCTGAACCCCATAAAAAGGTCACTCTGAGCTCTTCTCTTACCCCCTGCTTTCCCCTGCAGCTGATGTGGGTTTGTCCTGCTGCCTGTAACACGTCCTGCTTGTGGCTTTCCCCTGGAGAGGGCTCCGTGGCTTGCACAGGGAGCGTTCCAGGTTAAGATTAGATTTAGGGTTAGGGAGATTTTTTTGAGGGATTCAGTTATTAATACAGAGAGGTTGGAGCCCAGAATTCCTCACTGAGAGGTTAAAATCAAATCTGCTGAGTAAAGTATTTCAGGCTAAATGGAATTTGGGGCTTGGGCTATCAGCACATGAGGAAAACTGTGTTTAAGGGAGAGCAGAAGGCACGTGAGGAGGAGGGCAGGGTCTGCCCAGGTGAGCATCCTTCAGACCTCACTCCACGCAGCTCTG
The DNA here is from genome assembly GCF_003945595.2 of Pipra filicauda. Taxonomy (NCBI): domain Eukaryota; kingdom Metazoa; phylum Chordata; class Aves; order Passeriformes; family Pipridae; genus Pipra; species Pipra filicauda. The sequence goes on along the minus strand of NW_024104798.1, from coordinate 1,765,328 downwards.
CATGTACTGGTCCTGCCCTCATGCAGATATCCACAAACCCCACCTCAGTCTCCCCTCATTTCCCATTTGCATTGCCCTGTGCCTCCAGAGCCAGTTGTGTCCCAGTTGGTGTTGGCTCATCTGATTTCCCTTCCACACCTCAGTACTTTGCATTTGTCTTCCACGAGTTTCATTTTCTCGATTTCCATCCGTTTCTGCAATTTATCAAGATCACTTTTCTAAGCCCGTCCCTGAGAGAATTCCCTGCCTCCCCCAGCCTCTTGTCAGCTGCATGTTCAGCAGTGGGCTCTCTTTTCTAATTATTCACTGTGTAAAAAAGCAGTACCATTGCCACTGATAAAGCACAGTAATCATTCCTTTGCAGCCTGCAGAATTTAACAAGTGTTGCACTTCTGCTCTGAAAGGCTATAAATGGGCTTAAAAATCTCCAGAAGGTGTATAATTATTTATTTAAATGTAGCAGTTGTATCGATTCCTGTTGAATCCAATTGATTTTATTCTGGTGAAAACCCATGTGACTGAAGAATGCAGCCCTTTTGATAAATTAATAATTGAATGTAATGAATTCTTAATCAGAGCTCTTGTTCTGTGTTTGGTGACACAAGGTGCAAAGACCCCAATTAATTCCTCCCCACCCTCATTTCATTCAATGAGCAGTTTCCACACCAAATTCAGGTTTATTACAAATCTAGCAGAAGAATAATATTAGATACGTTGCTTGTCCATTTAGTTTGTAGAGTGAACTATATATTTGCAGTGTTTGAGGCTTACTGAAGTTGTTTCGGTGGTTTTTTTGTAACACACATATCGGTTTTTTAGCAAAAAACTCTTTTATTCCACAAGTGTCAGTTCTACTACATATGTGCTACCATTGTGTGTGAAGATGACCATTCATTCACCTCCAAATTATGAATAAAAGATACAAGCATTCTAAACAGTTACAAATCAGATATTTACGTGACAAAAATAGGGCATGAAAAAAAGGCTGAAAATCAGATCTTGAACAATGTGTGTAACTGGAAGTTATCCCTGGTCCAAAAATATACTGGTTTAAACCAATTTAAACCAAGGGAAGCCTTGCCCACGTTACGGAAGAAATAAAGCCAAATTCACTGCACTCTGATGGGGTTTTTTCCATTCCAACATCCCTGTTTGCTCTGAAGACCCCATTTACTGCAGCTGCACACATCACTTGCACTCATGGTCTTGACTTTTCTTCTGACTGACCTGGCGGGGAGAACTCAAAATATTTCCTGGAAGGTGGGATTACAGGCAGCACTGAACAAATGATCCCTCATTCTCTGATCCTCCCTCAGGTACCTGGTGCCTCACTGGCCCAGTGACCAGCCAAAGCTGCTACTCAGTGTCATCTCCTTGCCTGAGGAAGTGGGAGTCCTCCTAAGTGTCCTTGATCTCACCGTAGGATTTTTAAGTAGAACTACCTCATTCCTAAGATTCTTTTTTCCCTGAATTATTTTAAACCAAGATATTCTCTAAAAGGATTTATAACTTACCATTAGAAATCCTCTTCATTACTTTTTAGCCCTTTAGGATTTTGTCAGGATTACTAACGGGATTTTTATCACTAGGGAAATATGGCTTCAGACATTATATCTTAAAAAAATAAATCTGAAGTATAGACTGTCAATGAAGCAGTCAACACATTTATATTCTATGCAGAACAGCTTGTCTTGTAAACCAGAGGATTCTTTAGCAAGGTCTTTTAATTTTTTATGTGTCAGAATAAAGCAAAATTCTGGCTGAGAAAAACCATCTGTACAGATGACAGCTTGGCCATCGTGGTTTACTAGTTTGTAACAGGTATCTGTCATATAGTTTTAACCATGTTTTCACAGTGTTTTGCTACAGCTGCATTCCTCATTCTGGTCCCATACTTCAATATATTCTTAAATCTAACTTTGCTCAGTTATTCATTCAAGATTACAAGAATATGCCTAATTAATTCAAGCAGCCCCTCAAGTTTTCCTACATCAAGGCCTCTCATGTGTAGAGGATGAGAAAAGAAGGAATTAGGGACATTAGGCCTATACTAGACCCAAAGAGCACTGTAGGGTGAAAAGCATTCAAGCTCTGCCCTACAGTTATCTCTGGGCCTACAGACAATGCAGAATTTATGGGGTAAAAACTTGGGTGGGCTGGAATACAAGGGGGAACTGTATGACTTTATTTAATGGCTTCTCTGCAAGGGCTTCTTAGTCTTAAAAATCATTATCATCATCCTTCCTAGAGGGAGGGTGATCACCAGGTTTTTCCAGTCACAGCTTACCACGGCAGCTCCCTGAGGAGCAATGGAGGCCGTTCATCAGCAGCATTTATGTGGAGACCTGTCCTTGTCTTGTCTCCATGTTATACATCATGTATCAATATATTTGGGGAATGGGAGTCAAACTGGGAAGGAAATGGGCCTGTGGTAGTGTTTCATTGCAGAAGGAAGTGTGTTAACCTTACATACTGTCTTCAGGGATGCAGGAGCTGAAATCCACGCAGAAGCAGATTTTACTTCTAGAAATGCTTCCTGATGACCAGAAATCTTTCATTGGTTGTCAAATAAAGGAAGGAAGAAATACATTTCCTTCCTTCTCCCTCTAAAACTGCCCTCTCAGGGCATGAAGAACTCTGTGTCTTTGGTGGGTTCCTTCTGCCTCTGTTCATCCCAGTGCAGACCACTGAAGAAATGGGAGAAAGGAAAACTGTACTGTCATAGCAGAGCAGTTCCACACTGGGGCCAGAGGAGGCCCTTAGAATAGGTGGTAGAAACTCTGAGTTTCTGAAAGTGTTTTTCCAAGTCAGTTTTGCCCAGGAGGCAGATTCCCATGGTGGGCCTCTGGGCTCTTGGTTCACTGAGGCTCTGCATGTTCTTCTTGTAAACTGATCAAAACCATTTTCTAAATAATTACTTAATTTAGAAAAATCCTGTGGGTTTTTTCTGCTGTTTGTTTGTTTTGGTTTTTTTCTGATCAATAAAGAGCATAGTTAATTAGTTAAGATGCATGACACTGCAGGGGTTAGTGGGTCATGTATATCTTTCAGAGCAAATAACTCTGGGGTTTTTTTATTTAAAATTATGTGTCTGGGGATGTACCGTCAAGGCCATTTTAATTTCATATCAACTATAATTATTTGAATGACCTTTAATCTATTATATCTTAGAAAGTCTAAAAGGCATTAATAAGAATGAAATCCTGTGAGAACAACCTTTCTAACCATTCACAGGATTACCCTTAGCAAACTTCCAGTGCTTTGGGAAGTGGGAATGGACTTTTATTTCTGTAAACCTTCTGCATCACTTAAAAAGTTTGGATCACTTAACAACAAGTGAAGATTAATTAACAAGTGCAAAATACAGAGATTCCTGGGAATGACAGGAAATCCACGCAGTAATAATCATGATCCATCCAGATCCAAATGCCGAGGGCTTTGTCACACTCTGACCCTATGATGTCCATGAGCTGCATGCTCATCTTCTGTTTATAGCAGCATTTTAGATGTTCTCCAGCTTATCTTCCTGAAGAGTATGAAGAGCTTTTGAAAAAAAAAAAAAAAAAATGCTCACAATAAAACACTATTAATTTTTTAAAGCTATGAGTACAATCCTCACAGCTGGGAGCTCTCTGCTATTTACAGCACAAGTGATCTGTCTGTTTATATATTTATAGCAGGCCAGGTAGTGATAAATGCCTGAGGGCCAGGGAGCAGCTCAGCTCAGCAGGCACCTCCATCACCAAGTCCCTGGAGCAGAGTCCCTGCTCCCCCCCTTCGCCCAGCCCAGGTCACCTTTGTCCCTCCATGAACTACATGTTCTGCTTCTGCACCACTAAATTATGTAAGTCAGAAATCATGCAGTAGGATTAAATGTGTGTGATCTTTAAAGAGAAATCCATGTCAGGTAACTCTCATTTCCATCCTTGGCTCTGACCCTTCAGGCTTTAATCAGTTTTCCTTTTCAAGCTCATCTTTGAACCCACAAAGACTCTCTTGTCAAAGGCGAGATATTGTATCTAATCACTCTATTTCAAGAGCTGAGCTTTAAAATTAAAATACCAGGTGTTCAAGTTCACGATAAGGACAGGAAAAGTCATCCTTAAAACAAAACTTAGCAAGGCTTTTTTTCCTACACCTTCCATGGCATCCCCGAGCCCACGGCCCAGCCTGACATCCAGAACCAGCCCTCAGCAGCACCGTGAGGGGCAGGCCCAGGGCACCTCCTTCCCTGAGTCAAATCTCACAAGCACCAACCTTGGCAACTCGCCTCGTGCACGTGGTTTGTTTTAGCAGGGGAGCAAACAGTTTAATTGCTCAGCTTCCAGGCCCTGACCTCAACTAACCTTAATTAATTAATTAAGTATTGGCACAAGTCATCAAGCCTGCAGGTGAGAAGAGGAAAAAGCTGCTATTTTGGGACCTGTTCTAGGACCTTTTCATTTGGGTTTGCCAGAGTTGGGGAGTGGTAAATGTACTTTCTATCACTGTTCAAACTAGATCTGGTGTAGCTGAGGTCAGGGCAATGTAAGCAGAGCCAGGTGTTGGGGCTGGAGAAGAAAAGGTTCCGGGGACACCTTAGAGCCCCTTCCAGTACCCAAAGGGGTTCCAAGAGAGCTGGGGAGGGACTTTGGACAAGAGCATGGAGTGACAGGACAAGGGAGAATGGCTTTAAGGGCAGGGTTAGAGATTTATTGGGAAGAAATTCTTCCCTGTGAGGCTGGTGAGGCTCTGGCACAGGTTGCCCAGAAAAGCTGTGGCTGCCCCATCCCTGGAAGTGTTCGAGGCCAAGTTGGACAGGGCTTGGAGCAACCTGGGCTAGTGGAAGGTGTCCCTGCCCACGGCAGGGGGTTGGAATGGGATGAGCTTTAAGGTCCCTTGCAACCCAAACCATTCTGTGATTCTGTAATTACTTTGTACTCTCCTACAGCACCAATCATACAGGAGCTCATGTGACTGCCGTCACCTTGGGGAGGCTGATGTCCACACCTCATCTGCTGAACAGTAGAATTGACTTTCTAGAAACTAAACACAAACCAAGGCAAAAGGGCTGCAGCTGGAATGAGTGTCAGGTACTGTCCCATGCAGGGATGGGCAGAAGGTTGTCTGACAGAGACTGGATCATTATAGGGCAGAATTACCGCCAGATAAAGGATTTAAAGTCCCTCCAGGCAGTCTGGACAGTGAGGAGAGAAAAGTCTATCCAGAGGACAGTTCAGGAGAGGGGAGTTAACTGGACAGAAACCCTTGGTTCCAAGCCCCTGTGCCGCCCTCCTGGGAGCAGCAGCCCCTGCACACATTCATTTCTGTGGCGATGAATGCCAAGGGGAGGTGGAGCAGTTGCAGCGATTGCTGTCGTACAGCTTGGGGTGGCTGTAACTCAGCAGGACAGAACCTTTTTTGTCTGCAGGCTCAGATTTGGGATATAATCGCTTCCTTTGGGAAGGAAAACGCAGCTCTTTTGAATAATTTATGTTTTTTTCCTTAATTATTCAATAATAGGCACCCATTCTTTGGTATTGAGATCCCAGATAAAATGCCAACAGTATATTATGTCTCTAAATCTCATTTTCAGGAGTAGTTTAAGGCCAAATTTTCAAGGTTATAAAAGCATCTTCAGATAGAGATAGCAATTTTCAAGACTAGTAATTAAGCTAGGCATCCAATTCCCTAAGAGCTCAACCTCTGTAGGCATTTAAATGTATCTTTTGGCACCTAATGACCTTGGCATCTTTCTTAAGAACAGAAAACGAAGGCAGTTTGGATGACTTCCTTTGGCTAAATTGCAGTGGAAGCTTCTATTAAGTAGGAAATGCAAAAAAGGTCTTTTAACATGTTTATTTTGTTAGCTGCTCTCTTATGGTACAGCAGAAAAGATGAGACTTGTAAAAAGCTGAAGCAACAACCAATCTTCTTGTTTTGGGGCTGAACAAATAAGTAATGCCATGTTTTTCTTCTAGCTCATTTAAAATTTTATGTCTGAGACTGTGCTACCAACTTCATGTGGCATCATTAGACTGCATTTGCCGAAAATAACTTTACACTATTCATTTCTTAGAAGTCTGAAATGCAACTAACAAATGCTAAATCTTTTAAGCATAGTCTTCCCAGCTGTACACCACTACTACTTGCTTTGGCAGATCCCCAGCACGGCTGGGAGTCCTCTCTCTACTTTCAGTCCTCAAAATGTTTTCTGGATCAGAGCTTTTGACAAGCAGAGTGTGGGAGTGTCACGTTCGACAGCTCCAAATCATTAGGAAGAAGCAGAAAGTAAATCAGCATTCCTGTACTGACCAAGGTAGTGTTATATTTGCTTTGGTTAGTTGAGATCCTGATCCATTTAATAAAAGATTTAATTTAGATTAATGTTTAAAAGTGTTAATCTAGGAGTTTTTTACATAGACAATCCTTTTTGCAATGAAATATTGCTTTGGTTTACAGATCTATATACATGTGCATATTTTATCTATTTTATGGTTAAGAACTGAAATTGTAACAACTTAATAGGATGGTTTAATAAACAATAGAACGTAGTGGAATTTTTGAACCTTTGATTTCCATCGGGCCGCAGTTCAAGCACCCCACTACTTCATCCTTCCAGCTGCCTTGTGCAGAAGGAAATCCTGTCCCCTCCCTGACTTTTGGGGACAGTCAGGGAGCGAGAGAACATTCCCAATTCCCCCATCCAGCACAGGGAGCTGGCTCAGGCCCAGGAGCTGCATGGCCATGTCAGCAGGCACCGAGAGCAGAGTTAACTCAGCTGCTTGGCCTCAGCATGGGGATCAATGCATTGGATATTATCTATAATATGGATGTGCCCTAAGGCTCAAGTCTTTAAATTTAATTAGGAACTTAAACAGGCTGATAGACTTGCCTGAGATCACAGATGAGGACTGTGACCAAATGCTGCCACCCTTGTTAGTCCCCAGAAAGGTAGAGAGCATTTCTGGAAACGGCAAAGTGTGTTGGACTATGTTTGGATTCTGGGAAAAGAAAATTATTTAATTTGCAAAAGAGAACAGGGATTCACATAGCCCTAACATGAACATTAGCTACCTCCCACTGAGCATGTGCTAACCATACTCCCCTCTAACTTTTGATACTGTAAGCTTCTATCTAATCACTTCCAAATAACATTTAGGGCACTAATTATTTACAGAAATTATGTGGTAAATAACTGTGCACAACAAATATACTTGCTTGAATGATAATCTGCTTGAGGATAATTCACAAAGAGGAAAAATATAATGTTTTTTTTAATGGCAAATTATTCACTACTATGAGGTGATTTGCAGTGAAATGCTGATTTTTGCCAGATACTGAGCTGCATCCAAACTTATTAAATACTTCCAGAAAGAGTCATAAGAATATCGCATGTCATAGTTAGTGTTTGTGTGTAAAACTCTGGTAAGGACTGCTTAGCATGAAGGTTTGGCTCAAGGAAATCAGCCAATACTCCAGACCGGTATTAGATTTTCTTTACATAAAAGAACAGCATAGCCTTGCTAACTTTAACTTGCCTAGGGAAACTAGGGGAAAGCAAATGAAATGACAAAAATAATTTTTTGCCAAGCTCTTGCTCCAGAAGATCCTTTCACAAACATCAGCTTTTCCAATAGGTTTTTATGGTGCTGAGATAAACAGCAGCAATTCCTGGTAGCTGAATTTCCCTGTGTGTTACTTGACAGCTGTCAATCAAGCACTGCAGAAATTTACTTCTTTGTTATATATGTTTCATGAAAAAAAATAGGAGAGCATTCACACAACCTGAGTGGACTTCATTAGCATAATGACAATAATGTAGCACTTCCAGAGACAAAAACAGCTTAAGGGAAATTTAACTTACCTTTCAGCCCAGTGTCTGCATGGAATGGGAGTTTTCTAACCGAGGAATTGAATCTAAATTCCTAAAACTCTAGACTGACAGTGGAAGTAGGACAGGGAATAGAGAAAGGATTACTTCATGTGAGGGGTTATTGCCATTGAAGCTGAGCAGGACACTTGGGAGATGCCTGCAAACAGAAACTGGCTTCTTAGCTTGACCACTTCACCTTCTTGCTGTTTGACTTGGTCTTGATGAAGATGGTCATAGCTTTTGCCTCTGTTTTACTTTGCTGAGGATACTTGCCTTGACATATGTGAGATATATATATATATATATAAATACATTTATAATATACTGGAATAGTTCCGTTAATATTATCAGGATGCACATACTACAGCATGTGTGGCATATATGGTTTTTGTCACCAGCTAAGTCAGCAGCACTTCTAAGTTGTTACTTATCACCAGCAACAACAACACTGGTGACACCAGAGCCCTGCACAGTTCAATATCCGTGGAGTCTTCAGAGTTCCACAAATTTCACCCTGCATGAATTGACGTGTGGTAAAGCCAGTTTTTAAGGCTTTAAGTACATTGACCAGCCTGTTTGTGGCTTTCCATATTGAAGTGAATACAGAGTTATGGTGATTTTTCCCCAGCTGAAGACTGAAAACCTGGTACCAGTGCTTTGAAATTGCTTTTCTGCTGCAAGACTCCAAGGGAAAAGCTTGTGATAGGAGGCCCAGCTTTGAAAATACAGCAGAATTCCTTTTCTGTGGTAGCTAGGGAACAGGCTTGAAAGTCAAGCTTATCCACATATGAGCTTGAAGATGTGCACATTTGAAATGTGTAAATGTGTATTTTGAAGTTTTTAAATATAAATTCATATAATCAAAAAAATCTATATTTGTGTTTATATGTTACACATATAATCATATATTAAAAAATTCAAGTCGTGCTAAATCATAATTTTTCAAGAACCAAAGTTTTCTTGCTTGCACGAGACATAACCTATAGAGTGTGCCAAGAAAAATACCACAGTCTGTGTGCCAAGGCACTGGATTTTTTGCTGTTTTAAGGAAGTTAAATATAACTCATTTCATAAGATGTTGTTTAATGAAAATGCTTGCTTTCTTTCGCACTGGTGCTGTTTATTTTTGTCAAACCCTGGCTGGTTTGTTAAATATCACTAAATGATATTTACAAGTTTGCAGTGCTCCCACGGACCAGGTGCAAAGACTTTTATGTATCTATCTATACATTACACATATATATACTCTTTATTATATATAATCAAAAGGAGAAATTAATGACAAATTCCCACCTACCCATCGTGAGACACGTCATGCACAAATGTTTTCTCATTTTATCTCTGTTCAGTTCAATGCTCAGGGAAATGGATCAGGCAATACAGCCCAAAAAACTGAATATCTGGTGGCTGTCTATGACACTTTCCAGCAGATTAAGGTTTACATACCTTCTCATGGATTCATCTCTTTATTTTACCAGAAACTTCGTCTCAATTCCCAAACCAACCCACAGCTGCTGATGTTTGAGTTTCATCCTCTTTGCAGCCCCAGCCATCAAGAACCTGTATGTGTATTTCTACTGCAATAACTCTCCATGTATTTACAAATATCAGCCATAAATATCTTCCCCTTGCCCATAACTTCATTTATCACCCTTTTGCAGCCACATTTTAAGTGTTGATTTTGTAATTGGACTCTCTTCCGATGGATTGTGCTTTGAGAGGCAAGTTACAATACCACACATGGGGGTACATCTTTGGGTGCCTGCCTGGGGAGAACCTAAGGGAAGGACCGCAGACACCAAGGAGAGACACGTGTTGCATTCACCACATCAGTGAAAAATTCTTAATTCTTGCATGAAAGGGTTGTTTCTGTATCAAACACCAAAGCTCAGTTTATGACAGCAAGTCTAATTCAAGCCACGTTTTTGAGTTCAGTCCACCTGAGCACAAAGACTATTTGACTGATAGAAAAAATGTGTGATCTATCTGTCTCTAGGGTGCCATCTTTTCCCATTTTGCCTTTGAGCTCTCAATTCTGACACAACTGAAAACAAGGGGTCAGGTTACTGCTCAAAATGGAATGATTTTATGCCACTTACTAATGTGATTTCCTTGTAGGCCATCCAAAGAAGATGGAAGAGCTTGACATGCTTTTATGCCCCTTGAAATGTGGGATTGAAGACCATATTAGCATACACATATTTGCTGTGTCTCTTTCTTCTAATGTACAGCTAACATATTCTAAAACTAGTCTGAATCAGGTTTCTCACAGAGTAGGAATATGCTTATTTGAAAATTTTTTACCTTGATTTCTGACATACAGTATCTGAGCTGTATTTTAAATTTAGTTATGAATAGATATGGCTTATTGATAGCCAAATGATACCCCTGATGCTTTATCTCCCTGTTATTTTGACATTTTACGTGTAATTGGTGATTGTGAAACTTGAAAATTATCAAGATCTGATACAAAGAGAATATATTGAATTTTGCAGCACTAAAGTGGAACAGAAACATATCCACAACCATTTTCCTATATTTTTTTTCCATAATCATTTCACGTGGGTGTTTGTCTTACAGAAACTGCAATTTATTCTGCATAGCTCCTTTCATCCAGAAGAAATGGACTACAAAGTGTTTTATAGACTGTGGTAATTTAACTTACAGCGGTAATATAGGCACAACATGGCAAACAGACCTTCTAAACTGGCAGAGCAATTAATTCATGCTGAACATTAAGCACCTCAGTAGTCCCATGATGAAGTCCACTTGGAGACTGCTGACAGACCATTTTAATGTTAATCACATGCTCACAACCTTTGCCATATCAAGGACTTCATTTACCAACACTCAAACAGTAAGCAGCTAAAGAAGGAGAAAATAGGGAAGACAGTAAGAAATCATTCCCAGATAGAAAGTCTTACACTTCAAAGGTTCCTGAAATGGCCACACTTCCTGATGCTTGAGTGTGCCAAGATGTTACTGTTTCCATTTGGATTTGTCATGGATAAGAACAAGCCTTGCTCACTCTTTATGGTTGCTCTTGTGGCATCACTATGTTGAGTTCTAATACTTTGAGCTCATTCAGAATAGTCACGTCCCAATTGTTTCACACAAGCAAATAAAGATGCAAATTACCACAAACACAGCAGAGAGGGTAAGAGTCAGCGTTCATGGAGATGGGGCTGTCACCAATCAAGGGCAAGGGAGGAAATTCCCTAAAATTATCTTTCTGTTTAATGTAGGTAGGTGAGAAAACATGTCCTTCACTAAGTGTGATTGTTTATTGATGATGTTAGAACAGTAGCACTTTGAGTTTGGGGAGCAAAGGGAAGGAAATACAGTGCATTGGGATTAGATTTGATCCTCTTAGAATCCCGTGATGGAAAGATTTCAGGCATTGTGTGAGATTTGTGCACAAACAGTTGCTGCTGAGACATTTCCGAATTCTTAAGAGGTTTCAGAGATAGAAATAGTTTGGGATCTGTTTTGCATCCTCTTGTATGTCTAATGGATATTTTGTGGATTTTTCCTGTAAGGGCTTTGGATGACAGATTGTCTTCGGTTTCAGTGAGACAAATTCAGTCCTCTTGGCAATTTCTTTCTTGGTTATTTTTTTATATATAAACATATACATTTTTAAAGCTACATAAATTGATCTGTTGGGACAAAAAAACCACCCCAACATTTCTTTTCTTATCATTATGAATATAAGTGCATGCTGAAAGAAGTATCACACAAAATGAGGGATGGAGAGGAGATGCATGCTGACTCTATGCTGACAGCAGTAAAACTTTTGCAGAACACACTGAAACTTGTGTCATTAGAACTATTTTATTGCAGCTGGGAATAACAAGAACTGTGAGAACTGAACATTAGAGACAATAAAAACAATGCTTTTTTTTCCCAGATAGGTAAATCACATTTTGAGAGGTAATTGATAAACTAATGCTACACAGCCAGCTGTAAAAAAATCATCCATCCCAAGAATGATGTATATACCTTCCTCAGTCACAATCCTAAACCTCCATCAAAGATCTAATTTCCTCCCTTTAGCAGGGGAAAATACAAGCCTTTATCAAACAGTAATCCTTTTAACAGAAATGCCAATTAAAGCTACCCTGTTCTTTATACTATGTGGGTTCTTACCATCTGTCTTGCAACTCTGTACTGTAAATAAGAAGGAAAATAAAAGGATTCTCAGTTTATTGTAGCTTTAACTGTAGGAAACAAAATTCAAGCATTCCCTTGATGTCAACAAATATCTGTCTTGGCACCCAGTAGAAACATGACTGTACTCTTGCACTTCTGCTTCAATTAATGAGTTTGGGCTCAGTGCTCAGGGTGCAGAGCTGAAAGGCAGAGACTTGGAACCTTTAATCCAGGGCTGGAGAGGCTTTTCTTCGCTGAGGGCAAACAGACCTTTGAAACACCTTTGGCAGACCACACAGCAACCCCTAACAGGAGTGGCAGCAGCTAAGAGAATATGCAACAAAAATTGTGGAAATGAGGGCTGAGTGCTGGGAGTTGGAATTGGATGATCTTTAAGTTCCCTTCCAGCCCACAGCATTCTGTGATTCTATGTAATTGTAATGTTCCAATGAAGTGCAGCACTTTGTACCACTGATTAAAGGCTCCTTGTAACAAATCAGTAATTTCTCATGAGTTACATAAAGACCATGACTTCTTATTTGGAAATGGGGTGTGTTTTCAGAGCATCAGAGTCCTCTGCACTTTTCTATTAGTTGCATCAGAACAAGGTCCTGAATCATATTTCAAAGTAAAATCTCTGCTTTGCTTCTCTTTCTCTATCATACTACATAAATGCCTACCCCATGGCTCAAAATCAGGAGATATGACAGTGAAGGTCATCCAAAACAATAGCAGCTTAAAAATGAAATGAGAGTCGCTACTTCTCTAAGCTGCAACCTGTTTTCAGAATAGCACTATGAAAATAATATAACACTTTGTTAAAATGCTCAAGCTTTCTTTCTCTAATGTGTAAGCTTATTTTATGTATTCCATGACCCCTTTTCTTTGATTTTTTTAGCAAGTGGTTCATAAGTTTATTTCCATGTCCTGTGGGACTGATGTTCTCACATGCTTTTTCTGTTCTGGCAATGGCCTGATCAGTTGGCCAAGTGGAAATTGTGCAGAAAAGCTGCAAGGCTCCAAATTTACATAAACTGATTAAAAATGGCATTAAATGTTATTAAAAATGGGGTGCAGAGATTTGGGGTTATTCCTCACTGTGCTAGTTCTGTTTCCTGGAGGTTCCCCTGCTGTCTGACAGTGACACATGGTGGTGGTCCCTGCTGTGGTGTGGGAGTGAGTGTGGCAGAAAGGATTTCACAGGTGGCCCTTGCTCAGGCTGTGACATTAATACTGGTTTTGATAGGTGCATCTATGGACCCACAGTGGTATGATGGATTTAGCAGCTTCTTTTGGCACAATTTGCATGAAATTTTTATAGATTTGTAAACATGAGGGCAGGTTGCGTTCGATTGTGTGATCAGGGAGAAAATTAAACATACAAAATTGCTCATTTCAAGTGAGACAAAATATATTTTTTTACTCAAAATATCTCCTTTTAACCCTTTTTTTTTTTAGATCCAGGCACATAGAAAATATTTGTTGCATCAGGCATTAGCCTGAAAGTCAAGAAAAAAAGTATTTTTTTTCCCACCTGCACATAATGAGAGACCCAAATGCATTTATTCAGGACTTAATTAATAATGTTCTTATTGGTATTATAAATCTTAACAAAATAACCTTTTGTTGCCCTAATTTTTCCTGTTCTTTCAGCTTTGTCTCTGCTAGTCTCATAGTTTTGCAGGTTATTATTTCTACTTCAGATGCACCTTGTGCAGACCCAACCATATGTTCCCACAAATGCTTTGCAGGTCAGCACCTTCTCCTCTGGGACTGGAGTGGCAATACTTCAGCTCCCTTTGTGTTTGGGGAGTGAACCAGGAGGCTTCCTGCCAAACGACTTCCCATCCTTTTAATAACTCCTTTAACTCTCCCATCTCCAGTTTGATGGTTTCTGTTTTACTGCAAAGTGAGCTTTCCTCTTAAAGTTAATGATACCCTTTGCTCTCTAAGTACATAGTAAATTGGTCCCAAGGAGTCTTATGACTTTGACTTGTTGAAACATCCACCCCCGTTCCTTGTACAGCTTCTCTCATATAAAAACATCCTTACCAAGTTTGTGACAGTGGTGGAGTTTCTGTGCAGTGCTTGTGATTGTGTCATTATTATTTAAGAATTTGCATAACTGCAGTGGTGAGACGTGTTTGCTGCTACGTGGACACATCCAGAACTCCAATGAACACCTAACACAGACAGAAGTTTTGTTAAGGAAAAAGACATTATATGCAACATGGAAATTACTTTCTCATTAAAAAGTTCTAAGAAATAGAAGAAAAGCAGAATAAGCTATTCAAAATAAGATTCAATGCGTTGAAATAAATGAATCCTATCTATCAGATCATACTTGCTTTTCCGAAACAGTAGCCAAAATTTTGCAATAAACCTGAGGAATATCAGGTGCTTTCCAGACAAAACCAGTCTGAAATATCAGATCCATAATCTGGTATAATTGTGCTGCCTTGGAAAGCTAATGGTGTATAAGGTTCAGTGTTATGTGATCCTAAGTGCCAGTGAATGTTAGGATGTTCCTAAGCCAGAATCCATGAATATGTGTAACTAAAGATAACCAAACCCATGCTATATTGGTCTCAGGAGAATATAAAGGACTTCAGTTCCCTTTCCAGTAATGTGTAATAATGCACCAATAATTTGTGTAAAATGTGAACCAGAATATCTTCATGACAAAATATTGTAGAATGTCTAAAAAGTGTGTCTTCCTATGGGAAATTTAAACCAACTCAGAAAAAAATTCAAAAGGGCAGATATCTCCTTCCAAATGCTTTAACTCCTGCACAGGACACATAAGGTTTAATTGCACAAGAAGTTCATGACAATTGCTACAGGTGTCAATTCAGACAAATGAAAATAGAAATTGTAGGTTCTCTGGCAGAGTACCTGTTCTGGTGAGCCATGCTATTGTCCTTTTGGCAAACTGTACCCTATCACTTGGCACTCATAAGTAGGAATTAATTGGAATAATTTACTATATAATAAGGAAAGTAGCTTTCTTGTGTAATGACTATAAATAATACCATACTGAGAGTTTTGTCAGTTTTTCTCAACACCCCTTTCTGAATACTTTCCTCTGAATGGTCTGCTTGGTCTGTCACTCATGAGGTTTTTGAAATAAAACAATCCTCCTCAGTGTAATTACTAAGGCCACTGTTTAAATAACTCTGCTGGAGTCGCTCCATCTGTGAACGGTGTGAGCTACGTAAAATTATTCACTACACATGTGAAAAGAAAGGGAGAGACACACAGGAACATTGCAGATAACCTCAGGGCTTAGCAGTAGGTCTACTACAACTAAATAAAAGATTTTCTGAAGGTGACCTTGTGGATGTTCATTTCTTACTCTTGTCAACAGTGGACCATGATGACAAGGCGGGCAGAAGGTAGTAATGAGACAGTTTGATTGATCAGTGAATGTCAAATTAATTCAGCTGGAAGCTCGCCAGAGCAAAACACTGAACTGCACGGTGGAATAAATAGAAGAGTGGATTTGATACTTTGGCTAGAACAATGCCCTGAAACCATTGAAAAGGTGTCTCGGGCAAGAAAAGTTAAAAAATGAATTCTGTAATGAATTATTTGTCATTCAAAACAAATTCGGTTTTACAACAGAAGATAAAAACTAGAGGCAAATCTTAGCAGCTTTGCCAAAAGGAGAAGTAATATCTTAGAAAAATGTTAGTGGGACAGATGACGAATATTCATTTATCTTTAGGCAATCTGCAAATTCAGCCTTTTAGATTAAAATCAAAGGAACCAGTGTGGAGTATTTAGTAATTTAAAACATAAGGGAAAAGAGTCCTTTTTTTTTACCATGTTTTGTATGTACAAGCACGTATCATTTTACAGAGCTTCTTCAGAATCAATCTTGAGAAGATTGGTCTATTAAATATATTTATTTGGATTTAGTTGCAATAATTTATGAAATGTTTATGGTCTTGTGTATACACAGAGGAAACCCTGGCTTTTTGAGCCAATGGAAAGCCTCCCTGACTTCACTAGGTGCTGGGTACTACTGCTACATGTACAAGGAGTAATTGTCCCCACTGAAATCAGACTTTTATCTGATAATCAAATATAGTGGCTATTTTCAAGCTTACTTAATTCAACCTATTTTACTCCTATTAGCACAAAACCCCAATATTCATCTCCTTAACAATACTTCTCCTTGAGAAAAAGTATCCACATAACTTATGCCTCCAAATAGCATCTTGCTGCTGTCAGGCAGCTCCCTTTCCAACGTGGCTGCAGGCCCAGAAAACCTTCCTGCTCTTGAATGTACTTTTGTTTGGCATAATGGGGTTTGGAGCAAGGGAAGTGGTGGGGTTACTGAAGTTATCAGGGCAAGAGGTAGGAAAAGCTCCAGCACAGCCCTATCAACTGTAGCATCCCATCCTGCTTTTCCACAGAGCTGTTTCCTATGGATGCCCATGCTTTTGTCAGGTGTTGCCTTTACAGTTATCCTTCTTTAAACCAAAAAGCTGGCGCAGTAAATGTGAATCTGCACCGTAGATATGCCAGCACAGAGTTCTATCAGCTGCTGGCAGCCCATAATTATGTGGCTGCACGTTGCTAAATGTTTTTTATCATGACATGAGTAGCATTGTCCTTATTTAGACTGCAAAGGTACCTTCTGATGTGAACTTATCCTCGAGTGGGAATTTGCTGCAGTTTCCCCCAGGACTGGTACTTGTGCCCCAAGTGCAAGATGTACTTTTACCAGTGTAGAAAGATACCTAACTGGGCTTCATTATCAGCCCTTTATGCATCTGCTCTTCTGCTGCAGGTACAAGAATTTTTCTTCCAAGCCTAATGCTGATGTTGAAAGCACAGAGAGAGCTCTTATAACTAGGGTTAGTTCAGTTGCTCAGTGTCTACTGGGAATTTTCATACCATCACACTTGTAAATTAATTTCCTTTGGCTATTCTGTGTTCCACTTGTGTTAATTTTCTATGAACATTTCTACAGTATGGTTTTATCAATTAAAATATTCATAGAATGACTGTTTCTAAACCAAGACATATTTGCAAGGTCTACTCTGGTGCTTGCTCATGTCCTCATTCCAAAATCACAGGGTGCTCGTGAATTGTGTGTAAGGAATTCTTGTTTTTAGAAGTGCCCACTGAAAACAATAGCAGCTTAGTGAGAAATGTTCCTTCAGTGTTACAAGAGTCTTAGGGCTCAAAATATATCTGTTGAAGACCAGGAAAGGCTGATGGTAAAACTCTCTGTGCAGTCACAACTTCATCCCCTTCAGTGTATATACTATAAATCAGGTTTTTATCTGGAGGGATAGAAGCAAATTCCTTGGGGAGAGCTGCCTGTTTGCACCACAGGACTGGCCAGACCTGAAAGTTTGACACTGCAAAGGCTCAGACACTGAGGGTTTATTCTGCACAGTGCAGGGGAAGCAATGGGTGGGTACACAGTTGTGGGACACGGGTCCTGTGGATTTTCCCCACAGGCACCACTCACAAACCCGCTGGTGCCAGCACAGTTATTCCATCGCAATAACAGGACTGCTGTGAGCACATCTGGGCCTCATGGCACAGGTTGGAGGGTGGAGAGGAACAAGACATGGGAATTTTGCCACCACCTTCAGTGGAAAACAGATTGAGGTATTGTCTTTTTATGCATTTATCTGCAGTGATTAATTTTTTAGGGAGTTAGGGCAGCCAGCTGCCACTGAGTGGTCTGTTCCTAGGCTCCAAGTGTTCGATAACTTCCCAGCTGGAGGAGCCTTTGTCCTCACCTCATGTCTTTTTTTGGTCGTTCACGTTATCACTTGATAAATATCTCATGACCCGACGCTCTGTTTTACCCAGACCTGCACCTCAGAGACCTCCTCACAACTTCTGCCGTCCCAAGCCCAGGAATGTAACGCTTCAATAAAAAAAAAAAACCTAATGACTCGAAGTGACATGCAGTGAGACCTGAAATACCCTTGGTACTGTGTGTCAGGTACATTCACAGGCTGCGGGGTTTAATGGCTTGCCACAGTTCCACTGAAAAACTTAATTTTTTTCATCTGAGTAGAAATTTGTCTTATATAGAGAAATAATTAGTCAGCCTGATGGAAGACAGAGCTTCTTGATGTGATCTCTGTAATTATATGATGCCTACTAGGTTCTTAGCTCATTCTTTTTCTGCAGCTAAAAGTGTATCAAAACACTTCTCTGGGCACTTGCCCTTGGTGAAAACTCCCAGTTTTTTAATAGTGGCCAGCATACCCTGTTAGGGCAGTGAAATAACCTATGGATGAGAAACTTCCATGCAAAAATTTAGGCACCCAGTTTGAATGCCGTGAGTTAGGAGTATGATCTCTGATGGGCTGAACCACCTTCAGGAGGTGCCAATTTGTTTCCACCATGAGGGGAAGCTCGTGAGTCATTTCTGTGCCTCTGCAAAGTGCTTAACAACATATCCTCTGCAAAGGGCCACAATTTTGAAGTAACCTCTAAAATTGCACAGCCCATCTTTCCTCCAGGAGCAGACATTTGCACATTGATAAATCTCACTTGACTTTATTTTGGCACTGAAACAGACTCCTGTTTTTAGGGACACGGATTCGCTACACGTGCATGGGAAAGCACAGTACTGCAGCTACACTTCCAAGGATTTCCACAGGGAAGTGGTCACTCAGAGATTTGGATCTTTTAACTCTCTAGGCAGGAAACCTGCTGCTTTTCAAAGTAATAATTTTGTTGTCTGAGTTTGCTCTTCCATTGAATTCAATGGGAAGGATCTCAGCCTACCCACTGGTTTGAAATTCCATCTATTCTTTCTTGGAATATTAATAAGTATATTTTTCTCCACTGTGATAATGCTATTTAACTCTCCAGTTCATTTACAATAATATCCTTCCCTAATATTTATTGTACGTGTTGAAAACTTTTCCTTGATCTTAATTTCTAAATAATGTCTGAATGTCCATATGATAACACTTTGATTTTCCAGCTCATGTCCATTTCTCGGTAATGCAGCACTTGAATGCACAGCCATGGCTCTGAACTTTAAAGAGATATCACAAGACTAGAATGAACCTGAAAGTTGCTTTAAAAGCCTCTCTTATCTTTAAACAATTCACACAAAAAAATCCAGTGCGAAGCATTACATTTATTAAAGATTATTTAGCATGTTTGAAGAGCTTTCCAAAAAAGCCACATATCTAAAACTTAGTCACATTTCTGTAAGCCTGTGCTGTTGTTTCTGACATGATTTTTATTAATGTGAAAGGAAGGGAAATGGGTTTTGATTTTTCCCAAGGGAAATAGCAGGTTTTAATGTGGTGAAAGGACAAGTGTTTGCTGAGATTTCCACTGCTGTGACTCATTTACTTGTCCCACTCTTTCAGTAATTAGCTTGGAGGAGTTCTGTTTCTGCCACTTGGCATTCCCAAATCGTCTGAGGGGAATCCTGGTGCTTTCTTTTTGCAGCAGCTGCAATGAGACAGGTTCTGGGTCAGTCCTGAACACAGACTTTGGCCTCGTCCCCCACTGTGCCGTCAGCCCCTCTCACAGGGCGGGTTCCTGTTCCCTCCCCTCCCTGCTAATTAAAGTGTCGAGTCCAAGCAGATGGATTTGGAGGTGGTGTGCTCCTGCCGGGGATGTGGTGTCTCAGAAGGGTCACCTTTGGGAAGGGAACATTTAAAAACATATGGGAGGAAAATGCCACTTGGGAGGTTTTTGACACCTTGAGTTTCCAAATTGGCAGTTGGATATGAGGAGAGATTACTGCAGGGAGGTTTTCCCCTTCTTCTGAAAATCCTTTGCCACATTTTGCAGTACAAAGCAATTTTTAAGTGCAGGGAGGGTGAAGGGAGGGAAGCATTAAAGATAAGAATTATATTAAGGGAAGTGGCCAACTTTGGAGCCACAGCAGCGTGACAAGATTGAGGTAGAAGAGCAGAGACTGATTTTTGATGTGGGATAATTTGACTTAAGACCATGACTATCACTCCCAGTTTTACATATTGTAATGAATGCAGGCATGTGGCAAGAACAGTTTGGGAGCATCTGATACATGAAAGCATGAATATCATATTAGGTACTTTTAATAGCTGGATTTTTGGTGTCTTGGGCTGTTTTTTAATAATTTCCATTGTTTTCATTCTTTCTTAAGAAGCTATAAGGGAGCTTCTGAGCTCTACAGAGTGCATTGGACACGGAAATGTAAAAACCAGTTGAACTGTTTCTATACTTTATGCTAGTAAATGATTTATTTTGTACAAGAGCAGCTTTTGTAAAGCTTCTCTCTAATTAAGCTACTTCAAGCGCCCTTTTGAGCTCAGTGTATTTTGGCCCAGGTTCCAGATCTGCTCAGTGCAGAGGAGGAGTTCCAGGGAGCAGATTAGGGGTCTCAGACACACAAACTCCATCTGCTCCAGCCCTGACTTCAGTTAGAGCATCTGAAGTTGCCCCCAGTTGCTCTGTGTCCTCAGAGACTCCCAGCTCCCTGGGAATTGGGAAAATGATTTCTACCCATTGTACACATTGTTCTCAGCTGGGACCCTACTCCATCCAGGTGTACTGTGGTTGGGATGACTGGGAAGAAATTGTGGCCCTTCTAGTATAATCCTACTTCACCATCACATCTGTCTCCTCTCAGCAATACCTGGTAGTCCCCAACAGCTAATTCATGTGAGATGAGTGGGTACTGCTCTCTCCAGACTTCATTACAATTAAGTAGTTACAAATTGTATGAAAATTTAGTCAGCATACTGCGAAAGTTTCCTTAGGATATGCTTCTGAAGGAATACTTTCATAACAAGCAGAGAAGAAAAAAGTGATAGTTTCACTGAATTCAAGTGGAGATCCTTGATGTGCTGATATTCTTGATAGATTTCTGTCAGAAGCTCAAGTTCAGCTGTAACTATTTCTGTCAAAAAATATTTGAGCTGCAATGTTGGGGAGGCAAATACTAATCTTGGGATTGAAGGAAGATGCCTTTATTGAACAAATGCTTATAAAAATCAGCCACGGAGCAGTTCTAAATAAAATTGATATCTGCAAATACCATATTAACTTTAAAAAAAAAAAAAAGAAAAAGAAAAAAGAGAGAATCTGTTTTCCTTACTTAAGTGAAATCAAATGGGTGGTAGGATGCCCTTCTGTATCTTGTTTGCTGACATTTGAGACACTTAAAGTCACCTGTGAAGGATTCTTGCCTAAGGAGGGGTTGCACTTAAGCAGCTCTGGAAGAAGGGCTGGTGATTTGAAATTGTAAAATTACTAGAAGAAAATCTTCTTACCTGAAGAGTCAAGGACAAACCTGGAGCTAAAGGGAATTGAATCAGAATTTTTTGGTAAATTACACTCCCAGGCTACTTTAGAAGAAAGTTTTACCGACGTAAGGAAAAATAACTCCTTGAGCTTGATGCCTACCATTTCCAGGATAGCTGGTGAGTACTTTTATTGTGAATGTGTGTATGTTTTTATGACTTGTGAGGAGATTCAAAACTTTGATCTGGTTTAACAAAATAAAATCATAGCAGGAAAGCTGAGGGAGTTGCAGAGAGGCCACGGGGGAGCTTTGTCAGTGTTGGTGGCTCTGCTCAAGAGTGTCCCTGCACAGGCTGTACAAAGAGCAGCTTTGCTGGAAGTGAAACTTCCAAACAAACGTCTCTTTCTGATCTCCAGAAGTCTGCTTTTGGATAGGGCTCCAAAGATTCTTGGTAGAATTCCCCAAACGTTCAAGAAGAAACATGCTGGTTTCTGATGGAGTTTATTCTGTCTCTAACTACTGACAAATTATTCTTGCCAGACACATCTCACACCTGAGCATGGGAAAAAAAGCATACATCAAAATGTTCTTTTTCTCTCTTTTTTTTTTTTTAATCTTAAATAAAGTAAATGAAGAGTATTTACTGTAAAATAAATCACCAGAAAAAGAAGCTTTCAGTGCCATAGTACCCAGTTCTCTACCATCAATATCCACAGAATGATATTGAGCTCTAAAATACAAATGTTAATGAAAAAGAGGATCTTAATAAAAACAGCTTTTTCATATTTAAGGGGTTTTTTGCCTTTTTTTTTTTTTTTTCCAAGTTGCACAGTTATTGCTTTGCAAAAGCCATTAAAGGCTCCTGTGACTGCACTCTCTGTTGGAGAAGGATGTCATGTCTAAAAATGTTGTCACCTTCAAAATACTGTGAAAGTCAGGACCAAGTTATTTTAATCAGGCAGTGCTAGAAGTTGTGGATAGAATCATAATGGGAAAAGCAACATTCACCTTTCTGCGGCCGATGCAGTAATCTCAGCTTCTCTGGGGAAAGGCTTGGGATTCCATGGATGGTGAGATTAGTGTATTACTAAAGTGTTTGACAGCAAGAACAGCCACTATGTTAGCTCTCTAATGCATTAATAATGCTTAACATTTCCCTTTTTTACAAGTTTGTTGTACCCACACCTCCTTCACAGCAGTCAGCTCTAGATGGCTTGAGAGATGGGGAAATAGGAAGGCTTTCTTAGGAAAGTGATTGATTGGGGTGAGATTGGGGCTCCTGTAGGAAACAAAGGTAGCTGACAAGCTCATGCTGTGGAAAATGCCACTGAACACCAGAGTGATTTTCGTAAAGGAAGAGACTTTCTGGTTTGAGACAGATGTGACATTGTACAGGAAAAACCTGATGGTGATTCTCAGAGGAAGGGTTAATAAGAGGGTTGTTTTGTAGCCAACATAAAATTCAGCTTGCATCAATGGTGTCTCCACTTGGAAAGCTCTATTTTTTTATTTCTTCCTGCAGGGAAAATCACAATAGGTGAGAGCTGGAATAAAGGAGATTTCTTATCCTTTCTTTTCCAACTGATCCCAGACCTCACAATTTATGCCTTGTGCTCCTTTCTCTCCCTTGCTCCACTCTCTGCCCCCACCAACTCTGAATTGTTAAACTGCTTCCAGTTTGGCTTTTTCACAGGCTTTGCTTTAAAGTTGTATCTTACTTGTGGAGATTCCATCCCAGATTCCCTGTACTTACTTATTTATGCATGAAAGCTGCTTCTCAGCAAAAGCACAGACCTGAGCAGGAGGTACCGTGACATGGCCAGTGTTTCCACTACCTAATAACAGGATTGCTGGAGGGGTCAGGCCAGCACAGCAGAAGCAACACACTTCACACAGGGCCTGGGTCGCAGAGGAGAGCTCTCCTGGGATTTATTTGCAGTGTTCCATTAACAGCATTACCATCTCGAGTCTCCTGCTGTGTGTTGCTTGACTTCTGCTCTTAACTGAGACCCAAAGAGCATCATGTACTCACACAGCCTTCGTTATCCTGGCTACCTTGGCTCCTGCCTCCCAAGCCAAGGCTGACAATTTCTATTCTATTAGTGACCAGCTAAACAGGCTTTCATAGTCCTCCTAACTGACTTTTTGGGAGAACTGAGCTTTACCTCTTCTGTCTGGCCAATTTGCTAACAAGGCTCAGCCCTGACAGGCTGGAGAAGGATTTTCATGGCTTGGCTCAGCTCAGAGGCTTTGGAACAGCTGCCATAATACCTGAGGGCTGCTGTCAGTGGTTTCGTCTCTCCTGTGAGAGCCTCCTTGTGCACGTCCAAAATAGGCACTTTTCTCATTGAAAAAGATGAGGGAATGCTCCTTCACCATGCCCCAAACAACCTCTTCCCCTTTCCTCCTATTCTAACAAAACTATACAAGAAGCAGTGTATGGCAAGGAAAATAATGAACCTGTGCGTGGTATTTTACTCCTACTTTCTTTATGTGTATACTGTGTCAGGTATATTGAAAGGAATGGGATTTATAACACTATTATGGTTCTGATAGTTGGTCCTATCTATAGCTAATCTTATTTTTTCTCTGAGCTCCCCTGTCCTTTGCTGCACTCTGATTTGATTATTTTTTTAATGTAGTGATATCAATCTCTAGGAGGCAATGTTATGTCACAATTAGAGTTATTAGGTGGTGCTATATATAAAATGAGGCCAAAGTAACTTGATAGTTGTTTCCTTTTTTTTTTGTAGCTATAGACTCATTAGAGGAGCCCCATCCACTTGTGGCAGGCAGACCAGAGCACACCTTATTAGTGCTTAGTATGAGAAAATCCTGGCATGCAGCACCAAAGGTTAGTTACAGATGTATTTCGTGATAGATCTAAAGCTCTCTATATTAAACACTTGCTCTAAAGTAAAGCTGCTGAACCATGGCTCTGTATTGCAGTACATTAAAATGCAATGATAATTACCCTCATTATGAAAACATCTCCTCATAGCTCTTGCAGTACTTGCTTCAAAAATGGGGAGTACAAAAGGGGGGAGTACACCAGGGGTGCAATCCTCAGAAGTCGGGGGGGTGAAGGCTGGGAGAGCAGAATTACATCTATGGACAGCAGAAGTGGTGAAGAATGTAGCTCCCTGACTGAATCCTACTGCAAAATGCCATCTCTCAGAAAAGGTCTAATTCAGCACTCGCTAGTCACAGATTTCCCACAGTTCTCCCTGGAATCAGCACTCAGAGTCCCAGTGGTCCCTGTTTGCCTTACACAGGTCTGGACTGACCAATTAAAGGTCAGTTTTGTGTAGGTGTGTGCTTACCTGGTACTCCCTTACACACCAGTACTGCTTTTGGGAGTTTTGAGGTGACAAAGTGATAGGTGGCTTAGCTGGAAACAGAACTCATTAAAAGTTAGGTTTGTGTTTCCAGCCTGTCCGTGCACACAGGGGAAAAAAATAGTTCTTGTGTGTAGTGTGTAACCCACAGGATTTGGTTTGAAGAGCTGTATTAGCCTGGAGACAAAAGAAGGAAGCCTTAATTAGAAATAAAACAAGTAGACTTTCAACCATCCTGAATTTGGTGGGATACAGAAGAGGCCTTGAAGTAAGAAAAGTCCTTGATCTATGGAGTTTCCACAACTGCCACTGCCAGGAAAAGCTGTTATATTGAGAGAACAAAAACAGGGTATATCTCCCCACCCTGAGCAGTGTGGTAACATTTTCTACAGTGAGCTTCTTAGCAGAGGACAGCAGTTAGATAAGGATCAACATCTGATCCTTACAATTCAGTGGAAAACTTTGCTGACGTCTGTATGTGTTGCAGTTTGCTGTTCATTCGTAGCCTCCAGGAGCCACACGAGCTGAAAACCAGTCATTTGGGTAACTGTGGTAATTAAAAGAGATGTAAACTTTCAAAGTAGCTGACACTTAGTCATTACACTAAGCTGTCATGCTTGACTGAGCTAACGTTAATTCCGATATCCCATTATATCTCGCTGATATCAGTTTAAAAGATATCTGCTGTGTTTCTCCAGCAACTTGCAGCTACAGTCATAAAAGTATTGATTGCAGTTTGCTTTGACAGATGTGAGATGTATGTAAGAGAAATCGTGCCATAGATATTCTTTTACTTCAACTGCTCAATGCTGTATGGATTCCAGATATATCCTTCTGGATTTCACTGGTGAAATCCTGTGGAATCTGCCTGAGAGGTGCAAGACTGAAGAAACACCTTCTTCTCAGCTGCATTTTTAGTTTTCTTGGCATAGATCTCTTTGATTTTTGTACCTGACTACAAAGGCGATGAGGAATGGGAGAAAAAGCGGGTTCCAGCCAACTTAGCAATTTTCCTTGAGCCTTCCCACATCCCAAGTTATAAACCTCAGCCAAAGTGAAGTCTTCTAATTGACTTCAGCAGGCTTTGATGGAGGGGCTGAACACTGAAATTTTCTATTCCTTGGGAATTATCTACATACTTAAGAGTTATTTTATCTTGTCTTCTTGCTGGCATCCTACTGATTTCCCAATGGTGAATTATTATTTTTAAGACCTTGTTAATTTTCAGTAGATTCAGAAACCCCAACTGGTGGAAGCTGCTGGGAGCCATGAGGGAGCTATGGAAAAGTTCTCACTTGCAGGATATAAACTTTATGGAAGTGAGTGAGGTGCTCACAACAGACTTGGTTCTTATGGGTGGCTGGAGGACATGAAGTTTCTGTGTTCAACCCTTAAATGATTTTTATTTTTTTTTCAAAAGTATCCTGCCCTTTGCTCTCTTGTAAATAAAAATAATTTTTATTAGAAAATGCATTCTCCATTTCTTCTTTTCTACATGCAGTTTTGAACCAGTTCATGTGCCCACCCTGAAGCATGAGGAAAATTGTGGCAATTGCCCTAGGATAAGAAAACATAAAGAAAGAAAAACTTTTTATTTCCTTTAAAAAAAAAAATCTCTAAAAATCCAGCAACTTGAAAAACCCAGTAAGCCTAATTACAATGGTCTCTTTCCTTAAAATCACATGCTAGCTTACAGCATTGCAGGAAAAAAAAATGGGAGCAGGCCCCAAAACTTCCATGAGAAGTGAGAATAGTGAAATGAAAGGGCAAAAGAATTATTCATAGTTTATTTCTCTATGTTTGGCCAAAAGGACTGTGGCTCTGAGGGCTTTCATGGAGACAGGCATGCTGGCATTATGAAGAAAAGGCCAAAGTTCAGCTCTATCTAAAGATTCAAAAGCTGTCATCAGATCAATGTATGCCTTACAGTGGAGCTTGAAAAAATCGTTTCTCAGCTAATATCCTCAAGGACAAGATGTAGTTTGATTTGGCTCTTCCAGGAGGCATCTTGATTGCTTTGGAAAGCAATATTTTAAAAAGGGGGTGAGGGAGGGTGGTGTGGAGTTTTATTTTTAAAGCTCTGCAAATCACAGCCTCAGTCAGCCGTGAGGATGGAGACTCTCCTTCTTTCCTTAGAAAATGAATCTTGAATCTTCTACTTTATGCCTAATTGGGGATTGTTTTAACGAGTTTCTGAAAATCAGTCTGCCTTCCAAAATGGTTCAGGAGTTGTTTTTGTTTGAGTTAGTGCTGCCTTCTGTTTGTTGATTTCTACACTGCAGCATAGAGGGATTTCGGACCTTTTTTGTCAACCTTTGAATTTGAATCATATGAGACAGGCCCTTAATGCTGTAAACAAATTAGCTAACAAATCTTATAAAAACCTGTGTGGAAAGATGCTGGATACAATAATCCCACAGTTCAGTGTTTTCCTGTACTGAGACATTTTGAATACCAACAATTTTCCTTTTATTTTTTTTTCTTTTCCTTCCCCAAACCTGATTGACACAGAAAATGAAAATGGTAAATAAATGTTCATGCTAGCTTATTGAAGGAGGTGCACAGGCTTTTTGTGTGCATCCCACAGGTTATTTAATAAGATTTGTGCACAAGGCTCCCACACAGTGCTCACCCCCCGATGGGCAAATATACATGTTAGATGGCTACTTCTAAATGCAGGAGCCTAAGAGGCCTGAAGCCTATTTCTTTATTCAGCCTTTATTAGTAGTATGGAAGAAAAGGATCTCACATTTTGAAAATCTCAAATCTTCTCCCCCAACCCTACCATGGCAGCTCCAATTGATCACATCCAAATAATTGCTGATGGAGAAGTGCTTGCTTTAAAACTTCTCAGGAAAATGCTTACAGATATGTTTTGGCATGGGAATCCCCACAAAGATCTCTAAAGTAATAGGCAGCAGTTTTCTGTATTTTGGCCTGATTGGATGTTTGGTCAAACGGCAAATTCAGGCTGTGCTCGTCATTGACTTCATTCATGAAACAAAGTATTAAAAGGGTCCTGGCTGCCCCCTCTTTTCCCTCAGAAAGGGAAGAGATTCAGTGGATTTAGTTTAAAATGTTTTAAAGTATAGCCTTGCAGAAACTAAACCAGGGACAGGATTTGAACACACCCATAATTGGCTGCAGGTGGTGGGAGAGCTGTCTCAGGGACAGTGGCACCCATTTTTATCTCTAGATTTATTACCTCGAGTGCTTCTGCTAGTCCCTTTGTTTGGTTTGCTCCTCTAGCTGCTAATTTTATGGATTTTTTTGGTATTTGGTGGTTTTTTTCTATTAATGGGAGGAAGTCATTTTTCTCCAGTTTTTCCTCCATCTCAAAAGACATAGTGGAAAATGTGTCTCATAATTGGAGTGTCTGGAAGGTACATCCAGTGTGCACAGCTGAACATCAGCACAGGGAATCAGAAAGAGCAGCTCCTGTACAAAAATCCTGTTAACCAGTTAAGATACTGGTGGACTGTTATATTGGATCTGGGCAAGCCAAATTTGCAGAGTTATCATTTATAATGTGAAATGCAAAAATTCATGCAGCTTAAAGGAAAAAGTAGGAGAAAATTCTCTTCTCTTCATATATGTCAATACAAAGCCTACAGTGACACAAATCAACATTGACTTTTCCATCTCTATACTGAAGTGGATTTCATCTGCCTTTTGGTAAGATGTGGAAACTCCTAGCTACTCCAGGGTGTAAATTAGCACAGAAAATGTGTCTGTGAGAAAATCAAGCACATGTTTTTAATGCCTCTATTTCCTATAGGAACTTGGAATTGTATTTATTTCACTTAGAGAAACTTAGAAACATGTTCTATTCTGGCAGGGTTGAGTATCAAACATATCCATGAAAGTGGGCTGGTTACACCTCTAGTCCTGACTTTGTCAAATTACCTCAGGATGTAGCTTCCTGAGTCCCAGGAGCTGTGTTTTTGTCCCTCTGTCACCAGGCATGAGCTCACAGTAGTGTCCATCCTACTGAAGAAATCAACCTGGCGTCCAGCTCAAAGATATTAAAGATACTGAGAAGAGAATTTGCCACTTAGCAAGGCATGTTTTTATAGTCATTTTTCTGAGTGCGTCTTCAGCTTGTTGGCTTAAAGGATGCTTGTCCTCCAGATCCTGTTGTTTTATCATTTAGGGAAGTAGGAAAACAGATTTTTATAGGACTCAGTAGTTTGAATGAAGATACACTCAACAATAAAAAAATGCACCCTTAAAGGCATGGGAATCTTTCGTTTAGTGTCCTGGGCAATGATACAGGGCTGATGGTTGTAATTGTTTATCACCCTTTAACGTGATCGATACAGGAGCCAACCCCAGGGCTCTCCTTCAATGCCATTGATTGGAGCAGCTCCGACTGACAGTGGCTCCGTGTACGTTACAGCTCCAGCAACATATTAACATGGCTTCTGAATGGCTGAGGAGATTTAGACTCAAGGGATGCTATTCTTCACTGATTTACAGCCCTTGCAGTGTTCCTGAGGCTACGTGGAATGTAGATCAATGGGGAAGCTGGCGTAGGTGATCAACTATTCCATTACAGAGAAACATTTCCATTTTGGTGTATTTACAGAATAATGTACTTGGCTCCTCAGCTGTTACCTCTAAAGAGAAGTAGGGGTGCAACGGGGATAAAAAATAAAAACAACTACTTGTTCTTTGAACACAGTCACTTACAGAGTCATTACTTACCTTTTTCGTAGTGCCTGAGTCAGCACGAGTGCTGTACAAACACTAGAAAAGCATTTCTGGCAAACTCCCTGTCATCTGACACCAGTTCTCTGCATGCACCTTACGTGTATGTTCTGCACTTGCTTACTTGTACCTGAAGGGTTATTCCTGTGGGTGAATTGTGAATCCTCCTGCTCAGATTGCTGTCCTCCAGCAGGAAGGTCCTGAGACCAGTTTGCTTTGAGCAATTTCAAACTGCAGTTGGGCAAAGTGCTCTCATTGGATCTATCTAATGGTAGGAACTTGCAAACAGTTGATTTCGTGGCTGTGCTAAGCCTATGACACAGGCACCAGGGCAGGAGTTTGATGGTTGAGGATATGTTTTATCTGCTCTGATCTGGGAGCAGATTCAACCTTTGTTCCCCCAGGATCACAAAACAGAGTTGTGTTCTTTCAGCTTAAAGGTTTATTCTGTAATTTTTTTATTTTTTTTTTTTTTTTTTTTAGTTTTCTTTGACAGTGAGTACAAATAATGGTAGTAAATTTCCTATCTAGAAACAGTTACCATTACACCCTCTCTCAGGTCCTCACCACTAATCAAGCTGAATGAATGGATGGTAATGGCTCAGTTCTTTATTGACAACCATTGGGTTTCTCCTCAGCCTATGCATGATGCTTGTCTGTATTAGTGTTGGAGTCCACCAAATAATCTACTAACACCTCAGGCTATTCACAGACCACCTTGAAACACTTTTAAATTATGTTTGTGGGAGTCTAGAAAAAAATGACTGTTGGAGTTGAGGGAAAAAAAAAGCTCCCCTCTTACCCTACCCAGTATAATTGTTTTTTGAGCACTGGACAATTCAAAACAATGAGAATATTGTTGTGGTGCCACTGGCAGCCACTGGTTGTGAAACAGGTTTGTACATGCATGGCACTGCCAGGGCCTTGGTTCATACGTCAGTAGGATGCCATTCTTCCCCATGTCCCAAGGCAGTTTTCAACAGGTCTGCATGTTGTCACTGCAAAATGTCCCCTCCTTGACCACTGGGAGATGCAGGTCTTGCACCACATGCACATGTTAGAAGAGAGAAAATGGCTGGGAATTTGCTGGTGCTGTTACCACCAATCTTGGCTGGTAACAGAATAAATAATGAGAGGTGCATTTGCCCACACCGTGGATGCTGATGTAATTGTGATTCCTTTTTACTGTGTGCCTTTTCAAAGCTGGCCCATGTCAAAGTTAGAGACGTGGTACAGAGTAGCCCAGAGCATGAAAAAGCAGCTGCCCTACATCAAAAGAGTTTTGTTTCTATTTTTCTTTTCTTTGTTCTTCTTACCTCCTCAAATCACTAATCACAGGCACAGAGATGCAATCTGCCCATGGCTGTATCTACAGGTTCTCCCTGATCTGGAGTGAGAGAGTACACAGTGGGACCTGAGATTAGAGGTTTTGCCTTAGTTTTATATTTCATTCTGGGAAAAAAACAAAAACCAAGAAACAACAAACTAAACAAAGGACTAGTCAGAGCCCCAGATAAACTATTTCTGTGCACCTACACCTTGAAAATAGGTTGTTTTCCTACTTCTTTGTGTTGGTGTCTCAGATGTTAATTGCCTAATTAACAAGCTGACATGATCCCCACTGCTGAATAACTGAGCAAATTAGGATAGTGCTACATGTGTGTTACTTGAAGGACATGCTTCAGTTGGGATTTCCTTCAGCAGCACGTATCTGTGGAAACCTAATGAAACTGCTTTGTATTAAGTGCTTGTGATGATGTTTCTGACCTTTTGTGCTTCCTCTCCGTTCTTGGAAAAAGCACCTGCATTTTGGACTGACTTGCCGTGCATGTAAATCACTGTAAGTGGTGAAATGACTTTTCTTGATTTGACAGAGAGCACCAAGTACTGTGCTTTTGTTCCCTACTCTACTGAATAAGAGCTGGCTAACTATGCATACTGTGAGAGCTATTGTGTCATGCTGTTAAAACCTAAGGAGTTTTTTATTGGACTTTCATGCTAAATAACTTTAAAGGTACCGCCTGGTGTTTTTATATAAATTATAAATGTTTTAAAAAGACATCAGAAAAAATACTTTAATAGCACACTTTCCCACTGTGGTGTCTCACGCTACGTAAACTTTGGGTTATGACTATTTATTCCTTATCCCACCAATGACGGTCTGTTACATGGGATTCAATTGCAGTTATTTATTCAGCTTGAACAAAAGATTTCTTTAGATATTTGGTCTTGTAGCTTTCATTCTTATTTTGTAGGTTTGGTGGGAAACACCCACAAATATGATCTTTGCTGCAGTACCCCAGATAGTAGTTGTGAGACGTGGCATAAAGACCATCATAAAATAAAATCACTGCAGTTTTGGAGAGGAATACGGAGTTTTCCATGAGTTTGATCTTGCTCAATTTTACGTGGAGCTGTGAAACTACCAGCTCTGGTATTTAAAACTGCATGAATATGAGGAGTGCAGACCTGCAGCAGATCTGGAAGGTCGGGTTCTGCAGGGTGGTTCTCCCACTGAAACAGGAACCCAGTGGCTGATGCGTCTGCTGAAGGCTCCCTGGTAAATTCGTAAACCGTGGATACAACACACCCCATCACCTGAACCCCTGTAAGTGTCTGCAGCCCTTGTGGCGACTCAAGGTAACAAACATCTGCTAAAAGCAGTTTCCCTGAGGTTTAAGGGGATCTGTATCAGCTCACACTCTCTGCAGGCAAGGAGCACACCCAGGTGCTCCCCTGCCAGCCTCGTGTGACCAGTTGGGCTCCAGTGACAACTTCGAGTCTGATGTGCAAGTCACTGATTCTCTTTGGTGATAAATGTCCTAGGGTCATGGAGTGTTTCTTATTTCCCTTTTACGTGAGGGATTTGCTTGTTATCCTTCCTCCAAGGGTTGTTTCAGAACTGTCTCTGATAACTCCTAGGACAGGAGAGGCAGAAAACCTCCCTACTCCAGGCGAAGGTGGTGAGTGAGCTCCTCAGGGCTCTGCGGGCGGCTGAGGGCAGGCAGCACCACTTCTCACCCCAATACAGGCACGAGGGGGAGTTGTATGGGGTTTTTTTTTTTCATTTTCTGTATCGAGCTGTGCTGCCCTGGAGTGAAGAGTTGTGTTGGCACTTCTGAAAATGGCAGAGAGAAAACCAGGCTGACAAAATCCACTTGCACACTTGTAGGTGATGTGTGACAGGCTGGGCCATGCTGTCCTGGGAAAGGTTGCATGTTCAGTGTTCTACCCCTTAAACAGGGCTAAGGCACTGCCACAGGGCAAAAGTTTCTTGCTTTTTAAACTTAATTGTTTTATCCAGGCCATCTTTCTTCCTCTGCTTTTCTGCTTTCCTCATTAATGCTGACTTCAGCATAATCCCTTGTAGCCCTTCTAATGAATGTATGGTCTTTCATAGAAAAGTCTTCATGTGTGCTGGGCTTAGGTACATAGAGTTAACTGCAGTTAGTTAACTGCATCAGGTAGGAAGTAGGATACTTTGATCCATCATTTCCAACGTGGCCCATAGCCTCCAGGTGGAAGTTGCCTGGTGGTGAAGCC
Organism: Pipra filicauda; assembly: GCF_003945595.2. Taxonomy (NCBI): domain Eukaryota; kingdom Metazoa; phylum Chordata; class Aves; order Passeriformes; family Pipridae; genus Pipra; species Pipra filicauda. The sequence continues at coordinate 1,732,495 of NW_024104798.1, read as the reverse complement.
GGATCATTTCTACACTGCTGAGTTTGTTGGTAAGGTCACTGGTGAACGATAATAAAACTGGAAGACAGAGAAAAGCTTACTCCCAAATATTTGCATAACACTGGCCGAGGTGGTTTTGTGATTTCAAGATCAAAGGAGATCTGCAAGGTAGCTGGGTATTTGATTCTAAATAAGGAGTTTTCCTAGAACAGGTATTTATTTGCTGCACATAACTCTTGTGATCATCACCTGTGCATGAGTTTACAGTGCACTGCAGATCAAAGTAGTATTTCTGATGGCCTTGAAAACCACAGCCTGGAATGAGATAATATCTGCAAATGATGCGTTGTAACTGTTGACAGGGGGAAACTGTTTTGCAATCTAGTACAGCAAAAATAAATTAAAAAAGCAATCACAGAACTTGCAAATGTAACAATCCTGCAAATATTATTTCTCTTTGCCTTCCTATTTATTCATACATTTGTAAATGCCAAAATGTCTTTTATCTGCCCTTTCTCAAGGGCAGATCCCTAGTGTCATAGTAATTGAAAATTAAGAATTTACAGTATCGTAATTAAATTCTACCCTTTGAACTCTTGTAGACTCTAACTGCATATTAACAACTTCCCACTCAGATCATGAGTGGCAAGAAGTATTTTGAATACCAACTGCTGCAAGATAACATAACAAGCTCTGACAGCTCCCTAATTGCCAAACTACCCACTAGTTAAAAACTCTTTCATACTGTAGCGATTCTCTTCCTTGCACATAAGTCAAAAGGTATAACTAATTTGTCCTTTAATTGATATCTATATTGCTGTTTAAATAAAGGGCACATACTCCCCCAATATACTTAAGTATTAATTTGTCACCTATGAACCGAATTTGGAAAATAATTGGAATGACTGTAAAGAATTTTTTCATTGATTTTTATCACTTTTACCAGGGAACATTTATGTCTGATTTGATCATTAGTCATGTTTAGTGATTGGCAAATCATGTAAAGTGATCCTAAGCAAAGCTGAAGTTCAAATGCTTCTGTACCTATAACAAGATTCCCACTGGTGCCTGTCCCAGTGCTTATGGCTGGGTTGCCAAACAATAAATAATTAAGCTTAAAAAGAGGTCGCAGAGCCACAATGTGGGCAGACATCACCTGGAGAACAGCTGAGGGAACCAAGTCCTGCCTGCAGTACAACACCCTGGCCCTAGTCTGTAAGCCCATCAGGCTCATGCTGGTGGCTTTTTCCCCACATCAAGGATGGGGTGAAGGCACTGCTGAGCTCAGCCACCCCAGACCCCACCACAACTGGCCCCCTGCCCAGCACTCATTGCCACCTCTCTTCTTTTCCTGTTGCTGGCTGCAATTTAGGGGGAAAAGAAAAGGAAAAAAAAAAAAAAAGAGGTTCTGGTGGCTTGCCAGTTTGGAAGGAAGAGTGGGAAGGTGATATGGAAGCTGCTGTAACTAGATTTTCAGCACAGACACAAAAAGCGAATTCTGGGTGGGTCTGAAGGTGGAAGAGGGTAAAAACAGGATGTTCTGCTCCTAGGAGTGCAGTTATTTACAGAAGAGGCGGGGGCATCCAGAAGATGCTCCCAGGACTGCTGTGCAGCCTCTCTGAAGGAGGCAGCTCGCAGAGATCAATACACGTGTCTGCCTGAAGCGCTGCTGGAGGAATGTGCCTCACTCCCAGGGCTATTAATGAAAATGCTGTGGGTTGCTGAACAACTTCTGTCTTTCTGTTCTTTAGCATTTTGTGATCGTGTCATGATTGAAGTCTTTGCTTAAATTGCAGACAGAGGAGGTGGGAGACCACTAATGATGCTGGTTTGGGGACATTCCTCATGCTGTGTAAATACCCCTCAGAGAACTACTGTAGGCAAAGATAGTAAATGCTGGTTTTATTTCTGCTTTTCTCTTTTGTTCAATACCTGGCATGAATTTAATGGGAATTTTGCACTCAGTGCATGTAAATACAATGGGATATTTTGATGATGATGACTAAAATTCCCTACATTATTTAGGTAGCTAAAGATGCAGACAAGTGCTTCTGAGAGCATCACTCTGTGCCTCTCTCCATCAAAGCTCCAGCAAGAGAAGAGGTTCAAATGAACTCACACATCCTAGCTGTAGCTTAAATTTACTCCATCCTTCTCCTCTGCCTCTCCTGATACAGAAAACAGACTCCATTTCTGACAAAAATCTTTTCCCTTCAATAATACCACATCCTTTGCATGTATTCCTTTAATGATCACCACTGAATTCAAACTGCTTGAATTCAGTCCCTGAATGGCACAACAGATCTATGCTCTTACAGCACACAAACAAATTTGAGTTCTCTGAAGCACAAAAGAAGCCTCAAAATGTTTTTCAAAACTTCTTTTTCATGCTTCAGCTTCTCAAAATGGCAGCACAGAACATTATTGATCTATTTAAGAAGTCTCCCCATAGCAGAAAAATAACAAGGTACCCAGAAAAAGAATAAGGTGACCTGAGTGTAAGTTATTCAAGAGAATCATTAATTAAAACTTTAAATTATTTTAGCAATCATTTTTTTCTTTGTAAGGAATTTCTGGGTCATGCTTTTTATTCTGACCAAAGCAGAGTCTGAGCTACCTCCAACTCAGAGCTGTAACAATGAGGAAAAATGTAATTTATAAGAGTGCCTAATTAAAAAAAAAAAAAAAAAAAAAAAAAAGAAAAAAAAGGCATTGTGGTTGTATGTGTCATTAAAATAGTTTTAACTACCTGCATTGCTAGTAAGAAATTCCTTTGTATGCTTACTTTTCCACTGAATTGAGAGAGAAAATATTGGTACAATCTAACAGGAGAAGAATGGCTGGCAATTTTTGAGATTTTGGTAAACATTTGCTCATGCCACGTCCCCAAAAATCATTAATGAGTAAGCCAAGAGCTGAAATATAGACCTGACACAGATTACAGTGTGGAGAGGAAGAGATGATGCTCACTCAAGTGACCTATAGGTGGATATTCTGGGATGAATATTATCCCAAGTGCACGTTACTATTCTGTACAGTATGTTTGTTGTATGTGATGTGTGCAGGTCCACTGGTTTGGTTACAGAAAATCTAATGAAATTCATCTCTGTGCCTCCCAAAAGAAGGAATATTTCTATGTAAAGCATAGCAGAAAGTTTATATTCATGTAGTTTTCCCACTGCTTCTGTGTTTGCTTTGGACCATTTTGAAATCTCTTCCCTTCTATAACTGTGGGTTGTTTGAAACTCCTCGTGTGGAAGATGTGTTGCCTTAATGTCTTTGTGGGGTGACAAGCTGGTCATGGCCCATCAAAATAACTCTCAGAACAAAACTGGTAGAAGCAGGTGGAGGGAGGGAAGTGAGCAGATACCACTGGTTTAATGAAAAAACAATTCTCTCTGCTTCTCTGGATACAACCACCTGGCTTTTTGTATCGACTGCTGAAATGTTCTGTAATTGTGTAAAAGAGACCTCTAGACAGAAATCTATTTTTTGTTCCTCCTCTCCTTTGTATTAAGTGAGCTCTTTTGTAATGTTACTTTTTATAGCCTATAATCATGGTAATTATGTTTTGTTGAATCTTTCACAGTAGTCTAACATTTAGTAACATTTATCTCGCTGTGCTGGGACTTGAAATCTTCCCTGCCATCAGATGCTAATACAGTTATATTGTTGTGGCAGTATGGGAGCTCAGCCTAAGTGCAGTTGCTACTTGTTACTATTGTTACCTTTGGCAAATTACTTCTGGTTATTACAAGTAGCTGAAATCCGAAGGTCAGTGTTAAGCAAACCGTGAAGAAGATATGAGCAATAGATATGTTTGAATATCCAAGTAAAACACATAGTTGTTGAGATTGCTAATGCATTGGTCAGCATCCAGCAATCAACAGGGCTTGCTTTCTGCACTGTGATCATTGCAATTATGATTTTTTGTTGAAGATCCCCTTGTGTGCTTTTCAATAGAATGTGTATGTGTCCAAAGCTAACTCAACCAAAGACATTCTCCTAAATGGCAATATTGGTATAGTCTTGCCAGCTTATTTCTATAAATGCTAGACTAGAAAGGATCCTGGTATCATCAGATCAACAAAGGGAGGTATCTCAGAGAAAAGAAGTTTGGAGTACAAATATTGTGGTTTCTGTGACATACTCTGGGAGAGGGAAATGCATATCCCTTTCTCTCCTTGTCATCTGCTCACTTTCTCTCTCACTTTATGACTGGTATTGCACTCTGTGCTGTAAACAATCACCATTAAACTCAATTGAGGCACTTCTAGATAACAGCAGAACTTACACCAACTGTTTATTTCTCGTTATGTTTCTCCAGCCTGGCTTGCTGCCATCATTCCAAGGTAATATCCTCAGCTGGCAAAAATCAGCTGAGTAAATTTGTGTCAGTTAGGCTGTAGCATGTAATAAATGTACTTTTATGAAATGTCTGTCGAGTTGTCAGGTGCTTGAGCTGGTTGTTGAGAAATCACAGATCCTGGATTGTCAGTGAGAAAGACACGATAGGCCCTAGACCACGTCTGCTACTCATAGCTCAGGAAGTTCCAGCATGGACCTTGCTGGTTTCATGTTCACATAAGGCTGGAATAAGCTGGAGTAAGACTGATCAAATGACTGATATTTGGCTAAAAGCATTGCTGCTACTTCTTTTACTCTTCCTGGTACAACCTTCTCTCAGATGCTCATTAGCTGGAAAATATAGTCACTACAGTCTCTGCCCTGAGGCGAATCCTGTGATACACCCTGTGCACTTAAGAGGGAGAGATTGCTTCAGCAGGAGAGCAAAGTGAGCAGTGATGCTCCTGCCTTCAAGAGGATGACACAACAATGGTTCAGAGCAGTATAATTTTGAGCTTTTGTGGGTTTTGTGTGACAGAACTGAAAGCCCTTTGAAGTCTTCTATCTGTATTTCCAGGTGGACCCAACGAGTCCACGTTTCACCCCAGAGGGGTGGCTGGGGGACAGTTCCTCTTAGCTTTGCAAAGTAGGGCACTCAGAGCAGCACAAAAACTCAGAGAGGGCTGACCTGACGTCTTGTGTAATTGTAAATTGTATTTTAAACCACTGTAAAGGGAAATGGGTTTCAATGAAGGCAGGTTGCCACATGTGGCATATACTGTGCCATGAGTGTTTAACTCGATGACCCTTGTGAGTCCCTTCCAACTCAGCACATTCTGTGGGAAGAAGTGTCTCATCACCCTTTGCAACTCCTCCAGGCATCAACTGGCATCTTTTCACCAAGAGGTTGTTCCTCCTCCAGGCTTCAGGCTTTTATGAGCTTGTCATCCTTTCTGTCTGGAGACACGACCACTTCTCCCTATAGGTTTTGGGTTTGACTCAGTGAGAGGGAAACCGAACTTCATGTTCCCTGTAGCTGCTGTGGGGAGCATGAGAATTTGTGACCTGCTTGGCAGCAAGGTGATCTTTGGAGTAGAGCTCTAAGGCAACACAACAGAGGGAGCCCTGAGATGTAGTGTAACCATGGTAAATGATTTTTTTTGTTGCTGTTAGGACATTGTTCGGCTGCCGTTGATGCTGTTGCTGATGCTTTCAAGAAGAGCCCGGTGGTGCTCTGGGATATACAACTTTCTTTCCCCCAGAATAGCTGGCTTGGCATGAAATCTCCCAGTGCTCTGTTCACCAATAGGGTCCCCGTGCCTCCAAATTTTAAAAAGGAGCAATAATGTGTGCAGCATCTGATTGTAGAGCTTTGTGCTGCAACAAACTTGTAATGTAAGAAAAGTCATTATTGATTTCTAGTGCTATTCAAGTTTCTTTGCTTTCCCACCACTGTGCTTCAGTGCTTCTGACAAGCAATTGGCTCTCAGGTTCTGGAGTAGGAATGAAAAAGACAAATTCAATACAAGATTTGAGCATCAGTGTAAGGATTGGGCACAATTCAGGTGCCTGTGTCTGAAACTGCAACTCTGGAAGCTCATCCAGCTACCCACTCTGGGGATACCTAAATGCTTTGGTTTAACAGCATGCCTCAAGTGACTGGAGAAAATGTGCCAGTATTTCTGGAAGCAGGGTCCAGAATCCAGGGCTTTTACATTTCCAGAGGTAGTTATCAGCTTTCCTGTTATCTGCACTCCCCAGGGGCATTGGGATGCTCTGCCAGTGGTTTAGTGACCGGGGTGCTCAGCAGAGGTGGGTGATGAGGACACCTGGGCCTCTGCTTTGCTGGTTGAATACTTCAGCTACAAAACTTCTGTGCAATAAGAAGGAAAGCTCCAGCAGCATCAGCTTTAGCTTTTTAGCTTTAAAAGCTAAAGGACTGATTGGAGCCCATGCTCTGAAAGAAGGGCTATGGATACATGTGTTCAGAGAGGGCCCTGCGTGAGACTTTACCACAGAAAAGAGCTGCGAGTGGGGCATTTGGCAAGTAGGGGTTAAGTCTTACATCTGACCCAATTCTGCTGATGTCTGGCTGGCCAAAAGTACTGATGTCAGATGCTCCAAGCATGGCATGTTTCATACTCATTTGAATGTGTAACTGTAGGAGTTGTAGCACTGAAGTATTTTACTAGATCTGTTCAAAAATTTATAATATTTTTCTTGCATTTTATCTGTCCAATAAATTCTTCCTCCCTTCATGCTTTCTAATGGTTCTCTTAAAAACATCTGAGAAATATTATCTACCTATATATCATTGAAGGACAAATGCAAGTTGCAGCATCAGCCATAATTATTCACTTGTGTTTCTTGAAATGCCACTTTTAGCCAGTTTTGCACATTTTACAAATGCCTTCCATGCCAAATCATCCATGGAAATACAAATCATCTCAATTGTTAAATTCATTAACCTAACAAACTGTGGACTAAAAGCCACATTTAAAGCATGCATCCTAAATAGTATTCTCATTATGTGGAATCAGATTAGTCCCTAATCAAATTTGACTTGGAGCTTGGAGCAAAAGGTAATGGAGTATGACCCCTGATGTAAAACAAGGATAGGTGAAGTAAGTGTCTAGCACTGTGATACCTCCATTTTGTGCTGTGCCAACTAATTCCATCCCTTCTGAGCATTTTCAACATTTTGTAAACAGATTTGTACTTGTTTAGCTGCTTACCTCAGCTTCTGACACACACATGACATCTGCTAAGAAATTTACAGATATTTGTCCCAGCAGCTTGATGTTTTTGCACATTCATGTCACTGATGTAACTTTAATAGCATGGACCAATAATAATTATCAGGTCTATTATTGTTGTGCCAACAGACTGAGCATTGATGGGACACCGTGGTTTGAGACAGTACAGACAGAACAGAAGAACGTCTCTGCTTCAGAAAGTTTGCTGTATAAATAGAAAAGGCAGAACAGGGTAGAACATGCAAACAGAAGGGGAAAAAAGGCTAAATAGAGACAAATGTACCAGTCAATTATTTCCCTCCCAGAAAACTGCAGAGAGATGAGGACAGAGATTCACAATAGAGAGGAGAGAAAGGACAGAGAACAGAATGTACCATGAAGAGGTGTGCATCAGACCCAGGAGTGGGATGTTGCAGTCTTAGTGAACCCACTCCATTGCCCTATTTATTTCATGCACAAGTATTCAGCATGTTTTTAAAAAATCAACATCTGTCCTATAATTATTGTAAATCACCTGCATACAAATGACAAACAAAGGTCTGTGTTGAGGTTTTCTGCTGTCTTTTAAATCCTTCCTTTTTGAAAAACTGGGGTTTTTTTCCAAGGATGCTTTCTTAGAGCATCCTTTGAAACTGTCCCGTTTCACGCGCTGCCACTCGCAATTCTTTCATTTGTCAACTACTCATTGACTAGTTAAAACTGTAGCTATTCATGTGGTAAATAAATAAATATAATAAAAAAAAGATAGTCCTTCTGATGCTCAGAAGCTCCAAACAAGGACTGTCAGCTCTTTGGAAAGCAAGAGGCAAATAGTTTTAAAAGTGTGGTCAAGGACATGACGTGAGGTTACCGCAAAGCAATTTAGCAGATAAGAGTGTGTGCAACGGTGCTGGGGTCATTGCAAGCCTGTCCATGTGCTGTCACCAGGCTGATTTGTGATGGAGTTTCAGATATCTAAGATTTGTGGCTGTCTGTCTGCAGCAGTTAGTGCTCTGTCAAGGTCCCGTGCATATTGTCCTGCAGCAGGGCAATATACAGCCCCTTATTTCACCTGCTCACAGCAATGGACTTGACTGACTGTAGCACTTTTGTTGTGTGACTCTAAAAACAATCTCAGCAAGATGTTTGGTGGGTGTATGTGTGTCACAGACACCTCAAATCCATCATTAGTAATCTGGTGCAGACCAGTCTTTGTTAATGAAAGGGTGAGGACTGAATTAGTGCAAATTACAGTGGTTTTTCATAACTTGCACATGAAACTAAGATCACTTTTTCTTTGTTCCCCTGCAGAATTAAAAAAGTCATCCATTTGCTTTTCCTCTTTGCTGGTACTGTCTTTTCTTCAATCTTCTCCAAAAAAATTTGGAAGTTAAAAAAAGCTACTCAGACCTGACTCTTCAGACAGGCCCAGTAAATGAATGGGATGCCAGGCTCTCTTATGATTCTCCTTTTAAAGATACAAAAGTTTTAGATTTTTTACTTTTTGTCCCTTTTAAGTAAATGTGAGTTTTGATTTTGACTTCAATAAGGTCTGTCTTTCTTCTTCTGGAAGAAAATGTGGTTATGTAATTTGAACTGTATCAAAACCTTTCTGCTTGCTAAAATAAAAGACCCTGTTTCTGCCAGTTTAACACTTACCCACAAGTAGCCTTTGTGGTGACTTCTGGAGTGTTATTTCTTATCAGAATCCAGGCAAGAATTTGGCTTCAGTAAATTGCTTTGAGTTGAGAAGCAGAACACAACATGAGATTGGAAAAATGGTGGGGATAGAAAATAGTACAAACCCTGAGTGAACACAACCCAGTAGCTGCTCTGTAGCTCGTTCACAGCTCCTGACCAAAATCCAGGTTGCACCTGGAGTATCTGGTTCAGTTGCCATATCTGCTGGGAGAAAACTCAAATTACTTTCTTATCCCACACCTCTGTGTCTTTTACCATATGGTCATTCCCATCCAAGTCTTCACCCAGTCCATGAGAAGCTGCTGTTTCAACACACAAGAATTCTTGGGAATTACTTACCTGTGCTGCAAAGGAGGATGCACAGCTCCAAATCCCAGCATCAGCACGTGTACGAGGCATAAAAACTGTCCCTGCAGGCAGACACAGGGTAATATGTCATCAAATAAGAGAAGATGCATTTTGAAGATACAAGAAGTTTGCTTGTTCTTTTGAAAAATAGAAGTGTAATAAGGAAAGTCTCCTCTTCCCGTTGCTCTGCCTCTTTGAGGTGCTAAGAGGTGTTTTACTGCTTTCTTTAGAAACTGAACTGATGATACCTTCAGGTCTTGGCCACTATTTTACTGGCCAAATAATAAATTAGTTGAAAAATAGGAGCTAGCTGGGGAGAAAAGAATTTGGGTCAAATCTTATAAATAGCTCCTGATGAAAAATACAGGAACAAGTGAGAATTGAAAACCAGTTCATGGGAAATGCCAAAATGTTTCATTTCAGCACTTTAATGATTCAACTTCTGAACTTTTTGCTTCAAATCAGCATTTTCAGTTAAAAAAAAAAAAGAAAAGCTCTACATACAAAAAATTGAATCAGTGATTTGTTCAGGAGTTAAATAAGCCGAAAACATAATAAAATATTTTTTTTAGGTTCAATGAAGCATTTTAGATTGTGCCTATTTTAAATGCAGAGGTTTTGTTGTTGTTGTTGTTGAAATAGTATATATATTTTGACCTAAACCAATTTCCTTCTCAAGCTGGAAAACTGAAGAAGCTATTTTTTCTCTCTCCTTCTCCTTGTTCCAGCATTCTTGAAGCCCTACATTTCTTTAGCAGACTTTTTGAGAGTGGACAGGCTTTCCTGGAAGCAAATCTATCTGCCTGGGATTAGAAACAGAATTTTTTTCTGCTGAAATATTTTGCACATGTGTTCTTCCTGGGGCACACTGGAAATACTTTGCAGAACACTTTGCTTGGACATGCACTCAATTCTATGTGTATTTTTGTTAAAGCTTTAATTATTATGGCTAATGTAGGATTTAAATTCCTGTAGTATTCTGTGAGCAGTGCAAATATATCCTTTGCCTCTGAACTACAGACTTGAGAGTCAAACGATCTGTGTTTACAAACCACTAAAGCTCTCAGGTTAGCACTGGTTAATCAGGTTTACAGCAGAACCCCTGCAATCACATCCACGTCTTTTCCAGCTAAGCTGGCTCCTGGTTGAAAAATGCACCTCTAAAAGCTGCACTGATGCTTTCAGTGATGTCCAGACACTCTAAAAGTTCAGTGCCACACTATGGTATCCTTATCTCTCTCTCTAGTATCCTTATCTCTTTCAATAGTATTGAAAAATACTTCAGGACTGTGAAGAGCATGGAGTTGCATGGAAGGAAAAGGCAATAATTGAATGTTATTGCTTAGGATTCAGCTGTTCAAGTGTGTGTCACATCTATTGCTTTGTTTGCTCTGTGTAACTTGCACACTCTGAAAATGGGAAAAAAACCCAGTACACGTCTAAGGACATCTCTTGAGGTCCTCTTATGATGGCTGAGAGCGAGAGGTGGAAAGGAAGGCTGGATAACCGAAAAGAGGGCAGCTGCTGCTGTCCTAGTTACAGTATTTGCCTTTTAGATTTCTCATCTGAGCTGGGACTGAGTGTACTGGGGGATGTGATGCAGGGAAGCTGAAGTCAGCTGGGGTCCAGCATCGAGCTCACAGCCCCACCAGGCTCAGGCTCAGACCCAGAGGGTCTGGCATGAAGACAAATTAGCCCCAAAACTCTGATGTCAGTGATGTTGTCTCTGTTGCTCTTCTCCAGCATAGCTGAGCTCTAAAATGCAGCTCCTAGTCATACAGATGAGTGCTGTGGCTCTGGTGAGCCTCACCTGGGCGTTCATGTGCCTTCACAGCACAGGATTCCTTTTAATTCAGTCTTTGTGCCATCTTGCCATTTTTCTGTTTGGGAAGAGACAGCTCCATAGCTGAAATCAAATTTCTGCCTGCTCTCTACTGTTCTGCTGAGATTGTGAGTATGAGGAGGAAAAGGGAGGAGAGAAGAATCTAGACTTTTGTGACATTATGGGGGAAGGAAATAGATTAAGACAAAAAATAAGATTTGAGTGAATTTACTGTAAGTTAGAGTAAAACATTTCATAGATATATGAATGTTATTATCTAGATCAAGAGTGTTATATGGAAATATCATTTAAGTTTCATGCCCAAGTCCCAGTTTAACTTCTGCTAAGTCAATAGAAAAGATTGCAGAGTGTTGAATGTAAGTGAGATGTAGGTCTATAAACGAGGTTTTCTTTTCACAGGGGACATTGCTTTGCTGCTTGTACTCTTTGTTTCTTAGGAATGTCTCTCAGAGGTACTCCCTCTCTCATTTCTCTCATGTGATTAATGATCTCTTTTTAAGCTTTATTATTCAATTCAGCTCGCTAATCCAGTACACATGTGCATAGTACTGAAAACCTGAATTGTCACCACATTCATCCAGGGTGGTGTATGTAACTTGCAACTATCCTGGAATCTGACAAATCAAATCATTTTAATGAACCACAGCAAACAGTTCGTGTTGAAACAGCTGTAAGCACAATATGCAAATCATGTTTACTGGTAGCTTGTGCTCCAGAGAAATAATCTTTATATGACTGCTTTATTATTTACAGTAGTTCCAATATTTAATTTTAGTCAACATTGACAGATGCCATCCATGTTAATAGTTGGGCTGCTATATATGGAAAATGCTAAGCATATGCAGAGATCTCATGTTTGTGAGTTGATAATGTGGTTGACAAATGGGTTTAACAATATCCACTCATTTCTGAGCAGTTGGCTAAAATTCACCTGGGGTCTGTGGCGACAGAGTGAAGAGGAAGGTCAGAGGAATATGAATGAAGATGAAATAAAAGAATTACTCCAGAGAGCAGTGGGTATAATAAAAGCATGACAGAGGATGATTAATTATATTTTAGAGTCAGATAATTCCCAGAGAATATGCATGCATGATAAAACTTCCTAACCTTTCGAGTTGTAATTAAATGAGAGATACACTAATCTGACCAAGTAGGGACTATTCTATCCCTAAAACAGCACTAATGCATATATTAAAAGTGTGTTATTTTGAATAAGCAGTCCTACCTGGCATGAATAAAGTCAGAGGCAATAATACAAAAGACAGAACTGAGAGTAAAAGAGCTAAATTAAAAGAGAACTAAAGGAGATTTTGAGATGTTAATTGCATTGTGTAAGATGCAAGGAACAGAATTAGTAGGAACAACTATGGCTGGAAGATAGGGATGAAATCCTCCAAAAATTTTCTCTACTTTTCATCCTGTGGCCTTTGTTTTGAAGATGCTCACTTAAGTCTTTGAATACTTGCTGTCAATTGAGTTTGATGACTCTGTCAAAAGCAACATGAAATCAGGTCTTGAATGGTTGGCAAGTTGATTTAGATAAAAAAGAATTGAGTGTAAACTAGTTCATATGTATTCAGTGAAAGTAACCATGGATCATAAAGAGCATGATTTCTCTTCCATTGCTTATTGCAGTTCAAAAAGTATCTGAAACTCTTTCTGGATCTTGACACCAGCAGAACTGCTTCTTTAAGTGAAATCTCAGAGCAGGTAGGCAGGAGCTGTTCTGGATTGCATGGGGATGGACCTTCAGATTGCAATTATTTTCCACTTAACTCTCTTCCTTAGCAGCAATTACTGAGGTGCTGGAATCTCAGATACAAAACCACAGCGCTTTAACTTTTAATTAACCCAAAAGGAAGAGCTTAAAGACAATGAGCCGTGTCCCCCTCTTTAGTGAACTTCACTTTGGTAGGAGTCAATATGTCCATTTATAGTTAATTCTACAAGAGCTATTACAACCCCCCCTTTTCCTACCTTGCTTTTGAGTGCACACTCTTGAGTGCCATCACATGGCACATGTGGGACAACCAGAGGATCAGACCCAGCCAGTGTGGGTTTAGAAAAGACAGGTCCTTCTGTCAAGTCACAGGAGTGACTTGATCTTCTATGACAAGGTGACCTGCTTGGTGGATGAGGGAAAGGCTGTGGATGTCACCTACCTAGAGATTAGTAAAGCCTTTGACACGGTTTCCCACAACATTTTCCTGGAGAAACTGGTTGCTCATGGCTTGGATGGGAGAACTGTTCACTGGGTGTGAAACTGGCTGGTTGGCCAGGCCCAGGGAGGGGTGGGGAATGGTCCTACATTCATCTGGGGCTGGTCACTAGTGGGTGACCAGGGCTCAGTACTGGAGCCAGACCTGTTTAATATATTTATTGATCATCAGGAGAAGGGACTTGAAGGTGCCCTCAGCAACTTGGCAGATGGGAGTGTCGATCTGCTTGAGGGCAGGAAGGCTCTGCAGAGGCATCTGGACAGGCTGTATCCATGGCCCAAGGCCAGTATGAAGGTTAACAAGGCTGAGTTCCAGGTCCTGCACTTGGGTCACAACAACCCCCTGCAGCACAGCAGGCTAGGGCACAAGCGGCTGGAAAGCTGCCTGGTGGAAAAGGACCTGGGGGTGCTGGTGACAGCAGCTGAACATGACTTGGCATGTGCCCAGGTGGGCAAGAAGGCCAATGGCACCTGGTTTGAAGCAGGAATAGTGTGGCCAGCAGGGCCAGGACAGTGATTGTCCCCCTGGCCTGAAGAAGAACAGGCCGCCCAGAGAAGTGGTGGAGTCACCATCCCTGGAGGTATTTAGAAGATTTGTAGACATGGCACTTAGGGACATGGTCTAGTGGTTTGGCAGTGCAGGCTTGATCTTAGAGGTCTTTTCCAACCTAAAAAAGTCTAGGATTGTATAATAGAGAGGGTTTGTAAACCACATTGTCAGTGGGTTGCACTGGTCATTGAGCAGGTCTGTGTGGCTACTGAAACACTCATCTTGTTCCCAAGGGAAGGCTGGTTGCAACTTTCATGCTCTCTGCTGCACTTCATGCTGATTTTTGGAAGGGGAGACTATGAAATTGGGGTCATGGTATTTTGAGATGGATGTGCTAGAGATAGATGGTCTCGATCTGCCTTCATCAGAAACTGGTACCAAATGGGTGCAATGATGATATTTTGTCTTGTTTATCTTCTGTGCAATGTTTCCTGGAAGCCCAAAGCTGTTCCACCCCTCCCTTGTGGTTACGGCTGCAGGTCAGATAAAGCAGAGATGCTCCTTTGGATGAAATGCAGAATGTTATCTTGGGCTGGTCTTCTTATCAAATGCTTCATTAAGAAATCAGGGTGACTTCTGGTAGTAAATTCGCATAGTGAATTAGGGATTCTTATCAAAAGAAGTAATTATGTTGGGTCTTCAATTTATCTTTGCAACTAATATATGAATAACTACATAAATAATAATTTGCAAATGACTCTTTTTGAAGCATATCAAAGTAGGAAGCAATATATTGAGGTGACTGGTCACACCATAAAAGAAAAAAATACAAACAAAACTAAACCCCCCAAAAAACCCAAGAAGAATTGAATTTAAGCAGGAAAATTTCCTTTTTAATGGGTCTGGATGTATCACAGAAGCCTGAGCATACAGCAAGGTTTTATATTCATGGCCTGCTTAACGGCAACCTATCGTTTGGCATTAAAATTGGAATCTGTGAAATGGTTAAGTGCAAGTTTAATCAAAATGGATTGTGGACCTACTCATGCATATTATTCTAACATTTTTTCAGCTTTCTGAGCTACATTTTTCCTTAAGTTTTAAAATAATGCAGTGAATTATGCTGATTTCACCCTGATCTCACGTTTTTTACTTTGCAGGCTCGATCAGCAAATTTTAAATCAAAGCATTTCCTGTGGCTTCTTAGATTAAAACAAAAATAAATAAAAAAAATGCAGCTCAGCTGTTTATATACAAACATGCAACAGTTATAATGAAAGAATTACCCACAATGCCAGTGTAACTATAGTAACCAGCATTCACAAAGATCTATATTTAAGGGTGGTTAAAGCCAAATATATATTTGTTTCACAAAGACAATATCATTCTTGTAAGAGAACACAACAGCAAAAAAGGGCCTACAGATGCAAACATTAGTTAAGTGTGGAGTTTCCTATGAAATAAACTCTGCCTTTGCTTACAGTGTGTGTACTCCCAGGCTTCTCCAAGCTGCCAGAAGATAGAGGCACTCAAAGTGTTATCTCAGCACAAAGTCAGCTGAAACCCCAGTTTCCTAAACCCCCATCCACAGCAGTGTCCACTGGCAGAGGTCCCACTGCAGAGTCCCAGTGCCTTCAGCAGGGTGGTGAGGGACAGACACTCTCTAACCTGCAGCAGCTCCTGCACCCTCACACTGCTATAAACACAAAAACATAAAGCATTTGACTCTGGCAGAGCTGTTATTGATTCTAAGCAATGGAAAAAGAGAATAGTAGAAAACAAAGAGAAGGCAGCTAGAGGAAAAAATAATGAGTGGATGTGCACTGTAATCAAAGATCCTTTAGAGTTTTGATACACTTTATGATGATGCTCTGTTAAGCAGAGGTTGGGGTTTTTTTTAAAGTCTATGGCTGATTGCAAGCAAAAATAACTACTGATCAATAGAAACCTCCACTGGGAATGGAACATTGCCTGGAAATGATCTTAGCAAAACTGTCTGGCTTATTGCCATGCAGGTTTATGCAACTACTCCTTCATAGTTGTTTTAATTCTTCTTGTATGCAGAAAAGTCACAACTGGCCCACGTCCAGCTCTGTAGCTTGGTAGTTTCAGGGAACGTGAGGGTACAAAAGATGACTCTTTTCTTTACTTTGGCTGCTTTTAAACACTGTGATTTCAGCTTTGTCCAAATATCCCACACTGAGACTGCAAAGTATTCAGGACAGTGACAGTGTGTGGTGAGCAAAGGATGGGAGAGAGTTGGGAATCCAGGCACCTTCTGAAATAGGAGGTATCTTGATGATCCCAGCAAGAAAGACTCACCTGTTATAAAGAGAAAGGCACAACCATCCTGCAAGCCCTGTAGATCTGACACAGAGGGGGGAAAAAAAATCATTCCCAGCCCCAAACCTGGTGAGTGGGGAAAGAACAACAGGCAGAGCCTGGGAATGCATGTTCTCCGTGCCCCCTCCTTTGTTAGTCCCCAGCAGCACCTCTTCACAGGGCTCTCCACTGATCCTTCAGAGCAAGATAGGAGAAAACCCTCAGATGTTCTCTAGGCAGTTGTTTGCTTTATAGAAAGAAAGCAAAATAAATATGACCGGGTTTGTCTGAGATGAGTGTTTTCAAGCCTGGAAATACAATACAATGCTGGTCAAGGATTCTCAGGGTTCAGAATAATCTGAACCAGTGTTTGTTCCAGTAAAACTTAAAGCACACTGTGTTTTTCACAGGACCCAGCTGTTATAATATCCTGTAAATAATGACTGTTGTCAGACTCGTGTGTGCATATCCCTTTGTCCCCAAAGACTGGCTTCCTATTCCCAAATATATGTAGGAAATATTAGGGTGTAAAATGGGCACCTGAAAGGTTCAAATCAAGCCCCTGTGTTGTGGGTTAGGGCACAAATTTACCAGAGTTTGGATGCTGAAAACAGTTTCCACTGTGGAGCAGCACGTGGGGTCCTGGTAGCTGGTACCTTCTCCATCTCCCTGGTCTGACTGATGTGGTGCCCAGTCACTGCTGCCTTGGCTGCTGATATCCCCTGATGTAAGGAGGCTTTACCTGCAGTGAGAAGCTGTGTCCACATTGTCTCTGTGACTTTGAAATAAAGAGCAATATAAAGCAGCTTGAAATCAACTGATGAAGGAAAAGGAGAGAAAGTAAACATGGATACGTGCAGGGAGAGCTAAGGGTTGGAGGTGGAAGGACCCAGTTCATTAGTGCATTTCCATCAGATCTGAAGGAAAATTGAGTAAAACTGCAAATGACACATAAATAGAGAATTGAAAATACAAAAGTAGGCAACAGTAGAGGCAGGATGGAGTACTTATAATGACATCTTTACAACATAAGATAGAAGTTTAACATCTAGTTCCTAAATCAATAAAGAATTAAAAGATGACATACTTTACTCCAGTCAAATGGCTCTTTGAACTTCAATTTCAAATAAAATGAAAGCAGGTTGCCATGACTACTGAGTGTTACCGAGCATCTTCATATCTGCAGTAATTGCTGAATATTTGTAGACAAACAGTAGACATGTATCTTTCCCTTGAAAATTCGGAAGCTAACTAGTTGTTGATGTGAGTCCCCTGGTGTCTTTGTGAATAATTGGCTCACATTAAGCTACATTTATCTCTATCCACACAAAAAGAGAGCTATTCAAACATCGAGCATACACACATCAAGCCCAAATGTCATTGTATGTTAACATACAGTATAACTTAATGTTACAGAGTTTCCCCATTTAGATAAATCAGGGCTGCTGACATGGTTGACATGATTTTATGAAGCTTGTCTTTGGGCTGTTTGATCTTTGCTTCCTAAACTCAATAGCTTTTCACAGAGAAGTGGATCTTTTCAGCACAGCTGTGGAGTGCATGGAGAGTATTGGCTTTCTTGGGCTTGTCAAGGACCTGTCACAGGACTGTTTTGTGCAGAGTTTGCCCACAGTGTCTCCTTTCGTCTGGTGGGTGGGAAATCACATCTAACAGGCCTTGCTTGTGATTTTTTTTTCCTTTTACATTTGTACTGACAATTGCAGTTAAACTGTTCACATGCAAAATGAGATGTGGAATTTCCACTCTCTTCATATATTATGCATATATACTCTATTTCCTTTGCCTGCTAAATGCAGTACTTCACACTGTCATAGAACTAACTGATGTTTAATCCTGCATAAGCAAGCAGTGCCCCCAGTGAGGCTGATTCAGACACCCATAACTTTCAAACACATTACAAAATTCAAATTTTGATTAACTTGTAATCATCTATAAGTAACCAAAGAGGGGTGTGGTTTTGGTTTTTTTTGTTTCGTTGGTTGGTTGGTTTTTTGCCTGCAGCATGCTCTTGAGAAGATCTGCTCCTAAAACTGTATGGAAAATACTTGAAAGAAAAAAAAAATCTTTAATAATTTTTCTACTTTTCATCCAATTTAGAAATATAATTAAATGTTGGGGAAACCAAAAGAACTGTTACTCCTCTCTCTCTTTTCTTTTAACTGCATCTCTAGTAGCACAGACACGGAAGTAAATAGGAGGAAAGTGGTCTGGAAAACCAGATTTTGTATTGTTGGACTTGTTTGGACAGTTCTTTCTGTCATAAAGCATCTGAAAAAGAATTAAGAAAGCCCAGGATAATAGGGCACAATTCAGTAAGGTACCAAGAGGTTTAAGCTCAAAGTCATGCAAGAAAATCCCTGAGAAATAAATGTATATGGAAAACAAACTCTGGAGGAACGTGGAAAATGATCAAATGTTCTGGGGGACTATTTCCCCTTCACTCCAGTAGTGCATGTCCTGTTCTAGAAACCAGGATTTCATATTCCTCATATGAAATTTTTGAACCTGTACATATGTGTTGCTCACCAGCAGTGAAAGCAGTAGAGTTCTTGGTACGTAGCTGTTATTAACAAAATTACAGAACTCCAAATCAGAGATCTCTTAAAACTCCCGGCAGTCCCTAACAGTACAGGTCTGGATCAAATTTTACAGCAACTCTCTTGATTCACAATTACCCAAATTCCAACTTAGACTGTACTTAGTTCTGGAAAATAATTTAACCATCTACTGAAACCTAGTAGTAGTGAAATTATTACCTGCAGCTTGCTACCTTAAAGTCAGAAACCCTATCTTATTTCCACCATCTGTACTAGGATGGGTCCAATTTATTTATTCAGGACTTGAGGTCTATATATAAACCAAGTTTACACCCTACTCTATTTGCATAATTCCAATCAACTAGTAGTAGAAAAGAAGGGCTGCATGAAAGTCTTTGGCCTTCCTACCCGAGCTCATTATGCCTCTAAAGGGCACTTGGTTACTCCTCTAATCACTTGGACGCTTTCTGTCAAGCTGTAGCAGTCTCTGTTCACATTCCACTAGTTTCAGGTTCTCTTTCTTGAAGTTTGCTTAATTACATGAGTAGAATTTCCTTCCCCTTGCACAGCCTTTGGAGAAAGCTCCACACCTTCAGCCTCAGCATAAAATAACCCAGTCATCCCCAAGTGATATGTATTTTATTGGTTTTCTGACTGCAGTTCTCTGCTCTTTCTATTTACAACCTCTTCTCTTTCTTCATCGAGCCCATCACACCTCTGAGGTGAGGCAAATGGTTCTTTTGAAGAAGAATAGTTTATACAATGTTAATTATTCTGCATTTTCTTCACAATCCTGGATTTTCCCTGGTCACCCTGCAGAAGGCAGCTTGGATAGCTCCATGTATATTGTGCTTTCCACAGACCCACATCATCCCCTTTTAGCTCTGAGGGCCACTGGACAACTTTTGCTGGCTTTTTTTAGGCCAAGAGAAACTCAATCCGTTGTGCACAGAGCTGAGCCATGAAACTATTGCACCAATATGTGCCAACACCAGTGTTTCACATGTGTGACTCTGGTGTGACCAGGGGAAAAAAAGTTTTCTCCCAATTACTGCCAAAAATGTCATACCCCTTTCCCTTTTCATAATAAATGGCCTCTGCTAGATCATTTTAATGAGCACAATTTATGGTATTCTGAAGTTTTTTCTTGTATTATATATTGACCCCAGTGAATTAGATGGCAGTATAATTACATCAAATTCTAGACTTTGTCTCCAATGTATATGAATAATGGAAAAAGGAAATAAGCTGAAGAAGGGAATACATGGAATTAATTCTTTGAAGGTCCACAGACTTAGCATTTCAAAGATGTGTAAATCTCCTTTTTTTACAGAGTTATTCCATTGTCTCAAAGCTTTTTAAGGTCAGAAAGTGCCACTAGAATCCCATTCTCTTGTGTAGCAAAGGTCACAGGATTTCATCCAGCTGTTTCAATGCTGAGCCTTGTAAACTCTGTTGAATAAGCATATTTACTGAGGCAGAAGTGAATGAACTGGAGAAATGAACTGAGTCTGCCCCTCTCAACCCGGCAAATCCCCTCAGTCCTGTTCCATTTTTACTCAAAATGCCAATCTTTTTATAAAGAAAAGTATTTACATGCACAGAGATTATGTCACTTCTGAGGAACTAGAATCTAATGTGTTCTTTGTAGAGAAGAAAACACATATGATGTACTCCTCTGAATACACATGTGCACACATTTGTCTCACTCTTTCTCTACTTGCCAAAGTGTCTCTGAGAATAAATAGTGTTAGTTCTGCAAGCATTTGTAATCCCTCCATCATGATCATCTCTACATCTATAATCAATTTGTTTTAGGCAATGGAAACTCTTCAGAAATTTCATAAAAGCTTTATAGATCAAATTTACAAGGTGGAGAAAATTCTAAGTTACGTTTTTCCTTTGTTCTGGAAGTGCTACTTGTGTGTGTGGTTTGTGCTTATTTGTATAATTTCCTGGGAGCAAACCTTTGGTAAACTCTTTAGGATGTCTGCAATTTATCTCTCTGCTAGCCTGAAATACTGCAGTGAAAAGCAAATGCTTGAACAGAGAGTTTGGACCAGACGACCCACTGTGGTCCCTTCCAAACTTACCCCTTTCTGTGATTCTGTGAAGCCTTTGGGCCCCGGGGGACTCCTTCCCAACCAGGGAGGTCCTTGTGCTTTGGTAGGGGCCAGGCTGGGATTTGAATGGTGTCAGGTGAGGGGCTTTTTCTGTAACCAAGAAGAGCAGAAGCTCAAATGTGACTGTCCTGCCATCAGTACCGTGCTCATGAGCTGCTGCAGAGGAGCTCACAAACGAACGTAATTTAATTTTGATGCAGAAGGGATGATAGATAACTAAAAAAAAATGCAATGTAGCAGCTACGCTGCCAAATTTATCAGTTGTGCATAGAGAAACATAAGAGAAAAAGAAAAAAAAAGGGGAATTCTAGACCCTGAACCTATGTCTGCAGAAACTCCTGATAAAACTCTAATTTTCATACTTAGGATAATTTCAGTACAGGTTCAGGTACATGAAAAGCTTGAAAGCCTGTAAACTATTTTGTCCATACCTAAATAGGTACCATATATTTCTCAGGCATATTATTACACCATATGGCACTATATGTAACTATAGGTAACACATTTGAGAGATGAGTTGTCCCTGCAATGTCCCCAAAAGGTTTTAACTGTGGCTCATCCTGGAAATAGGGATGGGCTCCCACATCAAGCAGGTGTGGTGTCAGTTCAGGGGATGTTTGTGTTGATATTTTGGACTGAAGCTGCATTGCAAAGGCTGTCAGAGTGCTGCCAGCAGCGATCCAGCATGCTCAGGAGCAGGGCTCCTGCATTGGAATGGCCTTCTGAGTCACAGAAGGGTTAAGACCTCTAAGATCATCAAGTCCAACTCTCAACCCATTCCCACCACCACAGACACCATTAAACCGCGTCCTCAAGTGCCACATCCACAGCTTTTTTGAACACTTCCAGGGATGGTGGCTCCACCAGTGCCCTGGGCAGCCTGTGCTAGTGCTTGACAACCCTTTCTGTGAAGGAATTTTTCCTAATATCCAGTCTAAACCTTCCCTGGTGCAACTTGAGGCCATTTCCTCTCATCCTGTCACTTGTTCCCTGGGAGAAGAACTGCAGTGGTGTGATTGTCTATAGAACTGGCTGCAGTGGGCGAGAGGGGAACCAGATCATTCCGTGAATGCACAGGCTAAGTTTAGCTACTGCTGCAGAAGCTGACGTCAAGGCTAAGCACTATTTAAAAAAAAAAAATTCTTCTCTTGTTTTAAGCATAAAATCTTGTTGAAAATAAGATTTTCCATGTCTTAATTGTAATACAGAAAGTGTCTTTTATTCTTCCTATGCTTGAGATAGCAAGGTAATTTCAGAACTGAAACTGATTGTCTCAGACATTCATGACTCAAATATTTAATCTAAAGGGTAAAATTCCCAGAGTACTTCTCTCATCATTCCTCAGTTCTATAGAGAATAAAAGCTTCAACCTTATATGATGTGATATTATTTCCATTATTGGTATTATGCTGGAGGCAAATATCCTTCAAAAAGCAAAATCCACTTCCCCAGCGTGCAGTAAGTTGAGCACCACAAAGGCCCAATCTCTCCTTTGCACTGTGTTCTGGAGATGCCTTGTAATCTGCTGAGAATTTAATAACAATTATTTTACTTCTTGTCGTGGAGAGCCTTTAAGATGTAATATAAAATATTCATCTGAAATCTGGTGTCTCCAAATTTCAGGGGCGATTTAGGACTGAGGGATGAGTTTTCCAGCTAACTGTAGAGTTTTAGTAGTATTTTGCCTCTCTTTATATGCATCTGTGTACCTCTCCACATGGGTGTGCAAGGACTTCCTTTGGCACCACTCTGATTTACTGTTCTGATATATGCAAAGGCCGTGATAAGTAATAGCTTACTCCTAAGCAGTTCATACATTTTTGGAGCCCTGCCTCAGGAAGTGGGAATAAAAGTAAGCATTTGCCTGTGTGGTAAGCAAAGACATGGAATTAATTTTTTCCAATAACCCCTCAACTTCTTTATGTCCTTAATAACGCCTCCAAGATTTTCACATGGTCTGAGTCCAGTCGCTCTCATTTGAAAGTGCTAAGAGCTGCTAAACAAGAACTTCTAAGGAGCACACAGTGTAACATGGCAGACTGTAAAATATTCTGTGACTGAAAACAGTGGGTAATATAATGCACCTTATTTGTAATACAGAAGGGACCACTTAATGATATCAAATTCCTCATGTCTCTTTTTTCAGTTCTTAGCAAGTAGAAATCCCATTGACTTTATCACCTTAGTGGGGCTTGCAGGATTTTATCCGTCCTGTCTGGTATCACAACAACATGAATATGGATCACTGTCTGTATTTAGCGTAATACAAGGGAATATGCCTTGTAATTATGCTGTAAGGCTGGGAGCTGTGTGTGCCTGAGCCTCAGCCACAGTTGTGCAGGCAGGAGATGGATGCAATATCTCTACCATCGATCATTTCTAAACATCAAAGGAGATGGTGGGGAAGATTGTTACTGCAGCTGCACAAAGCAGATGCTGCTCCTACAGAAGGAACTTGTGCAAATATGTGTTTTCATAAGGGGAAGGGTGAGGACTAGAATAAATACATGAGAATTCAGGGATACATGGCTGATAATTGTATAATGGTACATCCATGGAGCAGCAAGATCAAAGATTAGACTGAAGCACTGAAGTAGACAAGGTCTTTGTATCACTAAAAATGGTAGCTTTCTGTATCCAAAATATCTTTGAAAAACATTATTTCTTGCATCTGAGTGTCACAACTAATTTGTAGATGACACATTTGGGCTTTGATCAAACAGAGAAACAAGGGAATTGAAGACCAAGAATAAGCAATCATGACTCAGGACTGTGCAACAGACTGAGAAAAGAGAAATCACAACCTGTGCCAAAGAATGTGAGCATTAATGTGTGCTTAGTCTGAATTTTCCATGGCAGTTCGAACCAGGAAAATGAGAAGAATTCAGGCTAGATGCTGATCAGTTGCACAAAAATAAACCTGTTATGACACAAAAAGGGGGATTTGTTTCACAGTAGTTCGAAGGGTTATAATACAAAGTTTACACCTGAGCTTAGATATCCCCTTACAGTCAAAAGCTTTGCATGATATAATGCACAGAGTGCTGCTGCCAGGCAGCAGATGCTTGAAAATATTGAAAAAGTCATGTAAATAACACATGACAACTAAATAAGCTGTATAAGTTATATATATATATTGACATGCTAAGAAAAAGACCTAAAAGACACCCATAAATAAGAGAAACACCAAATTGTGTTAGAATAGGGAATAATTTTGCAGGAGATGATGCATCTAATTTATGGCAATGTTAGTTTTGGGAACCAGATTTTAAAACATTGAATTTAGATCGAATAGACATATCAAGCAGTAATAGATCCACATTAGTTATGGATCCATTTCAGGATTCTAATTTTAGTATTTTCAATCAGTAGAGAACAGAAAAATAATACAAATATTTATTAGCTCTGATAAAGAGCACAACTCTAATAAATTATCACAAGAGGTCAGCTCTACTATCTGGATGTAAGTGAAATCAGAATTCAGTGGGTGAACCCAGATTATCACCAAAGTGTGATATTTCATCGTAGAAAATGATCTGTATATGTAATTTTTTACCTAACTTGCAAATAGCTAGTAAATGTCAGAATATGCCAGATGACATTAAGAAACTTATTCAAGCAAAGATGGTTTAAAACATTTCTTAGTGCCTGTGGTGCTTTTAGATGGAGAGTAGAAGACATCACTCACTTTCCTCTTGTTTTTGTGAAAATAACAGCAGGTAGAGGCAGAGCAGTTGTTCAAATGTACCTCCAGCTATGTGCTAACTACACATATCTTTCAAGATAGTCAGAGACTCCTGAGGAAAATACAATTGAATTTTAAATTCTAAGCTAGCTGAACTTTTATGCATATATATGTTTAAGAATGAGAATGTGTTTATACACATGCACACAGATTTTAGAGATATTCACTCCAAGTATGTGCAAATACATTCTTAAATGACATTATAATCTCCACTTAAGTACAGCATATGCCCTGCTCCAAAGTCAATTCCTAACATTTCTCTCATTCTCCTTTATTTGCTTTTTTCAAAGTATGTTGTAGGAGTGAAGTCACACTCAGTCTCTGATTTTTTAGATGAAAACAGATAATATAATTTAGCATTAATTGGTGACCCTTTTATTATCTATTGCTTGGTCTTTTGAACAAACATGATACTGGCTACTGTTGCATGAAAGGCATAATAACAATTGCTGTTTGGTGACTGGAAATGAGTTTCCACAGCTTTAGAGAGCTGGCATTTTAGTTATAATTCGGTTAAATATTTTATTTTGCATTTATAGCATTTACTTGCAGCACTATCTGGCTTTTCCAGGGACAAAGAGTCTAGGAGACATCAGCATTCAGGAATATTTGTAGGACCGTGCAAAGATTAAAAAAGAATTAGAGGAACAGCAAGAAAGCAGCAGATAAGTAATAAGAGGCACAGTCACTCACAAAATGAGGTTGCCACCTGTGATGGGAAGAATGACTAAATGTTGTGCTCCATCTGAAAAAAAACCTCTCAGCCACAAACAGAAGGGCGAGTTCTGATTTTATTTGGTGAATAGTCTACAATGACTGACACCTTGCAAATAAAGTTGGTGAATCAAAAATATCTAATTAGAGATATTACAGGATAATCTGACGAAGTTCTGGGGATGGACTATATCAGTTGTGTGCACGTTGCCATTAAAAATCTTTATATTTGGGTGAAAAGGCAACATCTCCTGCCCCCTGGACCATTTCAGAAGGTGCTCACAGGGAGTTTATGGGGCTGGGGAAGCAGCTTATCCATACTGAGAAACACTGACAGCTGAAGAGGGTCCCAGCCCCAGTAGGAGAAGGTCCTGCAGGGAGGTTTGAAGTTTGCAGATAACCTTTCAAGCAATGTGGGGCATCAGTTACTTTTAATGAGACAGGGCTCTTTCTCTGGGCTTAAAATAGTGAATGGGTGAGACACTAACAAGGTTCTTGTTTCTCTTAGTTAGCAATACAGTTAGTACTTTATTATAATAAAGACTACTTTTTTGACATGTTCTACATGAGCTTTAGAAGTCATTGGCTAAATCTGGAAAGCAGTGAAACCAGCTGAAAAACATCCACTTTTTAAACATTTTGCATTCCTACCCAGCTCTTGTAGTAAAAAGGGAAAATTTCATCCAGACAAGGTAAATGCAGAAATCCAAGAATCAAGTGCTTTCTGAAACTTTGTTTTCTTTCCAAAATAAAACAAGCTGCCAAATAACTTCCAGTCATTCTTGCTGTGGCAATAGCCTTTCTCAAATAAATTGATGCACTATAATTTATTGACTCATCCCAGTAGAAAACTGTCTCCAGCCAGCCAAAGAACCTCTCCTTTAAGAAAATACAGTGATTTTAAGCATAGAACAGGGAGTTATTTGGCACTATGTTGTCCACAGTAGATCACTAGGAAGAGGTGATACAGTTGTTTATAAAGCAGTTAGTGTTGGTTAGTGTAGGATCCACACTGCTAAAAATGCTCTTTCCCAGGAATGATCGGTGCTTGTTCTTTGTGTAGGGACGAGTACAACTCTAGATTGGGAACTCTAGATGATTACATAACATTATTTCAAGTGAAAATCAGATTTTAGGTGTCTTAGAAGAAATGTTTCTGTTTGTTCATGACGTTGTATTTGAAAAACTTTGAGAATTATGGTTGTATAATTTTGTCCAAATATGTAAATACATCATGCAGGACCAAGGAGTTTCACCATGTTATAACTGATGCCTATGAATTTTCTTAGGAAAACCATGCAACACTGCCTTTATTAGAGTATGGGTTTTGTCTGGATCCCTTTGGCTTCAGCAGCCAGGGGTGTTGATCTGGTGCTGCATGTTCCTTTGAACATTATATTTCATCCTTTCTTTCTCTTCCTTGAACTATTTTACTAGAAAATGAAAACAATAAACCCATTCAATCTTGGAGGTTAACACACGTGGAAGGATATTTCTACTTGACAAATTTAACTAAGGAAAGACCCAGATTCCTGGGTGTGTGGTGGATACACTTTAGAGACTTTTTGATTATGTCCTAGTAATGGAATAATTTACAGCCCAGAACAGGGGGCAAAGGAACAAATCCACAAAATGAACTTTTAAATTCTACTTACCCTCTTTCATTTAGAGGTTGGAAACCTTCACCAGAGGCTGAAAAAAGGCTGCACAGAGACAATGAAGGCAACTTAATTTCATGCAGTCCACATCCCATAAACAAAGCAGTTTTCAGTTTGAACAATTAAACCAGATGAAGTCCTGTCCACATTTGCCAATTTCTTCAGTGGGACCAGGATTTTACCTTGAGATTTTGTGTGGTAGACAAGGATCAAATCTCCTGTCAACCTTTGCACTGTGAGCTGTCCCCATGAGATAGGTTTCTTTTCAGCTACATTAATTCCTGAGAAGCATCTCAGAAAGATACTTTAGTGGATTTTTCTACATATTCTCAGAATAGCTGGGGAAATACAAAGTGAGCCAGAGACAGAAATGTCTATTTTCTTCAAATTCACGATGCTACTGTATCTGAACTTCAGCTTTACTTTTCTTCTCCGTTCCACTTCTGTATGTTACTGACATCTAATCAGTAATCAGTTAATTATTGCTATTGATTCTACTGTATTATCAAAGAGACAGCTATTCCCTTCTGCTTTACCTGTAAATTATGTTTAGACACCCAATAATTATTTTGATAATAGTGGGTATAACGATGAAGAAATACCTCTTTACTCCATCTGCAACACGGGGCTTGAGACTGAGAAATTGAAGCTGAGTTGAGCTACAGATGTTTATTGGTGTTTCTGTTCAGTTAAACTGATGTGTGTGTGACCTGCTGCAATCAAAGGAAAAATCATAGTGGACAGAAGCTTGTTTGTGAAAAAAATCCAAGCGCAGGGGCATTAACCTCTTACTGTATTTGGGAAAGGGAATCAACATCTCTTATCCACAGTCTAAGGTTTTAAAAGCTATATACAAGGGCGATAGCATTTTGCCTTTTCTCCAAATGCTCTTTGATGATTGGCATCAAGAATCAGACAGTGTGGTAGAAAGACCTTGACATATCCCTTAGTGACATACAACACCTTGCAGGCATGGATGTCGTTCAGCAAAATTGGCTTTCCATGAATAAAATTCTAACACTTCCACACAGGACTCCTGATATCAAGTATCTGCCCTCCACCACCTCAGCTGTAATACACAGCCTTCCAACAACAGCCTGAATTCACAGCTCACTCTGAAATATTGTCACTCTGACAATTAAGTCTGTGAAGCTCGTGGCAGTAATAGTAAAACACAAAGTAAGCAGTGCACAGTCTTTAATATTACTGAGGAAAACTGTCAGAGTAGCCTAGTGGAGTTAGAGATATGTGGGGATGTTTGTGCATGCATTTAATGAACTGAGCTAAAAATATGCTATGAAACACATTTTAATGCTCGGAAAAAATACGGAAAGATGTACTGCTCATCCATAATGAACACAGATTTTCTGTAATAGACTCTGTGAGTATAACACGGAAAACTCTCTATATCTGCACACAGACCACAGTCAGGCATGCTCAGCACAGATAATTGTAGACTTGGAGGGATGCTGATGTGCACAATTGCCCACCCCCCCCCCCCTTGCATGTTCATCCAGAGTTTTTACAGGCTGACCTGCACAACCACTGCTAAAAAGTGTGTGTAGTTTGTGGTCCCTGCTGTAATATGAAATTCTTTCTCAGTGCATTCAGACCAGTCTTAAAGTTAAGACCTCCTTATATTTAGGGAGCCAAGACCAAGCAAAGTTAAATAAAGCCCGTGTAACAGTTTGTGTACGTGTGGGGGCTGTATGTGCAAATAATGGAACCATCATCAGTAAAGCCTTTGAAGCACTAACACTATTTTAAAGTATTCCTAGAGGCACACAGAAATGCTTGTTACAATTATCTCTTATTTTTAATGTTAATCAATTAGCACTAAGATATATTTACCATAAATTAGATTTATTAAAGGTTTGTTCAGTGATCTGGTACATTTGGAGAAGCATGGACTAAAAAATTTTCATGAAGCACATGCAAAGACTTGACTTAGAAAGGCTGATACAGTCATGGGTGATGGAGAATGTATAATAATGTATAGTTTTAGCCCTGGGGCCTTACTCTGTCTGTATATTCAATGGGCATTCAAAGTGCCATTTAAAGGATCACATCAGGGCTACAGGTAGCCCTTGTGGATGTCCCTCAGTACAGGGCTCTAATTAAATCCCAGCTACTCGATTCAAAGCCCCGATTCATCTCCTGAGCAGAACATCTGCTCGCGCGAACACAACCCCACGTGTGATGTGTTAACAACACTGTGCTCTGAGAATGAATAATGGATCTGTGAGGGATCATGTAAGTGAAGAACTAGGGAAGGTGATGTTGTCAAGATGTAAACTGTAGAGAGACAAGAGGACCCAGGGGAACGTGTGCTGAATTGTTTCTGGGGACAAGCAGAGACTGCAGAATAGTGTAACAGGAGTTCAAACCCAAGAGGAAAGGAAGAAAATGGAAAAAGAGACCAAGAATGATTAGAAAGCAGAGATAGAGTAGTCCCAGGGGTGAGTCACCTGGTGACACCTCCTGCCCTTGTAGTGCGGAGGGAAAATCACCTCTCTGGTGGAGCTGCAAAGGGTGATATATTATAGAAACATTGGTTATAGGGAAAAAAAATGTCAGAGAAAATAGGTGTGCCCAAACTGGTGACTACTGCAAATCCAGCACACAAGGATAAAGATGGGGTGGGAAATACTGTGTTAGTTACTGAACTCTTGAAAGTCATTGTGAATATTTAAGATATGTCTACTGACAGATTTACATCACCCCTTCTATCATCAGTGCAAAAGCACCAGTGAAATCTAAAAGAGGAGCCACATAAAAGGTTTGAGAGACAAGGAAATAGCTTTATACAAGCAAAACTGACATGTTGGTGACCATGTACAGTAGAGAAAAACTCATGAAAAGGCATGAAATGGAACACGGAGTAACAGTTCTATTTGCAGCTCTTTTGATGAATGAGTGCAGATACCAAATAAATTTGTAAAATTGATGCAGGGAACTAGGTTTAAAATATTTATTAACACAGTGTGTAATGTATGTGAAATGTGTGGCAAACCAACAGCAAAACAGACAAAAAATACTATGGGTATTTTTCTGGGTCATTTGAACATCATGAATTTGCTTATGATTAAAAATGCTCCCAAAGGAATAGGAGCTCCTATTCCCCAGAAAATAAGTGTGCAAGCAGCCTATATTGTAGTTGTCCCATTTCTGTGCCTCTTTAATGTTCCTTTGAAGCCCTTTGTGTTTCATCTGTCAGAACGAGTGCAGAACAGATGATGGATAATTGTTCTGATCTGGTTTGGCAGTATTTATGTTCCAGCTTTGTACATGTTTAAGGGCCATTTAGCAGTGAATCTGGGATGCTCTGAGGGTCTCTCAGATGCGTGGGACATTCATCCTTAGCTTGAAGCGTAAGAACAAAGAAGTTTTGGAAAAGATGTGGCTGGCAGCAGAAATCAAAGAACTGGGGAATGTGCATGACAACTTTGACATTTCCTGCCTTGTTCTGTCCTGTAGCAGTGACTCTGGACAAGGCTTCTCAAGGCAAGCTGTCAGATGGTGATGAAATAAATAAAACTGGGAGTGTGTACTTGTGGTGGTATTTCATAGCACCAGTTAGAGAGAGAACTTCAAAACTGATGTGATTTGACTATAAAGAGGATACAGACGGAGATTTGCTCTGGATAAGAGCAGAAAGAAATGGAAATGCAAGACCTGCAAAGGGATATGGAAGTCCCAACATGTGATTTATGTTTGGTATGTGTGTCCTAAATAGCTTGGTGGTTCTTTACAGTGGGTTACTATTTTCAGATGACTAGAAGAATGACCTCAGGGACATTGGGGCCATCTTTGGGAATTTAAAAACAGCCATAGTGGGTCAGGCCAGGAATCCAGTATCTTGTCTTCAGTATGAGTTGCAGCACATGCCAAGGCAGAGCACAGGAGTGATAAACCAACAGGGGGAATCTCCCCCTGGACCTTCCCAGTTTTCAGTAGTTTGTGATTCAGGGATTGTGTTTAATAACCCCTAAAGGAATTTTTTTCCATTTGCTTTTCTAACTGCTTTGTGAGCTCACAGAAAACTTTCAGCTCATGTGCCTTGTGTGACCCTTATTTGTTTGAGCCTTCAACTACATGTTCTGTCATAACTCCTGGATTTGTTGCTGGAAGACACAGCGAAAATTTGTATTTTCCTGACATGTATCAGTACCCTGATTACACACTTCTCTTGTTCAGCACTCCTGAATAATATTCTTTTCCAAAAAGTCAGTCTTACTTTGGTTAGAAACATTTAAATTTTGTTCTTAACTTACATTAGTCACCGCAGTTTAAAATTTACATTTTGGGCAAACCTAATCTCCTCATTAGGGGCTCTGGGGGTTGCATCAATGAGCTGCAGTTGACTTTTCTCGTTCTCTTCTATTCACTTTATATTGCTATTTTACTGAGGTTGTTTAACAAGTATATTGGCTTCGTTGTGAATATGTTTCCTTTAAATCAAGAACCAAAAGTATCGGGGGGTGTGTTAGCTTAAATATTCATTTTAAACCTAAATTTCTTCAAGAAGCTTCAATGCAGTTTTGCACTTTTCTTTTTTTGCTTTGTTGTGATGCCCAAGTGTTCACTCTCCCTCTCTTGAGGATCAGAAACACAACCATAAAACCAAGAGCAGTTGATTGGAAAGCCATATGTCAGACAACTGGCCAGAGGGGAGCAGAGCCATCATCAGTCCATCATGCTGATGATCATCTGATGAAATTCACAGCAGGATTAAAAGAATTTCTTACTGAGTGAGGGTCAGTGAGTGAGCAACAGCAGCTAAGAGCTTGTTTGTCTCAGGCATTGATCAGTGCACATTTTCAATCATCTCAAATATCATCCCTTTTGAAGCAGTCACAGTTAGGAATTTATTTAGGACACAGAACCTCCAACATAAACAAGGATTAATCTTGGAAGAAAACTCACAGAGACAGCAGCTTTGTGCCATTTCTTTTGTTTGTATAATTAATGTTCAACATTAAGTGTTCACTCAGCTGATACATGCATGGTACCAGCAAAGTAAATTCATTCAAATGCAAACAGTTTCTCTTGAATTGTTTTTGGAGCTATACAGTACATTTGTTCAGCTCCTTGGTAATACTCTAAAAGCTAATTACTCACAAGTATGCAAATACACATCAAGAAGTGCCAATTGGGGTTTTTTGATGCTTTGGGTTGAAAGAGCCCAAGAAGAGAGAACCATGACGTTGCTGAATTACCGACAGTGCTGTGTTTTCTATTTCTTGTTGTAGCTCTCTGCAGTAGCTTTTCTGTTGTCAATCTCTACAATACTTTCTTTATCCAGCCTAGTTTTAAAAGAATTGGAATCAATGCTTCAAGTTCATGCAAATTTTCAGCTGAAACAAGTCAACAAAACAGTGATAGTGGGGAGGAGTCCACGGATGCTCAAGAGTTTTGATATGTTCAGAAAGCAGCAATCGGTGGAATATTTATACAAAAAAAATAGCAGACCCACAGACAGCTTACCTACATCAACTGGGGATGACAACTTTGGATTGCTGCAATGAAAACAGGAATGAAGGAAGCAGGAAAGAAAAATGAGAAACCTGGGGCAACTCTGTCCTGTTGTGCCTCCTCCCAGCCCAGCTTCCTCTTGTGCTGTGCACTGAGCTGAGAGGTCTTGGGGTTAAGGGTTCCCTCCCTGACTGTCTCTGCTGCAGCTCAGGTCCAGGAGCTCAAATGTTACAGGCCAATGTCCTTTCTGCTCCATGCCCTCTCCACTGGCACCGTTATCCCAGATGTAAACAGGAAGATACAGAAATTTGCACTTCAGTTCTGGTTAGTTATGCCAAACATCTTGGTATTCAACTGTGCCAGCGAAATATCTGCACTCAAGGGCTCTCACCAGTCTTGTCTGAGTGCAAGGAACCGTGAGCTCAACTTTGCTCCTTGTAGGTCTTCAGCAGGAGGATGGGAACAAGAGTTATTTCTGGATGCCACACTGCTGGTACTCCATGATGCTGTTCCCCGAGCATAACCAGTGAGCAGGAAGACAAAGTCTAAGCCTTCCAGATCTAGCCAGAACCTTAGATCTTTCAATGATAAATCTATACACTTAACAGTTATAGACTGGACAATGTCCAGTAATTTATCAAAGCCAGAAAATTAATAATAATAATAGTAATAGCAGTAGGAGTAGTAGGAGTAATAGTATTAACAATAGTAATAGTAATAAATTAATTGTCTTTATATAAGGGAACTCTTGGTTCAGGCTTTTAAGGGAGCAGTCAGATTATTAAATCCCTCAGTCAAAACTTGTGCCCAGCAACCTCAGTATCCTCTGACATCACAATAATTCAGGACCTAGTGCTATCTCACTGAGTTACAAAATTTCTCACAAGACCATTTCCTGGTCTGAGAAAGTCCTGCCATCAGGTTTCTGTTCTAGCATCATTAATTCACTAGTCTATCTCTCAGTATGAACCTGGGCTTGCATATCAGTCCCTCAGAACGGTCTTTTAGTCTAAAATTCTGGTTCCAGCATGGCTGAATACTGTTCATTGATGGGAAAAAAACCCTGATCCTGAAAGTATTAACATATATATTCAGGTATTGGAGATGTGATTTGTCCCACAGAGAGAATTATGATTTCTAAATAAGGGCTGCAATGCATGAGACTGTGAGAAGGTGATTGCAGTATTAAAGGAGGCAAAGAAATAAATTAACTTTTCTAATAATTTCAGTAACTTTACTTGTTTGATAAAGTGTGTAAATTATTGTAATTTATTTAGATGAAATTTGTGTATTTTTCTAGGAACACTGATTTATCAGAAAAAGAATTTTTGTGGTGCTTTCTGTGGGTTTCTTTTAGTGGTGATTGAAATAAAACCCACGTCCTAAAGCTATTATTGCAGCAACATGGATTTTCTGGCTGCATTACTTGTTCACAGATGGTTAGCCTTTGACATGGCAATGAGATTGTTCACTTCTGCAAGATGTTAGCACAGATCAATAAGAAAACTGTCTTACAGAGAGAACACCTGTTTGTCAACCAAGCCTGCCTTAAAGGTGTTTCTGATATTACATTTCTCTTTGTTCAGTGGAAAGTCAGTAGTTTTCCTGGCTGCAGGGTTAAATTCCCTCTTTTTTTAGTGTGCACTTTGGTAGGAGAAGGCTCACAACGGAAAAACAGGGAAACCCACATCTTCACAGTGCCGGATATCTTGGCAGGTTGGGCTGAAAACTCTGTTCCCTTTATTCCATTTTGGGCCATAGGCATTGCAAGTGCTAGTTTGATTTTCTTGCATGCAAAAACACATCTTTCAAGTTTTAAAATGAATATTTGATGATGGCTCTATCCAGGTTGAGGGTTATAGGAAACAGACCCTCCAACAGTTTACCAGTGATAATAAAATATTTGTTACAACAGGTGTCACTGAAGTCCAAAACTCATAATAAAAAGGATCAGAAAAAATTGCAGGCCCAGGAAATAATGTGAATGGAACTAGAAAAAAAATCTGAACTAATATATCTGGGGAAAAGAAGAATTCAGGTATTAATGCTAGAAAATCTCTAGCTGCTGCAGTGGAGATGAAAAAAATAGGAAAGCGATGGCATTTTCTCCAAGCCCAGGAGGTAATAGTCTCTATCCTTGTTGGGAACACTGCTGGAAAGCACAGAGAGCCATTTCAATTAGATATGGCATTCCTCTTCCATCTCAGACTGTTGGCTGGATTTTCTGTTGCATAGCATCTGTCTCTGTTTCTACCCCTTTTTTTTCATTCCTTGTCTACTTCCACAGTGCCTACGTGCCTAAGCAGTAACAAATACCAAGGTATCTGGTAGTTTATACACTGAGGCTTAAATATTCTTGAAACCTGATTAACTTGTGTTGGTTGTCTATGGTTTAGTTAACAGTACTGAAGAGCAGAGTGTAGATAAATGCTGGATTGGGAAAATAGGACAGATTTCCTCTCAAATGGAGATAATAATGCTCATCAACTTAAGAGCTCAGAATTTTTATCACTGTTAATAATAGTGTAACTGTTACATTACTAAGTGGAATTTTAAAAACATCAGTGTTGTCAATATGCTGAGAAGAGCTGTGGACATCATTAAGGTGATGGAGGCAGGATTATGAGGAAAGATGAAGAGAAGCAGCAAATGCACAGCTTGTCTAAGTGGTGATAATGATGATGGGGGATGTGATGACCATCTAAAACATATCTGACATCTGTAAACGTGGAACAGGGAATAGTTGTGTTCGGTTGGTCATAGCATTACAATTAGGGTTAATGAGGAAAACTGAGCAAAAGAAAACAGAACATTCTTGTGATGTTCAGCCTAATGGTAGATCACATTAAACGCTAGAATGGGATCTTCAAAGGATCCCCTGTTGCACCAGCAGAAGTCCAATTGCTTAAATAATGGGAAAATAAATCGAGCAAGATGCTCATGAGCGTGTGGAGGAAAACATTTCGATACTGGGAACGAACTGGGCAAGATGACCTCTTCTGCTTGTAATTACCAGAAAGAGTTGGCAGAGAGGTCCTATTTCTAGTTTGCAGGCTTTTCTAATTTTTCTTTTTATTTGTAATGAGAGGCCAGTTTATAGTCAACACTATCCAAAACTTTCAAGACTGGAAATGCAGGCAGCTGAACTGAGGGTTCAGAGCATTAGGGTAGTTTCTCTGGTGGCGCTCACCTGGAGCTGCACACCTTGGATGCACGTGAACCCCCTGGGGTGGCACTTGAACCTGAGCAAAACCTTTGGGGTTGAGTGAAATGGTGTTTTTCCAACTAGCGCAAAAGTGGACAGAGCTGGACATGAATCAGGACAAGTCTATGAAGAATGGAGGGAAGGAGAACTGTTTTCATGCAGTGCTGTGTTTAGCACAGCATCTGCAGCACATCAGACTGGCTCCTTCTCCTCGGGAAGCTGCAGTACATGGATAAGGACATGTACATGTATCTTTTTCTTTTTACATGATTGCTTTGAAATGTATCACTTGGTTTATTTTGGACTAAAAGTTGAATTTATTTTTATCTTAATATAAAATGGTTCCTTTGTGATCGTAAGAGACTTCATCTTTCAAGACACTTTCTCCTTTTTGATGAGGATGGGAGCACAGCATAAAGTTTATTGGCTGTAGTGCTATATAGAAAGAAACTGGAAATCACTAACTAAAAGTAGTTGCATCACATGAATTATAACCCATCCTGAGACAGGGATTTTATCTTGAATTGAAATTTGTTGATGTTGGCCAATGAAGTGTCAATGTTTTTCATCAAAAAGGTTTTAGTTTTTAAAAACATTCTGTTTTAAAAACGACTTTTAATTGAAAAATCTGATTCCAAATTCTCAGAGATAGTGTTTGGATTAATACTGATCATCACCAAGGGTAAACAGGGCAGAGAAAAATAAATGTGTTTTCTGCCTGGCCTCTTGGGTTCTGCTTAACTGCAGAGCTCCCTGCATACTGCTTCTGTTTAGCTAATAAAAAATAAGTAATTATGAGTTTCAAGCCAGTGCTGTAATGTGTCACATGTTGCTTTCAAAGTAGGAAATTATTTGCTCACTAGATTTCATGTATTTCCACTCAAGTATGCAGCCCTTTTTATTCACATTATAAGGCAACAGAGTGAACTGAATTGGACATGTATTCAAAGGAGCAGTACAAATCTGAACAGGAGCCAGGTGATCAATTATTAGGAGGTAGTACTGCATTGTGTTGTTCACCAGGAGCTTCCAGAGAGAAGAGAAAGAAATTGTCAGAGAGAGAAACATTCAATGCAGTTACAAAAAAGGTAAAGGGAGAAAGACTGGGGAACCAGAATAAATCAGGGTTACAATTGTAAGCAGGGAGCTGGAGCGGAAAGACAGAGCAAATCAAGGTGACAGGAAATAAAATATTGCCCATCAACAGAAACAGGGAGGAGAGACATCAAAACATGGGGACTTATGCAAAAACAAACAAACAAACAAACAAACCAGCTCAGGATAGTGACTTTGGGAAAATGTAGGGGAAAGGAGGTTTGGGAAATGTTTAAAGTAATATGGAAAAAGAGAAAATCAGTCAGACTTGCTTTATTTGAGATGAAGGTCACCAGAACAGAACAAAACAAACAAAAGAAAATAACAGGAACCAAAGGTTATCATGAAATAAAATATTGGCATTGTCCTCTCCCTTAAATTTCAGTGAGAAGGCAGCCACCCTTCCACTCAGGCCTCCTACAGAAGTGGCTGCACTGATGAGTTAAATTTTGAGAACATTGTAGTCCAAATCCCACATCATCCTCTGCTTCCTCCCTCCCCCTCAGCAGTGGTTTGGTCCTGACCAGAGGTAAAACAGCTCAGTCATGCTTAGGCTGGAATAGAATGGATCATTTTGAGAGAGGATTTTTTAACTTGTTAATTCATAACCACACTATAGTAGTCTGAAAGTTAAAATATTGCTGTTCACATACCCGGTCCCTAACATTTACTGAAGTGCTTGACTGTGCTTGAAGCTAAATAAGGTTCAGTAATGAGTGTGCTATAAATTCCTTAAACTGGAGACTACCAGCTTCTTCTGCTATGGATAATGTATGCAGTGTAAAATGCTTTCCATGCAAAAACAACTGATTGCTTCTGTGCCTTTGGTTCAATCCTCTGTCCTTCTGTACCATTGTGCAGCCAGCTCCTGGCAAAGGAATCCTTTTGTAGTCAAATGCAGGACCAGCTGCTGGTGGTCACGGTGTGAATGACTCTAGAAATATAAGGGGTGGGAGAATGGGCTCACTTGTCCAAGGAAAAATGACTAGGAAATGATTGCTTGGCATTGCTCAGCTGCTGCAGAGGACAGGATTTACTGCTGCTGCTCATAGCACTCAACACCTTACAGTGACATTTGCTTCCAAGTGCTGTAACTTGCAGTCCTTTGTTTTCCTTTTCATGGATTTTGTAAGAGGTGGTCAATCCCACTGATGAAAATGTTGCTGCCACTATAGCAAGGCAACTCATCTGTAAGAGATCCCATTAAAAACACCTCCACTTTGATCCCACCTCAACATCTCAGTTTTATGCTTTGGCCAAATTCGTTTAGAACAGTTCCTTCTTGTTATTTTATTTATTGCCATTCTTTGGCAGATTAATGCAGCGTCTGCACTGGTTATAATTCTCTCTATCAGTCTGTCTATAGTATCTCTGCAATCCCAGCTCTTCATCACTGTACATTCTTTATGGATCACATTACTTTCACCACTCCTTATCTAACCACTTCATAAAAACCACCTCACACATTTATAAAGCATGACAAGAGCATTACCATAAACTATGTTGCTGTGCTCAGTAAACACATCATAGGTTCTCCATAGGCTAATCACCTTAGTGGATAAAATTACCTGGGGATGAATTTATCTGCAGCCATTGTATCAAAGGATGAACTGTATAGAACAACGTTGTTCTGCTTTTCCACAAGAATTTAAGATCTCTGCATCATTTTGTCAGGACTGAAAGACTGGATTTGAAAGTTGGTTATTGCCAAGCGTCTTTGTAATCAGTGGATTAATTTATGAATATTTAAAAGAAATCCTAAAAGTGTGAGATTTTCATATATCATCTGAAAAAATAAAGGGTGTGTGTTATGAGTGTAACAAGCAATTTTGTGCCTCTTTTGAGGTTGATGGGAAAATTAATGCAGTTTCCCAGTTTTGAAGAGTAGTCTGAAAATAAAGGCATTTAATGAAAGCATTAGTGAGTTTTAGAGATCTGTAAACATTAAGGTGCTCGGGGAAAGCCTGTTGGGCAAAAGTGAGACTCAGGCAGGACCAAACAGTGCTTGCATAGTTGACATAGAATAATTTCTAAATCCTTTCTTAGTAGCTACTTCTCATGCACATTTCTATAGTAATTTCTCATCAGCAGCTGTGACTAAATCGCTTTTTTCTTATCGACTTAATTATTCCATCCAAAGAGAGAGTTGTCCTGTGTGTCTTTTCTGAGACTCATTTAACTTAACTTCAGTTCTTCTGATGCCTCTTGCTGGCAGCATTTAAGAGAACAACATTTTGAGGCCACAAGAACAATATTCTGTGGTTCACTCAAATTTTATTGTTAGGCTATTTTCAAGTTTAATTCCACTTTGGATTTTCACTGTTCTCTGGCAAGGAACTAGAGATGTCCATATTGGAAATGTTCATTTCTGTTCAGCATTAGAAATGTTCATTTCTCCACAGCTTTGATACCTAGAAATTTGTTCTGGGCAAGAATTGTGCAGCTGCAAAGCAATGATCAGAATAGCACAGCAGGTCTTTTTAATCTCTAGTTTATAGTGCTGCCTGTAGTTTAAGTTATAGGAGGAGCACTGCTTGAATGCAGACATATTACATCTATTTTGTCCAAACTTTTTTTTATCTTCTCTGACATGTCAAACATTAAATTTTCCAAACCACCCAAGTGACTGAGAGCAAGATTCTTTAAAAGATACTTGCAGTTTTTATGCTCTACCATGCTAGCATACATCATTTAGACCAAGACATCCTATTTACAAGTGATATAGACCTCTAGGAGTGTCATATCTCACTGAAGTCAATTAAGTTTAGAATCACAATGCTTATTACTTTTTGATATGGGACTTATTTCTCAAAAATAACATTTTTCTCTTTTTGAATTAAGTCCTGCCTCTTCATACACATCTCTTAATGGCATTCCAGAGCTGTAAATCCCACCAAGACTTCTAATTTCTAACCTCCATTTCTCAGAGTTGCCGTAAGTTGATCTCCCCTTGAAGCAAAAAAAAAAAAATCTCATTAAAAGACTGAAGATCCCCACTAAGAGAACATTGGATTCTTTCCCGCCTCGTGAGTTACATATCTGCTTTCTGTAGTTCATCAATACAAGAACGCTGAGAGCACTTATTGCAATTCCCTCGCCACAGCCCCCGTGACAAAAAGGCGATCGGCCGTGCGGGGGTGGCGGGGAGCTCTGGCGGGGCAGGGGACGCGCACAACGGGTGGGGTTTTCTCGTCCATCCTGTCGTTTTTGTGTACGCCGTGCACGTGCAAAATCGTGATTAAAACTACCCAGAACTCCGCTCCAGCAGCAGCCAGGAGCAAGCTCCTCATCAGCATTCCTGCCCAGCCCCTCTCGCCCCGTGGTCCCCTCGCCTTCCTCAGCCGCGCCGGTCCCGCTCCGCTGCCGTAGGAGCTGCAAAGTGCCAGAGGCAGGACCGGCTACGGGGCTGCCTCGTTGTTCTGGATACCATTTTTTCCTTTGATTCATCTGGAAGAGATTT
This sequence comes from Pipra filicauda, assembly GCF_003945595.2. Lineage (NCBI taxonomy): Eukaryota > Metazoa > Chordata > Aves > Passeriformes > Pipridae > Pipra > Pipra filicauda. The sequence continues at coordinate 1,692,479 of NW_024104798.1, read as the reverse complement.
TTTTTTTTTTTTTTTTAAATGTGCATGAGAATAAGGTCCTGTGCAAATTCCTCAGGAGATCAATTTGCAAGGCTCTTTGGTAGGAAAACCTATTCTCTGGTGTGTATATTGGTTTGATATGGAAATCCATAAGCCAGCCCTAGATCCAATCATATCCCATATGTTGGTGTGCTCAGGGTTTTCTTTGTGAATTCAAGAGTAGAATCCATACCATTTCTCCTTTACAAAAAAAACCAGCATTTTTAATTTCTGTGAATAAACCAGTTTGTGAGGATCAGAGTCTATTCTCGGTGTAAGTATAAGAATCTGTAAATCTCCCTGATAAAAACCCTCCTGTGGCTGATGGCAGAGAGCATTAGTAGAAAATTTTAAAAGACTACAAATCCATGTGCTAATTAGAGCTTTGCATATCCCTGCTTCCCCTATTATACTGAAAGGGAAATAAAATACAAATGAAAAAGAAAAAGAAGTTAATATTGAACTGAAATATTAAAATTCTTCTGAACAAAATATTTTAAAGATACTGTTTTCTTCTAGAAGTTCCTTTGGTATGGACTTCTGTAGAAAAGCTTGATTTCATAAAAATGGTCTTTTCTGTCAAAACTGCTCTTAGAAAGTTAGCTCATAGCACCATAAATAACCAGAGATGCCTGTGCTGAATGCACATTGCCCCTCTTAGCTCATGAATTCTGACTCCAAAATAAGAACTTTGGCTCAGTATGAAATGAATTTCCAGGTGTAACTGACCTGCTTTGTCCAGCAGCTCTTCTCCAGACTCTGACATGAGTACAATAACATTATTCTCTGACTGGAAATAGGGGTGTTGCACCAAAGACAAGGAAATTGGGGCCTGAACCTACAGGATGTTGCACCATCCACCTGGAGAGAGTCCTGTGGGCTCTTAGCTGGGCTATGACCTCCATGAAGTCACTCTTTTAAGTGACCTAAACATCAGAAGAACCTCAACATGGTTTTGAAGTTTAACACAAGGTGCATTTCCAAGGGAAAATAAATTTCAGTAGCCACTGTCCTCAGGGAAATACTTGTTCTGGTCTTTTGTAAAAAAATAGCAGTTTCTTTAGAGGAGATATCCTGTGTCTCCAGAACCCTTTCATAGCAGGAACATTTGAGAAAATAATATCCCAACCTAAAACTTAATGACCCACAGTGGGAGTCACATTGCTGCTGTTGCATGGTCTTCCCCAAATGAAAATAATATATAGATTGCATAATGAACAATGAAAATACTGAATATTAATGAAAATATAAATAGAAATTTAGGAAACAGACCACTGCAGTCTATTCTGATCCACTGGGGGAAAAAAAAAATCTCATATATAACTAGGAAGCTTGCAGAGAATGTGTGGAGCATCACAAATTCTCACAGTTAAGGTAATTCCATACATAATGAGCATTCCATTAATCTATTTGTACCAGTTATCATAATGGGAAAAAGTTAAGCATGGTGTAATGCTAACATGCATTACTTAAGTCAATTTTTTGACGATACCTTTGTGTTACATCAAGATCATGGGCCAAATTCAGCTGTTCTGTGGCCTTATTGGAACTGAGGGCACTCTGGCAGGTGAGGTGCAGTTAGCCTTGACCTCATAAAAACCAGTGAAAACCATAAGCCCTCTCTGATTGCTCTGCAAATGCATCCTGTAAGTTTGATCCTTTTCCTTCTGGAGCAGATGCAGAAAGTCAGTGGATTACATGTAAAAGAAAAATTGGAGTGTAATTGCACTGTGGCTATGAGGAGTCTTTTATTTGTTCACTTATGAAGCAGCTCGTGGAGTAGCATGGGACTTTGTTTTTCCATCTGTTACATATTCCTGTCAGAAGCAAAAATATTATTTTGTAAGTACCATAGTAGTGGCTTATTATTTCTTAAAGTAAAGTATAGTATTTTCCCCTGTGCACAGTGCAGTCTGTAGTTCTGGCACATTAGCTGGCATAAACATTTTGATTAAAGCTTATGAATGTATTAATTACACCTGGGAAGTTTCCAGAGCTTATTCAAACTGAAAACTCTTTAAACTGCAGCCCCCAAACCTGAATTCTTTACAGTAAATGTACAAATGCCTGTCGCAGAGTTGTTTTTTCTTTCCCTTGGATGTTTGTATAAAGACACAAAGTGGCAAGGGGGCAAATTCTTTTACCCATTAGTTTCTGTAAGCACTTTGTCAGAAAGACTGGAAGTGTCTGAAGAATTTTTACTGTCACGCTGTTCAATGTTTGCTTGAAGTCTATAGAACTTTAATTCTCTTTCAAATTTTCTCTGATCTCCTACTTCTAGCAGCATCTTCATATACTTAGGCATTTATCAGAATAACATATGGGTGTATGACATTAACATGGTGATAGCACTGGCACAAGGACTGGCTAATTGAAGCTGTATAAATAAATACAGTTATCATAAACCAGCTATGGTCCTAATGAACTGTCTGGAAGTGTTGATAGGATTGGTCCATATGATTCCTTTTGCTTGTATTCCCATAGTGAATGGCTAATGGTGTAACAGAGTCAGAATTGGCCAGCAAAGCCTATGAAGTTGTTTGGGTATCACTGTTGTGTCACAAGTAACACGAACAAGTTCTTACAACAACCTTCATCTGGATTAGGCTGTGAGGAGCATTGACAACGAGCCAGAAGCAAACATAACAGAGGATCTGAATTCTAAAATCACTGGGCATATGACCCTGAAAAGAAAGGCATCTCTTATCTACCAACCGTCTGTGCCGCTGCCAAACAGCGCGAGAAGTCTCACCTCGGCGATGCCGTGCTCCTGCATTCGTGCACACACACACTCATTATGATTGACCTGCCCTAGGAAGGTCCATTAAGTGGAACTCATTTCAAGCACAGATGGTCCTGAATAGCTTAATGTCTGTCTGGTGGCCAGAATAAGTGGTTTCTTGATGGCCTTAGACTTCTGATCACATACATGCAGCCAAGAAGGAAATGAAAACATGTTTATCATTTTGATAAACAACCTCCCTCATTGCTGCAGGATGCTCCATGTAACTCAGCAGAGTCAAATACTATTAAATTGTCATCACTGTCAAAGAGAGAACGTATAAGTTTTGTTACCTGAGTCATAGTTAATGACTTCCAGAATGTATAACACAAATCAGCAGTGCTGTTTGCCTTTTTTATGTTTGTTTACTGATAAGTTCAGGCTTGGCTAGAATACAGAGGTGAGTTATAATTTTGAAGTGCAAAATATGCTTTTATTATTACCCCTCAGCTAGAGATATAAAAAACAGAGATGACTAGAAGATGGCTTTTTGGCTTCTGCCAGGCTTGCACTCAGACCTTATAGGTGATTAGATATTTTAAATCACAGCCTCCCACAGCGGGCTCATACTTACGATAAAATATTTCACTCTGCAGTGTGTAAACTCAAGGTGGCTTTATAACAGAGACAAAAAAGAACACAGTTCCAGGAGTTTACTCTCCTCCAATTAGAATTAAACTATTAGCAGGGGTAACAAACAGTTGTCCCTGTTTTACAATAAGAATGCTGTGTTGTTTCTACAGTTTTGTATTTTAAGCCTATGCAGAAGAAAGATTTCTGGAAGGTCTGGAAATATGAGCAGAGTTGCAATGACACAGAGCGTTGCTACCTGCAACATCCCAGAATCCTTCCTTGCAGCCAGTTCTGTCCCTCTTGCTTTGGTAGGTGTCACATTTTCTTCATGCAAAGTTGAGGGCATCCTGTGCACTGAGTGCTCAGAAAGGATCAGCTGTTCTTACTATCAAGTCCTGCTAATGTTTGGTGTGAAGAGGATATAAGTCATATAAGGATGTTTTCATTCATCTCTGAAGCTTCTTGAAGGAAGATCAAAGCTCTTCCTGATCTGCAAGTTCCTATTCCATTTCTAATCTTTTTCTGATTTTCTTGAGGCAGGAGGGAATTATTAAAAAAAAAAAAAAATAAAAACAATATATATTTTTCTTGTCAGGTGGATAAAGCAGCCACTTCATGAAATGTAACTGTCAACAAAACATTTAGAAGACACTTACTTAGAGGATTTTAGGGCCCTTTCCTCTCCTTTTAAGTTCAATGGCAAATCCCCTATTGACTTGAATGAGTTGGATGAGGCTGTTACTGTGGAATCAAAGCCAGAAGCTACCACAGCTCAAAAGACCATAAGCTTCCAAAAAAAAGACATTTCTGGGTTTTGTGACAAGGATTCAAACTTTTCTGCACTCACAGCATATCAGGTCAATAATTCACATTCTTTTTTCAGGACTCCCAGCACTGTAATATCTCACCAGGTCTTCCATAATCCAGATGAACTACTGAGAATAAAAAAAACACTGGCTCAGGAGCTGACGTCCTCAGATGTTGGTATTAGAGCATTTCTTGGTGCTCTCCATCCCCTCCCCCCAAAGAAGAAGTAGGAAATAAAAAGTAAAAATCACAGAATAAAAAGGTACTTTGCTTATACATCTGAACATCTTAAATGGTTTTCAGTGGAAACTGAAGACTGATTCATGTTCCTCTCCCCACTCTAATTAGTTTCCTCATTTATACACTGAAATAGAGCTTTAAGTTGAACGTCCCAACCCCAGTATATTTGTGGTATATGCATTCCTGTGAATAATGTAGTCAAGGGTGTGCTTTTTCAATAAGGTTTTTTCCTAGTCTCACTGTGTCCATTTGTATCTGTCTAGGTACCTCTATTCCCATTTTGTATATGGCTTTTTAAAAGTCTGACATGTATATGCATCACTGGTAAAATGTATACCAGCAAAACACATTGCATGCAATGCTACTCAGCAGTCATTCACAGGCCAAACACGCCTGAATGGAAAAATCTGATCCCAAAAACAAATTTTCCAGGAAAACAGGGTGTGTACCGTGTAGAACTTTCTCCATGTGAGATGAATTTTTTTCTTCTGTTGTCAGCACTGGGAAGGATCTTCCTATTATCATGATTATTATTATTATTTGCACATAGTTATAGTCCATGCAGATAAAACTTCCAATTAATGTACTTAACTGTCTAGCAGTTAAAAAAAAAGTGGTTTTTCATTGCCTTTATAGTTTCATTATGTTTTGCCCCTCCTAAACAGCTATACACTTTGAGCTAAATTCTTTATTGCTTCAGCAACTTCAGCTTCCACATAACAATTAAAGGTGTTATAAAGCTCCTCCACCACATCCCATTATTTTGAATAGATAAGCAAATAAGCACGACTAGCTCATGTGGTTATTAGTACTCATACAGCAAATTAATAGAGAAAATTAAGCATTTAGGTTATTCACAGATATTTACCATGCAGTCTATGTAGTCTAAAATTAGAAATACTTATTACTGTGTACATTATCTTTATTGTTGGGGTTGCAATCAATAAAATCACAAATCTTTCTCCTCCTAGGGCACGACCATAAGATGGATTGAACCAATGAGGGTCTTTTCATTGCTTTCAATATGATTTGGATGGGGGAACAGGGAGTTTATGTGAAGGATTACTTCATAGCAAATGCAAACATTTGGGGCTGAGTTGATTATCACAATTCCTCTTACTCCTAAGAGACACTTCAAAGACCGTTTGTCAGATGATGGCTCTCTGTATTGTTGGGATCTCTCTTCTCTGACACCTATTGGCTTTCAAAAAGCTTGTGTCAGCAGGCCAAATGCTCTTGATAACTAATACATGCAGCAGCATGTCTGTCCAGATGACTTAAATATTTACTACATAGTCTCATGCTTGCAGACTCATCAGTGCTGAACCCCATGACCACATAACCCAAGCTCTTTTGCCCTAATGGATGTTCACACACTTCTGTCCACTGACTCACCCTGGAATGTCAGGGGATTTAAAATTTAATATTATAAAACCTTTCCACACTTTGTGTGTGTTCATTCGTAGCTGTTGTACCTCTTAATGCCCCAGGGACACCTTATGACACCACCATATGACTTTAACATTCAGGCAAGACATTCCTCCCTGCCCACCCACCCTAGTGCTTCACTACAGAAATGTCACATTTGTAGAATCCCCAGGTAACAGGACTCTCTCCTGAGCTGGGAGATGCCACTGAACTCCCAAACCTCTACCAAAACCCTTTCTTCACAGCCAGACCTGGATCAGCATCTCCACACTGCTTATCCTCCCACCTGGCTGCAGGGTACTCTGGTGTTTAAAAGCTCTCGATATTGTTTCAAAAAGAGTGAAAGCCAAAGACATGAATAACGTGGTATAGCAAAAGCACTGTACTGTTAGCAATTCATAATGGCATGAAGAAATAATGCTGTTCTGGAAAAGCTTCTTACACATCCTGTGCTTTAGTGGGCTGTGCATGAGGTTTTGTACTAAGTTTAAACAAATCCTGCCAAATTTATGCTGCCGTTTCATAAAGTGGCCAAATATCTGTGGGGAACAGACTGACACTATTAAACACTCAGTGATTATGAGCTAAATACAATCTTAGCTGAGGAATGGAGAAATTACTTGGGCAGTGCATTAGTGCACTGTGGTGTTTGTCTCCTTGCACTGCAGTGCTGAGGTGAAGGGGAATGGCACACCTGACACGTCATTTCTGCGCTCAGCATATGCCACAAACACCAACTATTCACAGACCCAAAGCCACTGTCTATCTGTCTATCACACCTCTGTGTTCTCCATCTAATAAAATATTGCAAATGCTCATAAAGAACAATTAGGGAGAAGACAAATTAAGCCTGGTGATCTTGCACACAATGGGAATGTTTCCTGCCTTAAAACTGCCAATTTAGTGAGTGGAGTAGCAAAGGGAAGTGCTGTTGGGCCACACTGTGATTTGGATAGAGTCATTGTCATTCCCTAGGGGCTGAGTGCTAGCACAGAATCAAATATTTGGAGAAAAATCTTATTTCTAGATGAATTCCCTTAGTCCCTCTCCTTGTACGAGAGAACATTTGTGGAAGAGGCCTCCATAGTTACAAGCATAAAATCAGTCAACAGTTGTTGCACATTTTCTGTGGTATTTCACCTACATTTCTTCAAGCCCAGACCTTGACACAGTCATTTTTAGGACAAAATTATGTGGATGTCAGAGAAGCTTCTAATATAAGACAGGCAAAGGACATTTATCTACATTTTCTATTGAAAATGAGGTGTAGCAATACCTGGCTGATTTGGGAGCACAGTAATGGGAGAAATAACATCATAATCCCACTTATATAGAAACCAGGCAGAGTCACAGGCAGGAGCATGCCTGGGTGCTTTGATTAGTGCTTCCTAATCAGTGTCAATATTCTCTTTTTTCTTCTTTTCTTTTTTTTTTCTTTTTTTTTTTTTTTTTTGCCAGAAGGAGGAACGTGTGAAGTTATAGCAGCACACAGATGCTGTAATAAGAATCGAATTGAGGAAAGATCACAAACAGTAAAATGCTCCTGTCTACCTGGGAAAGTGGCTGGGACTACAAGAAACAGACCCTCCTGTGTTGATGGCAAGTACCTCCTCCTGTATATATGTCTCTGTGTACTATCCAGTAGATAGCTGTTAGTCTATACATTATGCATAGGAATTTTGTCGTGTTCTTTATTTAACAAAACACAAAACTCTATAAGCATGAGTATATATTTAGACCACCTTCCTGCTAATTTAGTGTGTGGTTCTGTACACGAGTCATGTTAAGATTTATCAAAAAACTGGGAGTATAGTACCCAGTATAGGTACTTTGATAAGTATAAGAGATTCTGGGGCAGGATCAAGCCCTTAATAAATAACTGGACAAAATTATCCGTGGTGTCACTTCATGGGGTCCTGTCGGTGCCACATTATTTTTGATTTGTAAATATTTCAAAGGACAACTACCATTCATTTTGATTTCATTTGGAAAGTCAGTGGCAAAATAAGATAAATAAATGAATCTTGTGTTCTTGTCCTGAAACAAACTTTAAAGAAAGCTGGAAACAATCTTTGTCTTTTGAAATCCATGGTGCTGTTGCTTGTCACGGGGATTTTTTTGGTGAAGGAAAAGCACCATGTTATTTGTGTCTGGGTTTCAAATCAGGTGTTTGGGTTTCATATCAGCTCTAGTTGCACAGGGTGTTTTCCTCTCTGGGGCTCCCCTGCCGTGGCTGCAAGGTGAAACCACTCAGCAGCTGGGGAGGGAAACAGGGCTTGGAAGTGCTTAGCAAAATATAAATCACATAAGAAGATGGGGAGTAAGTGGTATTAATCCCATTAGTTACCCTTCCCAAAGAAGCTGCTCTGTGTTGCAGAATCCCTCTATACAGCAGCTTTGTGGAGTATCTTGTAAAAAACCCCTTGCTGTTCTTTATGGTCAATGTCCTGTGCCATTGTTTGTGCCAAACCCTGGCCCAGAGGTGCTTCTAAGAGCCACGGGTAGTTTTTGGCTGCAGCTGAGGTGGGCTCTGCACTGAGCTCTCCTCACCCTTTCCATGGCTGGACTCCTGGGGGTGGTGGTGCATCTGCAGGTTTTGGAAGTGCCCAACTTTCCCTCTTTGGGTCGGTCATTTGGCATTCAGCTGCCCTCCAAGTGAGCGAGAGGGGGCAGCTGTGCAAGCAAACACTGGGAAAAATGTTTTCCTCTGGGTACCTTTCCTCAATCATGGGCTGCAAAGGCACTAGAATGGAGCAGGGGCTGGTCCTGTTGTAGCCCAACATTACAGGAGCATTGGTGGGTGCTGTGGAATGGAGGGTTGTACAGGCAAAGCTCAGTCTTGCACATTTGACACCTAAAAGATGAGAGTTGGGGGTACCTTGGAGCAATGAGACCCTCATGTTTTCACAGCAAATATTTGTGGCATGTGCCTATCTGGTTTATGTATTAAAGATACAAAAGAAATGTTTTATTTCCAAAACACTCTCAAATTTTTAAGCTATGAAGCAGTATTTCATGGCTTGTTACACTGGGAATGTGATTCGTCTTCTGAACTCATGACTAAAACCATGCTATGAATGCACCTGTGAATGATTACACTTTAATCCACATTCTGTCATTCTGTTATTGCTTAATTACCCTGATAGAAAGAATCTTCTTTTTCTGCTAAGCACACTCATAAAACCGAACGTGAAATCTACAGCTGGTCTGAACCAAAGATCAGCTGTACGAGCCTTGAAGAATTTCATGTTCTTCAGCAGGTCATGAAAAACAGAGGAAGTGGACAGAGCAGAGAGACACCATTAATTCAGCTCTCATAACTCTGTTCAGAGAAGAGAAGCTCAAAGAATGCTTTGTTAAGAAAAAAGTCGGGTGCAGGTGTGGACTGAAGCCTAATTGCTCTGTCAGGATTACGATAAAAAGAAATGTTATTGTCCGGAATTTTGAAAGGAGTAAGGATAAAACAATGACTAATATAAAAGTGTAAAGCAAGTCCCATTGAAGTCATTGGTAAGACTCACTGTGACTTCAAAGCTGGAAAATGTGAACTACAAAGGAATGTCTTCCCCTTTCAAGTTTAGTTGTGGTAGTCAGCCCATAGCTGCTTTTGTAGAAGGCTGGTGAAGGATTCAAAAGCCCAGTATGCTGCTCGTAAAAATTAATCCAAGGGACATTATCTTTGGCCTTTGTTTTATCCCAGGCTTTGCTTTGTGACTTTTGACATACTGACCTTAAGTCAAAACTTTGTCCTATTTGGTTGGTCTGTTCTTGCTAAGGCAAACCCCCAAAACTTCCCATGGGAGTCCCATTGACGCCAGTACTTTAACTCACACAAAGATTTGGGATTTGCTGTTTCTTTTGTACACGAGGACATTTCAAAAGGTCATCTGCAACTTTCTACCTTCCTTATCTACCATATTATAAGGGGATTAAGACCATTTAATCTCACACTAGGTTTTACACTATGTAAATGTATATGATTTCAAGCCACAATGTGTTAGTAAGAAAGCTTGCTTGGGTCCATTAACTAAATATCCAAAGGCGTATGGGTACGGCAATATACTCACATCCAAACAGACTGATCACCTCTGAGAGGTGACAAGGACTGGGACACCCCATGTTGGCAATTTGGCTCCCATCTGTGGTTGATTATCACCTCGAGCCACCTCCCCCTGATGGCTACCTAGTATGAAAAAGCTCAGTATTGCCCTGTTTGTACCATTGGCCAAACTATGACTTATTGGGATTGGAATCAAGCTTTTGGTGCTTCCTAGTTAAACTTCATCAGAAAACACCTCATCAAGGCTCATGCTTTGACAGTCTGAGTTCATGTTACAGAACATTGCCTTCCACTCCTGCTAGATATTGCTCCAGGACACAACTGGGTGGTGTGTGTGAGAGCTGGCTTTGTTTTCTGTTTAAGAGAGAAGTACATCTTTACATTATGTGGGATGATGATTTCTTTCTGTTGCTCATGCATAAAGTGGAGGTATTCCTAATCTTCTGCATTACTCCATGAGACCTTTCTTCTCCTGCTTTTCCTTCTCAGTACAGAAAGCATAGTGAAGCCCTGATGAAAAAAATGTGACTTTTAAATACCATTAAAATTGCTCTTTTAACCTTTTCGAGATGTACTCAGCATATTTTCAAAATATTTAGATATTATTCAGGGACTTGCCTTCACGCTGCCTCCTGAAAAGGCATTTTGCCTTTGTTTTTGCTTTCTTACAACCCAAGACACTTTCTTCAAATAAAGGGCTGCAGACTGCTCCATGTTTGGTGGTTTTACCAGGTCTTGGCATCATACAGGGTTTCATAACTTCAAAATAACTTTGTTGTGACAGTATCAAATGTAAAGGTTATATCAAAACTGTCACATTTGGGTCAGGACTGTAATGTCCACCTCTCATTCTTCATTGACCTAATCTTCATGCAAAATTGATGTCACCTTTCTAAATAGGCTCAGGTTTTCTTCTGTGACATCAATAGAGTTGGCTGTGTGAGCTAGAGAGCAACAATGAGCAAGTGGCAGCAGGGAAGTGATTAATACACTTATGTCAGGGGTTTTTATTATCCTTTATGGCTTGCCTACACCTGACTTGCAGTTTTCTTTGGTTGCTTCCATTAGCAAAACAGTCTTGTGGCCACTTGGTTTATTTTTTATTTTATTCTGTTTGTTGTTTTGGGCTTTTTAAGCAGTTCATTCTAGTACTCTATAAAAACCATGGATGTTTGATTGGACACAGGAGTCTCCACCTTTTCTATGCTCTAGGGTGAAAGAGGGGGAGAACACAGGCCAAGTGAGCCCACAGGGTTGCTGAGTAAGTATTAACAGAAGAGCTCTGACAATATTCTCTCAGTCTTAATACTTCATATCATTACTATAAAAATGTAATAGAAATATAAGATACTTATAATTTACGGTCACTTTTATACTGGGAATGATGTGCTTTGTACCGTATCCTTTAAAGTGGTATTGAACCATTCTGTACAGTCAGTAGGTGGTTATGTCTGTATGTTCTTTGAGGCCTTTGAATAATATATAATTTGTTCATCTATACTGAAGTTTACTATGTTACAATGATGCTCTCAGACACACTTTTTTAACGTTTCAGTTTTTCTGTTCCCTTCCCTTCAATCTTCTTCCAGTTTATTTTAAGCTCTTTCGCAGGCAACCTCATATTTCTTGCATAATTATCTTTGAAATTTGTTGGATCACAGAGTATAGAATAACAGAAAAGCACCTGCACTGGCTTTTGAAATCACAAAGGGAATTTCATGCAGGTTGTGTATGTTGCCAGTGCTTTTAGGAAGTGAGGTGGTTTTAACACTGGTCGAAACCAATGAGGAAAAAGGAAGTTGCTACTGAAATGCTGTGCAGCATCTCTCCTTCTAAATTATTCCTTGCAGAGATCTGAGGTGATCTGGTTCCATGTTGTCTGCAACACAGGATTTGAAGCATTTGCTCTCAGACAACAGAAGCTGTGTTTTAGCTCTCCATGGTCTGCTGTTGCCCTGTTTTATAGTAGTCATTCATCAGGGGAAAGGGAAATCATTCACTGATAGAGAACAATAAAATGAAATTAATCCAGTGTTTCCCTTTCTCACAGACTGGCTTTGGATCACCTGAAATTTCAGATAATTCCACAGTGTATGAAATATTAACATGCAGGTACATACTTCAGATTTCTATTAGTTTGAGGATAATCCATCACTAGCCACCATGTGGCCCTGTGAATTTAGATCAGACTTCATCAGGAGGTCTTCATTATCAAACCAAACACAAGTCCTAGTGACCAGTGGGAGCACCATGACTTTTAAAGCCTCTCTGGGCCAACACCTCACACCTCTCCAGTCATGCTGCTGGATAGTTGGTACTGCTCATCCTCATTTTTCCATGTGCAACAGTGAGAGCAGAGAGAGGACATCATTCACCAGCACATGCTCCTTTTGTTGGCATTTTCCCTCCTTTCTCTCACCCAGGACCTACAAATGGAAATGTCATATCTGGTATCTGGTCACTCCTTAGGCAGACGGTAAGTGCAGCCACGCTGTTGACATGAGCTAATTGAGTTTAATTTTTAAATCATGGATAAGATACCTACTATAGAGTGAGCATACAGTCAGGAGCACTGTGTTCCTTCAGTACAGAGGTGCAGCACAGCCCCTCATGGGTCCCTGAGCTGGTCCTCAGCCCATGGATCCTCCCACAGCAATGGTGCTACCCCAGCTTGCACCATTAAGAGATGGGCACGGGGTATACAGACACTTCCTGGCCCTCCCTGGACTGAGAGCAGGATTTGAGCCTTGTAGAGTCAAATGAAAGACTCCTATTGACTTTGGGTCAGGTCCTTAGTAAATGCTTTGTTAGAGATAATCCTGTATCTATCAGCACTTACATCAAGTGAAAACAGTTCACAGTCACAAAGCCAATAGTTTTCTATTTATCTAATGTGTACTTTAGGTGGTATCACCAGAAAGCCTTTTTTTTCCCACTCTGTGAAAATACTTTCAATCAATTCTTATTTCTTGAAGAATGGGGGAAAAATGCTTTTTGAAATCCAAGGAGTCAGCTTCTCATCCCTCTAGCTGTGCTTCGGCCTAGATAAGAGGAGATCTCAGGGTTCCATATTATTAATGCACTGTCTGTATGAATAACGAGCAGCCTTGGTGAATTATTCCACACTCCTGGGAAAATCTATAGCCCTGTCCTTCTGCGGCACCACTGGAACTGAACAGTAGGCTCGTATTTATTTTTATTTGGTGAATTCAGATGACTTCATTTGTAGGGAGGGAAAAAATGTATCTCTTCCCCACTGACACCCATTTAAGTAAACTCAAAAAAAAAAAAACCCACAGAATATCACAAGAGCTATTAAAAAAATGAGAAAGAGGGAGGGAGAGAAGCCTTACTGTATACTGGAATATATTAAGACTTTTCTTTTTGTCCAGAAACATGTCTTCTTGAACTGCCCTTGCAGCCACCCTGAAATCACAGCCAGATCCTGAGAGGTGCTGACTGCAGGGGGAGCAAAAGCAAAACTGGCAGTGATGATGCAGAGTAATTAGTTCATTTACCAAGGCACAGCAGCTCTCATTACTAGTTTGTCTTCTCATCTGCAGGGCAGAGGATGAAGGGAGCAGAGGGGAGGTAAGTGCCTGACCCTGCCCATGGTGGGTGAGTTTTTGTGTCAGAGCACAGTATCATCTCCTGAACCCACACCATCAGCGAGCAGCCTGAGGAGAGCAGAGAGGCCCTGAGCAAGTGTATGTACAAGCAATCTCTGTGTGGGTATATGTACATATATCTATGCTTATATATATATATATATATATAGGTGTTTCTGTGCACATGCTGCAGACCCATCCTGTCACAGGTGGTGTTACAGCACCCAGTGCTGTTCGAACACATATGGGTGTTTTCAGTGATTAAGGTACACAGGAGGAGGATGTTCAAGGATCACATCTGCAGCCTGCCTGAGCCAGTTTGCAGTGAGGGTTTCCCAGTCAGGCACTTCCCCATCTCCCAGCGAGGGCTGTGCTGTTCATTCCACATGCAAACCTCCACCAGGCATTAGGGAGAAGGAGACAGACGATCCTGTGTTTCTGGGGTGAAGATGGTGCAGCTAATGAGATCTTCTGACTGTGGGTTTATGTGAGTACATCTTCATCTCAGCTATAATTTATCTCCCTACCTGTGTCTTATATTTCTTTCTTCTCCAATTGACATTGTGGTTTCCTGCACAGCAAAGCAACCACCCTTTTTAATATCGAGCCTATAGAACAGCTGACTAATCCACCCCTGATGAAGTGCAGAGAGCTTACTTAAATCCCAATTTCCACAGGAAAAACATTTTCTTTTTCTACTTAAGAGGGAAAAAAAGACATGTCATGGCACTGTCTCCATCCACCTGAGGGGTGGTCATTTTTCCAGGCTCCAGCTGACAGATTTCAGTGCTGTCACAGAGGGTGCAGAGCCCTCACAGCCAACCAAGGTGCACAAGCAGCATCCCTGTGGTGAAATTAGGGATTGGTATGGCCATGGAGCAGTGTGAAGACACACAGGAACATATAATTACTTCACCTGCATACAGGGTAGAGTAACCTTTCTCTCAAATACTTGCAATAAGCCCACTAGAGACTAAATGGAAAAACAGTAGGAGCTTTCTCCTCTGATGGGTAGCATTAAGTGTTAATCACAGCACTGAAAAGAGCCTGGTGAGGGATTTTGATGCAGGGAGGGCAGCCAGCCATGCCAGTGCGCCAGGCACCACAGGGAAAAAGAAGCTGGATGGGAAAAAAAACCTAGATAAAATTCCCTTGCAGGGGTGATGCCACAGGCAGGACTATGCAGGTGAGAACCATGAGCTCAGGTAACAAAACGACTAGGAATGCTGCCTGGAGAGCATGGAGAACAACCAGGAAAAGGAGTTTCACAGCTTTGCATACAGAGGTCTACCTCGTGGAGACCAGAGGAGGGGCCTCAGCCCCCTGTGAACTATGTGTGAATCTACAGGTGGTGGATGTAGGGGCCAGAAAAGCTTCAGCAATGCTAAGGGAGGCTCCTCTCACAACAGCCCAGCACCCAACAATGCTGAGGGAGAGATTTCCACGTGTATCTGTATCTGCCCCGCGGGGCTGCAACAGAAAGTACTTTGCTACCATTTACTGCATATGTGTGGAGTGATGTTCCAGCTGACACAGGATGTGTGCTGTCTTAGGAGTAAAAGGTTTAAAGCTTTACCCCCTGCCTTTAAACAAGCACTGGGTCCATGTTTGCCTTAAGCAGCAGAGCCCACGTGCACAGTCCAAGCGCAACATCCAAAGCGCTCTCAGAAAGTGGTTTGACACCCAGGGGCAGATTTTCAGCTGGTGTGAACTGCCTCTTGAGATCCAGAGAGATCTGCTAGTTTGAGCCAAATGAGGACATGGTTTGTTGAGTTTAGGAAAATGAACAGAATGGTGACTGGCCATTAATCTTTGCTCACTGTCTTCAGGGAATATATGGGAGCAGTGTCCAGCTAATCAGTTGCCAAGGGGAGCTTAGGGAAACATTAGGGTCAGGTTAACATCTGTGCTGTATCCCCTCACACCAAATCCTTGCAGTAATTCCAATGATCATCTATCTCTGCAGGGAAGACCATATTACTAAATGGCTAATTCTGCATGAGTTCACATCATACATCTTTTCTGCATCAAAGACTGTGTTTGTGGTGCACCAGGGCTGTGAAATGCTCTGTGTCTACAGGGGTCTCTATACACTGCAGAAAATATATGATCAGACTATTCTATTAAGCATCAAGTCTTTTTTAATTTTCTGTCAAAGCTACCTTCCATCTATAAACATGGAGATAGTTCACAAGGCTTGAATGCGGCTTGTGGGGTAGGGATTTGGCCACAAAAGAAGTGGATGCTTAAGGAAAAATGAAAAATGCTCCTCCCCAGTGCACTCTCTTTAAATTAAGAGACGAGGACCTGAAGTTATTGCACACTGAAATTTGGAAGAGACGGTGACCAAGTCCTTGAAGGAAGCAAACAAATCGTTAATCTTTTGACTGATGCAGAGAATTCAAATAGGAGTCACTAATTTAGCACTGAGATTGTCCATTGTGTTGAACTACACGAATTAATCTGGCAACTGCGACTGGAGGCGGGCAAGTCAACAAGTGTTTAATTGATTCCAGGGAATCAATTATCCATACAATTGATCACAGGCACATTTCCAGTTCCTCCTCTCAGAATACAACCTGTATAGTCTGTAGGACCCAAATCCCCCAGCAGTTTGTCAGCCTGTAGCCTGTTTGGGGTGATTTTTATGCATCAACATTGCAGAATTGTCTTAAACTCAGGAGTCAAGTAAGTATATTGTAAGCAAGGAATTTATTTGAAATCTTAGACTTTGTGCTGAGGAAGTGTGCTACTCAGCACATACATAACCTGCAGATTTTGGAACAGCTGTCTATATGTAGGTGTTAAAGAAAGCATTATTCCTCCTTGGGAGTTGTTTCCATAGACCATTCAGTTTGCTACAATAACTGTTCAAGGTTAAGCAAGATGGAGTATGGAAACTTCCAATAATGTTTAAAAAGTGCTGCCTCTCCCTTTTGAACCCATCATGTAAAAGAAAGCGGTGTGAAAATGAGCTGTGCTCCACAATTTAAGCATTCTGCCCTGTGTCATTGGTACATAAAGACCATTCTGCAGGCAGATGAATGGCTTTTAATATGTGGGTTTGTGTAATCACTTCGTTTTGATTACAATTCCTAGGCAGCAAGCATACAACAGAGTTTCCAAGATGCATGTGCATGGTCAGTACATTTTTTTTTTTATCTTCCAAATGTGCCCAGGACTCATGAACAGGAAAGTGAAACATCAGCACAAACCATCACTCAGGAATGAAATTGAGAAGCAAATGACACTGTCTTAACTGAGGACAAAGGCAAATCTCCCATTAACTGAAATGGGAGTAGAAAACATCTCTCTGTATTGGTTTTCTTATTACAAAATGCCCTCTTCTTTTTCTCCAGACCCCGCCATGAAATACCATCAAATATGGTTGTATGTAATATAGTTATGCAAATAACAAATGAACTCTATTTCCTTTAGAAGTTTCCTTTCCTCCTCTTGAAAATTGCTAACTGGATGAACACATTTTAAAACAAGAGCACCTGTAGTCCCTGTTGAATGTAAAACCTCAAGTCCATTACTGTAGTGAACACTTGTATCACATTAGTTATCCAAGGACACAGGTACCCATTGCTCTGAGCAGGGTGGGGGAAAGGACAGTGACCACTGCTTTGGACCACAGAGCACAGGAATGAAGCAGTAAAGGAGAAAATCTGCATAGTTTTTGGCAGGTTGTGTTTCCTCTGGGATTCAGCTCAGCAACAAAGGCCCAACCTCACCATTGCACTGGTGCCATTCATCTCTCTTGTTTGTCCATCGATGAATTCGGCTCATCTGAGTGTCAGGCAGGGAATCAGGTGAGGAATTTGCTACAGAGCCAGAGAAGGATAACGCTTCTTTCTAGCACTTTCTAGGGACTGGTCCTTTCCTTGGGTGGATGTGCAGTTCCAGCCACTCTGCTTTTAAAAAAGAGGTGAATTATCTTGTGGGACCAGGTGTGGAGAAAGGCTTTGGCTGCTCAGCAGAACAGGCAGCCCTGTTGGAGAGAAGAGTTGTAGGGCAGCAAAGCAAAGGATGGAGTGTGAATTTGTTGTCAGATCAGCACATGGGCACGAGGGATGGAGAAAGGCTAAGAAAACACTGGGGGATTTAATAAATTCCTCACCATTGAATGTTGCTTGGAAATTAGAAAAACAGCTAGCTCTCAACCAGAAGAGGTTGGAAACAGCTTCACAGTAGGGATGACAACTGGTTTTGAAGACTTCCAGTGTCTTTTGCCACACCCATAAAATGCAAAGTAATTAGCATTCCTTGATCAAATAATACCTCAGCATACTGAGGTATGGGTAGACCACAGACTAAAAGTCAAGACAAAGAGCTGTAAAACAGACTCATAACATTCATTTATGTGTTAGAGACAAGAAAACCTCTTGCAGCCTTTAGTTACAATTTGACTTTATTTCATACAATATTTTTTTATTGTTTGGTTGACCAAAATTGGTTTCTTTTTTTTTATACATCTATTTGCAATAACCTGATGATAAATCAGTTTTAGCAGTGGAACCAATTAATTCTCCATTGTAAATATTGACTTAGAATTTTTTAATTTATTCTATTGTTGGAGATAGCAGTCCTGGACTTCCCTGGATGAGCAATAATAAGGCAGTATTGCAGAATCCATTTCTACTACTCTTTTGACATAGCACTTATAAGTTTTGTGTGATCATTGCAGAAAAAAACAGCATTTGTAAACACAAATTAAGTAAATTATAGCTTTGCCACCTGGCTTGCATTCTACCAATGACCCCTGGTGCCCAGAGGTGGGGATTCTAGCAAAATTTATCCACCTGAGTTTGCAGATTTCCCAGCTGAGTTGCTCATTAACAAATGGCAGGATGGAAACTGTGATCAGAAATGATCTGTGATTACAATGGACATGGTCTAAATTTGTTGTGTGTAGTTAGGTTTGATATATAAAATGAAAGGGGGGAGGGTTTGAAATTCCTAAAATTCAAATGTAATTGCAAAGCACCCAGCTCTGTGTCTTAATGTTTACTGGCACTGAAAACCTTTTGAAACCCGATATAACTTCCTATCAAACGAATAAATTGACAAACCAGGTTAAAAGCTTAAGCTTCGAATGTAACAACCCTTATGCAAAGGTCTTCAGGGAAAAGATCTACAAGTGTGTGCTGAATTGTATCATTTTATTTCTGAAATCATCAGGAACACTCATTGCTAACTAGCTTTGGGTTAGACCCTTTCCATCTGAACCATTTTCATTTTAAACTCATTATTTATGGTAAGCATAGCTACACTCTTCATGCATTTTGCATATTCAATTTTCAAGCCAAAGTATAGGAGCTGCATTTGCTCCCGTGCTCCCAGCAGGTAATCAGCCTCCTGCAATATCAAACCTTATGTCACAACCAGTAATAGGCTGAAATAGTCAAAGTCTCACAAGGACTGTGCCTGCCCAGTTCCTATTAAAATTAATGGGCACTGGGCATCCACTCCCTCTAGGCAGCTTTGGAAATACCAGCCAAAATGTAGTTGTAAGTATTAACCTTTAGGAAGTTAGTGTTGGCAGCTTCCCACTGCTCTGTTCTAGTTTCCAAAATCAGTAGCTCTGATGAGGCGTGAGCCCAGCTCTGGCTCGGGGGGACCAGCTCCTCGGGAGCAGCTGTGGGCGATTCCCACCTTCAGGCTGTTTTGGCTGAGCAGATCCTGAGGACTCAGAAAGGAAACTGTGAGGCTGCTCTGCTCCTCATACCAGGAGTAGCCTGCACTGAGCACAACTTTTTTTCCTGGTCATCAGAGGCGAGGAAGCCAGTCCCATAAAGGTCAGTAGAGGCAGTGTGAAAACGCTGCCCTGACTGATTATGATGCTGTAGTGAAGTCTGGGGCAGAAATGCCACATATGTTACAGCCTAACTTTTAAAATAACTGTATTTGGTATAGGAAAAAACTGTCTGTTAATGTTTTTATATATTAAACCCTGTAAGGAACTTTGCCCTGCTGATTTAACCTTCTTTAATTAGTTGTCTTGTGATTCTTTTTTTCCTTTCCTGTCTATATTTGCAAAGAAAAATAGTCTGGCATTTGAAAAGAAAAAGAGGATTAGAATAATTTATTCTTGGATTAATCTTAAACTAATAGAAACAGCGATATAAATTCATGTTTATAAACAACTTCCAGGCCTCATGTCTAATCCATATAGATGATGATATTGGAGCAGCATGAGAGAAATAAATTTGCCGTGCTTAGACTGAAAGGTTTTCCAGTTAGCAAAGTCTTCAGTAGTGTGTTTGAAATGTTACTGCAGTAGCTGAGAGCAAACTGCCCCCTTTGTAATTTTTTTCCCTAAATCCGGTCTGGATTTTTCCCCATTCCGCATCCCAGGCCTGATCCAGTCCAGGTTTTCTCCCTGTCTGGATTCCCTCCCTGATCCAGTGCAGGTTTTTCCCCATTCCGCATCCCAGCCCTGATCCAGTCCGGACCAATTGCAGGCTCTTGGCAAACATTCCAATACTCATCATTATAATCCCTATCAATTCTATTTTCCTCCAAGGACAAGAGTTCCCATATGAAAATCTGAAAGAACCAATTGTGAAGACATTTAATATGAAACACAGCAAAGTTTACTCAACTCATTGAGTGAGACTCAGAGGAAATAGCTCCCCTTTTAAATAAAGCTGTGTGATTTAGTGAAATTTCTGCATCAAGAATTGTTTATGTTGTATATATGTATGTGCAGAGAAATCAAAAATTAGTATTTAGGTTTAGTTGGTTTCTGATTTGACTTAGAATGCGTGATGATAATAATTTGACACACCTAAGGTAAAATTGCATGCAGAATTGTAAGAAACAGCATAATTTATTTGCTATGCATGCATGAATTAATCGTGAACTCATGCATCTGTCTGCAGGGAAGACCATATTACTAAATGGCTAATTCTGCATGAGTTCCCATCTTTTCTGCATCAAAGAGTGTGTTTGTGGTGCACCAGGGCTGTGAAATGCTCTGTGTCTACAGGGGTCTCTATACACTGCAGAAAATATATGATCAGACTATTCTATTAAGCATCAAGTCTTTTTTAATTTTCTGTCAAAGCTACCTTCCATCTATAAACATGGAGATAGTTCACAAGGCTTGAATGTGGCTTGTGGGGTAGGGATTTGGCCACAAAAGAAGTGGATGCTTAAGGAAAAATGAAAAATGCTCCTCCCCAGTACACTCTCTTTAAATTAAGAGACGAGGACCTGAAGTTATTGCACACTGAAATTTGGAAGAGACGGTGACCAAGTCCTTGAAGGAAGCAAACAAATCGTTAATCTTTTGACTGATGCAGAGAATTCAAATAGGAGTCACTAATTTAGCACTGAGATTGTCCATTGTGTTGAACTACACGAATTAATCTGGCAACTGCGACTGGAGGCGGGCAAGTCAACAAGTGTTTAATTGATTCCAGGGAATCAATTATCCATACAATTGATCACAGGCACATTTCCAGTTCCTCCTCTCAGAATACAACCTGTATAGTCTGTAGGACCCAAATCCCCCAGCAGTTTTTCAGCCTGTAGCCTGTTTGGGGTGATTTTTATGCATCAACATTGCAGAACTGTCTTAACCCAACTCATGAACTCTCAGTATCATATGTCTCAAATGTTATCACGGTAGCTGGAGAGCAAACTGTCCCCCTTTTAGTTTTTTTCACCAAATAGTTCTAAAATAACCAAAGTGTAACCAACACACTCAGCTAGCAGATTGTTTGTGGATACAAAATACAGTCCTAAGTCAAATAAATTGCTAATTATGAAGCATTTGCTAGGCTCTGCTTTGCATAGTATGAGATAGGGAACAAATATAAAGCACTGGTCTGTATTAATAAATGCTGTTAAAAATGCAAAGTCATAAGTGTGTTCCTTCAATTTCAACAGTGCATCATTAGTAAAAACCCTGTAATGACCACTTGGATCTTAATGACTTGTTACACTGCATCTTCACCACCACTGTGAGTGCCAGCTCTGTGTTGTTGGTGAACACCTCTACCGTTGTAGGAAGCACTGATGTCATTTTGCTGAATTTTGCTGCAGTTTTATTCTAGTGTGCTTATTTTTACTGTCTAATAGTGATGGACCTGGAAAAAATGTGTAGCCAGGGACATCAGCAGTGCTGGCAGATCGCAGAAGAAGCAGAAGGGCCAGTCAGGGCCCTTCCTGGCCCTGCTGAATCCACAGATTTTGGGTAGAATTATGGGCAAGGCTTACTACAGTATCCCTGTGCTCAGGGCATGGATCGTGCTCTTGTTCTGCCAGCTTTTCCTGAAATATTAGGTTCTGTTGCATGTAGCTTTCTGTAGAATACAAATCAGCCACGTTAGTGTGTCCTGCTTGTACAACATATTTTGGTTATGTCTACCTTTGTGTTTGCTCACTTCATTCCATACTACCACATGTCAAAGAATGCAGATACTGCTGCTTCCTACATAATTTTTCAGCCAAAAATGACAGGTGCCTGGAATTATTATCATATTGTTTTTGTTTGGTTTTTTTTTTTCACTAAGAAAACAATGCCATAGATGTTGAGAGGTTCTTCCCAGGAGTTTTGCAGAGAGCAAGGGGTCTGTACTTGCACTCTGAAGTCTAACAAAAAACCACAATCTACTAGTTTATGCTGCAAAACAAGGCAGGCATCCAGCAAGGGCAGGGACACAGGCATTGTGTAGTGAAAAGAATTAAAACTGGGCTGTGGGCAAGACAGGAATGAAGAGAAGTCACACTGCAGAGTCTGAGCAGACTTGTTGTGTAGGTAATACTGGATGGATGCAGTAAATAACCACAAAAATTTGGAATTTTTTTTTCTTTCTTAAAAACCTGAAAGAATGTGCAGTAAATAAATAGATGTAAGACATGCACTGTTCAGATCAGTGTTACTGTACCTGAGAAGGATGAGATAAAAACGCAGAACATGGGGGGCAGACCCACAGGGTCCTGTTAGACCATCAGTCTGGGGAAACCCTAAGGTAAAAGGAGATATTCCTACAGCCTGCTTTTCATTCCCATCCAAAAATACTCTTCCTTTCAATTTCTCTTTGGTGTCAAAATAAATGAAAATGTTTCATAGTGATTAATGGTGTGCTGGCTACACAGTGAATGCCAGTAGGGATAGAGCTGATCAGCGAGGAGGATATTTTCAGAAAACCTCATCATATTTTGTTTTGACTTTATGCTGACATGTTGAATTTTGGCAAAAAAAGTGATGAAATTCAGTCAGCTACATAGGCATGTGTGTGTGCACTCAGACACACACGGGGAGAGTCAGTCACTCGATGACTCCACTCTTCTGGAGAAATGCTCTGCTGCTTTACACATGCTGGGCTGCTGGTGACAATTTGTATCTGGATTGTCCTCTCCAAGGATTATGTGTGCAGGACAGGACTGCAGGAGCATCCCTGCGGCCTCCAAGACCACCCAATATTGTGTGGCACTGTGGGACCCAGCATGTGCTACCTCTGAGAATAAAAGGAGGTGGCAAATGCCACCATGTCCTTGTTTTCTTTAGGAAAGAGGCTTAGTTATTTAAAAAGTGCTTACATGGTTTTAGAGAAAGGACCAAAAAACACCTGCAACCTAATACAAATCAGCTTGGTACTTCCAGGTTTTGACAGAGCTTGCTATACATAAAGCCCATGCTGCATGTATTCACCTAGAGACCTTAACTGTTATGTAGAAAAAAGAACAAAAACAGCACAAAATTGTTTCTTTCACTACCACTGATCTCTAGTTTCCCACTTCAATTTGCCTTCTAGATTAAGGGCAGGTGTTTTGTACTGCTGTGTATGTGAGATGTTTAAAACTTGCATGTGATTTCGATTTCCAGGGAGTTCTGTGAGGCTGAGGTTGTAGCTTATCTAATATTTTGACAAAGTCCACGCTCTGTGTTGCAAAAGTCAATTTAGTTTTAAGCTGTTGTTTTCACTACTATGGGGAATACTCCAATTTTTAATTATATTTTATGTCATTTTATTATTTTTAAAGTATTATTTGCTTAAAATTTAGTTGTTTGTCATTATTGTAATTTTAGTGGAAGGGACACTGGAGAAACCAAGCCTTGCTGGAATAGATTGTTATCCAGTGTAATGTATTGATCAGGTCAGGCAGTAAATTAACAGGAGCAGAGCACCATTAATTTTGAACTTAATTGCCTTCTACTCTTAATTTCTATTGGATATAATCAATAGGTGCCAGAGGAAAGTTAAAAGAGTTATTTAGCAAGCTGCTATTTCCTGCAGCATAATGGAAAACTAATGTTTCATCCTCTAGTTGATGCAAATAATTTGTAGTTCAAGTGTGGCCACTTAAGCATTTTATCAAAGACTCACTTTTAGTTCTGTCTTGATTAATCTTCATCCCTCCAAGAAAGAAACATGATTTAGTGACACAAACTGTTTTGGTTTCTCCTTTGGTCTTTGCACTTACACTGGTGCTGCGGCAGCACCGTTTCCCTCCGGGTTTTCTCCAGCCTGTATTCCCAGCTCACACACTGAGTGTCTTCAGGGGGATTTTCTCAAGCCAGTAACTTTCAGTCCCGTTTCCTTTTCCAAGGAAATGCAATGTTACAGCCAGTGGAAATGAAGACCACAGCCTTGGTCTTGACTTTTCTTCTTGGTTCTTTTCCCAGCTTGTTTGGGCAAGTTGCTCATCTCTGTTTTCCCTGCCTGCAAAACACCAATGTAATCAATCGCCTTCACCAAGGTCTAGTGTCAAGCTGATGTGTTGTACTCTCTTCCTGGATTCCCTGTGCTGATGATACACTTTGTTCTGTACTCCAGCCTGCTGTTCAGTTTGCTACTCCTTCTGTCTCATATTTCCCTCTATAGTAATATTTCAGATACCCTTTTTAACTTGCTGCTGAATTTCAGCATTGCTTATCCTGTTGTAATCTAAACCCAGTCCCTTATAAATCAATATCTCAGTGCTATTATTATTTTTACACCTCTTGGAGCACTCTTTCCTTTACCTAGTCTTTTGCTAATAAAATGCTGCAGAGGAAACCCCATGTTTCAGGTGGCCCCCTGCCAAAGTTGTGTGCCCTGTGTCACTGCTCTGTGAGAGTACAGGGACATTAAAAATCCATTAAATGGTGGGTAGACATCTGATGCAAATTAGGGAATTATTGCAAATTTTGGTGGGCCTTGGAACCTGTATTACTGAAGCAGCACATGGAATTAAACAGGTCAAGGTAATTGTATCTCATATTTTACAATAGTGTCAGTTCTGTGCCAGTGGTGCTACTCCATATTTATAACTTTATATTGACATGAGGCAATTCACAGTCAAGTTAATGGGAGTTTTCCAGGACTGTTGATTCAGGTTCTTGATGAGAAATGAGTTTGCTCATCTTTACAGCAGAAATAGCAGTTAGAGCTGAGAAGAGTGTACTTGAGATTTTTATGAAGAGGAGCATAATGATGTACCAAATGAACAGACCTTCATAGAAGTCTCATTTTCTAAGAGAGTTGACCTATACTTGCTCTGAAAACTAACTATCTTCAGGGAGTGGCAAGTTGCCCTCCTCAAAATAGTGTCAGAGTTAGTGATCCTTGCACTTAAATCTTGACCTATATCTGTCCACAACTCTCTCCATTATGAAATGAAATGTGGGTAACAGGTATTTTACTGTGAACACATTTGTTTTCATTCAAGTCCTGTATATATTTAAAAAACATTGCTTGCTGTCTATGCAAATTCAAAAACTGCCAAATCATCAAAAGAGCTGAGTATGAATTTACCTCTTTGACAATTATTCCTTGTCACATTATTCTGGTTAAAAGGGAATTCATCACCAGGGAGAAGAAAAAATAAAGCCTCTTGACAGTTACAAGAAATTAACTGTGCTTACAATAATATATTTTCCAAGGGGAGGCTGGAGGGCAGAGTTTGGCAGTGCTGAAGCTGTACCACCTACAGTGACATCCTGTGACCATCATTGGCCTGGACTTAACCTTCACAGAGGGAGGACTTGTTCATCTGTGTTACAGATTAGCTGGCTCACAGGCTCAGCTCCCCAGTGAGGCTGAAATTCTCCTGTCTTGGCTTTTCCAGTGTTGCCCACCACATCACTGGTCCTTGTATTAGGAGGAGACAGAAGATGTGGTGTTGTGCCTATTGTATGTTTAGGGAACGGAACCACAAAGCCCAAGTGCCCATGGAAGCCTGTGGCCAAAAAGGAAATCGGACATGGGGCTAATTGAGTATCTCTGGCCAGAATGGTGTCAGCAGTTATAATAGCACTCCCCATTTCCCACGAAGAGCTTCTCCGTGTGTTTCACACTTCTGCCAAGAAAAAGATAAAAAGAGATTTTTCTCTGTCTCACTGAGGAGAATCCTCTTTTCATCCAAATGAATTATGCTGTCTTGGAGGCGCCAGATTAATCTGTCTGTGATACCCCTTGTGTATTGCTTCTAGACTAACACATTATCTGCATTTCTTCTTCCATGATCTGCTGGTACAAATGAAAGCTAACACACATGGTAGGCTGGAAAGATTGCCACCCACTGCCATGAAAAACTCTACAGGGACAATTCTGCCCTGCTGAAGAAGAGAGGTGCATAATAAGACATTTGTGTTAAGCTTGATTATGAGAGTAGTTTGGCACAGTTAAAGCTCATTCTCTGACTTGCTGTCATCATGAAAACTTTGCAAAGTATAGATTATTGTGTTATTGGTATACACAGCAGGACAGGCAGACAAGGTAGGAAGTCTGAGAGACACACATGAATTAGGATTAAATGGAGCAAACTAATTGTCAATCAGATCTAGTCACCACTGAAAGGAAGAAGATGGAAAGAGACAGGATAAAATTTAGTGAGATAACAGATCGCATTTCTGGTTAGGAAGAAGTCCTGGGTTATGAAATGCTGGTGGATTTAATGTTCAATTCTACCCTTATTTGTCATGCGCATTGTAAAGCTTATTTGCAGTCATCACCTTCTGGTTGCATCAGGGCACTGGCTTTTTGTTTTTCTTAGGGTACTTGATTTTTTATAGCTTAAAGCCTTGGCAAAAGTTTGTCTGTGGTAATATACGATTCATACCATGGTTAGGCTGGGGACTGCAATTGGTGCTGCTCTGTCTACACTCTGCTATGTTTGTGGAAGGATCAGGATTGGGGCTGTGAGGTTTTTCTAGTGATCCCTCAATCCAGAAGTGTATTTACACCATTTTTATCCCTAGAAAGTTATCCGCTGCTCACAACTCTCTTCCCTGAGAAATATTCAGATGAGACATTTTGGAAAGCAGACTTATTTTGTGTATGCTGGTATCTGGGATATGCTGTGTGTAGTACGAGACATTATACCAGACAGTAACTCTAGTTACCACCCAAAACCTCCACAAACAACAACAACAAACCCCCAAACCCCAAAAGAAACAAAATAAAGTAACCTGCCAAAACCCCCCAGTGCTTCAGAGGCTTTATAAGATAGTTCTGGGAGTTTCAGGTAAAGATAATATATTCCTTGCATAACTGTTCAAACTGAGTGTGATGACTCTATGCATAAATTGTTTTCAATTCTGTCTTGTCACTCATTCTAAAGTTTCAGTGGAGTTTCTCAAAACATTGAGAAACTGGCAGGTGTAACATGTCTGGCTTCCACTGAAGGGGAGCTGAAGGGAAGCTTCAGCTTCTGGAAGAAGCTTTGCCATTAGTTTCATGACCAGCAGAACTGACAAATTATGGCTGCAGGAAAAGTGTATAACATGATGAAAGTGGAAAGGTCTTTATATTGCATCTCTGGAAATATGAGTGTGAAACCCTGCCATGTTATATATGGACACAGTTTCCAACAGTTTCAGCAAAACAAGAAGATTTCCAGATCTTTGTCTTGAATTACAAGCAAGTGCATTTTATAAAGATATGCTCAGCATTGCCATAAATAACAATTTCTCTTTTTGCCTTTGGAAGCCATCATCAGGAGGTGATGGCATCACCTCCTCATTCCTATCCTCCATCAACCCACAGAGCCGTAAGAGCACGCATGTAAAAATGCATAAAAATGTCAGCCTTGCAATTTAAATGTCAGGTCTTCAATCTTATTCCAGTACATTTAGACCCTCTTTTGCATACAGTGTGGCTGGCTTCTTACAATTCTAGTTTTCTTCAAAATTACAGAGGATGCTTTGATGGCTCTTTCTGATAGTCCCATTTGTTACTCTACTCCTGCAGAGCAAAAATGTAATGCAGCGAGCTGTGCTGAGAGACTGGTCCCAGACAATCCCTCAGGGATATTAAATACATGGTTATATAGTCTTTGTGGAGCTGATCCAGCTCCCTTTTGCCTCACTGTATTTTAGCAAGCTCTTACTAAAATGCTGCTGGGATTTAGTTTCACTGTGATATATCCCAGCATCTCTGCATGGGGACATGATGTTGCAAAGGTGTGTCCCTGTTGCCCATCTCTTCCAGTGTCCTGAAAAGAAGAAAACACAAACTTTATATATATATATGTATATATATATATATATATTTGTGTGTGTAATCCATTTCACATCTATCTGTTTGTCTGGCTTGTTTTTTCTCCCATCCTTTATCATTCCTCAGGTCTCTATCAAGAGAGGCCATTTGGCATCATGCTGAGTGATGATCTGGGGATGTTGCAGACTGCTGGAGGAAGACCCAGAACACAAACCCTCCAGGCTGCACTACTGAAGTTGCAGACATAGTCTGCTCCTCCCTCTCTCTCTTGGGTGCAAACTGATATTTTGGATCTCACTTTCGAAGGCTGAGGGCTTCCAGCAAGCCATCTAAATTCCATGTTTGGGCACATAAATAACTTGCCTTCAGTGGTTTTCTAAATTAAAAATTACAATTTAAAACAAAAAGTGCTAACAACTATACAATTAATTTTCTCATATTCATCCCATTTGAAAGTAAGACCAAAAACAGTGACTTGAAAGAATAAGTTTATATAACTCATTAGCTTTGGAAGAATTTCCTTCCAAAAAGTAATAATACGTGTACATGTGTAAATTAAGAACTCTCTCAGGAGTCAGATTTTTTTTAGTATTAAGAAAGCCTTACTTTTACAGCTATATAAAATGTTCTGGACATTCCTAAAGAATTCATGAGTGCTTTTTTACTCCACTGCCCACAGAAAATGGAAAGGATTGCCTCTACTTCTCTCTCTCTGAAAAAGAGAACACAAATACAACACATCATTTCCACTGAAGTATCAGGGATATTTTTACCATTTTTGCCCACATCCTTCAGAGCAATTTGTACAATCCTTAGTGATCCAAGGACAAGAATGTACTTCCCCTTCTGCCTGCCAATGTCAAGGTAGGGCTTGGAATTGCTTTGAAATCCTTGCAGTGGAAGTGTTGAAATGACACAGGAAACTACTATGGTGTGATGATGCACCACGAGCCCCCCAGGCATACTAGAAATGCCTTTGGATCTCAAAAGCTGTCCTAATTTGACTGTTTCTACCTGCTTTTTAATGAAAAAATGCTGACAGTGTTCGAATAACTCATTTATATTAAAATACAAAATCTTGAAGCACGTCAGCCATCAAAGACACTTCCTTGCAGAAACCGTTCTGCATTTCCCTGGCCAGGGCTGGTGCTCCCTGCGAGGCAGAGCTGGAAGGTCTCCCCATGAGCTCCCAACACAGAACTGAAGTCTTGAATGCTCCCTGGCCACGAATTGAGCCTCTGAATGCACGGTGGCTGAATATTCATTTTGTCCATTCTTCAAAAAAAATACTTACAATTTAAAGCACAAGAATAGCTCCATTCATGAGCCGCGATGTGAGACGAGCCCCCGCCACCGGAGCCGTGTCTGCGTTCCTTAATAAGAATACAGCAAAGCTGACACATTACCACGCATAAAAATAATGAAAAGAAAGATACCCAGCGAGACAAATTACCTTTTTGTCATGAAGTGATGTGGGTTGATTATAAGCACAGGTATTATTTCTCTTTGTTGCTCACTTCTTTGTGCAGACTGGGACAATCAGGGCGCCGCGTGTACCTGCTGCAGGGCTGGGTGATACCAGGGTTGCAACACTTGGAACAGCAGATACTTAGGGTAAAACTTTCCCCTGATTCGAGCTGAACTATTCATCACACACGTAGCTGTCATTAATCTTACATGCAGAGCCAGGCTTCTCATATTTCAAAATCTTTGGAGAGGCAGCTTTTTAATCTATATTTGGTTCTTCTTTTCTCCCCCTCTGAGATTGATTTCTCTTTGCATATAATGCTGCAGTAGTTTCAATTTAAACAGAACCCTGAAATAAAATAGTTGAATATAAAACCCTAGCAAAGAGAAAGGAAACAATTATCTTGAAATTCATTTTTATTTTTTTGGAGCTAAAAAACTTCAATGACAGCACTGCTGACTGCAAAAATTGACATGTATTGTAACTTCTGTTTCAAGCAATGGATTATCTTAATCACAACAAGAGGGCACATACTCCAGAATGAGGCCATAAATTCAATTAATCTCAGTAGTAATTCTCAAAGCAACCCATTACAATATAATGCAGCACCTTGAAGTATCTAAATTACAGCAGCTGAAGCTGGTTAAAGACCAGGCAGATGCAGAAGCTGCCCAGAAGCTCTTGGTGACCAGTTCTACCTTCTTCTGCTTCCTTTCTGACACACCATTCCAGGCAAAAGGCAGATCTGCTCCTATGAGCCAGGAAAATGAAGAAAAAGGACAACAAAACAAAAATGTCAGGGAAAACAGGAGAAAAGACAGAATGGCTTTGAGGGCAGCAAGTATCAGAGAGTTAAGGTCTAAACTTATTCTCAAAAATACATGAACTATGACAACTGTGGGTTATGAAGTATCTATCAAAAATTTCTTGTGACCAAGAGCAAAATTTTTAAGTGGTTTGCATATCTCTCTGGGTTCTTGAGATAATAATATAGCTGTCTGTTCCTTATTTTGTAGGTCATTTATACAGCTCATACTCTAAACCCTTCCCTGTTCTAATAATCAAAAAGGATGTTATTGGAACCCCAAACTCTTTGTCATTTTGCAGAGCTGAACCTGGACACGTAACATTATAAATTCAGCAAAGTGTGTCACTATGGGAACTGTTTCTCCTGTCAGACAGCGTTGGGAATGAACTGGAAACTGTTTAGACACGTGTGTGTCTGTGTGTGTGTGTGTGTGGAGTGTGTCTGCCAGGCAGGCACACACATAAACATTCAAATGCAGATATGTAAATTTTACCATTAAGGGTTTGCATTTCTTTGCTTCGCCATTTCTTCTTATTTAGCTTCATTTAGCACAGATTATCTCTGTAAGCCTGGCAACCAGTCAATTACTGAATTCCTTTCAAAGCAAGGGAGAAGGAAGATTACAAAATTCATCAAACTGGCATAAATCACCATATCTTCCCCACCTGAGGATCTGACCCTCTAACAGTAGTTTCTTTCTTTCTTATAAAGGTAATTATTCTATTAAAATTAATAGCAAAATGAATACTGCTGCGACTGAATTACATGGGATAAGCGTGAAATACTGTGATCTGTTCTGCTATGAATTAGTAATTACAGTGTGCCCAGTGAAATTTGCATACTTTCCTCTCCTTCCCTGCTATCTGCCTTGGTTTAGTTGCTAACGCTCTCTCCAGGGCTGGAGCTGGAGCTGGCTGGCAGTTTTTGCAAAGAGGAGGTGTTTGCAGAACATAGCACCCCTGAGCTTTAAGATAGCAGAAGAAGTTACAAGATAAGCTTGAGTTTGTTTGGTATTTGAAATAGCTGTGATTGCCTTTCTAAATGTGGTGGAGCTCTTTTTTTTTTTTTGTGCTTATATAGATGAGGTGAGAGGGGAAAAAAAGTCTGTTTCCTTTCCACCTACTATTTCTGTGTGAAAAGTTTGCCTTCATGACATGACTTTGAGCTGACGCTGCCTGGAGCAGTGAAAGTAGTTGGTATCTCAAAGGGATGGCACCTGGAATAATGGAGAATCCAGTACAGGGGGAGCTCTTGGACCTGCAATAGCTCCTGTTTTGGACACACCTTTGCCCACCTGTTTGCACTTAGGTGGTTTGTGGGAAGTTTAAAGTTAACCTTGAAGAGGGTAAATGATACAGGGACGAAAGGCAGTCCCAGTGACATATTGAGAAACACATCATGGGTCAGGAATAGCAATTACTTATCAACTAAAGGATGGCAGTAAACAACCTCTTTGCTTTGGTGCTATAAGGTGATAGGGCAGAACTCAGGCATCAGGCCCGGGCTGGTTTCCCAGGATGACAGAGAGCCAGCTCTGCACTGGCAGGGAAGGTTTTGCCAGCAGCCTTACAGCCCTGGGTACCTGCTCAGCTCAGGGGGCTCTTCACCTCAGCAGGACCTGAATACCTCACATTTTAATGGAAAGGGGTATGTGGGAGAAAACTGAGCTGGAGAGAACTACTCCCCTTCAACCCTCAGTGGCTGGAATCTGATATCCTACAAGAGCTGTGTGCTCAACTTAGCTCCAGAGGTGGAAAAAGGAAATCATAGCCAGGCAGGCAGGCTGGGAAAGCTCTATCTGGCTGCATTCCTGTGAAGTAATTGCTTTTGTTAATAGGATTTTATTGTTATTAACCATATTAGGATGGTCACAGGCTGGTTTAGATAGCTAATGCTTGATTAAATAATGACCTGTTGTAGTGATAAATGAAAACTTGCCTCAATGAATGAAAAACTTGTTTCTCTTTCCTGAGAATAGTATGCAGCAAAAATTGCTCAAAAAAGGAGAAAAAATAAGTGAGTGAAAAAAGGACTTATGTTGATATTCTCAATTAATATATTTTGTTTCTTTGGATAGACCTTGACCTTGGCAATCTCCAAGTTAATAGAAGGTTGTTCTTTTTTCCTCCCTAAAATAACCTGTGCACAGCTTAACCAGCTAAGTAGAAGCATTTTTTCACCCCAAGAAAGCAGCGTTAGACAACTTACAAAAAGGTCATATAAACTTTTGATGCAAGCCATTATTTTTAATTCATGTGGTCTATCCATGTTTCCTAGCACCTGAACTGTCCTTTCTGCAAATTACATTCCTTTTGTGAATATAAACAGTTTATTAAAACTCCTATATTAATTATTTAAATGAGTTCATAAATATTTGAGGAAGCCCATGCAAAAGGTTCTCATAATAAATTATCATATTCTACCTTCATTGAAACTTAAATTAAAGAACTCTGAATGTTGCCTTCTGTAAGAAAGCCACTTCTGCTGCCTGTGGTGAGAGCATTTTGTCTTAGAAGCAGCAAAAAAACCATAAAAACCAGCACCTAAAGGTCAAAGTGAGATAACAACCTTTGTATCTTGGAGTTTGTACTAAATGTGACACACAACTGAGTATGTGGCCATTCCATTTCCCCTGCTCAGTGTTTTATGGGGGAAGCCATCAGTTTGCAGCCCCCACTTTGGGATCACAGGTGTGGAGACTGAATTAATGAGCAGAAGGGGAAGGATTGGTCATGAGGAGAAGCCCGGGGCAAGTGAAAGGAGAAATCACTCACACAGATCGATTGATTGAATGGGAAGTCAGATACTGTAAGTGGTGCTGGAAAGAATATCAATCCTGCAACTCCATGGCAGATAAACCTGAACAGTGCAAGGGGATTTCTTACACGAGAGGAAATGGAAAGGAAAAAAAAATAAATAAAATATGGCAGCAGCTGGATAGCAAAAACTTCCCTGGATAAACCTTTTCTGGAAGTTCTTTTCCAGATGGAAGAAAGCTTCATTTCAGAGTTCTCAGTTCTTCAATGTTGACTGGTAAGGTGAAAAGTCACTTTGTTGACACTCCCATCTTTAGAGTCCCATTCTCCATGCACATGGTCATGTCTGGCTGTCAAGGACATTGCACATTATAAATATCAGAATTGGGGATTTGAATAGTCAAACATCTTTCCTATTTGATCAAGTATTTTTGGAGGTGAATATTTACCAAAAAACCCCAGCTTGTACTGTTTTAAAATGCTTTAAAACAACGAAGGGAGGGAGCATTGCAAAAGCACAGAATTATAAAGTTAAAAAAAATTAAGAACTTTCTTTTTGCTTTTCTGGTAACTATAGCAATTCTCAGTCTCTTTGTTTAGCTATTTGTCTTTGCAGGGCTTCTGCTTGCATGCATTTTGCAATTGGCAGAGCTGAACATATTCTGCAAAGCATTTTACACTAATTCATGCTCAGATTTGTAAAAGAACTTGCGCTGGGCATGCTCAGGCTCCACTTCCATTCATTTTGTATGAGCATTAATGAGATCAAGCAGAACAAGGACAGACATTTGTGAAAAACAAAATTTTAAGCTCCAATTTGTAGTGATGAGAATAGAGTTTATGGCTTCAGAGCTAAGAATTACCTGACCGGAGTGGGCACGGAATTCTTGGAGTATCTGAAGTCTGCAACTCACAGCTCCTTCCCTCTGCTTGTTTTGTCAAGAGCACATCTTGTGCATTACAATGGAAATAATGAACCCTGTCTGACCTCAGGATTATTCACTCTAAGGACAACAGGGTAAGGTTCTTGTATAAATTATTAGTAGCGAAGACTTACCTGGAAGCGAAATCCAGGGATGGCAAAAAAGAGGAAAAATACCCCTGTAGTGAATTTTGATCTTTTAAAAGAATGCAACTCAGAGTTAAATTGAATGGAGGCAAAAAGACATGAGCTGTGCCAATACCAACGCAACCATGAAAATTCAAGTGCCCATTAACAGACTTCTCAGCTCTGTAAAAGGTTTCAGAGTAAATAAGCATTATGAGCACTGAAGGAAAACATAATTTCAAAGGAAAGCTTGTCAGTTAAGGTCAGTTTAATATCCACTCACGAATTTCTCTGTTTGTAAGTCTTGCTGATAAGCTTTTATAATTGAGTTACTTCTCTTATTCCATGCGTATTGAAGCAGTAATTTAGCTGTGATATGAGATACAAAATATCGTGTGCTCAATTCATCAATTTTTGTTCAGTCTCGCAGTTCCTGTTCCGATTGCACTGGCATTGTTGCACTGAAATATCTCCCAATCTATCATGTCAAGATTATGCATTATGTAATTTGTAATAGCAGCTAGGGATTTGTTTACAAAAAACAAATGTTCCTTTAATCTTTAAAAGAAAATTAGACTTGTCTTACACCACAGAACAAAGAGAGGTGAATGAATATAACACTTTTAATAAATCAGTAATTACATTGTGTAGTGGCAGTTGGCTCATTTAACTCAACCTTTGAAAACAACTTCCTCCATACAGATTTTAAACTGTGCTCTTCTGGACTGTGGAGATTTAAGTGCTCTATAGGTGTGTTATTTATACCACAGCAATCCCCAGTTCATGGAAGAGAATTGGGACCATATTGTCTTTTCCAGGAGAGAGAATTGCAAGTTAACTACCTCCTAAAGAAATTTGCAGGCGCTGTCTTTCAGCACCACCGTGCATAAAGTAGCACGTACCCCGTGCAAGTTCATAGTACCATCATTAGGACAGTAAAACCTCTCCTAGTTTTCATTTCACGTGGAATCATCTCCACAACGAGAGCACAGGGCACCTGACCCTGTGCAGTGAGAGTTTTGGTTGGTGGGGTTTTGAATAAACATGTTTCTGTAGTTCTAGTGGACTGATAACAGTTGGTGGGTACAGACAACAGCAAAGGGCTGCTCCCATCCTTTCCTGGAGCATTTTGGGTCATCCACGGGTTGTGTTCATCAGGGCTTTGACCTGCATCACTTCACTCTGAAAATCAACCAGCTGCATGCAAAAGGCAGCTGTTGAAGGCTCTTGCTCTGCTGCATATGTGTCCATTAAATAATAGATTTTCACATATTTTTTTAGGCTGAAGAACACAACATTTGGGAGGCAAGAGAACCTACCAAGAATATATTATGAGGCATCAGGTCAAGCACAGATGAACTTCAACTAAAACTGATAAGTGTTTTAATCACCAGCTGTGGAGGAGTTAGGCAGCCTTACTGCCACTAGACAGGACAAAGACTTGTGTTGGTGGGTGTTTTGGACATAAGTTTGACCACACCAGCAGGGGTTTGCACTGATGGGAGCCTTTTAGGACATTAGGTGCTTATAACAGCTCAAAATTAAGGGGTATTTTGCTTCAGGAATTTTCCAGCTCTGATTATTACCCTCTTTCCATCCTTTTTAATGGAAGAATAGCAGATGGCTTCATGTATTTCACACCTCTCAGCAGTCTCTTTTTCCAAAAATTCTTTGATATCCAGATTTTAGGAGAAATATAGAATCGTAGAATCATAGAATGGTTTAGGTTGGAAGGGACCTTAAAGATCATCCAGCTCCACCCCCGTGCCATGGGCAGGGACACTTCCACTAGCCCAGGTTGCTCCAAGCCCCGTCCAACCTGGCCCTGAAAATTTCCAGGGATGGGGCAGCCACAGTTTCCCTGGGCAACCTGTGCCAGGGCTTCACCACCTTCACAGGAAGGATTTCTTCCTCATATCTAATCTAAACCTACCTTCTTCCACCCTTTTACTGCTCAGTTCTTTTGTGTTTACAGTTCTTTTTCCCCTTCTCCTGTCCTCCCATGCTTTCTTCAGCAGCAGGCACCCATCTGACAGCCCTCAGTGCTACAGAGACACCTGCAACACAGCCACACCTTTCAACATTTTCTAAGCTTAGACTTTCAGCCTTAGGTCTTTAAAGCACAAAGAACTTAGTATTTTTCACAGAGGAAAACAAGGACAATATAATAGCTTGCATTTCAAAAAGAACACCAAACAGCATTTTTCACTGGAAAAACATACACAAGCAAAAAAAAAAAAAAAGGTATTTTTCACTGACTAATGACACATAATCACATTATGTGCTATTAAGGTCTGAAGGTTCAATAAAGAATTTTCCACATTTATTTATTTACAGGAATGTTCTCTGTTGACAGGAAACAAGAGAGAAAGACTACACAATTTATACCTAAGCTGTACACCAGAATTTAATTTCATAACTGATAACTCTCCAATATATTATGCATGCTTTGTTATGCCTTATAAATGCATTACAGTTATATAATTTATTCATTTCCAGTGTTCTTTCATAGAGTGCTTTGCTGCTAAGCTGTGATTCTGGCACCTCATTCAGTCAAAATTCCGTAATAGACTTTCACCCTTCAGAGCCCAACTCGCAGCTTTTCCCTTCCACATCCCTAAACCCAACACCCACAGCACAGGGAATTCACGTTTGAGCAAATGGCAACTTTTACAGGCACCAGATTTGGTCTGAAGCCTACAAAAACTAAGCGGGGTTTTCTTTCCTGTTTCTCCAGTAACTGTTGGATCACACACTAAACACAGATCGCTGGTTTCTCGTGCAAAACCAGGCAGTCATTGTTCCTCTTGGGTGCTGGCAGCCACCATCATGAGGGACAAAGTCACAGCAACTGTATCTTTGGTTCATCACAGCCAATTCCCAGCTATGCTGGTTGTGTGAGCAAGTATCTCCACAGCAGCATCAGCATCACAGCCACTCATCATTCGTACACTCATACACAGATATATATATGTGCACATACATACATATATTGATATAAATATATATGACTCAGGGTCCCTCCAGCCACTGGAGGAATAGCATTGCAAGGCCACTCTCAAACCTCTGTGTACCCCTCTCATCCTCATCTCACAGCTTGGTTCTCCTCTGTCTGCATTTCAATTCATTCATTTACTTTATTAATGAATTATTACTAATGAAAGATTTACATTGCATGGAGATGTGCTTCTTCTTTGATGGACACCAGTTCTCAACTCTGGTCTGAAACATGTCTGTGAATATTTATAACTAGCTTCCTATTGTCTTTCCAAAATGTATAATTATGCTGCAGTTCATTGGCATTTCATTAAATATATAACAATAAGATTAAGTTTTCACTAGGTTATCTGAAGCCATTCAAATAGAGTGTAAATAACACTGCTTCATTGCACAAATATTTTATCAGCCTGCACTCAGCTTTGTTTTGCAGCAAGGGGGTGGATTCTGTTCCAAACTTCAGTAATAAATAGCAGCAATGGGTCTCCCTAACCTACAAAAGATCAATTTTGCCCATAGGGGCTGGAAGGGGATCCTCAGTCACCTGTATTCATTTCAGCTCCCTGAATGTGGCATTTCATGTTCTCATTAGTCTCATTAGCACTCATTAACACCAGCAGGTTGCTCTCAAATGACCCACTGTCTTTGCAGAGAGGTTATGTCATGTCAAACACCAATAAACTCACACACATAAAACTACAAATAAAGATGGGTGGTTTGATGCCTGCCTTAGATGTGTGTTGCTGTGCATGAATTCAGGAAGTTCCAAGAAAAAATAAAAGACTGTGTCCTAGAACTCTGGAAGGTCATAGAATACACTGTGCACTTTTGGGGAGACAAGTTTATCATACATGATTTATTTTATCATTTCATGTCCTTTCTCTCTGCCACAGATATCTGCAAAAATCTGTTTTGTTGAGACTTGCTCTGCCTTTCTTTGCAGAAATCAAGTTTCCCGATAGATAACACAGTGGAGGTTCAGTTAGAATATCAACTATGATCCATGACTTTCACAGGAAAAAATGTCAAGCATTGGTCCTGTCTGAGCTCAGTGGAATGTGGAATAATTAAAGCTTAAAAAAGCCTACAACACCTCCTGAGTACAAATTTATCAAATGGGGATGAGGTTGAGAGTCAGCTGCCAGCATGACTGATCTGGGACCTGCTGACACCTTTGGAAAGGATTGCCACAACCCACTGACCTCCAAGCCTGACAGCTTCTGCTGGCTTCATTTTTTTATTACCTTAAAATCTGAGACTTTGAAAAGATCTCACAAGTTGAGCCATGAGGGTCCAAGAAAAGTTTTGATTGCCGTTCCCTGTCCTACACATTGCTGCTGAGATCCATCCGACCCAGAAGATGACTATGCAAATTCTACAGTTCTTAAAATATGGATGTTTTATCTGTGTACCTGGCTAACAAAACAAGGGGTTTTTTACCTCTGAACAGCTGGGCACACTTTATAAGCACTCAGAGGACCTGAGTACTGTCACTGTTAATGGACTCATGGAAGTGCAGATGCACATTCACTCACCATGAAGGTGCCACCCATGAGAAATTGTGGTCCTACTTCAGCTATGGATGCCCCTCAGCCATATGTCTAAGCAGCATTTGTTTCCAGAGGTGCAAAGAAAGGGACATGGAAAAATGACAAAGCTACAGCATCTGACACTCCCAGGCTGAACAGGATTAAGGACTAGAAATTCCTTGGCAAGGTCTAAGCTATTTTGTGTGAAATCTGCTTTTTAACAGACCATCTCTATTCAGCTCAAAGTCAGGCATGTGCTTAAAAACCTTCTGGCAGCACACAGACTTCACATAATTTTAATGTTATCATTTATTTTCGTAGTACCTAGGAAAGCCAAGCTCAGTCCAAGACCCCATTCTTCAAGTTGTACAAATGCAGAAAAAGGGTCAGTCTCAAACTGCTGCAATACAGTATTAAAGTTCAGCTGGTCAGTAAAGACAGAGGGGAACATACAAGGAAATACAACAAGAATAATTAATCCTCTTACGTAAATAAAATTACACTTGGAAAACTGGGATAGCAAGGATATGATTTACCTCTAGTAACAGAGAAAGTGAGAAACAGAGCTGGGCTTAAAAAAGCTTTGAGAGTTTCTGCTTCTCAGGCCATTAGCCAACACCACCTCTATTAGTCATGTTGTTACGAGGGAAGTACACAACATACTCATGTCATTTTTCCTAATTTACCTAACAGTATGTCAACTGCTAGGAAATGGCAGTGTAAGTGGTTTTTCACTAGTGAGTCTTCTCATGCTGTCGAATTAACACCCTTTTTTGCTGGTTTATGCAAATCTTAAAAGGAAATCGTTCATGGATTCTTTTCATCTAATCTGCCCTTTCATATTTAATGGGTATATTTCAGTGCATCCCACAGCGTTGTTCAGACATGTATTACACTCTTTAAAATACCCTGCTCTGGCTGCTGAATAGATTCCAATGAAAAAATCAAGAAATCTAAATGGAAAAAAAAAAATCTTCAATTCTTTTAAGTTTCTGCCAGTGAATTAATAAAACATTGTTCAAAAACCTGGAGAATATTGCAAAGATCAGTGGGTTAAAAAAAAAAAGTAAAAAAGTTTAGTATGCTGATCTCTTTTTAATGTTTACTACAATTAAAAAATATTAAATTAACTCAGCAAGACTGAATGTGAGGCAATTAGGGATATGAGACACCACTTGCCAAACTGATTGCCCTGTGCTTGCATTTTAAACTGGAGAAATGTCCATTTTCCCAGAGCTATGAGAGGGCTGTTATCAAAGGCAGCAAAGCATTACGCTGCAGCAGCATTATATTGATACTTCTAAAATTGAGTAATATTGAATTAAAGCAGAGAGTTTGATAGCTTGGACTCCCTGTAGGAAACACCCTGTATTTTTCCTAGATAGCAACATTCAACCTGAAATCTTTTGTTTCCGATTTGTATTCTTTAACTTTTCAGGTTGCTGCTTTACAGCTCCCAGAGTAGCCTCTATTTCAGTCTGTTTATGAAACACATAGCCCTTCATATGACACTTTCTTTCAGTACAGTTTTCTCATCCTCCCAGAATGTGTGTTCTCACCTCCATCCCGCTCCCCACGGCATCCCAGTAGTAAAAGAAACTACGTCTCGTTCAATTCTCTGGGATTTTGTTTTATAAGGAATAGGTGAGCACAGGGTTACAGTTTCTCCCATACTAGTTTATATCTATTTATTCTGAAAAAAAACCCCTACCTAAAAGACTTTACCCACCTCTTTGCTATTGCCATTGCCAAAATCTCCATCAGCTCAAGAGTCTCTCACAGGGAGTTTGAACTTTCCTTTAATCTAATCCATTTAGAAAATGACTCACAATTTATTCAATAAAGTGGAGAAAATTGATATCTTTTCATTAAGCTGACAAAGTCTTTTTCACTTCTGACATCTGTGAAATGTGTTCTCTATTTAAATTTTATTTATATCAATCTTCGCTGGT
The DNA here is from genome assembly GCF_003945595.2 of Pipra filicauda. NCBI lineage: Eukaryota > Metazoa > Chordata > Aves > Passeriformes > Pipridae > Pipra > Pipra filicauda. The sequence continues at coordinate 1,651,967 of NW_024104798.1, read as the reverse complement.
GGAAACTAGATTAAAATGGAATGTTCTATACTTACAGTGGAAACTTTCCCATCCTGCAATGAGTGTCATACTGGTTTTGAAAACGAACTCTGCTGCTTATTCCTTGGAGTAACACGATACCCATAATCAGGAGGAAGCGCAATCTAATATCTCCATTCCTTTGTATTCTATTTCTATACAAACAAAATGTGTACACTTTATCACAGGCAAAAAGAGAGCTGCTGTGGCTTCATAATGGCAACTGCAGAAGCAATCTTGGAACATTTTAATACATAGCATGTTCCCTCTAAACTGCTGAAAAATGCATGATGATACTTTGTTCTGTTTTCACATTTCGGGGTATTCCATAAACATGAATTAAAGTTATCTATTACTCTGTGAGGACTGTCATATTGTTACATTGTTAAATATAATGTCTTTATACTTATCATCATATGGACTTTGTCATGTTGTTAAAGCAATCTCCTAAATACAAATGCAGAAAATTTAAAGGAGAATTTTATCGTGGAAAAAAACACCTTTGCTTTTTCTATACACACTGGGGTAGCAAACACGACAAAAGCAAGTGCCTGTGAGTCTCTGGGCTGTGTGCACACATTTTCTCTGTCTATGTCCTGTTAATCACCTGTAAGAGGGCTTTGAACAACTGAGTAGATTCAGTTTAGTGCAAGAACTTGAAGACTGATAAATATGAAACATGGTAAGTTCAGGAGTTTCAACAGGCGGTTTTAATCAAAACCATTGTCTATTTTTTCCAAATTTGGCTTGATCTGAGAGGAAAATTATTGAATGATTAGTGTTTCCGTGTTTATTTGACCTTTTAGGTGTAGATGTCTGAAGTCGTTCAGTGCATTTCTACTGCCCCTTAGTAGAATACACTGTTACTGAAATTCAGGGGGAAAACATCCCCCTCCAGCTCTTTCATACATCAAACCTTCGTGCTCCAGGTGCTGCACAAGAGCAAGTCAAAACACGGTCATTACCCTTATGCAACCTGCAAAGGTTCTCATGAACTTTGAAGGCTGAAAACCACTGAATCCAACCTAAACTGGCAGTTCTCTGCACTCAGCTAAGGCTTTGGGCATTATGTTTGGGAACAAACGTATTTTAAAATGCAATAGAATTGTGTAAACACTAGAAAATATAAGCTGTTCTATTCCCCTTTCCCTATATTCAATCTGATCCTGAGATTTCTTATCTGTAGCTTATTTCTCTGGAGCACATGATTAGCAAATGCCATTTCAACCAAATGCTTTTTTGTGTTAATCCGTGCAGACTAAATACATCAAAAGTTAAATATTTTGATCAATTTTTTTCTATAGCTTTGCAAACAAAGATTTATTAAAAAAAAAAAAAAAAAAAGAAACAAGCCTGTGTGAATTGGCTGGAAAAGAAATCTTGAGAATTTTCTGAAGGAAGTTGCTTTTCTCCCCAGCCCCACTGGTTATATGTCCGGATTTTAATATTCTTATAAAAGGGGCATTTTCTTGAAAATAACTGAAATATAAGCAATCCCTTATTTAAGCAAGCAGGAGCTGGGGAGCAAAAAAAAAAAAAAAATACACAACTAAAACAAAATACAGGGAAAGCAGGAGTAGTCAAGGCTTTTCTACATCACATCCTTTTTCTTTCCCCATGGCTGAGGGTATTTGTGTCAGTCAATTCAGCCGTGCATGAAGAAACTCTGTGCTTCATGTATTCCCCAGACAGTGAGAAGAACACAATGAAAACCACTCCAAAACATTACAAGTGTCTAATTCAGCATGATGTGAGCACTCACAGCCTGTGCTGCCTGGTGACTAATGGGAATCTGGGATTCTCATCCAGAATTAGCAGTTCAGGTCAGAAGCTCACGTTCCTCAGGATCTGGGAGCTCTTCAGTGTAAACCACCCTGAGGGAAAGCATCTTAACTTGAGCAATTCTCTCTCTAACACAACTGCTTCAGCACATCTCAGAGAGACATAACTTAAACACTGAGAAGCTGCATCATATTCCTTGGGGAAAGTTCACCCCTCCTCGTACAGGTGGACCCAAATCTCAAAGGCTGCAAACTGTGATTCATTTTAAAGCTTTTCCCTCCCTCTTTGAACAGAGCTGGAGGTGTAAAACTTTGAAATCAAGTAGAACTCATCAACAGTGCCCTAGAAGGACAACTGGTCCTAAAGATTACAGGGCTCTTAATAGAAGACCTATTAACACAAGACTCAAAGAAAGTAATTTTCATTGGGTTCTGGCTGCTCTTGCCACAGCATGGGGCTGAGGACGAGACCACAGTGAGCTTTGTAGTCCTTCAGACTTACAAAGGATTTTGCCTACTTACATATTAGAGACAAATAAGAGCTTTTCATCTGCAAAGGGCCTAAGTTTCCCCCACTATAAAAGGAGCTTGGTCTCCAGCCCAGGTGAGGGTATTCACTGAAGGACACTTGGGTGGCCTTGCTTGTGATTGCACTGCAGTGTGCTCACAAATAAATAAATACATAAATAAGTATGTGTACTAAAACCTGCACACCACTACATGAAGCAGTTGCCATGAAGGTTCAGCGCTGACTTTGCATTTGATTATTTTTCAAGGTTGAGGTCTGAATACTTGGGCTGCATTTAGCAGCATCAATAAGCAGTTAGATCATTTTAATTGCCATGAACAGCTTTGCTTCTTCATGTTGCCTCTCAGTCTGTATTCATGTCATATCTCTGGTTTACACTGTAAACTCCCTAGGCCAGGGCGTTCAGGTTTGTGCTTTTCAGTACCCAGCACTGTAGGATCCTTCTCCATGGTTATTTAATCCTATGGCACTGCTGCACTTTTGATTCCATGGCACAGGATTCTTCTCACACATCCTGAGGATGCTCTGCTCTGATGATTGCTGTGAAGGCCAGTATTTAGCAGGATATGGTTTTTCAGTTTGCCCACTGCACAATCTATTATTAGAGCACAGATTCAGCCCTCGTGCCTTTTCATGCCTAGCAAAGAGAGAGACATCTCTTTTCTCTACTGTAAGAAGCATTAATGATACCCTTCTGAAAAAGGTGTGTGAATAGCATCATTAAACTGCCTTGCAAACACAGGTGCAAAGAACTTCTTTTTTGTGTTGCATATATGGATAAATGATATATTACATTATAAAAATCAGGTATAATCTGTGGGAAGAACCAGGAAAGACAACACAGAGAGCTAGAGGATCATTGTAGGGCCCCTTCAACTGAACTATTCTATTAAATTCTATATTGAAGAATTTAATTATAAACTCTGAAATGTCCTTAAATCAATGCATGCACAACAGGGTATTTTCCAGAGCTGAATGGTGAGGTATAAGGTAGTCAGCTGCTTCCAAGGTATTTTGTGAGCTTGAAGCAGCCATGTGGGGTGATATGAATGGGTTAAGCATCTCTAATTGAGTGACTGTGCAGAAAGCTTTGACAGGCTTCCTGAGTACAACCATGAAATTAATTCTTGCCAGAGAAAACAAACCACAGACAGAGCCACTCACACTCTAACTAGTCACAGTTGCAAGGTGAGCTAAAGTTTATCAGCATCCCCAGACAAAAAATGTCATTAAGATACAGTTAAGGATATAGTCAGATACCAATTCCCAGGCAAGAAACTTCATTAAGGTACATTCAAGGTTGTAAACATACGTGCCAATTAAATTCAAACAACAAGGTCCAAACACTGACATTATTTACAATATTAAATATTTGGAAATTAAAAGTTACTGCTAGAGATAATATGGTTTCTATAAAATTCATAATCAGGTTTCAACAAACAACTTCTGCTACTGTTCAGTATTACCTTGCCCTCTATTTCTAGTTGTGATGCTCCCTGCCATGGAATACTGGGAAAGCTAAAAGTCTCCATAGGTTCAAAAAATTCTGGAGAGATTTGTGGTTAAAAAAATAAGCCAGCTGAAAGTACTGAAAGCAAAGCAGACACACTTTTATCTGGAGCAGCCTGAGCCACAAGTCCTGAAGATCCAGAGAATATTCTGAGGAAAAATCTCTTAAACTTTCCTTGTACTTATATATGTCCATAAGGATCAGATTGGCACTCACAGAGACAGGCTGTTAGGGTGGATGGTCCTTGGTCTGCAGCAGTATTGCTGCCATCACAGCTTCCCCTGCAGTCACAGCATAACAGACTGGATCTCGTGTGTGAGGAGGCTGTGGAAAGCACTGCACTGTCTTAGGCAATGCAGGATGCCAAAGAAGTAATTAAATATGAAATCCTTACAACTAAACTCCAGTTGAAGGGACACTCTGCCTTTTAAATGCAGTGTTAGACCCATGAGACATTATTTAATTAGATTTGTTCATTGTAACTCAGTTGCAAACATTGTGTTTTCTCTTTCAGCTTCTATAGTGATTGGGAAATGGTGGTGTGAGATGGAGCCCTGCCTAGAAGGAGAGGAATGTAAGACGTTGCCTGATAATTCCGGATGGATGTGTGCGACTGGCAATAAAATCAAGACCACCAGAGTAAGTTGTCTTTCTGTCTACACCCAGGAGGTCCTATTAGGAAAGGGAATCACTAATGATTGCTCGCCCGTGTCTTTTCCATCATCATGTCTGCTGTAAAAATCTTAAGGATCACTGCACACCTCCCCAGTCACTCGATGCTTCTGGCCATAATTTGGTGAAAATTCAGATGGATCAGGCTGGTCAGCTGAATCCAGGCTCAGTAATCAGCAGGTTGGAGCAGCTGAATTGCCAGGCCACTTTCTAAAAGACATTTTTACCTCTAAGAAAACCCCTAATGCCCCTCACTGAATCCCTTTCTGGTGGCTAAAGGGAAGAATATTATCCTACATCCATTCCTTGGCTGTTCCGGGCCACATCTGTGGTAGCAGCTGTACAAGGGCTTTGAGACAGAGGACTCAACTCACTATCTGCATGTCAGGTCTTACTTCAGAGCAGCTCTAGCCCCATGAACCCATTAGTGACATGTTCTTGAGATGCTGAAGGTTCAGGTAACACAAGCCAACAGGAGATGACAGCTTTCACCACACAATGCCAGGAAAACACAGAGATGGGGCTGCAAAGAGAGAGAGTGTGAATGAGCTGCCTAAACTTCTCCCACTAGGAGATTGCCTTGGGAATAAAAGTGTTTTTCAAAAATAGACTTTAGCTTTTCTTTCTCATTGAGCGATGTTTTTTCACAACCATTTGCTTAAAACTGCCACCTATACCTGTATTCAACAATTTTAATTAACTCATTTTCATACTACAATTGATTTTTTTTCCCCAAGAAAATTACACGATTTTCAACTCAAAGTATGTCTTATAGGTATATAAATTTTAATTTTCTGTGAAGTGGAAAATATCTTTTGAAACCTGATAAATAATAAAAAAGGCATATTTTCAAGACATTTTTCCCTGTTTATTAAGAAATTCTACATATACCCAGCTGTTAATTCACAGGAACATGCTTAGTGTCATGATTTTCTGACTTCTTCCTTTTCCTGCAGTCCTAACCCTAGTCATTTTTCATGTCTTTTAGGCTTTCTGTTGAAGGAGGAGATTTTACCCTAACTGACCCCCATGCCATCTGAATTCTTTTCTTTCCCTCCCTATGATCTACACTAGGATGAAGGATTTGTATTGCACCTCCAGCTTCTTGAGCTCTGCCTCCTGGCATGGCTAATCACACCAACACATTCAATTATTAGGATATCTGCTAATTTAGGAGATTTCCTTTGCAGAAGGCAGGAAGTGACTCCCAAAAACAGGATCCATATTGTCCCTGTCATCTCCTAGAAATATGAAGGAAACATGGAGGGAACTATGATTTCATGACTCAGTTTCATCGTTGTTGCTGCAAATATTTCTGTGCTCTCAGCTGGTCATGTCACAGTGCAGCACCACTGGAAGGTTGTGCTCTAATGTATGTGCCTTGCAGGGCAGTCAGAAAATCCCAAAACACAAACTTACTACATGTCCTTTCCATTGAGGCAACATTTTTTCTCACTGAATTGGGGAGTTAAAATGGAAGAAAGTGATGTTGAAGAAATAAGAAGCAACATGAAGTATCTTATGCAATAATTCATTCCTTCTGCACTCTGTCTCTAAGTTATATAATTTAGGAATTGCATTTGCTTTTTTCAAGTCAAACTGTCCTACTCTTAACTCCCCCAATCCTCATCATATAAACTAGTTTTAGGCGATAGAAGTGATTGCTAGAAATTTAGGAGCTTCATTAATATGCAGATGTATGGTCCAATCTATTCAGTATGCATTATTGTATTTCATTTAAATTAAATACTTGCAGAGTGAATGCTCAGAACTGAAAAAAAAAATATTTCTTCATTTACCCACAGGAATGATTTTAATTAGCTTGTGAGGGGAGTACCTTATGGTGCTGCTTCCAGTAGAATTTTGCTTTGTTGCTTTAAAATATCATTACAGAACCCGACTGACAAAGGCAACATGACATGATGTGCTTAGCAACTGTCTCTTGCATTTTCTGAGTAAAAATTCTACTTCGTAGTCCCTGAAACTTTGCTGGAATCTGCACTGCTGTGTCAACTCTGGCAACATAAATGTAAAGTAATGGAAGCAATCAGATCCTGAAACAGACTTTTTTTCCTTAGTTTGGCCATTTCAGATGGCAGCAGAGGAAGAGACTACAGTGCAATCTGTACTGATCACAGTCCAGGCCGCAAGATTGGGCCATGTGTGTCTACTTTATGTAGGTAAGGAAGTTAAGAAGGCAGAAAAAAACAAGACAAGTCAGTCCACAACCTAGTTATATCTGTGGTGATGAGCCAAAATTGCTAGAGCAAGTCTGCACAGGCTGTAAACTGTTTTAATGAAGACTCTTCCTTACACTAAATACATCTATGTTGGGCAGCTGCTGTCCTGACAAGGAAAACATTCACATTTGTGAATCTCAGAATTAAAATACCCATCAGTATATTCTTCCAGGCCCACAATAAATCACATATAAGCATGTGTGCGTGTATATATTTATGAATACATTCATATACATAGGGTGATTAATACTGATTAATGTCAGAAGGAGGTGGACAACATATCCAGTGAAGTCTTTGCCAGCACATCATCTTTCTGTTTAGTCCTCTAGCATAGCTCACTAATTAGGTTTTTAAAGCCAAAGATATAGAGCTCTCAGCTTCTGTAAATCAATTTGTTTTCTACTGATGGTCAGGCAGGTGACAAACAACACTGGAAAGAAATCATTTTGTCATTCAATTTTTTTAATCTCTAGTCACTCCTTTTTTTGATTGTTTAGTTGGTTTTTTGGGGTTTGGGGTTTTTTTTTTGTTATGTTGTGTTTTTTTCTTTTTTAATTTAAGAACATAACTTTCAGTGCTTTCCTTAAAAACATGGGGCCCTTGGAGCTGTACTAGGACCTGCTTGGAGATTGCATCACCACATTTCAGCAGAGCAACGGGCACAAGGGGAAATAGAAGAGCAGCATCTCAGGCTGGATGTTGCTGATAATCTGGAGGATGGATATTAAAGCGTTGAGCACTTGAGGACTCGCGGAGCAGCTCAGCTCAAAGCACCTCTCCAGCTTCACAGCCTGTGCCCTGCATTACAGCCTGCCCACCCCCCAGTTTCCAGAGAAACACTTGATTTTCCACACATTTTTCCATCAGAGAAATGCAGGGCATTCTGTGGTTCCCTGAGGCACCTGAGCATCACATTTCTCAGTAGCCTCTGCTCATCTCATCCCGCAGCAAAGAGCACCTTGGCACCAGGCCCTTCTGTCATTCCCTTCCCCTACTCCAGGGGGAAGGGAATGACAAACTGAAAGACAGTAGGTTTATATTAGATATCAGGAAGAAATTCTTCCTTGTGAGGGTGCTGAGGCACTGGCACAGGTTGCCCAGAGAAGCTGTGGCTGCCCCATCCTTGGAAGTGTCCAAGCCCAGGTTGGATGGGGCTTGAAGCAACCTGGCATAGTGGAAGGTGTCCCTGCCCATGGCAGGGGGTGTAACGAGATGATCTTTAAGCTCCCTTCCAAACCAAGATGTTCTGGGATTCTGTGATCTCCTGCACCACCAACCCAGGTAGTTGATGCACATCCAGCATCTCCCAAGGCACAGGCAGGAGTTTTCTTGCAGCCCTGACAGAAAAGACACACACACACCTAGTACTGCAATTTAAACTCAGCTATATCACTCACCCTTATGCCACAGAGCCTGGGTCTTTCTTTCCCAAAAGAATACATTAAAAAAATAGCATATTTTACGTAACTGACTCTTTTGTATTTTCTCACTGCAGATCCACCCGAGGACTTAACAGAGCACCCACGTCTGCACGGAGGCAGTGAAAGCCCTGCTGATGGATGAGGACAAAGTATGGAAAGTTTAAAACCATCTCAGCATTTACAAGCCAAATGGATTTCTTATTTGCACTTTGACTGTTTACCAGATAACAACAGTGGCTTTACTGTGTGAAAGAAAGTATTCGGTGGAAATAATGCTCCTGATTTTTGACAGCTGAAAATAAAAAAATGAAGAAAATGGTTCCTTTGCTAAAGTTTCCGAGATTGCGAAGTACAAACAACAGTATAAGTTTGGATCTACAATTTACTTTATACCAGTTAAAGTATATATATATAGAAATATATATATATTAATATATGATATTTTGAAATAAAAGCCTCGCTCTTCAAGAAATTGAATAGTACCACACTTTGCTGCAGCTGCTGTAATTTTTTTTTTTCCTTTTTTTGTAATGGTCTGGAAGTTCCCTTCCTGTTTGAGAGAGAAATGTGGCAGAGAAGAGGCAAAGCAAACCTGCTGCGGTAAAAGGACGCCGAAGAGCTACACGAATCCTACCGATGCGGCATCCAGAGCTTCCTGTTCCCTTTGGCAGAATTTTGAGGGCATTTGTTGTTTCACTTTGTGTTCTGGAGGCTTTTCCCCCCGTGCAATACTAGCATGCTGGCTTTGCTTCATTAACCATACTTGATTGATATATAACAATGATAATTCTATCCTCTTCCAAGAAAATATTTTTAGAGCTGTTAGATATTCCACGAAGAAGAGATGGACAACTATTGAGTGAAGTACAGTATGTATTAAAAGTTTATTTGGCAGAGTTTGGTAGACTGTGAGCTCCCTTCTTATTAAAGATGTACTGTACGTACAATGTCTTCAGACTTTGTATAGCTCTTAGAGACTCCAGTAAAAACCCAGTAACCACCTCCAAAGCTTTGCATTGTTGGCTCACTAATTCATTGAAACAACAACAAAGCTGTTTCTTTCCAGACCAACACGTGAGGGGAATTTTGCACACGGTTTGCTTTTTCGGGAGCCCATTTGCCACTGGTGAACAAGCACCTCAGCTGAAGCAAATGCCTCTGTGGACACCCCGAATGCTCAGGCACATCCCGACACAAGGGACTGCCTGGCTGTGTGCTCTTATCCCACAGCACACATGGAAGAACTACCTAAATTTAAGTTTCCCTCGTTGCAGGTCAGGCTAATTCTCATTGAGAGCATTTGCCACCAGCTAAAAGTGGACATGTGGGCAATTGCATGGCACAGCAAACACAGGACAGTTTGTGGTAAGCACAGACTTGTGACTGAGCCCTGTTTTCATTTCAGGAATAGTTTCCTTCAGTTTAGTTGTAATGTTTCTTACCAAGGAGAATTCAGCTGAGCTGAGATGCTCCCCAGCAAGGATGTGTCCACAGAGACATGGACCCACTCACTGTGAGTGGTTTGAACTCCCATTTCTAGCTGAGCTGTTGCTGTTCACCAGGCAGCCTGGCTCCTGCACTGCTGAAGAAAGATCAGATCTGAGGGTTGAAATGTGCAAGCCTAGTTCACATTCCCAGGCACTTTTGTGAGCAGTTCAATTAATTCCAGGGGGGTTTATTCATGTGGAAAAGTGTCTTGCTGTCACGCATAAGTCTGCGCAATCTACCCTTGAGTCCGCCTAATGCTACCAAATCAAAGAGGAATAGGGAATTGTAAAACTAGTTTTATCCAGTCTAGCTTCATTTCTTTAATATTTCCAATTTTCTTTCAGCCTACTTACCTGTCTCTCACAGGACCCCTTTGGCCATGCTGATCACTTTTAATCCAATGTGGAGGAAGTGCTGCACTTCCCAGCCTAGATTTGGTCGCAATTCTCCCACTAACTTTCTTTCTCCTTCAGGGCAACCACTTCAATCCTGATGCTTCAAGAGGCAGAAATTGTCACTGTAATTACACTGTAGGTTAAAGCAGCTACATGACGTGTCACGCCATACTCCACGCCAGCTTTCCATGCTGGTCTTTGCCTGATGCTCACAGTGGAAAGGGATAAGCTGTTTCCAAGTAATTCTATTTATCTCCCGTTCAAAAAGAGATGAGTGAAAGGTATGCAGGAAAGAAAAAGGCTACTCAGGAAAGAGGTAAAATCACCGTCCCTGGAAGTGTTGGCAAAACATCTCAGTGTGGCACTTGGGGACGTGGTCTAGTGTGAAGACGGCAGTGTGAGGTTAACGCTTGGACTCGATGATTTTAGAGGTCATTTCCAACCGTAAACATTCTGTGGTTTCTTCTGTGCAAGGAAAGGAGCATGAGCCTCACTACCAGTTGTAGATCCTAGCATGCAGAGACAAGCCTCCCTGGTGTCCCATGGACAGGCCATGTATTTTCTGGCTACAGCCACCTCTACAAACCACAGAAGATACCTGAACCCTAGCCTGTGTTTTAGACATAGACTGCCATGTGTCCCTAGTACCATTATCTCAATTCAGAGGGGAACACTGCCTGCCCAGTTACCCACATGTGTGGTCCCAAACGGGATCATCAGACCCCCTCCAGGCTCACCTGCCACAGGGAGAAACTCCTCAAAACAAATCCTTAGCATTTCTGAATTTTACTTGAACAGCGCTTTAAAAATCCCAAGACCCTCTCAAGCTCAGAAGCCCTTGGTGCCCAGGGAGATAGACCCTGCCACCAGGAGGTAAGTCAATCCAAAGCCAGGATATGTTATCACCCCTTTACCAGATGGAACTGAGGCACCCAAAGCTAAATGGCCACTCAAGATCACACTGGAGGGCTGTGGAAAATTTGAGCAGAAACTGAACTTTGGTTTCCTTATTCCCGGTCTCCTGATACTCCATAAGAGGACACACACAGAGCAAACTGTACACACGGCCTCCTGTACCCTTTGCCAAAGCCCGAGGTGACAGCACTGGGAGGCATTTACCCCAAAGCAGTGCATCCCACAGGGCTCAGACTGTGAGTAGATAACAGTGCTTATGCCTGTGCCTATGAAATATGCCTGTTGAGATTGGGAAATATTAGACTTGCTAAAATACAAGAAGGAAATGTTGTCATTACCAAAGGAAAGTTTCTCAGAGATGTTTATGAATTTTTTCCTTGCCAGTAGGCAGCCTCAAATATCACCCCACCAAATTCAGTAAACATCTGCGTCTCTTTGAAGTTGCTGCAAAATCTGCTCGTGAAGTGCAGCACTGAGAAATTGCTGTTTTAATTAAAATGTTTTAGAGGGGAATTAAGGCCTTTGCAAAAAATAACGAGTAATAGAAGATGAAGTCAAATTAAGAGTCGGATGCAGCTAACCTTTGTTGTTTCAGGGAACCAAACTGAAAACAATAATCAAAAAGATTCAACCAGCCTAGAGTCACAAAGATTCTGTATTTCAGGGATATGCAGTGTGTAGCAGGAAGATGTCAGAGCTACTTATCTTGGCTGATGGAAAGCTGATGTATTTCAGTGGGGGAGTGAATGGGTCCCACATCCTCATGGGAAAGTGACAGTCATGCCATTCTCTGCATAATATTAAAAGGTATTTATGTCAACAGAGGAGAAAGTTAAAGTTCCTGCTTTCTGGCAGAAGTCTAGACAGAGACATGTCAGGAAATTAAAAAAAAAAAAAAAAAAAATATTTGTAAATGCATCAAAGATAAACTTAGATTTATGTCAGTGTTTCTTCAGATGTATGAAACCAAGTTATGTAAATCTAAAATGTACGAGTTGGAAAAAAATACTGCAAAAAAAAAAAGTAGCCACCATCTGCCTATTGATTCAGAAAATCTAGATTATGTGCTTCTGTCCAAAAATCTCTGGTAATAAAGAGCTCAGTGTGGTATGACTTGATATTGCTTTGAATATGCTATATGCTATATTTGAAAAAAAAAAAAAAGACCCATGGAGAAAGTCCACTGCTATAGGCAACATTATGAACAGCATGATGTGCACCCAGACTTGGCATTACAAGAGAAAGGACCATGAAAAATTACTGAAGGTGATGCAGTTATGAAGAGTGATGTTCTTATCAGACCTATTGATTATTGACAGAGTTTGCAGGTACTTTCAGTGGTGTATTGCTTGTATGTTTTCCTATTATAAAATGATTAGTTACCTTCCTAACTCTCCTCATTTGCAACTTTTCTGTTTCACTATATGGTCTCAATGTAATTACAGATCATAGAGAAGTTGTGGAGGAGATAAACATACTTTGGCTTGGAAAGCACATCCATTTCATCTGAAGGTGGCAGGCTTTGTTTCTTCTTCAGTGGCACAATGAATATTGTAGCCTAAAATGAACTTCTCGTATATCAATACCTCAGTCACATCCCAGTAAGCAGGGTTTAGAGCCTGACAGAGAAATGGGTCATGCTTCTTTGCTTGGTATTCTATTTTTTGTCAGAGAAAAATAGAAACACACTCCACAAATAATCTTTCAGGTAGACAGAAGGAGATGTGTGTACAGGGCAGCTGGTTTCAGGCTGTCAACACTTTTTCTAGTTCATCGATTTGAATTCAGATCATAGGCCTGACACATATTTATGGTTTCTTCTCTGAGAGGCTCACACAGTCAAAACACTTAACTTCACAAATATTTGTACTTTATAAAAATATGTGCTCTGAGAAAAAGAAACTGAATCCTCTGCTTTCCAGGCAGGAAACCAGAACTCGTAAGACCTGGGACCTGCCCAAGGTGATGCTAAAAATCTGCAGCAGACACGGCAGCAGACCTGAGGACTCCTGGATTTTAGGTCATCATTGTAGATGGTTCACACCAGTGAAATTTGGCTGACAGCAGACCCTGGCTTTTAGCTCATGTCACAGCAGAATTAGGGAGCCTGCAGTCAAGTGTGGACAATCATCTGCAAGCACCAACTGATCAGAGCTTGTGCACCTCCCTTCAGCTGGGATTTTCAAACCACTGATGCATGGAAGACCACCAGTAGATCTACTCCAACATCTTTTGCTCCCACAGGGACACAGTCCTGTCCTAATTTGGTTTCATGGCTCCATAGCAGAAAGTGCTTTGAGCCTTTCAGATGAAAGCAGAGATGGAAAAAGGCACAGAAATGTCTGTGCTTAACCCTGATGGGCTGAGAAACAAGCCTGGGCAACTTTTTGGCCGCCTTCTGGGGGTCACAACTGCTGGAAGATGCCCACTCAATAGAATGATTTTCATGTAAAAGTTGACTTTGAGCAGAGAAAGCACACATTCCCTCACACCAGAAAAATGCCTGCAGCAGACAACAAGAAGCACAAATAACTTGGTCTCCCCTGAAAATGTGAACACTGCTGCCAGGGGAGAGAATACTAAGTCATGGGGGGGCCGGGAAATTGCTTTCTTTTTGACAAATATTCGTCTGAGGACACACTTGGCAGATCTTTGCTGAAACCTTTTGCTGTTGCTTGACATGAACCTCTAATTGCTGTGTGCAGCTCAGAAATGTGCAGAGGAAACCCCATGACAGGCCTGGATATGGCATCTTTTCATCCAACACTCATGGTCAGATTATTTTTATTTTCTCATCATGTAGCAATATGATCCAGTTTGTATGACCAGAAACAATATACATGTTTGAGCATCAGGTTACTGACCTGCTTCCCATTATTTGTCATCTGTTTTCTTTCTCAGATAACCATCCTTGATTCACTTAGAATCTAGGGGAAGGCCCAACTAGATATGAAGCAAACTATGCACAGCCCAACATATTGCTCAAGGGAATATGCAAGTTCTTCCTCCCACCTGCCATTCCTCTTCATTTCCTATTTCATTTCATTTTCATCTCATCTCATCCCCTCTCTTTCACACCACTCAATTGCATTCATCCATCTCTATTAGTCTTCTATTACCACTGCTGCCCAACAGACTAAAGAAAAGACCTATTTTCAGGGAGCTGTTCCCAACAACAGTGATTTATGTCATCTTCTTTCTTTTCCTTTTTCCTGTGTGCTTGGGAAGGCAAGATGCCAACCCGTGCCAGCAGCTCCCATATTTCACTTCTCACACCAGCCACCCCCAGCTCAGGGCCACAGGGTCCATCTCAAGTGTGTCCTGTGTGCAGAGAAGATACTCCTGGTGTTTGATTTGCAGTAGAGGAGTTAATTGTCAGCTCCTCACCTTCACTGAACCCATTCTGTTTGTTGTTTTTCTGAAGGTCTCCTGTACCTTGAACAGAACCAAGAACTCAGCACACTGACTATTGAGGGCTTGCCATCAGTTTATGCCTCTGCAAGAGGAGAATTTACCACTATTGATTAGATCAGACTTTTTTTGGACTTGAAATAGAGAGCAAAGAACAGGCCAAGTTGCTGTGAAATGCACAGTGTGGGATCCAAGCACAGACACAGACACATCACAGAATCATAGAGGTTGGAAAAGACCTCTAAGATCATCAAGACCAGCCATTAACCCAGCACTGTCAGGTCCACCACTAAACTGTATCTCTAAGCACCACATCTACATATTTTTTGAAGCTTCCAGGGGCAGTGATTCCAACCACTTCCCTGGGAAGCCTTTTCCAATGCTTTTTTCCTGAGCATTTTTTTCCTGGTGCTCTTTCAGTTATATTTTCTTTCTGAAACATCCTGCTATCTAGGCTAGTGGAGCCTACATAGTATCTTGTGTAAAACAGACCGGAGTTTTTACAGATCTGGCCCCAAGTCCCTAAATCCCTACTAGTTTCCCACAGACATGATTTAAAGCAGAGAAACAGTTAGGAAGTGTTACAGGCTAAAGACAATGGTTTCTCTGTCCTTCTCTGTTTAAAGGAATATTCCCTGGAAGTATCTTTGAAACAAAACATCAGCCTTCAAAGCATCCTGCAACCTGAAGAACTTCAATACTGAATTAATGCCAAAGATCAGCTAAAAATCTTAAAAGGAAAAACGCACTTGGCTCTTGAATTCAAGTCTGTCAAAATCTTCCACTGGCTTTGCTTCTGGAACAGGAACTGAGAGGTCACCTTGAGATCCATTTAAGTCACAGTAATGAACACAAGCAGGGAAGGAGACGTGTCACAAAGATTTCACTGCCCCTCAGTGAAACCTCCAGGGACTCTCCAGCTTTTCTTTAATTCTGCCAGTGTCAAGTTTAGCATTTAGCACCAAAGGGGCTTCACTGGACTCACTGTAAGCAGATTTGTATTCCACCAACCTTCCCTGATCTCAGTCTAGCCTGAATTTGACTGATTGAGCAGGTGTGATAACAGCACTCAAGACTTTGCAACACAGTACAACAGTCCAAATAAAGCTTTTCTGCTGAGGAAGGTCCACAATCTCATAATTTCCTGCTCTTTGAGCAGAGTTTGACAGCATAGATGTTCAAAGCTGCTCAAGAGCAACAACCAGGCTGCAGTGTGTTTCCTCAGCATCTTGGCTGTTTTCCCCCTTTCTGTTTGGCCACCAGGCTCAAATACACATAAACTAAGTAGCAACTACTAGTGCAACAGAGAAGTAACACAGTCTGGGTATGTCTTTGAGAGGCAGCTTCAATGAGTGTTTCACTCACTTGGCTTCATTTTCTTCTGGCCTTGAGTTCCAAGATCTTATGGCCTCAAAAGAGAAAAAAACCAGTGACTAGATGGAAAAAAGTTGGAAAATCACCATATCCCTAGTTGGTACATCCTAGCACTGCCTTCTCCTGAGCTGGTTCTGGAGAGAGGGAAGGCTCATAAACACAAGGGCAGGGGGGAATTCTGGCACCCAAAGCCTAAAAACTCTTGCTAGCCTACAGCAGCCTTTTCTGCTCCTCTGTGCTGAAATGTGATTGTTATAGGAATATTATGTTCTCTATCAGCTTTTCTACTCTCTCACCATTTGATTTCTAGACGTTATTATAGCCTATCTCCTTTTCAGTCCATCTCCACCCTGGCTTTGTCCGAGGCAGAGAAAATGATACTGTGCTTACACAAAAGCCTATTCTTTTACTTGGCATACAAAACAAGAGAGATGATAAGAGCCTGTTGGTTTTATTCAGCAAAGCTAATCTCATCATTAGCTTCACTGTGGGATTATAAACAGTATTCCACTCTACTCCTCTAACTGAAACACCTTTTTTATATCACTTTTTTTTTTTAATGTCAGAACACTTTGATTTGTTTACAGTTCTAGCTCCTGTAACTTGCTTCTATTTCTCTGATTTGAGCAGAATTGGAGATTTCCAAATAGTGGACCCAATCCTACCATTTTTTCCTAGAGATGTCCACATAGTCTGTGACTTCCACCTTGCAATGCTCTTTCCAGCAGTGTCTTGTTACAGTCAGCACCAGCCCTGGGCAACAGAAACTGAAAGATCCAACTCTGAATTGCTATTTCAGGTATTCACATATTAGACAAATTAAAATGCATGTTAGATGGTTTAATATTTGTTGCTAGTCCTCATCCTTTAGGCACTGACCTCAGTGGAGAGTATGGCAAAAATTTCAGCAATACCCAGCAAGGTGAAGAGAACAATAGGGACGAGAGCAAAACAGGAAAGAGTTACCTACACACATAGATGTACCTGCTGCCTAGAAAGATTCTCCAGGCTGAAGTCACTGAATTCATCCCAGAGGACTGGATAGCAAGGGTTGATATTTTTTGACAGTTTCTCCCAAATTACCTCAGTTTCCCTTATCAGTGGATTTAACCCACAGTATTTGCTGGTTCAGAATGGTGCTCTGCAGCCCCACAGCTGAGCTAAAAATGTCTTCTTCCCCCAATAATAATTTTTATTGTGGCTTCTGTGACTGCTCGTTGCACATGATCTATGAAATCTTGGAGTTAAAGATGTCCCTCAAAAGCTCTCAAGTGTGCCACAGTGGCTCTTCCCAACAATAACATCTCTACTGTGCATCTAGCAGCAAACTACAACAAATATATGTGATGGGACCACAATACATCCCTTTTCCCACCATGGAATAAAGCTGCAAAGGCAAATAAGGATGACAGGATTTCTTACAGTCAGTGCTGTTGAAGATCTGGGGGCAAAATTAGGAATAGCAGCCTAAAACTGCCAAAATAGTTTAGCCCAAAACTAAAACTAGTTTAACACATAGTTGTCATTGATTTCTAGTCCTCATACTCTTCCCTTAATATACTCCACACATCTCCCTGAAGACTACGGTGACTCCACCTTTAAGCAACTCTTGTGGCTTTACCATTTGAAGACTTGACACTTGCAAAGGCATCCCAAAAACCCATCATCACCCAAAACGAGTGTAGACCTGGTCTGTGTTGCTGTCTCCAGCTTCTCTTTCACCTGCTGCCCTTACACTCCCAGCAGAATTTTACCAGAATAGCTATGAGAGAGTTGTTCTTCACAAATTGCTGTCAGACATGAAAGTCATCTTATGCGTGAATAATTGAGGTACTCATCTCTACCAACAGCCAGTACCTTTCTGTAGTCTTCATTAACCCCCCAACAGTCCTTTTAAAACTGATCTAATTAGTGTCTTGCAATCAAGGTGGTGGTTTGGGCAGAAGACTTGAAAAATAAGAGTTTACAACTGGTAAAGTTCTTGATCAGGATTATCATTATGTTTTCAAGTCAACCCCTAAGCTTGCATAATGAGGATTTCTGGGAAGATACGGTCTATTACACAGGAAAACCAGCTGTTCACCATTAATTGACAGCATCCTTCTCAGGCACTTTTTCACAGACACCTAAAATCAGGATTTCTGAGCACATACGAGCCTAGCATTAAGCTAAATGAAAATTGAAGAACTGACCTGAAAGCAAAGATTACCAACCTTAACTTTCAATTTGTCAGGACCTTGCCATGCTTTAAACACTGGCTGCTGTACTTGAATTACAGTTTCTACCTGCAGCTCTTGATTTTCTTCACTGCTTTACAATGCTCTACAAAACTGGGTGTACCCATGGAAAATACCCCAGAGACATTAGAGGTAACTTTCCTCAGCATTTAGCACTCAATGCCCTCAGACACATCTGAGCCCACCAAACATAACCCAACACAGAATCAATAAGGTTGGATAAGACCTCTAAGATTCTCAAGTCCCACCATTAACCCAGCACTGCCAAGCCCACCCCTAAACCATGTCACCAAGTGTCACATCCACAGATTTTTTAAATACTTCCAGGGCTGGTGGTTCTACCACTTTCCTGGGCAGGCGGTTCCAGTGTTTGACCAGTGTGAATTATTCCAGCCACACAGTTTCAAGCTAAGCAGTACAGAGGCAAATCAGACTCACAGGAGGAGCAAATTGATATTAAAACCCCTGTCTGGACAGCAGAAGATCCATATCTCACTCATGACTTACATATAAAGTGAGTATATACAATGGCTATGCTGATCATTTCCTTAGGATTTAGAGAAATGAGCAACTTTAACTTTACAGACTTCATGGTTGCTTGATCTCACTACAGTAAACAGCTCCATATTTTTCCTTTTCATGTTTTATCCCGAAGCAACAGAGCATTACATTAATTGACTTGTCTTATTAATTCAATAAGCTGCTTCCAAGATGAAATGCTTAGCTATGCTTGCTTGTTTTTGGCACTTTTTGGTTGTTGGAAGAAAAGCTTTAAGGCTAGAATTGCTCTGATGTTTTCCACAGTTCACTGAATAATTTTATGCACTACTGAAGATTTGCCACATGTGGAATTACTGCAAACTGCTACTTTTTCATCATATTATAATTTAATTCACACTTTTAGTATGATAAGAAAACATTTAACAGTTTGCATATTTGAAAAGTATATTTGTTCTGCCATAAAGTTGTGGTTAAGAATTCATTATGGGTCACTCCTTTCTAGGATTTATAATTTGGACTTAAGATACATTTAGAAGATTAAAGATGACATAGAAGCCACCCCATTCAAATGAATTATATGCAAGAAAATTCAGGGAGAAAAAATTGACCTTGCTGTAAATATAGGGCAAAAAAAATTTACTGTGAGCTTGAGTAAGATTGAGAACTTCCTACTATTTCAGCAAGTTATTGGAGGGGAGGTGAATGTATTTTAAGCTTTAAAACCCCAACATTCCTTAAGGGGAAAATACTCATCTAACTGTGTGGATTCTTAGATTTCAACTTCTTTAGGAAACATGAACTCTGGGTTTGCCTTTCAGCCTTTTATTTCTTGGACGTGGAGTGGAACCTCACAGTGAAGCCTCTAACGTGAGGTCCCTGCAGGATAACAGGGAATGTTCTCCCTCTGGCTTCCCACTGCAAGGGGCTGTGGGACTCCCACCCTCTCTGATGAGGAAAGGGACTGAGTGAGAGCCTCTTACAGAGCTCCTGGAGACAGGGCTGCATTCAGCTGCTCTGAGGGTGAAACCTGGCCTTGGCTGGTAGAGCCTGGCAGGGAGTAAGGGCTGGACACAAATACAGTGAAAATCAGATGCTGCAAAAAGAAGTCACTGGACAAACAGGTCAGTTCTCCGTGCTCCTGGGAGTAGGAAGGCATGACTGCAAAAAATGTCCTTTATACCCTCCCTTCATCTGCAACAGGCAAGATTTTGTTCCCCAGCAATAAGTCTGGCAGCTCTGTGCTCAGAGGAGATGCTGGTGGTCGGGGTAGTGACTCCCAGCAGCCCTCGTGTGGGTTGGTGCAAAGGGTGACAAACCTTCTCACCCCAGAGCCACGTGCAATCCCTGCTGCAGCAAACCCCACCTGGTAATCACAAGGGTTTGAGTCAAAATAAAGACTTTGCCTGCAGTGAGGACCTGCTTTCAAGGGAAGGTTATTGTTCAGGTTTCTGCCCTTAAGAAAAGAAATCAAAACATAATTTATGCTCAGAGTGACCCGTAGGTGTTTGGACAACAATTAATGCCCACAGTTATGGTAATGCAGCCGGACACACAACAATTGATCTTTTCCTTGAAACATTTTACTCTTACAGCCACTACCTCTAACTCTTCATTATGTCTTCCCATACTCATTACTTTTCAAAATTATCATACTAAGCAAAGCTCAATGCACTGCTTAAATGACTAAGGAACATCTGGTGAGCTGAGACTACTGGGACTCCTTGGACAGATAAAGTTGTAGCACTTTTCCTCTGTATATGGAAATGCATTGTAAATTAAATCTGAAAATTGTCTGAAAAGGCAGAGGTCAGAAAGGAAGTGGAGAAACACCATCATTTGTGCCAAGGTCAAATTCCATGCAGCTCAGCTTAAAGTCAATGTATTTTCATACATACAGTCACAAAGTATAGTACTGTCCACTCATTATTTTGTATTTTAACACTTTTCTAAAGGTGCTTGCAAAACCATATTTTGGCCTTCACAAAATACATGCCAAATATAGTATAAAACAGACAAATCTTGTGACTATGAAAATATTTCTCTCTCAACCCCTTTTTTTCCCTTCCATTTCTTTTAAAAATACGTGGGATAATACTGAAATCTCAACCTGTATCTGCCTAAGACTGAACCACTGCCTGCTGATATACCTTAGTTTAAAAAAAAAAAAAAAAAAAAAAAGAACAAGTTGTGCAGTGGACCATCTGCCATGAAACATAAATGTCTTGTAACAGCAACGAGCCGAGAGCCATGAACCACTTAGCCTGAGGGAGAAGATGTTTCAGCAAGGAAACCCTCAAAGAGACGGGTGACGCTCCCTTTCAGCTCCAGCTGCTGTTGGAGCCCAGCTCCCCACAGCCTGCAGAATTCCTGCCCAGCCTGATGGCTCCTGCTGCGTCACCCCTTCACCTTTGCATTTATGCAGAGAGACTGAACCCTTGGGAAGATCAGAGTCACTTTTGTTAGTGTTACTCTGTGGTCAGAGATCCTCCCCACACCGCTGTGCCAGGAGATGATGTCACTGTACCTGGAGGTTATCACCATCTCCATACCAGGGACAATCCCTGACCTGCTGCCACAATTTGTCTGACACAGATTAGGAGTTCTCATGTGTTGGTAGACCTAAGTTCCTTGTAGGAAGGAAGTAGAGGGCTGGTGGGACCATGGTTTTGTCAATCAGAGCTTCTCCTGGAAGTGATTCCATAGATGTGACAAGTCAGCATTGAGCCTGCTTTTATTCATGTCGCTTATGAGACCATGAGTTTGCAGAACATTCACACACATTTTGGCTTTTGTCTTTGTATCACAGAAGGGCAAAAGGCAACTGGGAGAACACAGCCTACGTCTCTCAAAGAAATTTTACCACCATTTTCTGCCAACCACACAAAAACACCCTTTAATCCATGTGTATCTGTACATCAGGACTTACTCCAGCACACCTTACAAGCACAGCCCAAATTGTGAAACATGACAATAGTATGAACCAGTAGGACATTTCCAGCTGTTTACTCTGGAACAGAGCTAATAGCAAAAGACAAGCAGTTCTCAGCACAAGATAGGGTTACCTTATGTCACAGCAGCTAAGTCATATCATTTGAAAATAGCAAAGGGAAAAATTAGGAAAATGTCTTTCAGAAAAATCCCTGCTCTTTTTAACATTTCAGGGACAAGCAGCAGGAACGTGACACATTTGCCTTGTTGATGTAATGATGGTATTGAGTGTAGGGAAAGGTTGAGTGCTAATTGCTTACTGGGTGATCAGTGATATTCCAAGGTGGATGCAAAGGAAGAGGTTGAAAGGGGAAAAATTATTCTTTGGAGTTCTCCTTTCAAGAAATCATTTAAACAGAGGCACGAATGGAAGGAGTGGCAAGACTGAAACTGCAGATGGCTCCAGTGTCAGGGAACATTTATCTGAAAGCCAATGAAGATGTGACAGTCTACTTTCTTCCCAAGCCATATAACTTCATCTGGATGAGTGTTTTGAGACAAGACAACAGTGGATGTGGAAGGGCACATGTCCCATTTGGCACAGGGGTGGGGACAGGGAGAGCAGCCCTGTCACTATGACACACACTGCCTGCCCGCTGCTCCTCCCGGGCAATCATCACCCAGGTAATATCACCCAATGGCTTGGTTGTATCATCCTTCTGACTGCCCCAGCCTCTTCCTCCTGCTGTCCCCACTATCCCCATGGGACTCATCAGTGTGGCTGATCCCTTTGTGGACCTGCTGTGGCCATCCATTCCCAGAGCTCCCTCAGCAGTGTGTGCCCGTGCCTCCCTGCCCTGTGTGCAAATTTATTTCCTGGAAAAATCCGCTTCATTCACCAGGTGCCCATAGCCCTGCTTTTGAACGACACATCAGCTGCATCTCCCTCTTTCAGGGTTTGATAACCCCTACCCATGTCCCCCTCAAACTTCTTCCCTCCAAGCTGAGCGCTCCCAGGCCAGACCCTCCATTTATTGCTGTGTTTGGAGACATATTTATTTGAAGTTACTAGCTCAAAGTCCATCTGAGGATAATCCTCAGCTTTGTGCCTGCAGATTTCTCTGCACCTGCCCCATCTCAGGAGACCTTTACCTTCCTGAGGATGATGCACCCCTGAAGCCTCTTTTTTACCTGCTCAACATTCAGATCTGTGATATGGACCAACAAAATTTCTACTCTTTTGAGTAGGGCTCAATGCAGCTGAGGAGAAAGGAGAGCAAAGATGCTGGACAAAATACATCTGCTGGCTCAGGAATGTCTGACACTCAATTGGTGGAGAATCACTCTGGCAGTTCCTGTGCATGAAATTATCTGACATAGCTGATATTAATCGATGCTCAAGGGCAAAGTGACTGGTATTAACCTAGCTGCCCTTTCAATGCCATAAAAAACAAGTCCATTCCTAGGAGAAGGGAAAAAAGCTGGAAACAAAGTGCTTAAAAACCTGCATTTGTCAGACTGATCCTGTTTAATTAAACAGGAAATTGCAGGGCAACTAAATCAATCTTTACAAAGAAAAGCTGTTTCTCTGTTTATAGAAGAGCAACTTGTGGTGATTTATCTTAAAGAATGTAATTGCCTAATGATTAATAGTGACCAGAGATAGTCAGAGGGAGGAAATGAGGTACAGGAGTGACTTCTCTTGGTGTGTGCTTGAATCATGGCAGAGCTATATGCCCCTACCATAGAGAGTATTAAACAAGCAAAATTTCCTGATTTATACCAGGAAACTGTTGTTCATCTTCTTGTTTTAATACAGAAGTTATCACCACTGGAGAAATCCAGGTATGCTGATAGATCTTTGGAGATGTGGGTCCAGGTATGCATTTGTTTTTTTCTTTCTGCGCATGGTAATTCAAAGTCAGATTTTCATCTTCACAGCTCTGATTGGGCCCACAGCCTTTTTAATGCAGAGCTGTAAAACAATAGATGTTTTCTACCCAGACTTGAGACTTCATAGAATGATAGAATATCCTGAGTTGGAAGGGACCCACAGGGATCGTGGAAGTCCAACTCCTAAAGAGACTTATTTTCCTGTGCCCTACTTAAGAGCTGACTTCGAGCTGCTGCAACACATGGTGAGTACGTGAGGCTCTCCAAAGCAGAACAGATCTGATGTGCTGGTCTACAGGCAACCTCTGTCTGTCCCCAGGCTGCCTATGCCTGCCTGTAGGCAACCTACAGCTGTTTACAGGCTGCCTATAGCTGCCTGTGCTGTGCCAGTGCTCCAGGGACTGGAACTGCAGGTGTGTGTTTATACACATCTCTGTATAGGCAGAATGTCACTGGAGAGCCTTAAATCTGGATATATTTTGTTTATCATAGAGACACTATGAAGAAGCCAGAAACAGCTCTTAGTGTTCTTAAAAAGAGATAGGAATTAATACCTGAGGTACACTTGGCCTTCAGCTAAATCTATCATCTTGCTTAAAAGGACAGCATGTGCTGTTCATAACACAGTCCAGGTCTTCTTACAGCCATTCGTCTCAGCATATCCTCAAAAATATAGATCACTGGTGACAGGATAGACAAATGAGCATGTCAGGATTATTTTTTCATTGTATTTATTTACTTGTGTACTGAAGAATTGCAGCCTGACTAAAGCAGTGCAAGTAGACAGTGGGATGATGTGATTGTCCAGAGAACAGGTAGTTCCTGGATAGTTTCTAACAAAGCTGCTTTATTATACCACTAGTAGAGTACAACTTTCCATTTAGGAATCCTCACCTCTCACAAGGTCTCTTCATGAATTGCCACTCGGTTCTGCCATTGTCTACCTGATTTGTGGTTTCCAGGAATGACTGTTGGATGATACGACTGCTTTCATTATAAATAAGGGTTATTTTAAGAGTCCAAGTCATAGACTTGTGGCCCTTCTCTCTCTGAGACTTGTCTGGACCATGTCAACACTAGTAGAGAGTGAGCAGGTGGTCTTCTATCCCTTTTCTGCATCCTGGCATGGAAACCAGTGGGTTTCACAGCTACGTGGTACCCAAGTGAGCACCACAGAGGAGTGAAGTGTCCTAAATACTTCTGCAGTCCCATTCTTGGGAATTGCATCCTGGTTCTGAATTGTGCCCTGGCTGCAGGACAACTGTGATAGAGGCAGGAACTGAACCCAGACTAGCTGCACCTTAGTGCAGGGCCTCAACTGCTAAGTATGACTTTCCATTCCAAAGCGTGTCCACTCACAGCTTTCCAAGAGATAAATTAAATTTGCTGGTCACTAATGATGGTTGGTGGGGCTCAGAAATGTGGGTTTCTCACACAGACAATAACAGATGCTATGATTGCAGTCCTGGTAGCACAGTAAGACATCCCCCACCTCCAGAGTTGCATTCAAGGGTTGATCAAAGTAATGCCTTTGAATTTAAGTAGGAAGCAGATGTTGCCAGTACCTTCTGCAGGGAAGGCAAAAGGAGGCACCAACCACTTATCAAAGAAGCAGCACACCCTGGGCTGCTGAGCACAGAGCCAGGCTTCCTGAACAGCACTGGGAAGAGGGCTCTGCTCAACTCAGAATAACTCAGAATAAAACCCTCTCTCCTCACCAAGCAGATTAACAGATGGAAACCACTTGCATTCACTTGGAACCAGCAAAGGTGAGAGTAAGATTGCAACCTTTTAACAAGCTGTAGCTTATGAGCAAAGGCAGGCAGAAGTCTCACAAACCAGCTAGAAAGCCCTGAGTAGTGAAATCTCATGTTTTAAAATATGAGGATTGTTTATTGTTACTGCAAGGTGACTTGCACTGAGATGAAAGTTTGAAAGACCAGTGACATCTCTGAAAGAGGTGTCTTAAACTCAGCCAGAGTGCAAGGGAACTAATATTACAAGTGTTTCACTATTTTTCTGTTGTAGCTGAACCGAAGCAACATCCTGCTCGTTTTCTCAGCTCAGTCATGCTTCATCTGCACCTCCAGTGGGACAGTTCTGATCCAGACAGTCCACGCTCTCTCCCAAGGAAAGTATTTTACCAGCATTTCAGTCCCTTACATTAAAGCAACACATTATTCTCTCAGCTACATATTTTTCCCCACTTCCTTTAAATGAGTCAAGGAAAATCTGCTGTCCATCTCTTGCAGAAAGGAATCCATCAGGCACTAACCCATAACCTTTCTGTGCTCTACTGACCCAAAAGCCTGCTGCTTAAGGCAGACTCACATTTTAGACCATCTATCTCCATAATTTAGGGATGGTCACAAAACATTGTCCAAGCATATCCCTTCTTTTTTCCCACAGATCATTTACTAATTATTTATAAGCAGCATCTCAGATACCTGTTTGATGAGTGCTTTCGTTATTATGCCTCCTCGTGAAGTAACTCAGCAAGACTAATATCCAGAGATTGCAGTATAAATTCCCTATTAAATCCTAACCCTTGTAATTACTCAATCCTAAATACTCTCATTTCTTCCTCTGTAGGGTCCAAAAATATCTAGCACATGAGGATCTCACAGCCACCCTCACTGATCCCCTGCCACCACTTAATTGAATTATAACACCATAAATAATCTGGAGGCTATCTCAGAGGTACCCCATACAATTTTCAGGGATGCTGCCTGGTGGGTGACCTATTTGGAGAGGTGCAGACAGATTTCTCAGGATTTTCTTCAAGCTGATTATCTCCATATTCCCTGATGAGCCTTTGTTGCAAAAGCATTACCAAAAAAAAAAAAAAAAAAGGTGCTATTTAATTTATTAACAGCTAGTCCCAAACCAAATTCCCAAGGGGGATAAATACAGAGCAGATAAAGCTAAACTTCTGGAACTGAGAATGCCGGGACAGCAAATTGTTTTAAGATGGGGATCTGAATTTTGCAGCTAAAGACCATCTTGAGGCAGTGAGTGGATTATGGAGGCTGTGCAGGGATACAAATGCATGAGGCTCTTATTGCCAAGTACCTTCTGGCATCCACAGACATAATCTCCCCAAAAAGAAGATTTTCACCACAAAGAGATATTTGACATATAAAGCCAGAAACAAGGTTGCTTATTTAATTAAAACTTCCAAGGGCACTAATGCTTAAGCTATTGGCAGCAGTAGGTCTGCACTTCAGGTAGATGGAGTGCTTGTGCTGTATTGTAGCCCTGCATCCTCTCAGCAGAAGGCATTCAGAGAATTGCTCTTCTCTTTGCTGGCCCAGCTGCTGTGCGGGTGCTGCCTCACTTATCAGACAATGGATGTGGTGCCAGAGCCGTTTGCAGCCTGGCCCCGCACCCACGAGAGCTGCTGTACTGAACAGAGCTCTGCAGAGCAGAGCTACACAACACACAACCCCTTTCGTTATCAGCCTGTGCCAGTCTGCACAGGTGACACCAGGCTGAGTGGTGCAGCTGACACACCCGAGGGACAGGACACCATCCAGAGGGACCTGGACAACCTCAGAAAGTGGGCCCATGGCAGGTTCAACAAGGCCAAGAGCAAAATCCTGCATCTGGGTTGGGGCAACCCCCAGTATCAACACAGGCTGGGGGACAAAGGAACTGGGAGCACCCCTAAGGATAGCCTCCAATAATTTGACTCTTTCCCAGCATGACCTAAAATAAGACACTCTGTAACCTGAGTGCATTCACACTAATTCAGATTAACACATCTATCGAGACCTTACACATTTGATGTGGTTACACACCACGAGTGGTTACAGGGCAGGTTAGAACAGTTCCAGGATTAGTGCTGCCTCTCAGGGAGACTGTCTAGCACCACCGCCACAGTGCTTTATTTGCTTAACCACACAAACTGCTGGGGCAGGTCTGCCACAGACTGCCTTCCACTGTGTCCTCCTGCTGCTCCCACTTGCATTACTCCTACCTGTCCTCCACGTACATGGCTCCAGCAGGAAGGGATGCTCCTTGGCTTGCAGCGACATGGTGGCTCTTGCTGCCATGGTATGTAGCTGAGGGGTTTGGTTTCCTCTCTTCTTTCTCCCTGGCCCTGTGTCTGCCTCTCTCAGTGCTCCACATGTGGAAGCAGGAACATGTGTGTGTGCGCTTCCAGAGGATCACAAAGGTGTTGAGACTCGATGTTTTTCTCAGCCCCTCTGCTGCTCTGTGTGTGTTTTTGTGTAACCAAAAGCTGTTGAAGCCTGATGTATTAATATGTAATCCCTACACTGGGAAGCAGCTAGGTCTCCCTCCCACTGCTCACAAAGTATCTTTACATCTTCCCTGCTTCCTAGGGAGGGGCTAGGGGGAAAAAAGCCAAACCCCAGGCAGGGGTCTACTCTTTCTGCCTTCTCATCAAGCACAACTCTCTGCATGTGTGAGGTCTCACAAGGGGTGTGAGCCAAGCCTTATCCTCTTCCCAACTTTCAATTAAAGAAAGAGTGAGCAGGGAGCCTCAGCAAGCACCAGCACCACACCAAAGCCCAGAGCTGTCAGTGTGGCTGTCTGCAGCAAGCTCCCAGGAGCTCGCTACTAATACTAAGAAAACAAGGGCAAAGAAACCCAAAACAAACCCCCGAGCCCGAATTTCTGATTAAATAACACTGAAGTGCCTAATGTAAACTGCTGCATGCCAAGGCACCTGGAAGGTGGGCAGAGTATCTGTGCTGGGAAGCCCCAGATGCAAAAGCATCCTCTGCTCTCGGCCAGGAGACAGGAAGAGGACTTGCTGCATCACCAAATTCCCAACAGCAACAGGGTCAGACGCATCTGTCTCATGAGGGAGAATTAAACTAGGTTACCAATTTAAAAAATATAGTCACCCTGTTAAAGAAAGTAAGTAAATACCCTCCACCGAGTGATTGATGTTCTGGAAGTTACACAGCCTAATGAAGAGCACTATGAGCTGCTGGCATTATTACATTTGCTGTGACCTTAAAAAAGAATAGCTCCAGCTGTCTCCAGAGTACGGAGTTGTATGTTCTTGGATTTCTAATACTAACGGGAGCACGAAATCCGGCACTGATTAAAATCATAGAAGCTTTTGCTTCTACACCAAGGAAAGAGTGAGAATGGGTTGTATTACAGACATTTTGACAGAAAAAATATTTGCTTTCTCAGGGGGAGATATAATGTGTCAGTCATCTAGTCAGAGAGGAGACAGGCTGGCTTCTACTCCAGCTCAGTCTCAGTGAAGTCTGGTTTGATTCTATTACACATCTCACAGTGCATGAGCCCAGGCTCTGAGCAAACACCTCCAAGAGCCCCTTTGGAGATCCTCCTGATGCAGATGGAATTGGTTGGATAGGGGAGAGTGGGCAGGATTGCAATAAAAAAGGGTCTCTGGTAGCAGAGTGGCCCAGGAAGGCCCCATCCATGAGGAGCAACTCATGAATCATCCACAAGGCTTCTGTGGTGAGGCTGTGGCACTTGTGGGGCTGTGGAACAGCAAAGGCTTCAAAGAATGTCCCTGCAGGTTTTCTCTCCACCTTGGTGCCATCTCCATGCTGTCCCACATGGAAGAAAGAGATTGCCAAGAGCCTCCTGTACCACCAGCCCTTCAAGCATCCCCATATCACAGCCCTCATATCATAACTAACAACAATTGTTGGGTTTGTGCCTCAGATTCCCAGAAACCTGCCTGTGCAGCCATGCCTGTGTGAACGTGGGTTACACTTGCATCAGGTTATTTAATCTCCCTGGTCTAAGAACATTTAGCAACAGCGTTACTGTGAAAACAGAACAGATTCAACAAAAACAGCTTCAGAGACAGCAGCAAATTTCAGTTGCATTTCCATTTCTGTAATGAGACTGAGGCTGGGTATTGTGCTCTAACATCAGTATTCAACAATAAGTGACTAATTATACCAGAAATGAAACACAGTCAATACATTTCCAACTTCATTGGCTTCCAGTCGGGGATTTATTAAACAAAAAAAATTAAAAATAAAGATGAGGTCTGTCTGTTTGAGACTGAACTAGAAGACTTAAATGCACATTTTCAGAATTTATACTATTCTTTCATATTTAATCTTTCTTTTACAGGTGTGGTTATAAGCCTGTAGGTGATCACAATGCCTAACTTTTAAAATACTCATTTGTTTTAGAAGGTATCTGGGAAGATTTCAGGAAAGAGAAAGTTAGGTTTCACCTGCTTTCTCCTAGAGAAGATGAATACAGTGTTATAATTAAATGTATTTATAGAATGGTGTCTGGCAAAGCGTATTTCTCCTGTTGTTGAGAAAACAATGGTGGTTTTTCCTCTTTTGTTATATTATCTAGAAAATTAATTATTTCCTTTATCCATTGTTTTTAACAAAATTTTTGTGCTTCTATCAATATGAAATGTCAGACTGAACCACACAGCTATTTGCTTTGAAGTAAGCATAATATTACCCACAGCTCTATTCAGAGTACCAAAGAACATAATAGTGTTAACTATAATTAGATTATTTTCCAGAGAGTTAGAAAGATTCATTGTAAAGCAGGGGTTTTCATAAGGAAACAGAAAGACTTACTTTACTGAAACCATCAAATAACTCCGCACAAAATAGTTTTGGAGAATTAACTCCCTTTTGTGTCTGGGCTTTAATTATTGTCTTTTTTTCCTTGGTAATGCATGGATTCTAATTATCACATTTTAACAACATAATAGATGACTCAACAGACAAATGTGGTTTCACACTACAGTAATAGCTTATCCCCTCGCTGCTCCAAACCTCCTGGGCCCATAGCACATATTACAACTACTCTTGAGGACCACCCGCTACCTTCTGCACGGCCCAGTAGCACTGGAGAAACACTCCCTTCCCATGCCATGCACGGCATCCTTGCCAGCACCACTCAGGGGGCAGCATTTCACTCCTGCCCTGGACACAGATGGTACAACATTCTTGCTAAAACAGTTTTCTCTTAGCTCACTGCTACAGGCTTAAAAACACTTAGTGAGACATTACAAGGCTGCGTCTTCCTGATACGAAACAGGCCATCGCAAGAAATCATGTCACCACTTTTCCCACTTATTTCTGAGAAAGCGGAGAATTACGGCTTAAATTCCTTTATTCCAGAAAGTCTCTGTAATTTTTTGTTGTCTTTTCCACACCTGAGGTCTGTCTCCTAATGGAGGTTTCGTGGACGACTCATCTGGGATCTGAATCAGAGACCGAAGCCTCTATTGACCTGTTTGGTAGGAAGTCAGTGCTGATCATCATTGTATCTGACAAGTTTTAAGAAATCCCAGATAATCAGAAGCTGTTAAACTACTTGCTGTTATACACCTGGTACTTTTGGATTTACAGGATTTATAGTGGCTGTTTCATCTCCAGTTTCCTGGAAAATAAAGGAAACTCAGGAAATCTTGAAACGCGAATTTAAACAAAATTTCAACACAAACTTGAAGGACTCTGCACGGCTCAGTGGCCATTTTGCTATGGAAGCAATACTGTTTTTTGTGAATTAAAATGATTTCCAGTCATAAAGACCTTTTCATTTTCAAGAATCCCTAAACTAAGGGATAGGCAAGTGCCACCTATGGGAAACCTCATCACTGTAGTTCTGCACAGCTCATCTGGAAAGCAAGAAAATAAGCACATCTCACATCCAACTGGACATTGTAGCTGAATGAAATTCCCCAGTATTGGCCTGGGTCTCCAAATAAATTTCTTTTCAGTTCTGCTGAGCCCCCATGCATTTTAGCTCTCCATGAACACTGGAAGGATCAAGCTCACACCTTAAAGGTTTGCAGAAAGGGAATTTTAAGTGAGAAAACACTAGTTATTGAGCCACAGAGTTGTGCATCCAGCTGGGTGGTTCCTGACAGTAATTGTAGTCAAAAAAAGGGAGAGGAAATTTTAAATTTTTTCTGTCAGACCAGCAAATAAAACTATGTCTAAACCAGGAATTAATTTGCGAAACTCATCAATGTGCCATACACTCCTGGCCTCCAGCACGGGTAAGTGTAGCCTTGTAAGGTCTCTGGGGGAAAGGCTGCATCTTCCCATGGGTTAATAAAACATCCCTACTAGGCTATGAAGTGCTACACCATCAACTGCTGAAAGACCTTTGAGTTCTCTCTGTTCAAAGAGCTGCAGAAATTGATAACAAACATGGTTAGCAATGGCCCTTGTTTTGGAAAAGGTGTTCAGTGGTCTCTACTGATGTATTTCATATCCCTCCCTAGAGATGACATTGCTCAAAGCAGAGGAACCTGCCCTGAGATTTTGGACCAGCACTGAGAGCCACTTTATTGAATTATACGGTTGATTTTACCCATATCACAGGCTATTCTTGGAGGTCTTCCATTCACAATGGACAAGGCCCAAATTAGCTTACCTTGCAGGACTTCTGTCCAAGCTTCTGTGGCTGCAGATATGTGAACATATTTGCCTCAGAGAGCTGAGACCAGCAGGAACTGTAATGATGCTACTGCTGGCAGCGAGCTAAATTTCATGTATCAGCACTGGGACTTCACAGTAGCACTGGCGTGGAAATTGGATTAGTAGCTCCAACTAAACAGAGCTTAAGCCATTATAAAGTCAGTGGGAGATTCTGATTGACCTCGGTGGGCTTTGGATCAACTCCCAGGAAGAATATGACTGAACTAGCCAGTGTTACTGTAATGTGTTGCTCCTGGAAGACTCCTTTGTCCAAGGCAGCAGTGTTTTTAATGAACGACTTTCCAAGGGAGAGCCTGGGATACTGGGGGGATTGGCTGGCTGGTTTTTGAGGACAGCTTCTTGAGTTGCTGGCTCTTGAAGACAAGTGCCAGACAGGGAGCAGACTGTCTGGTCTAGTCCAATCTTCCCTTTACTATGATCTAGTCAACCCTAGGAGTTACTAACTGCATTTTCTCAGAATTGTTTTCCCACTCTTGAAGTCTCTGGATGGGGCCTCAGGAGAGTGGAGAGCTGGAGGGTATTTCTAAGCACTAGGCAAGTTCTCCTCACTGTTCCTTCTACTCTCTCTGTAAAAGCAGAATCTGATGCCACTTGAGATGCACAAATGGAAACTGCCATCTAAACCCTGGGACAGTTACTTCTTTTTGGAAAAAAAAGAATAAGTATAGTGAACACATTAACTTGGACCTTGACTCTCTTTTTCCAAACCTGTTATTAAACTGGGGTTAAAAAGTGGTTTAGGGGCACCAGAAAGCATCACTCCTTGTACTATACAGAAAAGAAAGAAAGACATGGTCCAAAGCCTGCCATTAAATGTTTCTCATGATTGCTTGTTATTAGAAGGGAACTGCAGATATGCTAATACAGTGGCTCACTACAAAAAACCCTGTAATTGGGACAAGGCAGCCACAAAGCTTCCCGCAGCTGGCAGGAATTGTGACTGTTCTCTTTGGCTTTAATCATGGCTTTTAAAGCAGATCAGTAACAGCAACAATTAGCCTTTTAGATTGGTCTCAGAAATTACCATTTTTAAAATATGGTGACTCTGCAGGCACAAACCAAAAAGCTCTGAGCTCTGCATAAAATGAGCAGCCGTACACTCCGACTTGTTTGCCACTTGTTTTGCCCCTCCTTTGTTTCTGCTGAATTGTGGTTCTGAAAGGCAGATAGGAAACTTGCACAGATTCTCAAAAGGAAATATCCTTAGTCGCCTCCTTTTCCTCAAGCAACCCACCCTTCGAGACAGCTTCTGCTCGGAAGGACTGCCTGGCACTCCAGCTGTGTGCAGGGGAAAGGGAGGCACAGCCACGTGGTGATGCAGACAGATCTCCAATAAGATTGCTGGTTCTTACTTGGCAGAATGACTTTGGTTTTTACCTGGTAGGAAAAGATTGAAGCAAAGCCATTCTGAATGGAGACATGAAAGCACAGTGAAGAGAAAGAAATGGAAAAACTTTCCATCCAACGAAGGACCCAGAAGATCCACATCCATGGGGAAGATTTCAGAAGCCGTGTAGGAATAAGAACAAGCACCCCATAAGAGCAGATGGTGTGTGTAGTTGCTGTTGAGAGGGTCCTTCAGTGCATCTCCATGAACAGCAGCAGGGTCTCAGCCTGCCTGCGAGGCTGGCAGGAGCTCATTTTGCTCATACCTGCCTTTGCTAAGCCACTCAGAAGTTTTTGCCTGCACAGCAAGGTTACTCAGTGACCCCAACATCTTTTGTGAACTCTCTGTGTTATCTGCAGAAGTCCTGGCATACAAAGCTGGGTATCCCTATCTAAAATCTCTCTCCCTGCTCTGTGTGGGATTACAAATGCCTCATACCTTCTAGGAGGGTTTGCTAGCACAGCAACACAAAGGAGCTTTTTCAAGTACAGATCTGGCCTTTGTGCCTCAGGGCTTAATTCTCTGATGCTTGGACTGCTTTGTACCACTCTGGCTTACAGAGTCTTTAAAGTACAAGTGTAAGTGCACTTCGATGTATCTGCGTGTCAGGTGGTAACAGGATGTTTCTTGCCTACCTCAAAGAGCAACGGAGCAGTGTTATCAACCAACACTTCCACGGGGCTTTGATTTCCCTCAAAAAAGCACTGTGACATTGGCACTCAAGGCTTGGTCTTACTGAAGCCTGCTGCAAATCCCACACGTGATCTTCACAGCATTGCATCCCTGTCAGACCAGCGTGCCAGCTGCTGGCCAACTTCTTTAGTCCCAAAACTTCTTTGCCTTTCTCAAGCTACACATGCCCAAGGCAGCGGAGGGCTGGGAAATGAAACACAGCAATGGAGATTCTGTGGCAGAGGTGAATAGAACACAGCCTGCTTATGACATCCTCTTTCTATGAAAACAACAGAAAGATGATGTTCACTGAACCAAGTTTTCCAAGCAATACAATTATAAAATGGCCAAATAATAAAATACACGTATGTAAGAAATACTGACAGACCCCAGCACGCATCCAGCTGATGTAACTGTAAACGATTCTGACATTTCCTTGCTTCATTTCTGTCACAAAATTGTTGGGAAATCTAGAAAATCATCATTTTTCAACATCATAATTTGCCTTTCTCTATACTCAGTCTAGGCCTGGGAAGAAAAGAGTACAAGCCTCAATTACAGGAGACTTTCAAAGAAGCAAGGGAAAATCAGCTTTATGGAGCAATCCTGCATGATTAATAACAGGTGGAGCTTAGGCTGAGCCTTTCTTCCCAGTGGGCTCCACGTACATGTGGACAGCAGTGCAAAGTACCTATTTTTTACTTCAAGCCTGTCATTCACCACATACATTCAATCAAACGGCATTGAAAGGTGGAAGTGCTGATTTTGTCCATGATGGCTGATAATGGGTTTAACACCTCTCTGGGGAAGTGCAGCAGGAATTGGCAGGAATATAAACCTTATATTTCCTGAGGTCATATTTTGCTTTTAAAATGGGACTTTTTGCTGCTGTAAATAGGGTGAGTGCCGAGACAGAGCCATCATTAAGGTTTGCATGTTCCACATTTCACATTACTACACTTGTCTACATCAAAATCTGCACATAACAGGCACAGCAGGAATCCGATAAACCAAATGCTTCTGAAGGCAGTTTAACACTGGGCTTTCATTTATTCCCACCTTATGAAGTTATTCATTGAGGCAACGTGCATTAACAGCAAACCAAAACCTACCTTCACCAATGAGAATGTGGTGAGGAGAAATGCTATTGTAGTAACTGTGAATGATTCCTATTACAAATAGCAAAGCAAAGGATAATGTGTTTATTTCAAATGCCAAAACTGGAAGTTTTTCCACTCCATAGAGGGCCAGGAAGCATCTTCTTGTTTATGTATTTGCAATAATTGACACCAGTATGGAGCACAGGCAAACGACTTGGGACTGGTCCTGCCTCCTCCCTACTCATCACATTTGAGGCAAACATCCTCTTCAATGCTTTGTCTTCACTCCATGTCTTTCTCCTCTTCCAGTAGCATCTCCTAGAAATGCAAGCACCAAACACAAATGGAAGCATTTTAACAGCAAATTCAGGAACACTCTCCTGTGACAAGAGCAGAGCCTCATTCAGAGCGGGATGACGCTGATGGATGTGCAGTTGCTGAAAATGTATCAAGTGGGTGCTGCAGCCTTGATGTTCTCCTTTTATGCCATTCAACAAAATGCACTTGTTTTAATTCAGAATTTCTGTCCTTGGGAAAATAACGAGCTTTTCCCCTCTTTCCCATCCCAAAATGGGATGGAAGACATTTCGAAAAGCTGTTTTCAGGAACATCGTACTGTAGGTTGTGCAACAACTGCCCTTGCTGGCTCAGGGAAGGTGAAGGTGAAGTTTTGTGTCTAGTTTAGCCCGTTAGTTCTGTTTCTCCGTGTTGCATAGAGGATATGTAGCTCTCAGAGCACGCAGGCTGCAGTGTTTGGTGGGAAATTATCTGTTTTATTGGGAGGTTCTGTACCACCCACACTGTTTTTTCCATGGCTCACCCAGCAAGTCCAACAGGCTGGAGGCTGAGCTGCCACAAATCCAGCTGTTGCACCTGAAGCTCACCGGGGTGTGGATGCACATCTTCTC
Organism: Pipra filicauda; assembly: GCF_003945595.2. Lineage (NCBI taxonomy): Eukaryota > Metazoa > Chordata > Aves > Passeriformes > Pipridae > Pipra > Pipra filicauda. The sequence goes on along the minus strand of NW_024104798.1, from coordinate 1,616,140 downwards.
TTTCAAGAAGTAGCTCTCCAGAAACCACATGTGCCCTAAGATAAAACAGGCATCAAAACATTAAATTAGCAGTTTATATTACACCATCAACTCCTCACTCTTCAATAAAAAAGAAATAGAGATAGAAATGTTCTTTACACAGAAAAAAAGAACACCAGTACAAAGACGTGTAGCTTTATGGATGTCCTTTAGATCATCAAGATCTCATAAATATGTTTTCTTTATCATGATTCAGGTTCTATAAGCAGCTCTTGTCTAAACTTTGCAAAGTTATTTCCCAGAAAACCTTTTTTTTTTCCCCAGAAATAACTGATTAAAAATTTACCATCTTGTAAAAAATTCAAGAAAAACTGTTCCTTGTAATTAAAATTTTAATTGATATCTGCTTGAATATGTTATCCGATTCATTATTGAAATTCTATTTTTGCTAAGCTTTTTTATTAAAAAAATCAGGGTTTCATTAAAAGAAATGTGACACATCTGAATGTCTTCAAATGAGAATTATTTTGCTTAATGAATTGTGTGGCATTCAAGCCAATCTCATTGTCTGCCCTTGTAACTGATAAAGCCATGCGGTACAGCCTCTCACATGTATTCTAATGTGATATTTGGCACACTATTTTTACAATTGCTGTAAGGTGACAGAGTTTCCCAAGGTTTTGGGATGAGGCTTATGGATTTGCCCGGGGCAGTAGTATATATGATACAAACAGATCAGTCAAGCAACCATGACTAATCTTTGCAGGGAACAATACTTCATGATAATATCAACTCTGAAGAAAAATCTAGCAAAATTTTCCTAGCTGGAATGTGGAAGCCACTTAATTAATGGAGAATATTTAACTTGTTGATTGAATGAAAGAAAATGTTTTAGAAAAATAACTTGGAAAAAAAAAAAGACAATTGCCTATTTCTGCTTAAGATGCTCTATAATTTCCAGACAGTGTCTTGCTAATTGCAGAAAACACATCATATTCAAGTAATAAATCAGCATTTCTTAAGTCAGCCAAAATAGCCTTTAAAATTCAATGGGGCAAGGCTGCTTCACTGCAGTGCTGAAACCACAGTTTCTCAACAGCAGCTCCCTATTCAATGCAAATATCTCTGCCAAGATTTGGTAAGACAAATAGGAAAGCCGGGCCAGAAAAGAAGGAAATGATGAAAGAAAACTTTGCTGCCAATTAGTTACAAAATGTTTTTAAGACACCTCATTTCAAGCGTCTTTTGCCTCCTACCACATCTCGCAGTAACTCTTCCAGGCAGGCTGGATTATGCCAATGAATGATCAGCCTGGACACACACACATACACACCTTGAAGGAGGAAGCAGGACCTGCCCACGGAGCAGTTTGCAGATGATAGCTCTTCCCAGGGATCTGTCTTCCTCCTTACTACGTTTTGCCTCATTCTTTCTGTCCCATCTCTGATTTATGTCCCTTTTTCTTTCCTTAGTCAGTCTCTCCCTCCTGCACATCATCTCCTCGCAATGTCTTCCCAACTGGGAGGAAAAAGTGATTATTCAGTAGCTGCTGCTGATCCTCACGCTGACACTCACGCTCCATCACTTGAAGGGTTTTTCAGGGTGATGATTTCCAGCCCTCCTGAAATTGAGTAAAAATTAACACGTAAAAACCCCAGGATTTGTGGTGGGCTGATCTGACCCCAGGCAAAACACGGCTCTGGCTGAGGCTGTTTTACATCTAATCACAGCAGAAGAGCAGCTCCCACCTGGTCTTATTTGTAGTTTTTTTATCTCACTGTCCAGTTGAGTCAATCAATTGCTGCAAACTGTGTTGTGCTGCAGGGGAAAGAATAATACAGAAATATTCAGCCAAACTGTACAAAAAATTCTTCCTACTGCTGTGTATATATGTTGGAACAGCAGCCTGGCCAGGTAATGTGACTGGTCCTTGATAAGACTGTCACAGCTCTTCCACTTTGGGAAGAAAAAAAAGTAATAAGAGCCATCACTCACGTCACAGATTGTCTATGGAATAATTAACCCCTCCAAAACAATTATATCTGTAAAAAGTTCCTTTTCCTCAGAGGGAAAATCCTTATGGAGACTGTTCCCAATTAAAGTTTAATATATGCCTCTATTTCTTCAGGAAAAGGGTTGTTCTAGTCCCCATTGGAACCACTCAGAAACTTTAATGGTCTTTGAACCAAGCCCAGTGACAATGTGTCTTCATTAGTGATAGGAGTGCTCCCTTGTTTCAGGTGTGTTTGAGGTTTGGATGCTTATCCATCACACTGTGGCATGCTGGGGACAAGAAATTGGGCATAAACTTGCACGAAGAACTGAGATTTCCTACGACTTGGCCACTCCTCATGTCTGCTTCAAGGGCTGAGTGGAGGATGGTATATTTGGAAATGTTTGCTCTGGTGACACTGTTGGGACCAGTCCCTGCCTCCAATTTCAGCAAGTCTGAGAGTGGTTTGGGTTGGAAGGGACCTTACAGTTCCTCCAGTTCCAACCCCTCTGCCATGGGCAGGGGCACCTCCCACTATGGTCACTCCAAAATGGGCCTGAGCAGCTCAGCACCAGTTCTGGATGTACTCCAGTGTCCCCAGATGCCAGCTGGTATCCTCTGGACCATCAGTGGAGGAGCAGGACATATTCTCCTGAGCCACATGCCCATTCCAGCTCTGCAGTAGTCACTATTGAGGGGCTGGAAGTGCCAGGGGAGGGGAAGGAAATGAATAATTCTGCAGCCATCTCCCTTGATTGGTACCTCTGCGAAACAGCTTCAGAGTGACTTCCATGTCAACTGCCCCACAATAACATCTGAGGTTCCTGGGAGGAGTATGGATTTTTTTTTTTTAATTGAAATATTGTTTAATTTCTGTGCCATATTAAGCAAACTACTGCCAAACTGCTATCCTGGGAGCTCTTTGCAGGATCCCTCTTACCAAATGCCTGGAAAAGTTGAAGAGAAATTCCTGCTGATTTCCATGGGCTCTCATATCAGCTCTTCCATGCTTCTGTCATCCCTGCTTACATTTTCCTGTATATCCCTTTATTTTTCTCAACAAACAGGGTGCAGTTGTTGATCACCATTTTCCTTTCTCTCACACACAAACTCACTTCTCTCCCTCTCCCTTTCATCATACAATCTTCAATCTTTTCTCTTACTCTCTTTTAGGTATTATATAAGCTTTTCGTTGTATTATCCCACTACTGTTCAGTAAATGACTCTTCTCAATTGCATCTGTGCTACAAAATATCTGCAATGTGCTGCTTACCTGAAGCTCCCTCTAATTCTTCCAGTGTTGTGCTTTCCAAAGCTTTGTTTTCTTGCCATGGTTGTCTGTGCAGCATTTCACACTGTTCCCTCACAGGATTTCATTTCTCAGCTCCTCCAGCACTGTAGGGTTTCCTTCCCAAATATCCATGGTTCTTCTTGGCACCTACGTGCCTGTAGCACCTTGAAATGATGAGGGAAACTAAGTCAGTTGTGAGCTGCAGATACACCCAGAATAAAGGGGTTGTGCCAGCCTTTAAATCACCAGAGCATCTAAATGTTTGTTAAAAAGAACAATAAACACTCTCTCATCAAATGTAGTACTCGAAAAACTATTGGATTTTAATCAAATGTGAACAAATGCGGAATGGAATGGCTCCCATTCATCTTGAGGCATGCTAATTCTGGTCCCAAATATTGCTGAAACAGAGATGAATGGGAGCTACTGGCACCCCTGGCAGAGGCAGCTCTTGGCTACTGATCACTTTTAAAAGAAGCTCAGACTCTAATGCCCACCCATCAAGGATTTTTAAGGGGAAGCCTGTGCCTTGGTGTAATAGAGACATTAACTTCTTAGTATAAATATGCAGAATTGAGCACCCATCTTCCTCCAATTTTAAAAACTTTTTGTTTTGGCCTGTGCTTCTATCCAATATCCCACCTGGCAGGGGAGATACCATGATCAGTCAAGGTGGTTTTACCAGGGCAAGGCTCATCCTCTGCTCTCCAGGTGTACTGGGTTTTGTGCTGGGTTTTCTTGCAGTTGGTCCAGATGAACATTGTAGTACCCTTCCAAATGAACTTTTTCTATTCCATTCCATTCCATGCTGATAAATAAGGAGATACATCCATCTCAATGCAAAACATTGCAGCTGACCCTGAACACCCAACCCAGATATGTCATACACTTCAAGGACATTCTTACCTCCAGATCCACATCTGCTGATTTTATTTCTAACAGCTTTGAGCTTTGGGTCTGCAGCCTGCTCTGAAATACATTTTGGAGATGGAGGGACGGTGGAACACTTGCAGTTTGGGATCCAGGTGAAATAATTTGAAGAGTAATCTGGCGAAAATAACTCTGAAGCTGCTTGGACCACACAAGAGGCCCAGTCTGAGGGATCCTACTCAGCATTCCACTGGGCTCTACCAGGATGGAATCTCACCCAGCTCTCCCAGCTTACACACAGAGGGCTGCAGTCTGAGGAGTCATTTCTGAAGCCACTGTGCTTCTCTTTGCTCAAAGGAAGCAATACTTGTGGACTACAAACCAGTAGTTGGATTTTATGATATCTAAATTGCTTATCAAATTTCTGAACTCTGTGAGAAATATGAGAAACACATGTGAGAGTTCCTTGTGAATATACAATGAAATTGTTCTGTTCTGGGCAGTAGAGCTGCTTATCAAATAAATGAATAAAAAAAAAATTCCTTCTTAACATGGAGCTTACATCTTTAATAAACATTAGTTTCATGTTCTCATGAGAATCCTATTACACAAGTTCCTTCACTGATTCATGTATTAATACCATTTTGTATTAAGTTGGTACATAATTGATGATATGGAAGTGTTTTCATATAACAACTCCTTCACTGCATAATATAACCCACTTATCATATTTTCAGCTCAAAATTCAGAAAGTTCATGGATGCATTATACCCTGGAATGAACACATTAACTATATAAAAGTACAGTATATCATTTGCAAATTGCATGAAACTAAAGTAAATATACAGTGCTAAATGCTGACTTTGATACAGATCAGGTTGAAAGGCATAAATCAGCTAATAGAAAAAAAATTTACATGCTCAGTAGAATGGAAAAAATCCCCTGCAGGAAACAAGACCCAATCTAGTAATTTGGGTGCAATGTGTAGCCTATATGGCTGTGATTAGCACATACATTACCCATTCAGGGACAAAACTCTCCCCCAAAAACACAGCCCTGTCTCACAGTACCACTCACAAGAAGCAGGTGGATTCCCTGAAGAGATTTATTTGCCTTTTAGGTTTAGGGTGGGTTTTTTGTTTTCTTTTGCCTGCAGTTGCATAACAGGATTCAGCAATACTTCAATATCTAATATGGTGAGATTACAAAAGGCTCAGGAGGCTGCTCTGTTTTATAAAATCTATTTAAAACTAAGCCCAGGAAGCCAGAGAAGGAAACCTTCTACCTGGCAAACAGTGCACCAGGGCATGACAACACAAACCAACATTCCCTGTGTTGACTTACAAGGTTTTGTTTTCATCCTTTAGAGCTCATCTTACAGACGCTCAAGCAAAATGTTCACCGACAAAAAAGGTGATGGTTTGCAAGAGAGACACTTGTGCAACTTCTGCCCTGTGCAAACAGAGGGAGGGTTCATTTCTGTGCTGTTACTGTAGTCAAGGTGTCTGCCTCAGCCTAGCAAAGGGACCATGTGAGATGCCACTGCCTGTCATGGACTTGTGCCAGCACAGAATTGGCTCCAAGTTTTCAGATTCTGTTCAATTCCAAGTTTTCTCCACAAGGGGAAATGGCTTTACAACAAAAGAGGGTAGATTTAGATCAGATATAAGGAAGAAATTCTACACTGTAAGGGTGGTGAGGTCCTGGCACAGGTTGCCCAGAAAAGCTGTGGATGTCTCATCCCTTGAAGTGTTAAAGATCAGGTTCATGTGGCTTGCAGCAATCCAGTCTAGTGGAAGATGTTCCTGTCCATGGCAGGGGAGTTGGAACGAGATGATCTTTCGGGTCCCTTCCAACCCAAACCTCTCTATAATTCTATGTTGAACCATTAAAAATGTATCCCTATTGAATCTCCTGGCTCTTCCCCCTCCACCAGAATACTGACTCATCACTTCTGTGCTGTTAGAAATGGTCCTCAAGACTCTGGGTCACCTTCCAGCACCCTTGGGCAAGTGACAAGCCGCACTACCTGACCTTTTACCTCCCTGCCCTCAAAATGACCTGTCACTTCCCAACTCCGTGGTTCCTCTGGGCAGTAAACAAGCCTTGCTCCAAGGACAGTGTGATCCATTATTAATTCAGCATCACTAATGTCTGGGACTTTCAGTCCAAGGCAGAAATAAAGACTGCAGCACAGGCAGTCCAGAAGTGCAATCAGAACAACGTTTGTAATTTAATAGAGCTACCTGGAGTAATGCTATAATCTCAAACAGCCTTCATAAGTTGTTCAGAGAGAGATTCCCTAAATCCTCAAATCAGCTACAAATATACAGTTGCATTACTACCATGGATTTAAGTGCCTTTGAAGTCAATAGAGAGATTCTTTTGGATTTTTTACAGGCTTATGTGGTTTTTACATACATATACACACACATATAAATATATATGTATTTAAATCTCCCTAGGGCTTTAATCTGGATTGAGAGTCCCTGAAGCACTCATAGCTGAGACCCTAAGGAAAAGCACCATCTGAAAGCTGTCTGTAGGATTTTATTATAATGTCTTTTGAACAGAGTTTTTATTCCAACCACCATTTTATTCAACCACCCTTTTTCTTTTCTTCTCCTTTTTGGCAAAACTATAGTTGTCTCTTTTCTGTAATGTAGACATCACTATCTCAGAGCATGTTCCCAAGGAGGCCAATTTAAAGACCAACAAGAAAATCACCCATTTCATCTGGACAGAGAGAAAATTATATTTTTCCAGCTGAAAAGGAAAAAAAAAGAATTAAAGAAAAGGGAAATCCTGTTGTGTAATCCTAATCAGGTTTGCTGGACAAGTCAGGGAAAGATTGAGGTTTGTCAGCATGAGGATCACGAGTATGGGAAAAGCTTACTGAGCTTTATTTTCTTGTAGAATTGCACTAATTTCCCCAAAGCTCCGTTTTTCCCTTGGTACAGAAGCAGGGCCTGACCACGGCCAGTTGGATGCTTGCAGTGACCTACAGAGATTCACCCACATCCTCACTGCTACCAGTGCCACTGAAGCTGGGCTGGGTCACTCATTCCTGTTTTATCTTGGCCATCTTGCCCCCTTTCTGCCTTCCTTCTCACAGTCTCCCATCACACAGTCACCTCCTCTTCCACCCTGTGCTGAGCAATGTTCCTCCTCCTGCCTTTTCTCAGCTCCTGCTGCAGGAGGCTGAGAGATGACACCAGGTCAGCACCTCTCCAGCATCACCAATAGCTTTGAAAATGTGGGCTGTGAGGTAACAACGAGCAACAGTCCTGGCAGTCAAAAACACCATCAAGCAAGATCAGACCAGATAGCAAAAGACAGAGTTTTCAACCCGTTTCTGCTAGAGGGCTCGACAGAGCTCCAAGAAGACAAAGAGAAACGAGGCGAGAGACAGGTTAAAAATAAACAGAGGTATCTTCAGAGGGCACAGATCAGATCAAAAGCCTCTGACATTTAACTCGACCGACATCTGCGAAAGCATTTCCAAACCAGAGAGCAACTTGCTGTGGGAGGGGGAAGTGCTTCAATGAGGAAAAAATCCATATTTTTTTTGATTCAGTAAATATGAAGGTATTATTATATATTTTTGTTTCATAATGATTTGGGGATGGGAGATAAAAAATAAATTAACAGCCTATTTGACAGGCTAAGGGCTGATTCTCACCTCAGTGGTCCTGCCAGTACCTGGCAGCAAACCTTTTCATGCAGGTCCAGGATGGGCTTAGCACACCAAGTCCAGCTGCCTGCACTCAGCAATGGCCAAAAATCCCATGGAAAGCCATGGCATCAGCATGGATTTGGCCTGCTCTCAGTGAGCTCTGCCTGGGAATCAGACAAGGTTTAGCTCCCAGAACTAGGTGCTGCTTCTGTACAAACACAGGGAAAGGTTAATAGAAGAATTAGCTGAAAACCCAAGCGCGTTTCTGCAACCAAATAATCTACGATTTTGCTCTACATTTCTTTGTTTCAAAGCAAAAGCAAGAAAAAAACCCAATAGAAACTGCAAATGTAGACCAAGAATGAAAGGCTAACTTAAAGGTGTGTAGTGGATGAGTAAGAAGTAAGGAACCTCAAGCTTCTTTAAATGCCTTTCTGTTGCTAATTAAAATGCTGGGCAGAATTTCCCATGGGAGGAATCATGGAAATTGAGCCTTGTGGCATGATTCTGATAGAGGGTTAGGATGCAAACCCTTCCCTCTGAGATTAAATCCTCTCCCACACTTCCTTGCACCATCCTGCCTCACCTCAGCTTCCCACACTGCTGCCCATCCCAGAGCTGAAACCCAAACAGGGGTTGCCCTGGAACCCCCAGGCTGCACCAAACCAGGGCTGTGAGCTCATAGAGTTCATTAATTCAGGATAAGGCAATCTGGGGACAAGTAATGGGTCAAATATGGGTGATTTACTTCTCTCCATGGTGAATTCACCTTGTAGAATCATAGAATCATTAGGGGTGTAAAAGATCATTGAGTCAGTGAGCATTAACCCAACACTGCCACAGTCACAATTAAACCACATCCCCAGGTGCCACACCCACATGTTTTTTGAACACTTCCAGGCATGGTGATTCCACCACTGCCCTTGGGCAGCCTGTTCCAATGCCTTTAGTTTTAAAATCTTTTAGTGCCAAAGTGTTTCCTAATATCCAATCTAAATCTAAATCCAATCTAAATCTCTCTGGCACACCTTGAGACCATTTCCTCCTGTCCTATCACTTGTTACCTGGGAGAAGAAACCAACACTCACCTTGCTACAGCCTCCTTTCAGAGAGAGAGAAGGTTCCACCTGAGTCTCCTTTTGTCCAGGCTGGACACCCCAAGCTCACTGAGTTGTTTCTCATCAGACTTTGCAGGGCAGTTTGTCCCAGGGGTGTGTCATGTGCTGGTTTCTCCAGCTTTGCCACTTCAGCTCAAGTCCAGAGCAGGAGACACCTTTGGGAACACCTTTGCAACCTTCTCTCTGTTCCCAAAACCCTGACCCAGTGCAGTCCCTGCCACCACAGCCCCTCTCCCAGCCTCCTCCCTCCACAGCCCCGCTCACCACCAGTTGCAATGCACAAATCCCAACCCCCGCACTTGCTGGAATAATCTTGTGTCATGTTCACAGGGATCAGACAGGATTTATTTCTAGATGAAACCCGGCTGATAATATAAAGCAAGTTATTAATCCACTCAGACCGGCCACCTAACACCCAAAGCCTGTTACTCTTGCTTGCTGGAAGGAGGTATTTGATTGAATCAAGAGGGATTTTGTTTAGCTCTGTCTTCTTGTTTAAGTCAGAAGCTACTTGAAATGTGGAGCTGGGTTGGTGTCCCTGCATCCACCACCCGACTCTTGGCTCTTTGTTACCAGTGACTGAACCTGTGAGCTGAGACTTTGAGGTAAGAACAGGAACAAAAATCAGGATTCACGTTCCGTGTTACACTTTCATTTAGTGTCAAGATGCCAGCACTAGAAATAAGGCCAACCCTGATTATTCATGTAATTTTTTTGTCTTGAATATTCATTAAATATCTTTTCCTTTCAGGCTTTAAGCTCAGTTCCCCTGCCCCTTCCCTGGTTATGGTTCACCAACTCTCAGTCTTCCCCTGTCCCATTGTTAGGCTGAAGCTGATATCCCCCAGTACCTCTCTCTGTTGCCCCATTTTTCAGCCTCCCCCTCACTGACAGACCCATTCCTGGGAACAGGACACATCCCCACACTCCTGCCACAAACCCCAGGGAGAGCCCCATGCCCACAGGATGCTCTCTGGCACCCTGCTGGGGATGGGGAGGAGGCAAGGCAACAAACTTAAGCATTTACTGCCGCTCCTGGTCATGAAAAGTCCTGCACATTAAGAAATTCAGACTGTGCAGGGTGCTTTGAAGATTGGAGGAGTTTTTAGCAGTTGTGTTTTTGTAACTCTGTGCTGAAAAACTCTTGATTTCTCCATAGAAGTGGTTTAGATCTGTCAAAACTCTGTGTTTAGCTGCTGTTTTAACCAGCAGGGACTGGATTTTCTCTCCTTTTCTGTCAGAGGGTTTGATGAGAGAACTGGTATCAAGAGGATCAGCCAGAGAGTGATGATAATGCTTTTAGCATCTGAGCCAAAGCCCACTGCCTTTAGCAAAAGCCTTTCCATTGACTTCAGCAGGGTTTGATCAGCCTGTGCCTTGCCCAGGACAGGGCAGGTTTTGCTTTGAACACAGCTTCAGTGTTAGACACAAAGTTTCCAAAGGCCACTGTGTGGTCCAGTCACAGAAGTCTGAGAACAGGCAGAGCAACAAGGGAGAATAAAAGAATTTTTTTTCCTCAACATTTTCAGTTCCTCAAACACCTTTCTCACTCTGTTTCCCGTTACATTTCTTTTTCAAGTATTCCTCAACATCCTCTAAAGGATTCAAAAAGACATCAACTCATTTTTAACTGAGAGATGTAAAACCCAAAAGATCTTGTACAAATAAACAAATCAAAATGAGAGGAGCGACAAAAGTAAACACAAAAAGATGATTAAATGTTTTGAGAGGTTGACAGGGAAGCATTAGTTTAACTCCTCTCTCACACAACCTAAAATTGGCTAAATGCAAGGAACACAATTCTCCCTGTCTCTATTTATTGCATTATGCATAAACTCTGCTACCCGGGGAGACGAGCAGATCTTGACATGCTGTGACAAGCTGCCAAAGTTTCTGCAAACAGGAGGTTCCTGAGCAGCCACACCAAATGAGGGCAGCCCACACGTGCTCCTAATGAGGCGAGCGTGGAGCTGTGCAGAGCACCCGCAATCTGCCTCCCTCGGCTCCCCGTGCGAGGCACTCCAGAAATACGGGAACAAATGGTGTATGGAAATGCCTGGCAGTGGGAGCAGCACTGGGGTAACCGATGTGAACTTCCACATCTCCCAACAGCCTTTGTTGCTGCCTTGAATCAGAATTAAATGAGCAGTCGCGAGCCTGCGCCTGTGGCTGTCCAAGGGTTTAAACAAACATACTCATTAAGATGCTGTTTTACTCCGTGTATTTTTTTGGAGGGGTAACACCATTGTCTCTCATTTCCTTCTTAGGCTTTCTGCCTTGTTACATGCTAAAAGCTGAAAGCTAATTAGCTGCTTGCATAAAATGCAGGAGGGATGAGGGAAGGTGTGACAGAGACAGGTGGTTGTCACGGGGAGACGTCTCTTCCCATAAATGTTGGTGTCCATTCACAGGCTCCAGAAAACCTCGTCCCTGAGAAAATATATGCCAGCTGCAAAGCACGTGATACACACTCTGCTCCTCTGCAGAGGCTTCCCCTTTGCACCCCCAGTTAATTATAACTTTGAGGAATAGAAGCTACGTGGAAACTCATTTCTCTTTAAACGAAACCTGGCTAACGCTTGCTTTTTACTGGAACAATTTGCAAATAAACAAGCTCTGAAACTTAAAAGGAATCCTAAACTCCATTAAATAATACAGTTCCTTCACAGGAATTTCTCCTGGGAAGGGATGTCTTCGATTCAAGTGCCATGTTATGACAAGCATGACAGACTTGATAGCGATCTGTTCCAACTCATGACATTGCTTAAATTAGGTTAGATAGAATCTGTACAGGCTTTCGAAGGAAAGCTCCTCTGGGTGAAAGCACTATTATTTTTGTTAATGGCTGTGAATTATGATTTTCTTCTCCTAGGAGTCATAAACTATGTTGCTACACAGTAGTACATCATGTAATGTATGTAATACATGATTCCTTTGTAGGAGAGGAAACTATTATATTTGCATACATTAGAGCCAGAGTTGTAATCAAAATGTGTTTTCCCACTTCCTGCATTGAATATTTATGGATTTCTTTCCCACTTCCCCTTCTGCTGCATGTTTCCTCCTTGACCTGGTGTCTTGCTCTATCTTATTCACACTGTGGAAGGGCACATGCTCATGGCATGCTCCTGTTGCTCTGCAAACACTCAATGACTGGCTTGCTTTCAGGCTGCTCTCTAAGCCTCACACGTGCTCCCATGCATATGCAATCACAGTCTCAGCCGTGTGAAAAGACAGATGGAGGCAGAAAGCAGCTCCACTGCAGTGCTGTGGGCTCAGGAGCACATCAGGGCACTAGGCAGCTGCTGACAGCACCAAGGACACTTGGAGGCAAATGAGGGGATTTTAAGGTTGTAGCAACACCTGAGCAAGCTTGAAAACACCACAGCCAGTGAGTGACACTTTATACCTTCAAGGGCTGCCAGACCAGGGCTATGAGAGAGGACAAACCAGCCCATCCTCCTGTTACAGTCCTCTCATAGCATCACATCTCAGTACTGCCATCAGAGCAAGGTAGAAAGGCACAGGGTGATGCCTTCAGTGCTGTGCTTCTGTTTCCAGTACATTCCATAGAGTTGTTTCCAAGGGCTCAGATCTTCAGAGGTGCTCTTGAGCTCCTAAGTCACTAAAGTTTTACTCAGAAATTCTGTTCAGTAGCCCACCAAGCAAACCCATGCTTATGTCCTTCCACACCTTTGATAATTCATGTCTTGAATTTAAAAAGAGGAATTCAAGTGAAAAAGCAGATCACTAAATGGTAGACTTAAAGGATTTGTTCTGAGCTGACATGAACATACCTGTTTTCCCAACAATACAAAGCAAACCAAGAGAAGACTGACACCCATATGCAATTTGCAGAGAGGGGCTGGAGGCATCCTGAGCAACTTGGACAAAGAGAAGCAGCAAGTGCACTGGTTTTGATGCCACACATGAGCACAGAAACGAAACAGCAAAGCTGGAAGACTCTCAAAGGGATCAAGAGGCAGAAAAAATTCAAGTTTCTTTTGATGCTACAAAGCAACAAGGAGCATATAAAGTTCTAAAAAACACACTCGGATCTCAAGCACACAAACCCACACTTGGCCCATTTTGCTATATACAGTACCTGCAACCTGTGTAACAGCACATCTCCAGTTTCCCCTCCAGATAACATTTGTACAAGTGTCTGGGGTTGGACACAAAAAGAGAGGTTGGGTGAGACATCCCCCACCAGCTCCTGAAGCCTTGCTGAAACACTCAGACACGGACAAAAGCAACCGATTAGGGATGAGCTCCCAAGCACATCGGTGCTGATCAAAGCAGAGCAGACCTTCTGGATGTCCATCATGCTGGCAAGGCTCAGCCAGGTTAAGAGAAGGTTTCACATCCATGTGTCAAAGGCTTACAGTAATAACAGGCTGCACATTCAGAACTGAGTTATTGCTGGTGCAGGGAGGTTAGAGAGAAACCAAGAGCATTTCTTACCGACTCAAACCCAATTTAAGCTCAGGTTTCCAGAGTGACACGTTGTTATTTCTTAGCTGAGAGATCATTCAAGGCAAACTTCAACCCCTCAGGCAGCCTGTGGGCAGCCCAGCACCGCAGTGAGGGGCAGGGGCTCATGTTTGCAGGATGCAGGAGCTGAGAGCACTGCAGGGTTATAGGCCACTGTCACTGAAAGGACACAAAGATCTCTGTGCTGCCTTATAGAAATATTCCCTGTCTCAGAGCAGATTTATTGCTGGGCAGCCAGGGAAGAGCTGCCTTTAATGAAAAGGAGCAGAGAGAGGGTGGTTACAGTGTGAGATTCCTGAGTGTGTGTGGAGGAGAGGGCATTACATGGTACTCCAAGGGTTTTAATACATGACCAAAGATGCAGTTGTAGCTAAAAGATGTTCAGGTGCCTAAAAATGCAGAGAAACACATGGGCTCAGACCCCTGAGGAAGAAAGCTTTTTCTGGGTAGGACTTAGTGGAATTTCCAAGTCCTCCCAGTCAAGGGAAATGCAATTACAGGAGCACAGCACTTCTCTGCCTCAGTGCTTTCTGCATATTAAGGATGCAGAAATGCCTTTGCAGAACTGGTTTTTGTGCTAAAGAACACTTACAAAACTAAAAGAGAAAAAAAAATTAAATGGGTTGTTGCAATTCCTGAGCCATTGGGACAGGCACAAAGCAAAGAGTATCAGGTGGTTTTACTTTCTACTTTCGAATTTGTGACAAGTTCACAGTAACAAAAACATGGAAAGCATCTTGAAATAACTCTGGCCTCTCTCTTCCCACGTGGGACACTAGTCACAACTATCTAATAATTATGTTACAGTCATTTGCCACCCTGAGATGGACAGACACCATCACTTTGTTCCTGCATTCATCCTGGAAAAATCACTGTAATGCAAACAAGGAAGGAACATACTTTAAAACACTATTCAAACTCACAGTCCCTAAAGGAGGGGGAATCACATACTATTGAACAGACATGAGTCCTGGTTTCCCACTCAGTTCAGGCCAGATGCCATTACAATCCCAATGTGTGGGAAAGTTTGTAATTGTATTGTATCATGATTTTTCAGCTGATGAACAGCAGACTTCAGCCTGCAGTGCTGTTAATCTTGCATCTTTATGAAAACAACATTCTTTTGAAAGAGAAGTGTGTATTTATGGCTGATAAGTGTTATTTGATCATTTTCGTGAAATTAAATATAAGTTCATACTGCATGCTCTCCAAACTAGTCTATAAAATTACACTTAAAGCTAAAATTATATAAATCATAGACAAACTGATACAGTCCTCACTCCTTAAAAGCACTGCATGGGTATTATTTAACCATGATGTATGCAAATAAAATGCAAATTAAATAGCAGTGGGTGTGGTGTATATGCAAATTAAAAATCCTCCCCAGTCCCAATTTCCCCTTCATGAACTGCCTACAGCTATAACTCAGAATTTATGAGTTTCACAGCTTCTAATGCAGTCTCTGTCATTGGAATGAGGCAAAAAGAATGGAAAATGATACAAAGTCAACTTACTGTCATAGGCCCCATTCCTGTTCAGGGGTTTGGCCTCCCAAGGAGGTGTTTCTTGAAGATGGGCAAGCAAAGCTTAGCAGGGGAAGGTGTGGGACTTGTGAAAAACACCATCTACAGGGGGCATCTGAAGCTTTCTGTGTTCCCAGGCGAGAGAGCTGAGACACTGAGGGCTGGAATTCATGCATGGAAGGCAGCATGAACAAACAGCTGCCCCACTGCTCCTTCCAGCAGCTCATGGCTACAGCTGACCAAGAAAAACCCCTTCAGCTGCTGTGTACCTCATACTCACTGTTCCAGCCTACATCTCTCGTTTCCATCACATGTAGCCCAATCTCCTGCAGCACAAATTGCTTTCATCAGCATCTCCCCACGGTTTCAACACAATCTGTCTCCTTGTTTTCCAGCAATAATGTGAAATGACAAATTCCATGAAGAACTCTATCACACCTCTACCTAGAGGGGATATTTTTATGTTGCCAAGGCCTAAATGCCTAGATTTAATTTTTATAAAAATAGAGCCCAATTTTTTGGACAGAAAATACTCCCTATTTCAAACTAAATTATCATTTTGGAGAGTCTTCACCCCTAAGGTGAGAATGGCTGTAGAAATGACCTGTGCTTGGGGCACGAGGGTCAGTATTTTTCTGGAGGAAACATGACAGTCATCCTCCTGACTGACCTACCTGCTACTGACACAAGACATCCAACACTGAAAGAGAAATGCTCACAGCTTGAGCTGAGCCCTACAGATGGGTGTTCTTCAAATCCAGCCTCTCCCACACTGTTCCCAGTGGGAAACTTTCCATACACTAGACTGACTAAGCATTACAAGCATTCTTCTCCATCTTCTCCTGATATTCGAAGCCCGCCTCACCTTTGAATCCCTTTAAAATTTTCTTTTGAACCATTTCTTTGAGCCTTCTCTCAAAGGCTGTGGGGACTTCCACCCTATGACAGCCCCACTCTGTTTTTCTCAAGAGCCTTCCAGCGGCTTCATTTCCCTCCAGGGCCCTCACCAGGGAACCAAGGCATCAGATTTAGTTTCAAGAGACTTGATAATAGAGCAGCTGTCTCCCAGACCTGGCAGACTCAGACTTAACAGAGGAGTTTTCCTTCATAGGTTCAAAAGCAATAGGATGAAGCAGCCCCAGAGTCCCTCCTTCACTTTCCTCCTTTCCAGCTCACATACTGTAAAAGACATTTGGTTATTTTTCACTCCTTCGTCGGATTTCTTGCATTTGTCATCAAGATCTTTCCCTGAGGACAAACCTGTAGACACTCTTTTCTGAAAACTGTTCCCATCACCACCACAGCAAATCTGAAGACCAAACACGGGTGTGTATTGAGTACGAAAAGGGGGCACCAGACACAAACTGAAAACTCACTTCAGAAACAGCCTTTGGAGAGCAGCCACCCCGTGAAGAACAGAGACTACCCCACACAGAGCAGGAGGAGAGGAAAGGACAGAAATGGAGGTTTTCCTGATCCTACTGATTGAGGACTTGGGAGATGAAAACACACCAAACAGGTCAGTAAGTCTGTCCAGCTCAGAGGTCTGCCAGGACTCCCAGCTGTAGCTCCCCATCTACAGCCCTGGCAACTGAGTGTATTTGCTGAATGTTACTACATTTTCTACTTCTATTAGGCACTCACAAGCCACACAGCCCATCACAGCCACGTAGAAGGGAAACTTAATATACAGAACAGAGACAGGCTTCAACAAACAGAGGATTAAATAATTAATTTTGGTTCTGAGAAAGCAGCTCCAAGAGGCACAAAGGAGAGCCTGCTTTTTTCTTCAAACCAGGAGAAGGTAAACTTCGTGCTCCTGGAGACTGGGAAAGTTGCCTTTCCCTCTGTGAACACCTTTTGGAGATAGCACAGTTTCTCTGAGTCCAGAGTAGCACTAGAAAAAGGTATTTGAAGAGCAAATCAAGGAAAAATGCAGCTTTGAGCACAATGTGTGTGAAGCCCCATCCACTGCAAATAGAACACCCTAATTTGTGACTGCAGACCTTGGAGTAACGGGATGATCAAAGGCAGTGTCTGATAACACAGTACTTGTGACTTGTTCCTGTCTGTTCTGTTCCCACCTAATTATCCCTTCCTGAAGCGAATGGAAAATAGTTTAATCTGTTTTTACAAAGCTCATTCCATCAAATTAGTCAGTGAAGTACACAGCATTTTCACTGCTGGCAAAACCCACACCTAGGAACTACTGAAGGCAGTAAAACCATCTCTCAGTGTCTTGTTTTTCTGTTTGACAATCTCAACCAGTTCCTCCAAGGGGAGAGAACAAAATGTGCAGGAAAACGTTCAGCAGACACCACCTTCACCTGGCACATGAATCCCTTGGCTTCCACTTTCAGGTGCAAAGGATGGTGGTGAGCATACAACACATCCCTTCCTTTTTTCCCTACAGACAGCAAGAAACAAACAAAAAATACCATGCACCTTTTCCTCTCCCTAGTCTGCTCTCTGCCCAGGGGAGCACAGGATTTCCAGCACTGATGGTTACAGCTCACCAAGGCTGCTGTTGGACAGGATGCCATCCCTCAGCCTTCCCAACATTTCATAACGAATGCTCGCTCATACCAGGCATTATTTAGCTCCAGTGAAAAATCACACAGCTTCCCAAGGATGGAGAGAGCATGCAACATTTGGATTAGCAAGGTTATCCACTATTTAGGAGTGCCTCAGCCTTGGAGGGTAGCAAAAAGGAGCGGCTCCTACCCAAGGAGTGGTCTCCTTGGAGCATTAGCTGTTGTGCACTTTGGGAGCCCTCGTTAGCAGTCAGCACTTACTTTGTCAGCTGCTGTTAGGCTGCACCTGTGCTTTGGTCTCCTGAGTCTGTCAAAGTAATAATCCACTTGACATCTCCTCAGTCTGCTGTACATCTTATGATTTTATAGCTTATTCCTTTATAACATCACTATATACATCCACTTCAGGTGGGCTGACCTGGAGAGGCAAAAGCTGCTGTTGGATAACTACACCCATAAATTCAGCTCAGTCTTTGTGTCCTGCTGATCCCTTTCCACACTGAGCCTAACCCAGGTCCAGCTGAAACTCCTAAGAAACCTCTGGCAATAGGCATATCTCTCTTTATCCTGTCTTCATGCTTCTCTGACCAAGTAAGCTGTAGCGTTACTAAGCTTTTCTTATAAAAACAATCCTTCCTTATTTGGAAATAAATGTGAAGCAATGAATTAGAGAATTACAGAAGACAGACCCAAAAGGGACCTGAAAAAGGTTACCCACTCTGTTCCCCCAGTCCCAACAGAGGACCATATCTACTTAAACTATTCATGAAAGGTCTTCTTTAAGCTCTTCTGAGAATTTCCAGGAGTGAATCCTGCTGAACTTTATTTAGACATGATTTTTTAATTATTCCCTCAGCTTAGTCCTTGCACACGTTTTCATATAAATCCTAGCTCCATGAAGTGAATCAAATCAGAGATCATTATTATTGGGGGGGGAGGTCAAGGGGTGTAGTTTGATTTAAACTAGTGTGTAAAATCCACAAGACCCCGTCAAAACAAGTTGGAGGTCTCTTTGTCTGCACTTCCCAGTCTGAAAAGATTCCAAACTATACAATGCAAAACACATGAAGTTGGAAAATATCCTACAGGGAGAAATAATGAATAAAACAATTTGATGCCTTTCCAATCTGACAAAACAAAGAAACATTCTGAGCAGTGGTTCTAAGGGATAAAAATCATTGAGCTTTTCACTCTATGTGTTAATTTATGCTTTACATATTTTAAGAAACAGTGAATTTTTAACTTGAAAAGCTGGTATTACATCTCACTATGAGTGACACTCAGGCAATACACAGAGAAGCACTGGTAGATCTAAGCACTGAGTGTGGAGCATTTGCAGTTACTACCAACACTTGGTGGTTTAGCAAGGGATGGTGCTTTGCTGAATTTTTTTTTTTCCTAACCACAGATAGCCATCTCCTTCCCATCCACAGCTCTGGCCTTGGTGACATCACTAGGAGGAAGGCCTTTGGGCATTTGACTCTGTCACCTTACAAGAACACCCAACTCTTTGAACTATAGTTTGTTAAACCAGTTGTACCTAGTTAGGGAAAAAATGCAAATCTCCTTATATAGAGTCCAAGCCAGACGCTCCAGGGCTCAGAAAAGGGAAGAAGTTTCTGAAATAACATTGCCCTAAACCCTCTTATCTCTCAGAAGATATTTCTTTCAACTGCACCATTTGTTGAATCAATTCTGAAGGCATTTGCTCATTCTGCAACACCATTAAACAGAAGAGAAAGGGGTAAAAAAAAGCCTAACACTCTAGCAGCTGACTGAAAGATCAGATCCAATAAAACGAGGCAGACTAGGCAGGATTTCAATTTGGTTGCTGTATTTAGTCCTGATTGCATCACTGAGATGTTACTCAATGATGCTTTTGACTCCTGAAAAGACAGCTCTTTCACCTTTACTTCCTCTCAGTAGAAAGTCTTAATTCATACTCTAGGATATGTTCTAGTGTGTACCAGAAAAATGAAGAAGAGGGGTTAGCAGTTCTTCAGTTCCAGATACAGAAAGCATTCCTACATTGAATAATCGGAAATAAAAATAAATTTAAAAAAAACATACAGCAATCTGGAAAATAAGATGATCGACAGCATATTCTCCTCCAAATAGAAAGACTTCTGACTCTCTCAAAGAACTGACAAATCAATTGCCTACCATCATGTGTGAACTTCACACAGAGACATTCAACTTAGAAAACTGCATAAAATTAGTCCTATTTTGAAAATCATGTTATTATTTCTATTTTCTTATGGGGCATCATATTTTCAATAAAATATCAGAAATCTTATATTCTAGAAGCACTAGAAATCTCATACACTGTTAGAATTATTACCAGCTAACAAGAGCAGAGACCAGAGGTTAAACTACACACTAGCATGGGTTGAGAACAACTGAAACCAGTTTGCCTTGTCCTAGGTGAGCAAACCAGTCAGGAAAAAATTCATTACCTATTCTCTACTACTGTTTAGGTACCTTCACCCTAGCTATTCCCTTTATTCCTACTAAGAAGGTCACTCCATGAATCTGTAAGCCAGCAAAACAAAAAGTTGTGAAGAAGTGTCAGCTTATTAATCATGTACATATGGCTCTTCTGGAAAAGAAACTTCCACCTGCAACCGAACTGATGACTGTGTTTCTCTGCCCATCACACATGCCAGATCATCACAAGTTCTGAGAAAAAAAGGAAAATAAAAATCAGAGTCATTATATGTGAAAGAGATTGATGTCTTTCCTGCCTGATAAAAGTCAGAGAAGAATAAAAATCCCTAACATAAAAAGAAGTAAACAATACCCTTTTCAAAAAAAAGGCAGCATTCAAAAAAAAAATATTCAAAAAAGCAAGCCTTCAAAGCCCTTCTTTCGATGATAAATAATTTCTTCGACCTTTTCAAAAGCTGATCCTTGACCTTGAAGATTCTTGCATACTTTCTCCTCTTACCATCTCCCTGCTGCCTGCCAACAGTATCACATTGGCCAACATCCACAGAGCAGAGGGATACAGCCCATGAAACAGGACAGACAGCTCTGCTGACACCCAGGGATGTTCTCGTGGTCACCACCGTCCTTACACCCCTGGGTCAGTCTGCAGCCTTTGTATCAAAGACTGAAGAAACCACAAATAACAACGTGCTCCAGAAGTGGACAGCTCATCCTCAACATGCTTGCTGTCACTGTTGTCCAGCAAACCTAAAAGTGGAGGCAGGTTCCGTTCTCCCATCGTTGAACAGCCCATAGACATCCACATAATCCTTCCTTGTCTCCGTTAATTAGGCAGGATGACTGGGAGAGAAGGAGAAGGTGCTGCAGGCTTGGTTACCAACAGTCAGTGTCCTCATTCTCCACAGATACAACCACTGACACCGACAGTCGCCAGGACACCTCCGGTGAAACAGCTCTTGGAGAGGAGCAGATGGCTTGAACTGCATCCAAGCAAGGCTGAAGTGAATGAATCCAAGCACAGCCAAAATGCAGGATGAGGAGAAGGATTTCTTTAAACAGCTCATGGAATCATTGCCTCCCCCTCTGTGGAAAAGCACTCTGTTCACGTTTGTCAAAGCTGTGCCTTGGGTCTGACACCTTGCAAAGTCTGGCTGCTTAGGTGGCATCAGTAATCCATGAATTTGTCACCTCTGGGCTGGATTATAATAACTCAGCATGTTTTGAAACTCATTGTGGAAACTGTACACCAGCTCCAGCTGGTTGGGAATGGGGAACAACTGTTTATTCTATGGCCTGTGTTGCCAAGGGCATATCTGGTTTGTGCTCAAGTCTTTCCCGCAGCTCCCAGCCAGTATCTGATGCCAACTTAAGGCCCTGCTCCTATTTTCAAAGCAATTAGTGTCTCAACTTCCAACCACATCAAAGTCTGAATTTTCATCCATGAACCTCCATGGTAACTGTATGTCTTTGAGAGGTCTTAAAGCTCAGAACAAAGCATCTAGGAGGGTTGTGACAAAAACAGGCATTTTTTATCAATAGCTGTGGAATATTTTTCTAGTGGAGACCAAGCAAATTCAGATTCTGGTACACTTCAGGCATGTTTCTTCGAGGTGGATTAACTTCCTAACTTGAATGCACAACTCAGATAACCGTTTCATTCCAAAACTCATTCCAATTTCCACATCACATCAAATGTCATGAGTTTCTACTCCCTTTGTGAAGAATTGGAAGAGGGTTTACAAAGTCCATTAGACACTTAAGGTTGCCACTGACCTTGCCCACAATGTACAGATGCTCCAGCAGTTTAATACTCTTAGAGAAAGAACAGAAAAGCCAGAGCAAGAAGAATGTGCTTAATGCAATTTAGTCTGTGTTTTAATATCCATCCTTCAGGGTTCTTTTGATGACAGCTTTATCTGAAAGAAAGTTTAAAACTACTTTCATTTGTGACACACCTACCTTCTCATATATGAAGGTTTTCCAGCTTCCTCAGATGAATTCTTTTGTTCATTCCTCTTATGAATTGCAAGGAGATTTGGGAAGCCTGTTATTTACTCCTCCTCCAGCTCAAGCACCTGGACAAGCATCCAGGGTGATGTTATCCTACCTAGCACGCCAGCATGCAGGAAGACTGCTTTTTCTCCAGTATTGACGAGTGGAATTACCAGGTTTATTTCCTTTGAAAGCTTGGGTTTCTGGCTCTTCATAATTTTAAGAATTACAAAGGGACAGTCTTTTGCACATGGACACAATCTTATACATGGTATGTGTGTTAAGCAGACTTCAAAATGCAGTTTCCTCGGGAACTGTATTTTTTCAAAACGCTGCTTTCACCAGCCTCAACTATTCTCCTCCTGTTTTTTCTCCTTCCCAGTACATCCCTCTCCCATTGAACTTTCTCAGCATCAAGGCCTGCTGGTGGTAAATGTGATTATCTTGCTGTTCCCACCAGTGTCCATGACACCTCTTGTAGAAAACAAACTCAGAGTAGCACAGGCAATCCCTCACATTCATCATGTTCTGCCCTTACACAGACAAGATTAAAGGCCTTTCACTAATTAAAGATGGAAGGATGTCATTGAAAGGCACGGGGCAGCTGGGGAAGGTGAGCTATCCAAGTGACATATCTATGATTCTCTTGTCTCTTCTGACCCCTTCTTCCGAAGGCTACTGTTTGTAAATCAAGATTAATGAGAAGAACGGCACTTAAGTGCACCTGATCATAAATCTGGGAGAGTTAGTACACTCTCTGACAAGATTAATATATTTTATATCTGACACTGTCTGTGAAATGCTCTGTGTTCAATTTATTACCATCTCAGACCTGAAAGTGGAGCACAGATTTCCTTGCAGGGCAAATTCCACTTTTTGCAGAGTGCTACATTTGCAACTCTATATCCATTTTCATTCCTCTTGAGGTTGTTTGCATTATGACATAAACTTTTAATATAATTCCAGTATAATTATACATAAACCAACATATTGGCAAAAAGCCACGGAAGAGTGCTGTTGGTTAGATTGTTAAGACAAGTTGGGAAGTTTTTGAGTAAACATCAGAAAATGCCACTTTGCCTCATTCAAAACATATTGTAAATGACATATTGCTCATAAATTTGTTACTTAAGAAAAAAAATTGTAACCTAAACTACTTTTTAATATGCTTTTTTTTTACTTGAAACAGACTGCATTTCATATAGACCTGCTTTCTTTCTTTGAAATTTATAACGATCAGCAAATACTTCATTTACATTTTAAAAAGTCTGAACTCAAACTGCAGTAATTGCAATTAACTGAAACAGGTTTTTTCAACTGAGCAAGTTCCTTCCTCTGAAATTCCCCCAGCTGATGAATAAAAATTGTTGAGGTTTTGGTTTCCTGTCTTAACTTGAAACTAAAACATTTTTTGAATCTTGAATTTCTCGGAGATTGGGAAAACAAATTCCACTGAGCCATAACAGTCACAAGAACTCTGTGAGAAATTGTAGCAGATCTTCAGATGTCCATAAATTCTTGATCAGTAGGCACATAATACACAGAGCTGAACCTGCTCCCCCTATTACTACAGACTAGCCATTTCTAAAGCCCTTTTGTTGCCTTTTTGTCACCAGAACCACAGAAAAACTTCTGACATAGTATGAACTCTCCAAGATATTCTCAAGACACAAGATCAGAATCTCACCCATAAACAAACCAGTTACTCCTGTTTGTGCTCCAGCTCTGCAGCCAGGACTAATATATAGCAAAGTTCTCTAATCTTCCACGGTATAAAACACCCAGCAATCAGAAGCTTATTAGCAGATAATGATTTACTTTCTACCCACCAGCTATTTGCAAAGATCATCCACTCTCCCCGTCTGAAGTATCATCAGGGTTTCTCCATAAGTCTACTCCATTTATCATTAGGGGGATTTACACTGTAAACAGGACAGCTGCATTACTAAGTTTAATTATACCCTGAGAAGACAAAGCACCGTGTGCCCACACATTGCACTGGAATTAGAAGTCCAGGTAGAACAGAAGAAAGACTTTTAATTAAACAAAATCAGTTACCTTTCACAGAAAGCCTACAATTTAATTTAAGCACACACACAGGAAGAACAGGAGGTCAAGCACCTTCCCCATCTTGTGAACCTCAGGCCCAGTGATTGTCAAACACAACACAGTAATTCCTGCACACCTGCCTCACATTTCTCTTTAGGAGTACTTCATTCTTTTCTTGGCTTTCTTTCCTTTAATTAGGAGTAAGGAAAAGGTTGTGGTGACTTCATAGCATGTCACATTTAATCTGCATAAGGCCCCACCACACGTTGGGGGGATGTGTGGCAGGAGTTTTTAATAAAGGATTACAGAATGCACCTGCTGTGGCTGAAATATTGCAAGCTTTTTCTAAGCTCTGGGAGGCCTGCATTAGGTCAGCTTTGACTTGAACATTTATTACTTATCAACCTTTGGCATTGGGATGGAGTCTGGAGCACAGTGATGATGCCAGCTGATTTAAATTGCCAAAAAAGTGATCAGGTTGTTTGCACAAAACCAGAGAAGTGTTTGTCTTAATGGCTGTTGCAAAGATGGGCAGAATTCCTCTGCCCCAGACAATATTGGTTTTTTTTTGTTCCCAAATGTCATCAGATAATGACTTTGATGCCAACAAGTTAATTGCAAAAGCAAAGCAATGAAAATATATACTGAACCATAGTCATGCATTTTTTACATTTGCTTCAATTTAATGTAATGAACAGAGAGTTTTGTGAAGGAAGATTGCAGATGCCATGGAAAACAAATGCTGTTTCTGAGCATAACCATCACCCAGTCAAATGATCTGCCAACTATCCCCTTTGCTTGCACCACTTGCACTGCTCATTGCTCCCATCTTTCACAGGGTGTGGGACATGGGGGTCAATCACTTTCTCCCTCTGAAGGATTTCAGCTCAGAGCTCACCAGGATACACCGCTGCCATTTGCTGAAGGTCTGGGACAGACATCCTCACTCCAATCAGCTGAAGCAGCTCCACATTGCACAGGCAGGTCCAGGATTGCTGGGGCAGATGGAAGCAGCACCTGCACACTCTCCTACATGTTTGAGAAGCCTCCTGCTCACACTTCCATTCCATTTGCTGGCTTTGAGGTGATTTTAACTAAGAAAGGCTCACCGTAGACCACTGCTGGCATGTGCAGCCACACAGCCTGGCTGAGCAGCTCTGACAAACACAGAGCAGCAGCCAAAAAACGAGCAGTTACACAGACCACTTCACCTGAGTGTGCTCAGCAGCAGGGCTGCGGAGCTGGACCAAGCATGTCGAGGAAACAACCACCTTTGGAGTGTTAGATGTCTCCTTTTGAATAAATCACTTGTCAGTTCACTGCTCACAGCTGCCAGTGTGCACCAGACTATTTACTGCATCCAAGCCCTTTCCATTCTGATGGTTCACAATAGAAGAGAGAGACCTACTGAAAATACACAGAGCAGTGACAAGTGTTAATGGGGCTGCTCTCCTGCTTTAGAGCAATTCTATTAACACATTATACTGCAGCTGAGGGTAATTATTTCCAAGGGAAATGGTTGACCATGACCCATGGCAGCCTCTCATAATGGCAATTAAACTCGTATGTGACTAATATATATAAGACATTAGCTGAAGTTTGAGGAATTATTAAGATTTGCAGAGACGTCTGCAGGGCCACACAAGATAGTCTCTCTGGGCTGCAGAAACAAAGTAAGAAAAGTTCTCGTTGACTTATAAGTCTGAATAAATTCATGTCACATTTTTAGTAATACTTTACTTTCAGTTGTAAAGTAGTACCTCTGCAAATCTAACATTTTATTTATTAAAAAAATGAAAATAAAAGGGTCGCCACTCTTAATATGTAATTAAATATTACATTTTGCCTTCAAGTTAACACTACCTCAATCTAAAAGACTGAAGAAGATTCAAGAAGTGCACACTCTCAGGCACATTCTTGGAGCTGTCCTGTGTAAGGCAAGGAGTTGGACTTTCATGATCCTTGTGAGTCCCTTCCAATACAGGTTATCCTATGATTCTACCACTGAAGATCAAGCTAATTTAGAAACATGAGAAAGTGGCATAAAAAATGTATTTAAATTCCACTGCTTCTCATCTGGTATTGTCTGTCTCTCCCTTACTGCAACCTGATGGCAGCACAACACTGTTAGTTCAGTCCTTCCCTGCCATGCAAATAAGAAAAGTATTGGTAAATGGGATACTCCTTGTTCCTTTGCAGTTTCCAAGTGGCTAAGCCAGTGCTGGAGACTTATGAAAGCCAGCAGCTGATTACTCTGCCGTTGGAAAATCTCCACCCATCTTCCTCCTGACACTGGGCTCTCCGTTATATGCCAGTCACACATTCATTTCCCACGGATCCAAATCCATCCCAGCAGGGACTAAAAACAGGGCTAACGGCAAAAGTGACAATGCAAGTTCTGCTGTGCCGCGCACGCTGCAGCATTAGAATGTAACAGCCTTTCCAGCTACATGAAAGGATGAGTTTCCACGGGTTTTCACAGTGGCTTGATGTGATCTCTACCATCACAGAGAACTGAGACAAGTACCAGAGACCTACCAGGCTCCCAGACCTCTCAGGATGGCTCTGCCGTGTCAGGATGGCAGATGGTTGCAGCTGCAGAGCAGTTGTCAAGTCTTTAGCCCTTTGTGGAAAACCATTCTGCAGCACCTGTCTGTAAGAACTGAACACTGTTATGAAGAGTTTCCCCCGCTGCATAATACTGCAAATGTTCCTGAAGAACAAAATATGCTGTTTTGAAGGGAAAAACTGCTCTCATCTATTTCTGTCCATGCAACAGCAGTGCCGGAGGCTTTAATGAGTATCTCTCCACTGCCTTTTGAATGTGTGTTTACACACAGTTTGGGTAAAAGGAGGGGAAGGAAGAGGAGAACAGAAGTGAGGAAAATTTAGATCTACATCTTGGGTTGAATGAGTGTAAATGTAGCTTTTACCATGCGGCCAAATTTTCCACTGCCTGTGAAGCCTCACAGTAGCTGCACACAGTCAATATTTGATAGACAAATTGGCAAAGCCTCTTACATCTTCCATTACCTGCTTACAACACAGCAGACTGAGTTGTAGGCAGGCAGGCTACAGGAATCCACACCAGGGAAACACTGCTGTCTGGCTTCTCCCTTGGACCTGTGCCTTGGGGACAGAACGGGAACAGCCTCAGCTCCTTAGCTCTCACTGTCAGAAGCAATAAAGAAGGGAGAGAGACAATTGCTTTCAAACATTGATGGAAAACCTTTGGGCTCCATCATTCATGCAGAATTTCTATTGATAAAGATGCACAGTAGGACATCCACTGCATTTAAAAACCTACCTGCATTTATTCAACCAGCTTGGCATCATTTGTGTGTCACGGCCTGCAACTGGATCTCAAATACAATTTCCACAGCAAGACTCTGATCAACAGCAGAACCAAATCCAGCATTCCTCTCAAACAGAGGACTCTCTCTCCTAGTCTCCTGCTTGGCCACTTCCAGAAATCAACTGAAAGCTGAATCCCATAGATGCAGAATAGGACATTTATAAACTTGACGGAGAAAAAAAATTGTAAAGGACTTTGTTATTCAGCAAATAGTAATTTGTCCTAGATTTGTGGATATAAGGAATCACACCCCAGAAAACACTGTGTGGTGGTAGAAAGGCAATAATTTAGTTTATAATTTCAGAGGCTACTTATTCATATATATATATCTCAGCTATAAATATAACTACATATAGAGTAGGGAGAACACCTTTAGCAGGGTATGTAATGTCATTCCTTCATTTAAAACACCTCTAGAGTCTCGAAAGCAATCCTGAATTGAGACACTTGTAAGGAAATAAAAACTATTATTTGAGAGTACAGAAAACATTCCTGCTTCTTTCAGTTTGTCTGACAGAACGTAATTCTACATACCTATGGATCAGCAGATCAATGACCCAGGAACATAACTCTGTTGAAATATTCTTGACATGGTGAACATTAATGGATCACAATAGGCCTATAGGGTCTCACCCATCAGTGCACCTGCAGCAATTCAGCAGACTGTAGCATCTCTAAAATTGCCATCAGTCCATTTAACCACAAGTCTACCAATCTACCTCTCTCTAAAGGAGGAGCAAAGTCTGATTTGATTTGACAGACTGAAATAGCCTCATCAGATCTATTAACTAAAACATCATCAAAGGTCCTTGTGGGTGCTTTAGATCGTATTGAAAATCCCACACCTTTTACATTCCATGAATGGAGAACTCCAATGGGATGCTGGAATGGATAGAACAAGATTTCATTCATTACTTAATTTCAACACAACACAACCTCCCCACACAGCCCAGCCAGCCTTCCCAATCCAAGACTTGTGCCCTGCTGATCCACAGATCTTTGTTCCTCCTCACTGCTTGTCAGGAAAGGAACAGAGGGCGAAGAACTGCATGGATGTCTTTATGACCTTCACAGTGAGGAATTTAACCTGGTGGGCAAATAAATGCAGCAAGAGCAAGGGCACAAGGGGGGAAAGGCAACAATCAAAGCTCTACACAACTCACACTTTGAGGATTTCTCTGCAAAAAATATTTACAGATTTTGGATAAAACCTTGCTAAATTAGAAACAAAAATATTGACACATTAATCATAGATAAACATGTTGTACCACAAATGCAGCTCTGTGAGTGAAGTCATGAAAGATATTATAAACAGCTCAAAAAATTTCTTTTTGCGTATTTCAATGTTCCAGATCTGTTTTGTTGCTAGACTTAACTTTCAATAATGAAGAAAATAAAAGGTTTTGCTAAAAGAATGCAAATGTCCCCATTATTCATAAAAGAAAGACCTTTTTCTGACGTGATTACCCTAATCTAATTAAAAACTGTGCTTGTCAACATCTTGGAAAATTAACTGTCTTCACACAGGGCAAATGCTATCATTTGGAGAGGTCACAATAAATTACTTATAAACAAGAAAAAAAAATTAGTTCCTTCTCTAAGTACCCAACTCTTTACAGACCTAATTAAAGAACAAAAATCAGCATCCTGAAGTGGCTCTGAAATGCCTCCCACTTGCAGAATAGAAGTCTGTGTGTTTAAGGGAGCAACACGACACATTTGGGAAAGAGATGGAAAGCATCAAATGAATAATATAAAAGATGAGAGATGGGATTTTATGCAAATGCATTATTAATATCAATGCACCCCAACACTAGAACAGAGAGTGCATCATTATTGTGGAAACTGGGGGATTGGCTTTGTTGTCATTCAATGCCAAAAATCAATGCTCAGTATCCTTTTCTCCTGACACTGTTACAATTCATAAATTATTAACCTGAGTCTTTTGTAAAAAGTTCCTGTTTACAAGGTTACTCTGTAAGTTAAAATGTTTGTTTGCCCTCAGATCTCTACTGTAAAGCATCTGTGGGTAGATTTACATGATGAAGTTGATAGATTTGTATTTTGACAGTACATCTGTCATCTTCGCTTCATGTGTCAAGAGGTCAGGTGTGCACTTGGTGTTATCAGGTGGCTCATTAGTGTCCTGTGGGATATGCTACCTTGTCTGCTTTACTTTAAGTGACAAAAAATGTTCTTTTTAGCCCTTGCTGCAGGAATTCACATCCCCTTTGCAGTTGTTTGTGTTTTCCTACTGTCGGAAGATTGGACAGAATTCATGGCACATGTAAAGAGAGAATGTCTGGAGACACAGCGCCATGTGGAGGGAAAGATCAGTCCTTTCACACCCCCCCTGATCAGTCTGGGCTGCTAAGGGTGCACCCCCATGGCCTCTTCTTTACAGGACCAAAAATACATATTTAGACACTCAGCACAGTCACATTACAACTTGCATGGTCCCTGTCAAAAAACATGCATTAACCAGAGCCAACAAGCCCTCAGTTCACTGCTAACCACTGACAGACACCCGTGCTCTCTATAGGGACAGGGCCTAATCCTCAGGCTGTGAAAGCCATAGGATACTGTAGAATGAAGTCGTTTTCCTATTACTTTCCAAAGACTCTGTAAAAGTTGTTGAAAGCAGCAGTACGATTCCTCTCCTCTTCCCGCAATATTCCTCACGGATTTGCTAATGCCTCCTGCTGACTGCGGGCACATCTTCAAAAGAGAGATAGAGAACATCATTGTGCATTCATCTGGGCCCGTGTGAACTCATCAGCTCCAGGAGTTTCATAGGAATCCGAGTGACAGCAGAGTTTAGTCCTGTGAATACCAGAGCTGTTTTACAAAGCGCCGATGTTATTTTGTTGGGAGTTAGAGTAATGCATTTTACATTGATTTTACCACTGTAGTAGATTACTTGGTGAGCTACTTAATTTAAAGAGTAAGCAAACACCTGACAATTTTGCTTTCAAATCACTTGTTCTAGTAAATCTTAAGCAAGGGGCATATTTGTCAAAATACGTGGTAAATAAAAAAATTGTGCTCCTGTAACCTGGAAAATAATTCAGTGCCTGATCTTGGGTGGATCTGCATAGTACTGGACTGCAAACAGATTATGTATCTAATATTGTGTTACCTTTTGGCTACTTTCCCACTGCTGCAATGTTCATCTCTTTCTCACAGTGGCTGATGGATAGCACTATAGATGTTCCTTTAAGGTGTATGAAAATTATTTTTCAATTTATTGTGGTTCTCTGAGGTCTCAGCCGTATGAAGGCCACAGGTCAATTGTCCTTGAAATGCCTCTTGGGTATCCCTTTGTATCAATAACATGATGTATCTTGAGGTAAAGTTATCCTACCTACATTATCTTGTCACTCTTCTGGGTCACTGTAGAGACTATTTGTGGGATTGGATGAACCTTGTCCCTCTTATGTTTCTTTTTATGTCTGAACCAAACATTCCTTCTGCTCAGAAGACCCAGCAAGAAGTTCCCTGGCTGGAAGGCATTTCTGTGAGAAACCTTCCTGACGATACAAATCAGGGGAGAAAAAAAAAAATAAGAAAGTGCATCCACCCACAGCCTTGAATTGCAGAGAACACAAATGAGGATTCTATAGCCAAGACCTATGAGTAGAATCCCCAAACCTTTACCCAGTGCAAACATTAAAGAGAAGAAAGGACACTGGATTTCTACAATTTATACATTTTTGTGTAAATTCCCTTACCACCCTCTGGAACCCCATGTTTCATCGAGTGAAACACAACTTCAGTGAGTGAACAAAACATTTTTGATCCTATTTCTCTGCTGGAAAGTCTTCAATGCCTAAGTACCAAGGATGGAAGTTGAGTCAGTTCTGCAAAATTTCACTTACAAAGATAAAAACCTTTTATACCCCAAAATGAAGAAGTCGCTGCTAGTGCTGGATTATCCATTGTCCCTAAATAACCACTGTGTGGCAGATACAATGCAGGTTGTGGCTGAGACAGGCAATATATGACAGACTATACATGAGAGAGTTAAGAGAGCTTTAAAAGCTGCAACTTTCATACTAGTTTGAGCTACCTCACTTTACTCCATATATCCACAGACCACAAGGAATGATGGTACCTTCATTTCAGCTAAAGACCAGCATCTTGTTAAGATCACTGCTTAATCACTTGTGATCTGACCATGCCCTTAAATACCTTCCAAAATGGAAAATATTGGCCAGAAGACATTTGTAAGTCTCTGAACTTCAGTCCCAGAAAGGTGTCCAAAGACTGAAGGTACAATCATTTTCTTCACAATATGGAACGGGTGAGAAGAGTGAAGCCAGAGCTGATTTCCCATTTAAGTCTCCCTCATGTCTGCACCTTTTACAAGTCATTACACCTCAAAGGGACCTGAAATACATATTCATTTCCAGACCCATCTTGGGCTGATAAAATACAACACTGGCTTTTCACAGGCTTAAGCCTCTGTATTCAGTGTAACCTGAAGTGATTTTTCTGGCAAAATTTCATCGACTATCATTTTGTATAAATTATTGTAATAACAATATGCTACCAATAAAATATGCTACCAAAACTGTTCTTCTTTTGATTCATGTAGTCTCTATGTATTAATGAGAATGTTACACACACATGCACAGCAGGGTAGAGTAGCCCCTGAAGTGTTCTAATTCAATATTAATTTCTCCTGGTGGGTGACTTTGTCCTCATAACAATAATAAAGCTGTGGTACTTTATAAAATGCTAAAGGTCTCTTGAAGGTTGGTACAGGCTGTTGTTCTAACCCAGTACCTTTGTGAAATTCCAACCAAATTAGAAAGATCTGGTAATTGAAAGGTACTCATAAAAGGTTCTAGACTCTAAAGTACAACCTGTAAACTCTGCCCAGGCACTTTTTTGTCTGGTTGTTTTTTTAAGTAGCTTTCTGCTGCTAATTCATCAAGGCGAAGTCATCATTTGGAATAAAACCTCCAGTTTTTATCATTGTTTAGTTAATTCTGTTCTTGCACCTGTCATTCTAGTTTCTCAGCTAAGCACTAAGGGGAAAACAGGTACATACTTCATATTTTCATGCAGTGAGAATTCCTGCAGCCATAACCTTCCAAAAACTGTCCTCCCAAACTGAACATAACCAACATATTCTAAATTCCAAGGTGAGAAGATCCATTCTGAATCTGCCCAGAATTATTACCACAATGCATTGCTGAGGGACACTGTGCTGCAAAAAGCAGTCCTTTAAATGACATTACTACAGTTTAGAGGCATTAATTTATGCTAAATAGCTAAAAGTTTGTTACAGGATCATCTCTATTTCAATAGATACAGAAGTACCTGTTGTTATGACAGAACTCTTAACTTCTACCTCAGGGTCTTTTCCATCTGCCAGCAAATTGTGAGTCTTCAAAGCCATTTTCTGTTGTTGTAGGTTTGTTATAAACTAACCCTTGAGAAAATTTACAGCAAGTGTAAAAAATTTATTCACTCTCTTTAGATCAAAATTCTAACAAAAATCCTTGAAGATAACAGACTTAGAGGTAAATGGAAAATGGAATAAAATCTGTCATGGGTTTTACAGAGTTGCAGGATACAAGAGAAACCTTGCAGGGATTTCTATTAAGAAATTTAATTTCTAGATAAATAAAATTCCACGTAGCTAGTTTAATCTCTATATCAAAGCATTTATTTTGATACCACAGATATTTCCTTATCTAATTGGAGAAGATAACTATGGTGATCTGGAAATGGCTGAAGAGGGAACAGTGGCACTTTCTGCTCAAAGCGAGACAGGACAGAGATCCTCAGCAGTCAGTCCTGGAAAAGTTCAAGCACAGCCTTGCAAGGAAGCATACGGAAAACCTCAGCACAGGGAACAGGCTGCACCTCATGCCCTCAGCCTGGGAGTGTAACAGGGGTTGACATGCAGCAGCACAAACTTCAAGGCCACTTTTGAGTTGGGATCAGTAGGAACGTGTGCTATCAGCAAGGAGCGTGAGCTGAGAAAAGCCAGCCCAGGATATAAGTCAAAACCTTGCTGACTGAGAATTGCTGGCATGATGTAGCTAAAAACTACACAGGCTGTGGAAAGTGAAGTATTTGCAGCAGAGACAGGGAAGTGCTGATGACACTCCAGAAAACCAGCAATGGCAGATGTCAAATCAAGTGCACAATTCTGGCAATCCGTGCTCAAAAAAAATATTCACTTAAATCGCAAGGATGCAAAGAGGGCTACAAAGACAGGCAGAGGGGGAGGAAAAAAAGTGATGAAGAATCTGTGGTTATGTTATTCCTACTGAAAAGTCACCTGGGTGAAAGGAAATACGTCAGGGTCATCCTAATGAGGGATGAAAAGAACACAGTTAAGAAGATAGAAGTATAATCAGGATATGAATCAGTTCAGTTTGGTTATTAAGATTATATATCATCAGAGAAGTGAGTGTCTGCAATAATCTCTGTTTGAAATTGCATGGCAAAACGTTGTCACTTTTGGAACAAGAGGATTACTCTGAACCAGAATAGGACAGTGTCTGTCCAAACAAAAGCCTGGACATGATGACCCACAAGATTTAGCCCCATAGAAGCTTAACAGTAGGATGCAAACTGAGGCTTCTGAGAGATGGCAAATATGCTGCTTACAAAAACTGCTCTTCTAGAACAAGTAGGTAAACATAAACCAAGTCCTTTCCAGAGAGAACACACCAAGAATCTGGGACACTGATCTCTTCCACCAATAGAGCTCCTGGCAAAGACTTTGATTTTTCTGTCGCTCAGCAGAAGGGCAGTGCTGGTGTCAGATACCAGACAACAGCATCAAAAGAAGCAACAATCCTCCAAAAAGAGACAGGCACACGTTACAGCATTTGTGCAATGAGTCAGAAAAAGCTGTAAATCAAGCCAAGATCCTGTGGAACAAAGCTGCTTTAGGAATATAAAATCTCTGTCACGGACTGAGGATCTAGGAAGGCAAGTCATTCGTTTGGGTTGAATTTCCCATGCTACCAAATTTATGTTGTAATTTCCCCCCTTCCTCAGTGGCAGCTAAAGCACCTTCCAGGTGGCTATTACAAGGCATGTAACATACTGTACCCCTTTGGGGTAAGACTTAATTACACATAAGTAGTTTTGGTTCTGCTCTCAATTCTGCCACAAATTCAGTGTATGATCACTGGAAAGTAACTTATTTTATTTGTATTTATCTTTAAAAAAAAAAAGAAAAAGAAAATTTTTCTCTAAAACTCTTGTTTGTCCAATTAGAACACCTCAGCAATGGTTTTCTAGAGGTTTTGTAGAGCACATAAATAAATAAATAAATGCATACATAAATGGCAGTTATGGGTCAACATTGTACAAATGGCAAATGAAAATGATTTTCCCTAATGACACCATGAATATATACGCACAGAAACTATAGAAATAGTAAAGGTAACTTTAAAATTTAATCAGAAAATCAAAACAATGGAAAAATATTAGGAATGTAGAGCTCATCAGGGCAAGCAGAGTCAATTAACTGTTCAGCTGTCCAAGCACAGAGCAGAAAATCTCTTTTTCGCTTATCACCGAGTACAATGACCACTATGATCCCAGCTGTAATCAAATACATAATTGAAAGAGAACTAAACCAGAGAAATCAAAACCAAAAAACACAGGGCCAGATCTGACTGACACACCACTGACTCCAGTGGAATTAACTGGTTGGATGCTCCCACTCACTCCAGCAATCAGAAGTTAACAATTATTACCCTGAACAGCTTCCCACTGCTGATGGGACCTTTGCCATACACCAGAAAACTTATGCACAATGACCTACATTAGTACAACACACCTTTTTTTTTTTTTTGCTTTTATGTCTATATAAAAATTAGATGTGTATTGTTACCCTAATATTTACATAAAGCATAACAATGAATTCAGTTGCTGGGTCACCAGCAGTTCATCTGCACAAGAGCCATCTGCATCACTGCATTTCAGGCTGTTGCAATGCACAAAATGATGTCACAGGGAACAGACTGGCTACAGCTTCACCTCTACTCACTGTTCTATTTATGAAGACTCATGACAAAAAACTGTAACAGGCAAATAAGGAAAACAGCATGAAATGCATCTACAATAATAGGGAACAATTATCTGTCTTGAAACGTAACCACTTGGAAATTCAGTCTGTCAAGGAACTGGACATTTAATTATTATAATCATTCTAAACAGAACTAATTGAAACTGAAGATTCACTTTTATCTAGACTTTTACTTATGAATTTTAAGTATGTTACCTATTAGGATATAACCAAATCTATGAAAATCCAAACAAATTACTCCCCTTACAGTAAGCCTGCCTTATGCAGCACAAGCCTGCCTTCCTTTTTTTTTTTGAGGCATCTGAATGAATATTTCTAGCTAATGGCTAAATTCTTTTCCATATCTAGATTCAAAGAGGCAAGGAATATGTATACTTTGCTATTCCCCTAGAGAACAGATTTATTTTAGGACAAGAAAAACTATGCCTGCTTTCAAATTTTATCTCTTCCTCATGCTTTCCTGCCACCACTTATGAATGTAAAAGTTAAACTACCTAGAACTATCTAAGGAAATAAATCTAATTTCACAGCTATAACCAAAGTATACCCTACAATAATTGCTACTGATTCTGTAAGTTCCATCTTTTCACCTTCATACAACCTTGACAGTTACTAAATTACAGTTGAAAATACACT
This sequence comes from Pipra filicauda, assembly GCF_003945595.2. Classification (NCBI taxonomy): domain Eukaryota; kingdom Metazoa; phylum Chordata; class Aves; order Passeriformes; family Pipridae; genus Pipra; species Pipra filicauda. Next base: position 1,580,117 of record NW_024104798.1, on the reverse strand, counting down.
GACATAATTTATTAACATGGTCCCATCAACTGACTTAGCATTGGGATCAGATTTGTATTTTTATGTTGTACTGCATGTGAGAAATGCCTCAGACAAATCCATAGAATCATTTAGGTTGAAAAGACCTTTAAGATCATCTGTACCAGTTCTAACACCAGCATTTTCTTTCTATGCCCCCCTAGGTTACATTCATGACCTAAACTCATTTGGAACAATTTTACATATCTTAGTGTCATTAAGAAGTGTCCTTGATGCACCACAGAAGTTCAGGTGTGTGCTTCCATTAATTCCAGTTCGGTCTAAGATCTTTGGGAATTCAAGATGCATGTCAGGTAGAACCAAATATCCTTGATTTTCTTCTTGTGAAATTATAATGTACCACTCTATAGTAAAATCCAGGTTTAGGAACTGCAGCCACAGTTGCAGGGAGAAGCACTGTCCTTTTTGCTGACTCATTTTTCAAGTTCAAAGAATAAAGTCAGGAACATCATGACAAAAAGGGTCTCTGTGCAACAGCCAAGGAACAGCTCCATGTGCCGTAGTTCTGGTAGTGACCCACAGGTTTAGTCTTTGCTACCGTGTTACCTATGAAAGAAGAAGAAAGAGTTACCTACACAGAATGGACCAAACAAGGATGACAGCAGGTGCTTTGTTGCTGCAAAGGAACATGAACACATCATGAATGAACATGACCCAGCCAACCTTTACACCGTGCAGAGAAGCAGAATCTCCACACAAATGTTAATTACACTGATGTTCAATAGCACAAGGGAGATCTACAGATAAAAAAGTGGCCATTCACTATTAAATTTGGCACTGGCATCTCATGGAAATCTCCTATTTTCCTTTGCTTCCTTTGCTTCCTTTTCATCACCAATGCCTACAGCATGAGTGTACATCCCAAAAGACCATTCATGCAAACAGCTACCCATTCCCAGCGGTCCATCTTGTGGATGGGAGGGAACCAGGGAACAGACAGCACATGGTCTGCAGAGGGGAAAAATTGTTCTTGCAGAGGAAATCTCTCCCAGACAGCACTTCTCCCATAGGACCCCACAGCCTCTTCCCCTTCAAACCAAATGCACACTCAGCCAGGGGCTGCAGAGACCTGTGTTTAAGCCTTAATGCACACACAGGCACAAACCCAGCGGGGTTTGGGTACAGAGTGAGGAGGGTTCCTGTTGGATTTCCCACCCTGGAAATGGATGAGGACAGGCAGCCTGCAAGGAGGAAAGCTTTGTCAGCTCTGCTCTGTAGTGTCTAGACATGTCACAAAACTGAAGAGAAACTCAGTGTAGAGAAATTTTTATTTCCTTCCCCTGAGGGAACTGATGGAAGATACGAGCTCCTCAGCTTTTCACATTTTAACTGTCCCACTCAGCCAGTAACTATTCATCCAAATACTGAGCAGCATCAGCAGTCTCCCATGCTTCAAGTTCCACAATTTTTACTTATTTTCGTGGAACGAAAAGATAGAGGACTTAAAATTGATTAAATGGCATTTCCTCTTTCAGCATATAATTAACCTGTGGAAGCCATTGTCCCAAGTAGCACTGATCCCAAGGTCTTAGAAGGCTTTAAAAATTGATTACAAATTTAAATGGTAATGAGATCATCTCTGGTGCATAACAGAAAAAAAAAATTAATACAGAACGGATCTCAACTCTTTTGTTTTATACATAAGGCAACTATTACACTGGAAGAACTTCACGTACGTGTACCTTTTCTGTAATTGTCCCAGAAGGTTTTGCTGTGTCTGATTTAAGCATCCCAGTTCTGAGACTCACAGGTGGCTGTAGGGTTTGGGCTACTGGTCTGACAGTTCATAGTCCTCTTTGTGTAAAATTTTAATAATACACTTAATAAATATTTCGTTGGTTGATCTGAGACAAATCTTTGGTTCATTTTCAAAATAAAAAACTAATTTATATCATACTTTCCTTTTCTCTGTTAACAAGGGAAATTTTCTTTCCATTCCATTTCCCTTCCAATTCAAAAATAGTGAACTTGAGTGCCACAAGCTTCTGTTCTGAATCTGAAGTTACCATTGCTCATGGTATTCGTGCAACAACTATATCTTGGTTGACAGAGAAAACTACCCACAAGACAGGCAAAATACCTGCAGGGGAAATATGGGTGCCAGGACAGATTCTGTAGCACAGCTTTTGCTGTCTAGCAAGCAGATATCTACAAGTGAGCTTGTCATCCAGGGTTTCCCTGGTACAGGAGAGAGAAAGAAATACTCATGGGAACATTCTTGTGGACGGGCACAGCCGTGCTGTGAGATCACCCATTTCTCCCCATGTGACTTGGGAGAATCCTAAAAACTCAGCTTGGCTGGAAATATTCCTGCAGCTGGGAACAACAAATCCCAATGAATCCCCTTAAATTCACACCTCAGCTCAAGTGCCAGTTGTTTACTTACCCTAGCCCTCAGAGAAATCTCCTATGGTGATAAAAACCAACGCAAAATGTACTCCACATCCCAGCAAAATAGAGGAAGAGTTTAGTGAAACATTTGCCCTCATATTGCTACACCCTGCCCTCTCTTAGCCCCACACAAACTCACTGGAGTTGATGAATTTGCACAGTCTAATTCAGGCAGGATGATTTGTCCCGCTCCAACTTTATAAAGACATCCCTAAGCTCATCAGAATGCAATACCACAGGCTGTTCTTCACTGGCTGCAGTACTTGTCATGGGTAATAAAATAAACGATCCATGCCAAATTCAGCCTTCTCTCAGTAAACTCCCACTGACTCAGGCTGCCTCTTTTCCCTGAGTAAGAGCAAAAGTCATGAACACGGTGTGTGACTCATGTGGTCAGTTGATCTCAGTGAACTAAAAGGCAAATTTTCCCAAGAAGGAAGAGGCAGCTGCATGAATGAAGACTTGACACCTCAGGCCTTCAGTCATGAGTGACAACATAAAGCTCCTTGTTCTGCCCCTCATCCTTCTGGTATCTGCTGAAGGTGTCAAGGATATTTAACGCTGGTTCACTCTTATCCAGTAAGGTCCTTTTGGTATGAGTTGCCAGCTCTCTTCTGGTATTTCCAGAGATTTTCTTACTCAATATCTAAAACTCCTACTCTGCTGGCCTGACCCTTCAGCGTGATGCTACAACACTACCCCTTATACAAGTAGTTAAAAGTCAGTGCCTGAGAAAAACTTTAAAGGCTGAGGGTAACCTTTATCTTGCAATAACTGACTGCCAGTTATCCACACTGATTCCAGAGCATGCAGGCCAACTTTCGGGTGTATTATCCACCACAGGAGAACAGCAGGACCCAGGCACACTATGGACTATATATTTGGTATCTGATAAATAAAACTGATCACAGGATCACAGAGCGGTCTGGGTTCAAAGGGACCTCAGAGACCACCTAATTCCAACCCATCTGTCATGGGCAGAGATGCCACTGCCTCTGATCTTCAAAACAGGAACAGGCTTTTTCAGACTGGTTGGCTTGATCAGATTTTTCCAGCGAGCCTGACACTGTGCAATGTCAGTAACTGGGCTTCAGATCACTGGTATCACACCACAGCTGCCCAAACCTTCTAATGTTCCCTCTTTCATCCAGAAATTAGTGCAGTTTTCATTCCTTAGAACAACCATTATTAAACAACATTTGGTGACAGTATTTGCTTATTAATTCAGACTGTAACCTAATCAACAACATTCATTCTCAGCTAGAAGAGGCTGTAAAGGGAAAAGCTGAGCATATGTCTCTCCTCACTATTGCCTGCTAAAGACTCCTGGTTTATGATATATTTAGACATGCAGTTTGTGACTTGTTGAACTTCAATGCACTGAACTCATTTTAAATTGTTAAGCAGACAGAGGAACATGATATTTACTCTCTGCTAGCCATTAATTAAGAAATAAGATAGCATAGCAAAGGGTTGTTTTGGGTTTTGTTAAAAAACAGCCCATCTACAGGATGGTCTGTAATTAGAAATTATCTGAACCAACCTGATTTCCAGTAGTGCTCAGTGTCACACAGTTCCTACTGCCATCAGTGCAGGTTCTCAACAACTCCCAAGTCATGCTGGTACTTTCAAAAGTTAAAAGGGCTTTCCAGTAGCACAGGAATTTACCAGTGTCACCTGAAGACCTTGGAGCCATGTACTCCATCTGCAAACTGAAAGATTGATCCTGGAACGTGATTATCCCTCTAGCACTGGTCACAACGGAATAGTTTCTCTGCCCACTAGAGACTGAAGCAGGGCCTTTTTCAGTTTGACTCCAGGAGTAAAGGGATTGTTCTGACCCAGTGTTTCCCTCTCTGAGAGCAATTACATTAATCATTGCTTTCCAAAACAGTGTAGAGGCCAGTACTGGTGCTCACACCCACAGATGTAATGCCATAAGCAAGAGCCACCTTTAAATATAGGCGATCTCTGTACTTGCCTTTGTGGTTTTGACTTTATTTCCACTGCTGCAAGACCAACCTGAATAGTCTGGTAGTACTTTACAGTCCTCTCCATCCAAACAGGGGTTCATATGACACCACCACTTCTGTAGGACAATGGAAGCTAGAAACAGGAAAGAGAAAAAGGACAGAATATCTTTTATTACTATTGATTTTAGCAGGGAGGTTTGTCTGTGCCATCTTCAGTTGCTCGGTTTCAAAAGGTAGCACCAACAATTACTGTTCTAATAGTGAATCACACAGGGTGCTTTTGAGCTAAAAAACTTCTCCAGCCCTCAGAAGGGTAAATGCCATATGCAAATGGTGAAGACAGGCAAGCACCACCAGAGACTGACTCCAGTGTTTGAACTGACCTCTGGAAATGCCTTTCCATCTCCACTGACTACAAAAAGGACTTGCCTCCTTCATTTACATGCTTCAGTCAAGTACCTGCTGCAAGGTGGAATGAAGCTGAGGCTTCTTTTTTAATCCAGATATGCATATGCAAGACTGGACATAGAAATGCCAGTTTCTCCCTTCACTGGGTGAGAAAATAGAATTGCACAGAGATATAACCACATGAGGTCTGTCAGCAAATAGTGCAGGTAAGAATGTGGAAACCACTGGCAAGCATTAGATTATCAACTAAAAATCTACCTGCAGTTACACTGCCAGTTTTTCAATATGTTTTGGAAGACTACAGTAGCACACCTTAACTGTGTGAATTTATTAATTTTCTACCCTTAAGCCAATTTTTATTAATAAGACCATGCCTGTTATTTTTACAAATGTAGTCATGACTTTATGAAACTGCTGGTAAAAAGATATAGACTTTCCCACAAACAGCTGCAAGCATCTGCATGCACTTCTCAGTTTTGCAATGTTCATGGGACTTACCAAATCCCTGAAAATTATCATGAAATATGTCAGTTAACAATCCTACATAATCTAGATTGAATTTCAAAATAAAATATGGCTTAAAATGCTGATTTAGCTAGTCTGCATTATTCTATTATGTGCACAAACTGCTGAAATGCCTGCTTGAAAGGACAACACACTCAAAAAATGAACAAAAATAACAGTCTACTTCAAGTAAAGCACTTCTTTCCTTTTAATTTTAAGGCATATTTGTACTTCTGCAACCTTTAAATTAGGGTGACATGCAGGCAAGCTGACATCAGGATATTGCTGAAATGTTCATTCAATTACTTTTGTTTTGCATTTTCAGTCAAAGCCTGTGTGAAAAGCACTGTGAAAAAATATCCTTCTGGAACAGTAGTTTGGCTTTCATAAACTAATTTTTCAGTCTTATAACATTATAAAATAAGTGTGAATTTTCACCAGACATTTGGGTCTCAGATCATTTGCATTAATGCTGATTGATTGTTGACAAAGGGGGTGAAACTTGACTGTGCTTCCAAGGAGGTGAGGGATCACTCCCACTCCAGGCATATGGTCCAGTCATCTATTTTATCCATTTTATCTCTGCTACTTTCTAAATTTATTCCAATTTCTATACCACGTTTATTTTAGGTAAATGCAGAAGCCTGAGGGCACATGCAGAGGCCTCTGAGGAGGCAGGAGATCCTGGCAGCAAACCAGCTGTGATTTCAGAGCTCTGCCTCAAAGCCAGCAAGTCCCAGAGGGCCTGGCTCCATCACCACAGCTCTGCACAGGAATGCTGGGAGAAGGGATGCAGTGACACACTGAGGCTTTGCCTGCACTCTGGCACGGGAATGTGCTTTCATATACCTGAAAACATAAGTTCAACTTCAGATCTGGAAGTCACCTGTTCCCTGCAGGCATCTAGAATCCCTTGTGCCTCAGTTACTCCTATAGCTCCTTTAGTTCCATGGTTTCTCATTGGATTCCTGAGGATCAGGCTGGCAAAACTCTAGTTACTGGCTGTCCAGAGGTGTTTTCCAGAGAATGATTTCTCCTTGGAATGCCCACCAGCCCCACAGAGCCAAGAACATGCTATCTCTCACTGCCCCACTGGGCAGCAGCACGATTTTTGTCAACTTGTTTGGCAGTTTTTGTGGGGCTCTGTTTTTTTAAAGAAAAAACAAACAAACAAAAAAAAAGCCCCACACACAAACAACAAACCAAAATAAACACCTGTGGCACAGTCTGAAATAAAAGCCAGGAAATTTTCCTTCCTTTCTGCTTTCCTTCCTCTCACAAGCAGCCAAACTGGTGCAGCTCAGAGGCAGGTAACCTTCACTGGAGGAACAAGGGGGGAGAGATGGGGCAGAGAGGCCGAAGGAAAACTTCCTCAGAGAGCCCTGCTTTTGGCACCTTAGGGATTTCTTTCCCAGGCAGAAAGAGGGGTGAGGACAAGGTCACAAAGGATGGAGTGAAAAAAGCTGGTGTGCTGGGGTAGGTAGGGCTGGGTGATTTAAGGTAGGAACTACAGGTACCAACCCCCATGTGCGTGATCAGCAGCAGAGGGACAGTTGCTGACCTGGTGTAAATGATCAATACTACTGGATAACACCTGAAGTTAAAAGAAAATAAAATACTACCACAAGCCAATTGCTCTATAAAATCTTTTCTTTTGGTTAGAAAAGTAACTCTATGCTTTGGGTATATCCTTCCCTTTAAACACAAGGCAAAATATAGGCAAATTAAGCAGGTCTGCATTCAGGAAAGATGTGCTGAAAAAGAAAACTGAGTGTCTCTATCAGACTGTAATATGCAAATTCAAGACACAAACTGTTTCTGGCTTTCACAGTGTAGAAGCCTACTGAAGGATATGTATAGAGTGGGAGAAAACACATCTAATCCTGGGGCTAAGGAAAGATGGTGAGTTCTGTAGCTCAGAAACTATAACTGTAGTCCCACATGCCTGCAAAAATAAGCGAAGTCTGCTAAAACATTACCCTAAGGGGTGAGGGGGAATCAAAGGCTTCTACTGGAAAAATCAAAATCTTACATTCATAATATTTTGTTGCATTTAATTTCAACTATATTTTAAGAAAAAACAGCTACCAAATTCCTTCAGCAATTATTGATTGAATCAAGCTTCTACAATATTTATAGATTTCTGCCATAGAATGACAGTTTCACCTTTGGCATCCTTAAATTAGTTTAGAATAATGCCCGACTTCTATTACCTGTTATATGTAAAAGCATTTCTGCTATTTGATGTGTCACCTAAAAATACAGAAGATATTTCTGATGTAACAAGAAAATCCCCTAACAAATTGCACAGTTAAAGTTGATTGTATTCCTGAATTACAAGGCATGAAAAGACTAAGCATCTAAAAAATAGAAAATAAAAATCTACTTTCTTTAATATCTGTTTTGAGAACCTCATAATAAGTTTAAAAAAAAAAAAAAAGAACAGATTCACATGTACTTAGAGTTTTATGTTTGAAATCAAATATTTCTGAATGCTAGATTAAAATTGGACTTTGAAGCTTTTGTTTTATACCTAACTGAAATGGTTGCAATTTTATGTGCAAAAGAATGAAAACAGAAGGGTCTTGCTTACAAAGCGGAGGATTCTGGTAACTTTGAGATTAAAAAAAAAAAAATAAATCTGTCTTGGAGTAGCTTTACTACATTAAAAAAAAAAGAGCAGCATCCTGTCCTTGGAATAGACTAAGGCAACTGGGCCCCATTTTTCATTCCCCAGGGAGGTGTCCTAGCTCAGACAGTGTCCTGTGCAGCCCTGTGCTTGCTTCACTCTCCAAACTCTGAAATATTCAGGATTGCCACACATGGAACTGAATTAACTTGGGGCATCATTGTAGCACTGGTGTCCAGTGTAAGAGCCCATTAGGCACATTAAATGGTGAAAAGAGAACAGCTCTCAATATCAGCTGTCCAAGCACTATCTGCATGCCCAGCCTTAGGGTTGCATTTATTATCTGTTGAGTTTTAACCAAGCTACTCTCTCTTAAGACACCTGGAAGAGTTAATACCATAAGCTCGAATTTCTGGGCTTATGCAGTTTTCAGACTAGTTTTAAAGGAGAACTCTTGTGTGAAAAAATTAAGGAGCTTTATTGGCACACACACAAAATGGACTAGTACATATATTAAGAGGATTAATTACACCAAGATTTATGCACAGACTCATTATCATCAATGCACAGAGATGTTTCCAAAATTAACAAAAGGAAGGATTACGCTTTAGAGGCAATGGGGGGGAAGTCAAACATCAAGGAGACTAAACTCCTCAAACAATGAACCACGAGTGAGCAGGAGGCTGCTTACCTTCCACACACGAGGGCTGGGCCCGTGTTGTCCCAGCCACCTGCCCCGGGAAGCAGGAACACTTCACTGTCTGGGATCGCTCCTCGATCCGGTTCTTATTGCAGCAACGGTGCACGGCCACAACCTCACATGTCCCCTGCTTGACCTGGTGCTGGCCTAATAAATGCAGAGACAAGTGATGGAGAGCAAAACAAAACATCAGCATGTAAAGGAAGAGACACTTCATACAGTCCTGCGAGGTACTCAATCTCCCCAGCGCCAGCTTAAATCCCAGAAAGACAAAGAGGCAAAGCACCTTGTAGGACCTGGCTCGTTCCCTGAGTTTATCCTATTCTTACTAACAAAGATTAGTTCATCATAAATCAATTTTTCAGTCTATCTTCCCTGGCCTTTACAGAGCCACGGGGAGAAAAGGAAGTTGGAGTAGTCAATTAGATAGGAAGAAAAGACATGCAGACAGAAGAAACTCTTCCTTCCTTTGGCTTCCTGTCTTCCATTAGGTTTGATACTCAATTCTTTCACTTCATAAATGGACACAATGGACAGGATAATGTTTAATGCAGGAGAGAGTTATATTAAATAGTAGGGAAACTTTCCAACACAACATGTAAGTACTGCCTGTTGCTTGCAGACAACAAGAACGAGATAGGCTGAAAAGCTGCCATGGGCAGTCAAGTCCTGTCAAAAAAGAAAAGGAAAAAACCACACCCAAACTATACGGATTTCCCAAGTTCCCTCCTAGATCATTCTGAATAAACCTGTGATAAATGTTCTATAAATATTCTAAATATTCTATGCTCTTGAGTGCATTTCCTCACAATTCACTGTCCCTTATTTCTCTGAGGTTATTTTCCCCTTCCTCTCTTTTCCTTGCTCTTGCCTTCACATCTGACCTCACTGCTCCTTGCACCTGACCCTTTTCTTCCACTGCCAAACTTACTCTGTGTCCTGCCTAAAACCCTTCCTCAGAAACTTCACAAACCCCTCTCCTCTTTGCATAAGTCATTTCCACATCCTCAGTTCCCTGAACAGCCTTCAAGTGCTTCATCTTGCATTTGTCTTGTCTTATTTAGAGCAGAGCTTTGGAAGGCTCTTATCTGTGTTTGTAAAGCACCTTGTAAATTAACAGCACTACAGAACAGGGGGAGTTATTTCATAAGTGAGCTAGACAGAGAGACAAGGCTGAGAATAATAAAATAGTCACCATCAAAGCAGTACAGGCTCCTGATATGAGAAGAGACAACAGCACAGTTATTGGTGTAGGTGTGGCTGATATCAAAGGCACAGAGACTGAGGAAAGGCAGGGGAAAGGGAGAGCACTCTTCAGGAACAGACTTTTTTTTGGTTTCTGGATTTTTTTTCTTTTTTTACAAAATCTGTTACTAATGTCAGACAGAGTTTATTGGCAGACCTAATATCAATATCATAATAAACATGGAAAAAATGAAAAAAAGCTACTAGTCCCTTGGACAGCAGCTTCTCTGTAAGTCAATATGGAAAACAAATACACAGAAGACAAGGTAAATTGGTCACTTCATTCCAAATTATGGTTCCACAAAACACTTCACATGACAATGCCTGGAGTTAATAAGGTGGCATGGGGTTCTGACAGAAAAGATTTTGTAAAATGAGGTTGTTAATTTAAGAGAGTGTATTTATTTCATTATCTGTGTATTAGATCTACAGCCTGAGTCAAAACTCTTTGGAGTAAACAGAAAAAACTTCCATTGGTTTCCTACAGTGCTTACTGTGGTGGTCCCTGCATTCACTGGAGTCAACAACAAAATTTCTATTGACTTCAGGAGAGCAAGGTCATTTTGGACTGTCTCTTGAGAAGGTGATTTTATAAGGGAGGGGAAAAAAAAAGCAAAAATTTTTAACTGCCCAGGTCACATATTTGTGTTTGCCATGTATCTCATCTGAAAGACCAAGTGGCCAGGTCTTCATTTTAATTGAAGTCATTAGTCACCAGATATCAGATGCCAAGATAAAAGCCTTTTTTCCAGAAGGTACATCATAAGGATGGACTAGATCCAGCTCCAACACTCAGCATGTAGCTGCAAGAATGTCTGTTTTCAAGCTCAAATCCTGCTTCCCTCAGGTGAAGAGTCCTGTTAAGCCAATACCAAAAGAAATCAAACAGGTTGGCCCTGAGCATACAGCCCCAAAAACCTGGGGCTCTCTTTCAATCATGTTGTTTGAATTTTAAAGCAGTGACAGCTCTGCCCTGAAGTACCAGGAGCCAACAGACACACTGCTGTTTGCAGAAGGCAAGATTAAGTTCCCTCATGAATGCACCCTTTGGTTTAGTAGCTGTTTTGCTGTCACTTATTCATGCTTTGTAGCTACACAGGTAGGTGAGGGGAGGCATCCCCTCTTCATCTGCTGGCAGAGGTGGGGTGCTAAGGTTTGAAAGCACCCACAGGAAGACAGAGCTCTCCTCCCTTGTCCCTAGTGCACAGCTCTTAAGGAGTAGAACACTAAAGGAACTAAAAAGCCACAGACATCTGCATGCATCATTTGCATTAATTGGATTGCCCTTGTAATAGTCTTTCCCCTCCTACATGTTCTCATCAATATTTCCTCCTGCTTGTTCACACATATCCTAACACTTTTTATTCTGCTGAACACCATACACATTTCTTAATATTCAGACACATCTGTGAACAGGTGCTGAACAAGTGCTGAGGGTTAATGTGGTGGCTTCTGGTCCTGTTTTTGTCAGTGTTCAGCAGCCTTGAGGATAAGCACTCCCATTTGCAGAGTGGCTTTTACGTTTAAGAAAACTCACAGAATATCTTAACCAACCATCAGCTCAGTTCTATTCCTGCCCATATCCACTGAAGCCTGTTGTATCTGCATTCAGGTGCCCAAAGGCAGCAAAAGGAAGGCATATAAGAATACTCTCCTGCATGTTTTAATATTCATCTTGCACTAAATAAACCTTCATCTCAGGTTTAAAGTACATTTAATGTACAGCTGAGAGTGTACTGACAGAAACACTCAAGAACAGCCTTACAGTGTGTTATAACTCAGGGAGTCCCTGGAAGCCAAGACATTTGAGGAGCAAGGACTGAAGAGTTTTTAAAATATGAAGATCACAGTAAGTGAATTCTACACCAGACACATCAAGAAAGCCATTTCGGGGAGAACTGCAGTGAGAGAACGGGACAAAGCCAGTCTGTGGAGAGCAAAGCCCATAAATTCATAGCTCATCACCTATAAACCTATTCAGATCTGCAACTTTGGGGCTGTCAATATTTGCAGTTGAAATTCAGTTACACCATCGCATTTAAATACGAAAACTCTCCAAAGAGAGCTACATTCTATCAGCAACACTACCAGAGAAAGGTTCCTGTCATGGAACACCTCCCAAATATCAAGGACAGAACATCTGCCAGCCTGGCACTGCAGAGGATGGGGAATGAGTGTTGGAAACTGTGGGGCTCTGGGTTACCTCTGACCAGGAGTTTGGCACGTGTGTTGTTATCCATATCCCGATTTCTGTACAGCTTAGCTTCCCTAGAAATACCAGTGTTATTCAAGTTCACTAAGGACACTTTCCTTCTTTCTCCATAAAGGGCACAGACTGAATGGGACAGGACTTCCTAATGGAAGCAACCTCCAGGACACTCCCTGCTATGAATTTTCCTGCCTTCCATTATGAGATATCTACAGATAACAACAGGCCTCAGGAGCCCAAGTCCAGAATGCCTCTTAGTGAGACCTCAAGGAGTGGCCAAATGAAGGTTCTGTGACCAATTCTTTGTTGTCTGTAGGGTTTTCAGCCCAAAAGGATGTACCGTGCAGAGCTGCGAGACAACCCCCAGAGTACTCAGAGCACACAGCCATCATCTCTGAAGAATAAGAGAGTACAAGCCAGGAGGTTATTAGGCTTTCACATTACAAGCCAGCACAAGTGTTGTGAGTAGAGTTGACTCAATAATCACCACTGAACTGTTTATTCTCAGTTTAATACTTTTTTTCAACTAATATACTAGACAAGACAGTATTTTCACTTTCTTCCTACAAGTCAGAGGGCAGATACTCAATTAAAGGTTCTAAAACTCTTTGAAATGCTCAAAGGAAAAGAGGGAAATACAATTATTGTTAATAAAATATCAAACATCGTAGTGTCGTGCTTCAAAACTACAAGGAACTTATCAAAGAAAGAGGAAGGCTTTCAGAAGGTTGTTAACCAATTCTGTCCACATCCATTTCGTCTCTGTGACTAACCCTAATCACTCCCAAGGAGTGCTGTTTCAATGCAATATACATGCAGGCAGCATGCCTCAATCAGAAATTCTGAACAACCTCCTCTTTTTCTACTTTCTTGGCTAAGAAACATAAGGAAAAGACAGATTTAAAGGGAATTTTTATCTCTGTTTCATAAGCTGCTACCTCTGAGGAAGATGGAAACTGTACTGTGGAGAGCAGCACATCTAGGGAGTAGGACAATATGAGCCCAGCTCAGCACATTCCTCAGAAAGCCTCAAAACCAATGAGACTGGTCTGCACAAAATCAACTGCATCATTTATTTAAAGGGTAAGAGGATGGCTGTCAATAGGAAGATGAACAGCTTTGGAACCAAACATTGCAGACAACATTAAGAGAAACACTGATGCTGTTTGGAAGAGGAAGGCACTCTGAAATGTTGGTGCCAGTTCATCATCTGTTCTGCCTTCATTTCATGCTGGCTTTTGCTTACAAATATGTGAACTTGCAGAAGCACACACCAAAAGGCAAATATTGTTAGAAAAACACATATATTAATGGAAATAACATTTGCTATTTTTCATATTATTTACCAAACATATTTACAAGACCCTCTCCAGCTCACGGGGTGCTTTGGGGTTTTTTTTCTGGGGGGGGGGGGGGGGGGGGGGGACAGAGAAGGGGTGTTTCTAAAGATAAAACTCTTCTCAAGAGAAGAAGTTAGAAGTCATTGAGGGGTAAAACTAACACACCATCTTCTAGGCTGAGAATTTCAGTAGAGCTTTTCTCTACTACCATTCCATCAGCCACTGGATTTTTTTCAGTTTCACATTCATGTCACAAGGTTCTGACTTAGATGTTCTTCCTCCTCAAGGATATAGAGTAGATTTATGTAGATAGATAGATACATATACATACATACACTTTCTCATAAATTGTCTCTGCATATAGAAATCAGTCCAATGTCACTTTTAAAGTTTAACTTTTCAACTTATTGGCAGTAAGAGACTGCTCAGAGATAGTCCAGAACTGCCATGAAAGCCCAGTTCAACTGCTCTAGAAATAAACAGAGAAGAAATATCTTCCCATAACCACCTGCCCATGATAGAAGGCAAAGTCAGATGTTACACACAGACGAAAATAAAAAAAAAAAAGAGCAAGGAATCCAGTTCACTATTCATTACTCTCACAATCATCAAATACACAGCAGTATTGTGATACGTAGAGCCAGTATCTGTAGCAAAAAAAGCAAGTAAAGATACAACAGTCTTCCAGATGAAGGAACAGAGGTTGATGCTTCCACAACATGCAGGTTTTAAACCAGACTTTCTTTCTCATAGGCCATAAAGTTACAGCTTTTGTTCCAATCAAGACAGTTGGGCTTCATCTCTTGCAGAAAGCAGGAGTGTGGTATGTGCAAAATCACAATCAGCATTTGAACTGGAACCTGGGAACCAGCCCTGAACCACTTTAACTTGTGCAGGGTGAGAAGTGACACCTGAGGTAAAAAACAACTCTCAAAACAAGCAGCTAATTAGGGAGGAACCCTGGGGGTACAGTAGATATAGCTGTATATTTGAAAAAAGGTGAATGACCCCAAACACTGATAATGAGACCCAAAGAGTTAATAAAATCAAAAGCATAACCCTTCAGAGCAGGTGGAAGAACCTGCTGACACAGCTGCAGAGAACCATGTAACAGTGAATTCTTTGGTGAGTGTCAGAGGTCACATCCATATGGAGATTAAAATCCCCTGGAATAAGTAGCATAGGTGACCTTAGATCAGACACAAGCACTGAGACTTCTCCAAGGGATGAAGCATTAAATCTAAGCAGTCAATAAATCAAAACAGCTGAGAAGGTGCTGTAAATAGGAAAGGGAGGAGGAAAAAGCTGCTGCAAATGGAAAGGTGGATGAAGGGTGACCTGGAAGCAAAAACAAATTAAAACATGAGTGTCTCTACCCGCCAGAGTGCTACACTGAAGTCAATCAATAAGGAGTGCCTTTCAGCTGGGCAGCAATATTCATCCTGGTTCAAGCACACATATCACTTGTACAAATGAAATCTAAGAGCCTGAAACTTCATAACACACCTCAGACTAAAGCAGAGCTAATCATTTTCTGGGGGGAACTTTCCACTGTGTGGCTGTTTTAGGCGAGGCAGAGAAGAAAATACCAAGGAAAGATTTGGTTTTCAATCATAACTTGTAGCAAATGAGCCACACTGTGCTCTGTAATATAGAAGTATTTCCCATGTGTCCCATTAACATTCACTCTCGCTATTACATGCGGACCACTCTTTTTCTCTCATTTATTCCTTCCTCCACAAATTTATCATGAGAGAAAGGGAAAAAGAATGAAACTATTCTCTAGAGAGATTTCTGCTTGCCTGAAGAAAGCAGGTACACACACATCCATACAGGCCAGACTTACAGCTACTCACCAGTTTGTAAGCAAAAATTAAATTTTCTGCCTCAATTGTGAGAGCTGTTGGCCTCTAAAAACAGGGCTGTTCTTGCCATAGGAAAGCAAAAATAGCATACTTGGGACCACAAACTGGGAAAGACTGTCCCATCCACATCAGTAATGAAGCCATCCTGACCAAAATGTCACTAATGCAGCCCTTGAAGGCACCAGGATTTCACTGTCCCCGGAGCCTGCAGCCATTGGCAGCTGCTCTCTACAGCCAAGATCAGAACTGTGCTTGTACAGCTTATTACTGCTCATCTAAGGCATGTCAGAAGTTCATTTAGTAGTACGATAATCTTTAGGAAATTAAAAAAAAAAAGAGACATAAAAACTTTTAAGTCCGTCTCTGGCATGCGACAAAATATATTTTGAAGATTGGGCCTTGTGCCTTTCCAAGCATTCCTCCATCACCTGAAATACCTAATGATCATTTGGGGCTTAATTGTGTAAAACAAACATTTGTAATCTACTAAATACCAGAGGTACTTTTAACCCAGTTCAAGGTCATTCATCAGACTAGAATGGTATTTGTTTAGAGAATATGAAACACTAATTGTCATCTAAGCCATTAGGCTCTGCAGATTAAGTAAATGGAAGATGCCAGAAAACAAAGTAGATGTTTGGGAAAGAAGCATTCTCTTAATTTCAAGCGAAAATTGAACCTGTATTCTCATGTCCAAGTAGAATCAGTAAAACTGGAGAGGGCAGCCAAGGAAATGTTCCATTTCAGTGCTCAAAACAACTCACATTTACAAGGTACAAAGAACTTCTGCTTTTTCTGGGTTTGATTTTTTAATACAAAGGTGTGTTTCCCTCCTTAAATTAAATTAATTTTGTTGGACTGTAAAGTAATAGGACTGCACCTGAATTTGGCAGTTAGAGGTAGGCAAATAAATTCATTAGTTAACCCTCATTTGAGAATCTGCTCCAGAAAGATACAGACATAACCATTGTCATTAAATGCTGTGGTTTATGAAAGTTCTTCTGGTTGTCCTGTTTGAGTCTTAATTTAAAAGACTGACTTTGGCAGTCAGTCTCTTTACACTAATTGCTCTGTGTTTATTAAAATCATACAGCACCATTTGCTGCTACTGGAAGAATTGTCTTTTGCAAAAACCAGAACCAGCAGACAAGGCTGTGAATTTGAATGACAGATTTCACTGCCGAAGTGAGATGAAATTTCCATGCGATAGGTAAATCAGGCAAAGGGAATTTTGAGGAACATTACGTGCAATCAGATCAGCTGATGCACTGGGGCACCAGGCCATCAGCTCCTCTGCTGGTCTTTAATCCCTGGAAAAAAACCTATGTCTTGATCACCACTGATTAATTGTTTTCAAACTTTGTCTCATTTTACATCAGGTTTTATGCACCTATAATGATTATCTTGGGTTTATCTAATGGAAAACTCAAGGAAAGTATCACAGCAGTGCAAGTATAAGATCCAGCTGCCAGTTAAGCAATAACAGGTCATAAAACTAAATTGCACAAATGCATTTTTAATTTTGAGTGGCATGAGGACTTTTAAGTGGTTTCAGCATGTGCAGACTGTATCCAACCTGGCTGAACAGTTAATTGAACTTAAGCTATTTTAACTACTGTATCCATAAGTGCAAAACATAAGTGAAGTTTTCAGAATGTCAGACATTTTTTTAGTCAGCATTGTTGAATGATGATGATATACAGAAAAAAAAGAACACTGCAGAGTGCCACCACTTTATGCTACACTGTAACAGTGAAAGAGACCATAAATATATATAAAATATAGTCACAATGAAATAAAGTGAAAATCAGAACCTAGTAACAGTTTCCCATAGGCCCACATTTAGACTCATGACCCTGACTTACACTGGTAATGACAGAATAATGATTTAAAAGGTCAGAATTCAGAAGTTGTGAGGGTCTGCACGTTTCCTGTTTCATACTGATGACTCTCTGTCAAAGCTTCACCGTTAATACTTCTTTTTCTTTTCAAGATTCTGCAGATCTCTTGAGCCTCTCAACTTTCGATTTTTCATCTGCTTTACCTAAGAATAAAGGTTCAAGTCTAAAATTTTAACATTTCAGTTGCAAAGAAAAATCCCAGAGAGGTGCAGTTCAAAGAGCTAAACTTGGACATCTGTGCTCAATAACTGGGTACAAGCATAAGTGGGTGCTGCCAAAACACACATACTACACTGGTCCTTCATCACATTTCCTCCATGTTATGTGTATTATTAACCCTATGATCCTATACAGCAAAAGTTGTTTTTATGGTCAGTATATGGCTTGTTCTACCCAAATTTACCTTTTTTCATTTGGTGACTAGCGACAGTAAAGATATTTCACCAAAGCTTACAATGTGAGTTGCTATCAAAAAGCTGTATGAAGCAGTAAAAGCAGAGTGCTAACAGGCCCTTCTCAGAAAGGGAAGAACTATATGTTAAAACATTCCTTTCCTGCTCCACACATCCCCTTCCAAGCATGCAGGAACCCAACTCTTCTTCCATTCTTATTAAAACTGACAGTCCTTAACTGTGATTAGGGAGATTTTCCATCTTAATTCAGCTTGAAGTGAAAAGTTAAAATATAACTTCAAAATGGTACAGAAGCCACCGTATCCTGTAATTTGTACAGGAGGAACAAACTGGAGAGTAACATCAAAAGCCTCCCTCCATACCATGCCATAGCTTTGACAGAAAGAGACTACAACTCCTGGAGAAAGTCTGACAGTCTGATCCTCAAATCTTATTCAATCCTTACTGTCATCACTCAGAGGACAAAGAAGGCTCTTGACTCTTGTAGATTATTGTATTTGGAGGGGGGGTTTCTACCATGAGATGGAAATTTGCTCCCCGATATCTGAGCACATTTATTTTGTAATGTAGCAGCTGCAATAATAGCATTTCTTTACACCTGTACATAACCAGACAGACACTGGCTTTGCTCCAGGACACTTGACAAAGCATATTTAGAGTGGAGGCTCAAAGGAGGTAGAATTGAAGGGGAAGTCTCAAATTCCCAAGGGCTTTTAAATGTCCATCCAGTTCTTATGTTGACAATGAAATCTACTTTAAATCAATGGAAATAAGATGTTTAAATAGCAGGAAGAGTCTTGGATACCTTTCTAGGTGTTTGGGGGGGGAAGTCAGGTAGAAAAGAGGACTCACTTAATTCACCACAGAAGAGAGGGATCGCTCTTTTATCAGGAAGACTTGTCACAACTGCAGAAGTGGTGTAGAGAAATTGTCCCTCGAATGTACCCCAGTAAGCCTGTCAGATTTGACAAACTTTTATTCTTACCAGAAAACAACAGGCTTCCTCACCTGGTGAATTTTCCCTTGGCCCTAATGAGACTATCAGCAAATGCAGAGATGAATTAGAATAGTCATTAAGGAGCCAGAGCATAAAAAATGAGCCACAGGAAAGGTCAGAGCAACGAGGGTGAATGAAGAAGAGCACGTGCCGTGTCACAACCACTGCAGATGTGAAGGAAACAACCAGGGGAGAGAAGCAGATGTTCCTGTTAAAGCTGTGCAAATTTGATGGCTGCTTTCAAGGATAATGGAGCAGCCATAGGTGGCAGGAGAGGGCATGCCATTAACTTACACAGTGCTGGTTAGGCTCCCCCAAGAGCCATTGACTTTAACAGCAATGTTCCACCATCTCCCCTGTCTGAGAAAGTTTAAAGGTGACCTGGTACAGTTGTCATTAGTTCCACTCTTCCCACAAAGATGGCATTCTAATTTAAACAGTTGGATTCTCTCTCTTGGAGACCTTACATTACAAAGTAGAACTTCTAACAGGTTTCTTCTGATCCTATTCTCAAAAAAAATTTCAAATCAACAATTCATGCTGGTTTTTTTTTTTTTACTTTTAAAAACTGTGCTGACTTTAACTCCTTGAAAAACAGTTTCTGCTAGTGTGGTTGGCTTCTCTTGACCTCAAAACACACATTGCCTCACTTGCAAGATAAACTGTCAGAATGGTAACTGGTTTTGAAAATCCATGGACATTATGAGATTATACATAGTGTCCTTTTGGTACTTTCTTCAGCTCAATGTCTCACCAAGGACCTGGCAGGGAGAACCAACAGGCATTGTTTGTGATAGCTGTCCTACAGAGCAGCAGCTTCATAAAGGCACATTCCTCTGCAGGACTCCTTGCTTAGAGGTCCTGAGAACCCAAGAAAAGGTCAGATTAATCTGTAGTGAACCACAGCAGTGGGAATCAGTGACAACTGCATTGGTGCCGCTGTCAACAATAAGCCATGAGGTCCTTCAGTCTGTACAAGACACTCACTGGACAGGCCATGGAAAAAGACTTCCCTTCCACCCATGCCTGTTCAACTCAGGCTATTTTCAGAGCTTCCTAGGACACTGTGTGTGGTTGGACTGCCTCCCTCACACTGTCCTTCGAGCCTGTAAACATCAGCTCCCACCAGCCTCTCCTTTAAACGTGAACTACTGCACTGCCTCCCTCTGCTGCCCTCCCTGCAGTGCCCACAGCAGGCAGAGGACTCGTGTCTGACAGCACCATCAGTGCCCAGCAGGCAGCTCTCAGCAGCAGAGAAACTGGTCAGAGTCACATTAATCTTACTCAGTCAGCACAACACAAGGAACAGCAGAAATTGTCTCATATCTAGATAGGAGAGAAGGAGACAGCTAGAGAGAAAAATCACACTCGCAGCAACTTTTCTTTGGTGGATATGTACTAACTAACAACTCTGAAATCTCCAGCTAATTTCAAACTAAGCACCTGTCTGATGGCACTGCCGAACACCACCAGGCAGATCTGGATTAGGAACAATGACCTTGAGGTAAAAGGCTCTGTATCTCATTACTAATCCTTCGAGGCTTCCTGATCTTTTGTGATTGCATCTTGTAATTACCTACAAGTGCCTCTTTTGAGCACAAGAAATTACAAGAGTTTCTTTATAGTGACTATCCACCTTCTGAGCATGCAAACCTGACCATTTGAGATCAAACAACATAATTAATGAATTGTTTTCTGCACTATCACTTCCACAAAGAGAACTCAATTGTCAGCACACTGACAGTCCTGGCTAGACCAGTTTAATACTACCATGGCAAACAGAACTTTTGAGGAAAATAATTCACCCACTTGAACTGCCATGCCTTAACTTCTTTAATGAAATAGTCTGAGTCTTGTAATGTAAAAAGATCTACATTTCTACATTAATAAAAATATGAGTTTTGCTTAAAAAATTATTATAAAATTCTATTGTTAGGGAACAGGCATGGTTGTATTCAGCATGAAAACACTGAAAAACAAATGGCTTTTCAAAAGTCTTTTGTCACTTTATATATGATTTATTGCATGCAAGCTTTCTGTTTAAATAATTCTAACAAAATCATTTACTTTTTACTTCTATATTACATGTGAAATTTGTAATAATTTTAATTGCAGTCTCCAGCAAGTTGCTTTTGAGAATGCAAAAACGGTGGTATGGAAGGTAAAGGAAAATTTCCCTTTATTTTTGGGCAAAGGTTAAGGGAGAGATAAAAAAGGTGGAAGACTTAAAGGATTCTAAAGTTAGTATAAAAAGTTATTAGGTTTAAAACAAGAAAATACAGTAAAAGATACATTCTGCTGTGAATCACCGGCCGTGATACGGCAAGATGCATCTAGGATGAACATTCTAATTCATTCTGAAATTGATGGCAGATGGCCTGAGGTTATCATAAATATGTACACTTTGGAAATAGCCTTAGCTGAGAAGGTATCCAGCTTCAGCAACATAACCCCAGAGGAGTTCACTTACAAACATGAAAGCGGGTTTCTCAATATCGTATTCCAAGCATTCTGTGCTCTGAGAAGCTGCAAAATAATGATCTATCTTTAATCACAACTCAAAACTACGCAGCAACTAGACCAGTTTGCTGATAGTCACCATGTTCATAATTTGATCTGACCATGTATAGAGTATTCCTAACTCCAAGTTATACAAAGCACTGGTTTACAGGGCTCAGCACCAGAGAGAATTAGACCTTCAGATATTAAAACCATCCAACAGCTCACTTAAGATATCCTGCTTTTACTGAAGGAAATTTGACATGCAAGTTTCCTAAAAAAGCAGGGAAGTACCAGAACACACATCCATTCCTGGCACCTACAGTTCCACATGGGGTGACTAAATGACACATTTCAGCGTCACCTTTTCCTCAGGGACTATTTTAACTTTAACACATCCTAGAGGCAAGAGCTGAACAACTAAACCATCACAAGGATGCAATTTCCCCAGGTACCATGACAACTCCAATGAAGGTAAAATCTATGTGAGAGTCCCTGAGCCACACGTTCTGCATTGGCTGAGGATGGGACACTTGAAGAAAAGTGTGATAGTCATAGAAACTTCAAATCATAGAACAGTTTGGATTGGAAGGAACCTTAAATATCATCTCATTCCAACCCACCTATCATGGGCAGGGACAGCTTCCACTATTCCAGGTTGCTCCAAGTCCCATCCAACCTGGCCTTGAACACTTTCAGGGATGGAGCAACAACAGCTTCTCTGGGTAACCTTTTCCAGTGCCTCACCTCCTTCACAGAAAAGAATTTCATCCTAATATCCAATCCAAACCTACTCTCTGTCAATTTGAAGCCATTTCCTGCCACTACATGCCCTTGTAAATAGTCTCTCTCCATATTTCTCACAGGCTCCCTTCAAGTCCTCATGAGGATTTCTCTGCTGCCTCTCCACAAAGCCCACTCAGGCCACAGCACACAGTGTTCTGATGGACCCAGCTGGCAAATGATTCCCAGCAGAAAAGCCTGGAGAAGCTTTCAAGTATGGCTTCCAACCTGCAACAATGCTGCAACAATTCAGCACCTGAAGGACTTAACCACTGTATTAAGCATAAATTTCACTCCCTTCCTGAGCTTTAGGTGTAAGTGCCTTAAATGTCAAGTACCTCAGATATCAATAGTGAAAATCTCAGCCCACCAACGCCGTCCTGTTAGCTCCAAAGGCTGCCCTTTTTCCCCTCTTCTTGAAATCTATTCAGCCTGGGAGGTGGGGTGGATTTGTTCCCAAGATGCCCTGGCTCCACATTCATTCTTTCACACAGGCAAGGCATTGAGAGCACTGAATTGCCACCTGTGGGTATCTTTTACAATCGAATGAACAGCAGGGTGTGTCGAAAGAAGAACTCAGCTCCCTTCCTACTGAGAACTATTTCCTTTTTCACCTTGTGCTCATTAAATTTCACTAACTATTAGACATGAAATCAGATGTGTTATTTGGCAACAAACCTGACATACACTTGCAATGGCCTAGAAAAAACAGCGTCATTTATCTCCTTCAGGAATGCATTTTGCACTCTGAGATTAAAAGGTGCAGCCTCTGGAAAATCATAACTTGTTTCTCCTTTTTTTATTTATTTTAAATAATTGACATTAGGAACTTTAGTAATACATATTGTTATTTAAAGCACTGAACTTGGGTAAGAGAGAATAGATTTCTAATGTTCCTGACAGTTCAAACCAGAGGATTTTTTTTAATTAACTTTTTACATGTCCACCAAATTTCAGTAAAAATTCCAGTAGAGAAGAGGGGAAATCTGTTAATCTAGACACTATAAAGCCTTATAATACTACAGTGAAAAAACCAGACATATTTGTGCATGAACCATCTTGTCAAAATTGGGAGTACTTTCTTTAAAGGAATTTCTCACCTAGTATTTCTCCTTCCTAGTATTATGAGGACAGTGTTATGACTGATCATGATTCCCTGCTTAAAGCACAGCTGAGTTTCAGATGAGAGGTAGATGGCAATTACTGGGATGAATAGATTCTATATTAGAGATTAAACATGCTGCCAGTCTAACACATTCTCCTTTGTCAGATTTTAAGTAATTTTAAGCATTTGGATAGAGGTGGATTATTAGGTAGTTTATGTCTTAAGGCACACAGGCCATTTATAGGGACTCACTGTTAGATGTAGAAAACAGCTTTGTTTGCAGGATTCTCTGAATGGCTTGCCCAGATACCTTCACACTACAAAGCTGATGCTTTTACTGGAGCTGAACAGGGTCTGTTTTTCTCAGCTGCCACCTCAGACCATGCAACAACACAGAAAGTGATGAATTAAAATCTTGAAAGAAGAGCCTGTAGCAGGGGATGACCAGTTTCCAGCTACAGGCAGAGAGAACACAGAACCCAATTTCTTTTCATAAGCAATCAGGCCTTGGGTGTAAAAGTAAACACAACATGGTTTATGTCTTGTCTTCACCAGTTCTGAACTGAGACAGGCAATTAGGCAAAATGAGAATGGACTCAGTGAAACAATTTGTTATTTGTTTATTATACACTAACATCTGATAGAGACTCCACAGAAACAAAATCCCTTCCTGGAGGTCTTTGCCTTTCCTTATAACTCATCACCCTAGAGACTACAGATAGCACTGATGCTATTTTAATCCACTAAGCTGCCTTTGCTCAGCTATGTGGCAAGTCTTATGAAACTCTGCTCTGTACAAGGCAAAATCTTCTCTCTCCTGGTAAAAAGTCCTTGAATTTGAAGGTTTGAATCTATAGCAAGCCAGACTATGGCAAAATGACTAGTCATAATAGTAGTGCAGGATAATGCCTTCTATTTCCAAATTTTAGGTTTTGCTGTACTATACTAGTGCACATCCAGCAGCTCTTGTCACCAATAATTACTATCCCACAGCAACTACACAAAAGTACTCACCAATTAACTAATTTCATTTTGACGGTTTTAGAAGCAGAAGAGGAGAAATATTGATGTCTCCGAAGCACAGTCAGCAGCTGACACGCGTCTTCTTTCTATCCAAGGGAGCTGCTGTCAAATGAATTGCTTAAAAAGGTGTTTGAGGTGGTTCTACGGAACACAGCAAGGATGCATTGCAGAGCCTTCTGCAAGTATTAATTCTTGTGGCACTATTAGGATTGGCACAAATGAAAAATACTCCTTGGTGGTGAGAAATGACAACTTGAGAAAAGTACTATTTATAGATGGCCAGTATTTTAAAGGCTGAATAAATTTTGAGAATAGAAATTGCCTCTAAAAAAATAAAGCAAATCTTGACTTTTTCAGCAATATGCACTAAATATTTAATAAGGGATCCTGGAGCTCAGGAAGGTTTAAGACACTGCGTTAGAATATTGAACTAATAAGCTCCTCCAGTAAGCCTCTAAATACGTATAGTTAAACACTACCTAGTTTATTTTAATTATTTAACACAGAGACTGAAGGAGGTTAATGCGACCCAGCGGACTTGTTTATGTTGAAAACTATTGCCTCTCCTTACTCAAAAATCTGCATGCTGAGCTGCATCATAGCACAGAGCTACCAGGGAGCAATAAGGAATAGAGGTTTACAGCTGCTTGCAAATGTCCAGATGATAGTATTTGCACCAGGGCCGTGACTGCATGGAGGCACAGCATATAAAGAAAGTCAGGCCCACTGATTTTATTTACATCACTTGGAAAACCGCTACATTGAAGTTAGAGGTATAGCTGAGAACACCCTTGATGACGGGGGATATTGCTGGTTTTCCAAAACTTAGTTTTAGAAATATAAAAATCCCCATCATTTACCATTCAGCTCACAAGTCCTAACTGCTATTGGTCCTTTTCTCCCTTCAGACCGTGGATGACATGTCACTTGGATCTTCGGCCTTGTCCTCCAGCTAAGACAGCAGAGAAAGCAGCCTTCACTAAGCCACTGAAAACAAAGAAATAACCCAAACCACTCCGAAAAACCCAAAGGACAAAGGATAGTTTCCAAATAATAAGGAGATAAAACCAGTTTTGCAGTATTCCTCATCAGCTCAAAAAGAAAGAGGTGAGGGAAAGGTGTAACCACTCATGGCCCCACCAAGGCAGGAGGGAATAATCCAATTTTAAGTAATGCCAGCTAAGACCAAATGTATTTACCTGGACACCTCTTCTTTAAAAAGACTGAAAGCTAGACGTACATAAGTAAAAAAGGACGTGAATGTCATTTTAACTGGGTTCCTTGTTTATCAAAAGACATCTTATTCAAAAACATTTGTTCTCCTCTGTCCTCAGGAACACCAGCACAAGATGAGGCTTATATTCCTTCTCAAACTGCACATCTCATGCACAGCATAACATGCCAATGAACAATATGAGTTAGCTCTGCAACACCTCCATTTCAGAGCAATGCTCAGAGACATCATTTTGATCCTACAGTCTGGTATTTATACAACAAAGGTTGGTAAAGACTAAGAAGAAAAGCCACTGAGAGCAGAAGTCATGGGACCCGGAGGATAAGCTGGCAGAAGGAATGTTCTGGAGTTCACTGTGCTAATGGAGTTACATGTGCTCAGAAGGGAACAAATAATGAAAATTTTGCATGTGTGTTTCCTAGAAACAAAGAATCTGCTGTGCTAGAGCAATCCTATCAGCAGATCCATGCACCAACATTGCTCTGCCAATGGAGATCTGCTGGCTTAAGACTGCAGAATCCTGCCCAAAGGAATGATTAGCACCTACTTCAGCTTCTCAAGAGACCAGCCCTGGCACCTCGACCCTTTGCCATTCAGTCTCTCTTGCCACCACCATCACCTTCTTTGAGGTTATAAACATGAAGGACCATGTCTGCCCTTTGTTTCTAACTCAGCTGCCCGAGTGAAAGGTGTGATATTTCTAAACCTTTCTGAGATCCGGGTGCCTAAATTCCACAGCCACTCAATTTCCAGCATTTAAATGAAGTTGGGTTTTGTGCTTCACAGCTTTGCCTTCTAGAAAAACAAAACTTCATGAAAATTACTGGTTTCACAGTAAAAACCTGATTTTCAAACAAAGCTGAGGTAAAATGATTCCAAAACCTCCGAGTGAGATCAACATCACCTTCAATCACCTAAAATCTCAATACTGGGGAAATCAGCAGGGCAGAAACAAAGATGGAAGCTCATCCACACAAAAAGAACATTTAAAGATAATTAGTGATTCAAATGTTTTATCTGAGAATGAACCCAGGGGGCACCAGAGTCTTTTTTACCCTCAGTCCTGAATAAAAATAGCACACTTAAGTCTTAATTTTGTTGGCTTATTTTTCCTTTTCTGCAAGATTTTCATTAGTGCTTTCCTTTAAAGGTCTCCCAAGACTCAGTTATGTGCCTGGAGAGCTTTTAAAGGAAAAGAGCTTACTTGCTTGGCATCTCTTTCCAGCCCCTCTTAGCTCTAATTACAAGGTACAGATTAAAAAGACAAATTAGTTTTATCATTGCCTCCTTGGCCTTTTGGAAAGGAAAAAAAACCCCAAAACATAAACATAATCCAAAAGAAAACAAAAATCAGTGGAGCTTCCAACCTTAGGTAAAATATTGAAGTCAGCAGCTTGTACTGGGAGGGGGGCTGGGAGGGGGGGGAAGAAAAGATGAAATCCAATTTACAAAAAAATTTCAGTACAAAGCTCACATGCCTTGTGGCAGCCTTACTTGAGTACAAAGTTGTGCAGCATCCAGGTGACATAATTAGGTCACTGGGGGCAAGGCTTCTTAGAACTATTACATAAAGAAATCCATAAAATTTCTCAAATTAGACTTCCTCCAGGTTTCAAGGAGGTTCAGAACAGCAACTCTGCAAGCAACATGGAGTAAGTCCTTCTTAGCAACACAAAGCATTGCAGTTGTATGATCTGGCTGACTACTTACTATCCTGTTCTCAGTTTGCAATTATTTATGGGCCCCTGCTAAATGTACTTTGTAACTTTGGCACTGAACATAATAAAAAATTAAAGAGATGCAATAGGTGAACTACTATTGGTGTTTCCCTGTCATTTCAGGATGAGGAGAGGCATTGCTCATAAAATAAAAGTGGCTAATAAGAGTTGGACTTCCCAGATAGGATTTTCACAAGTGTCTAAAAGAGGACACAGAAGCACTGAAAACAGTGACTTTTCCTGCTTGACATTTGTTGATGATGTTTAGTGGATGATATTTCAAATGGATGATACCTAAAAACGAAAATCAAAAGGAACTGAAACCAAATGGACACCCACACATGAGAATAGCAAGGGTTGTGCCAGGAGGGACAGACTCCAGTTTTGGGATCACAGTTCACACTGACAAGAGCTTCTGCTGGCCCAGAAGTCTCAAAAAGTTATTAGGTAGTCAGTTAGAGGGACTATAAAATAATGTCTGTCCTGCTCCTTGAGAACTTTAAGTCCTTCAGGGTTAAGAAGTGTTTGAAATGCAAGACGTGCACATAGTTCCCCTTTTGGAAAGAACAGGAATTAAAGAGTCTCAGTAAGGACAGAACTCTTCAGCCATCTCCCATTCTCTGCAACAATCCCAGTTCCATTTACTCTCAAGCATTTCATAATTAATTCAGAACATGCTGGACTATTGGATTGACAAATATCATGATATACAAGAGCAAACTGAAATGGAACTGGCTAACTAAAGAGGAAGGAAGGAACAGCTTGCTTCAGACAAAAACCAAAGCATGGTTCTTATCACCTATAGTTAATCCCAGTACTTGGAACAAGACATCAGCATAGGGATATACTTAACAGGAGCCTTTCTACACAACTATTACAATGACGTAAATTATCTCTTCGTTACACTGTATCATTTCATAATGAATGGACAGGACCAAATCCCAGTATACTTCTGTGCTGTGCCCTTAAAACTCCCAAACTCCCCTAAAACTCCCCAATTTCAGACAGATTATTTCATGTGCCTGCCAGCTGGAGATGTGCTGTCCTCTCCATGGATCTTCCATCATCTGTCACCTGGAGCATACACAGCACACTCCCACAGGGCCAGTCACAGACCTAGATTAATAACGCTAATGAGCTACCTTTCCTGAATGGCACAGTTCACCCTAACTAGAGGATCTCTTTATTTTAAAAAAAATTTCCTTCAAAGCAATTTTTTCTTTAGGCTTTTAAGACAACCAGATAAATTCAACAGCTGGGACAGTCCTGTAAATCAAACAGCCCCAATTCCCATAGCCCTGCATCAGATAATACATTCAGCCCATGCACATGGTTGGCGTTGATAAGTTCAAAACAGGTTTGTGTCACTGTATCTGCAAGCAAGTTCAGAAAGGGTGAACAAGTTGCCAAAATCTTGTTTTACTCCAAGATTAAGGGCTGTAACAGAGGTCAAGCCTGTACCAGCTCCAAGCTTGTATTTTTCTCCATATAGAAATTTTCTTTATTATCTCCACATCCTTGCCTAGCACCATCAATAAGACCTGTGGCTGGGATTAAAGTCTCTTCTACGTATCCAAAAGGAACTACTGTGGAATTACTGTTAACAATACAGTGACAGGGTGTCACTGCTACAGAACTTATAGGTCCTGCTGCTCTGTTGTCATCTCTTATTTCCTGCTTGCAATAAACAGTGCCATCTTGATTTTACCTACTTAATGCCATATTCACTCCCTATTAAATACACGTATTTCCTCTTAAACTTAGAGCCACCTCCAAAGAAAGGAGGTGTGATATTTCCTAAAATACATCTTGCTGTCATTTCAGCTACAGTATTTACTAATAGCCAAGAACAACCAAAAAGAATGCATTGACTCTCAACATTTAGTTGCAAGAGACCAGATGTTAAAAAATTAAAAAGCTCTGTTCTGTTGACTGAAGTTCAGGCTCTACCTGGACACCCAAAAAAGTTACCATCACTAGAATTTTAATTTTTGTGGGACTTTTATGCTGCAGAGTCCTGCAACTGTACCGATCTCTTTTCTTTTACTCTACAGACTCTACACACAAACAGCTGAAAAATACAGCACTGACATTGGGGTGAACTGCCCACACTTTCATCCTAATGGATTGTTAGCCTTGGAGGTGAGCTGGATCCCACTTAAATGCTGGCACACATATAAACTATTGCAGGTCTGAGCACTCAGCATAAAATCATGACATTTAGTTATGAAACATTTGCTTATGTACCTCTATGTTGTAAAGGTAGAACGCTACACAAGATGTTGTTACAAACTTCAAGTAACATAATTTACATTTTAAATAGACTCAAAAAATCAGATACTGCTTCAAGTAACATGAGGAATGCAAGACTGCTCAAGGTCAAACCTAATTACAAGTTGATGAGGATCATTTTTTAGGCAGTAGGAAATTAAATTATTTGTCCATGCTATCCAGCAGTAAATACCTGCCTGTTTTAATTGCCATTGATAGAGCCTAATAAAACTTGGAAAGCAAATGCTCATGCCCAGTTTCATTTCCCTTTCCAGGTAAAGTTCTACCTGAAATCAGTGAGCTGAGCTGGTCATATCTGCAGTGTGACCCACACCAGGTCCATGAGCACATCACCTACTCACTGCCTGACCTCACCCTGGCTCTTTGAAGATGTGGAACAGCAACATGTGTTCTTGGACTCTGAGAAAAGGAAACTGGGGACCAAGCTGCGCCTCTCCTGGAAACACGGAGGTAAATAACAGAAGATTAAGCAGAGAGAAAGTCACGTAAAAAGCTGGGAGAATATGTTCTAACTTAGTCCCACTACTCAGGCAGAAAAGGAATCCGTGGCTGTGTTCTGCTGCTGCCATCCAGTGGGGCAGCTGAGCAGAGAGCACTTGAGCAGAGATCGATGGCTAACGAGGGCTGAGGTGAGGCACTGTCAGATTGATGCTCATTCTGCACCTTGCTGTCAATGCCATCTGAGACAAAAGTTTTCAGAGAAAGTAAAATAAAGCAGATGCTGAACAAGAAGTCGTTGTAACAGTCTGCTCCTTCTGGGTGAGGACAAAAGAGGCACCTGCACTCCAGCTTTTTCCTGGTGCTGACTGTGAAATCCCTCTATGGACTTGATCTGCTTCGATCTCTGCAGCTGTTTAGCTGTTTTAAGATGCTGGAGCTGACAGAGGAATAGTTACACAGAGCCCTGTAACATGCGGGATCTCAGCTTGTACCAGTACAGATTTAAAGTCTTCAAATCTAGAAATTTCATTGCAGTTAAAATGGAAGTTCAGCAACTACCTTGAATACACACATTTGAAAAATCCTACTGGCCGCTAATCTGCCATGATAGGTATCTAAATATCTTGTTAAATCTGGCTTTAAAAGCCTGTATCTGCTTCGTTTCAGTACTTGGGAGCTCAGAATATAAATGTGTAGAGCAAAATGAGACTGATACTCTATCTACTTAGCATTCCCTCACAGATAACAGAGGGGCTCAGAATTTGTAAATGATAGCATAACATTTTCATTATCAACATCATTACTTGGCGGATGATGAAGCAGAGGCAGTGACAACAATTTAAAGCCAACTTAGATTGTCAAGGTGCAGTTTACAGGGCAATTTATGAGGAAGATAAATTTCTGATGCTAATAGGACTCTACAGTAGGACATCAATAGGCAAGAACTCCTCCAAATCAAGGAGAATGGGAGGGAAGCAGGGGGAAGTGGGTTGACTTGAGACTAGGAGATAGGAAAAGACAAAGCTTTCCTCAGCAGTTTAGCTGCACAATCAGCACTCTGCTTTGTGAGACTGTGAGATGCTGATGAGAATGACTCTTGTTTCTCTATGTCTGTATTTTTCATACCTTCATATTTACTGTAAAATTACTACAAGCAACATAAAATGATCACTTAATCCACTTTTAAGTTAATCCATTTTTAATCTATCTTTAAATCCCACTACACAGAGTTCTCCCAAGAAGCAGCAGTGGTGCAGCAGTCAACAAAGAAGGGGATGATGCTTTTCTTTGGTGTATGGGAGACAGAAGCGAACTGTGGTCCAACAAACATCACTTACCAATACTTGACACTCAAGTACATCATTGACAGAATGGAAAAATCGTAATTCATGTTTCATCTGGTTTGACTAGTGAGCCTAACTTTGCTTATCTTGTGATTTGTGTGGCACTTGGAAAGCCTGACATGCTGTGTCTTCCTTGCACAGTTAACCTTCCTGAAAAGCAGGATCAGAATCCTTCCACCCTATAGCAAGGCCTGGATTTTATGAATAATATTCTACTGGAATCATGGGCAAAACTTAGAGCTGCCCTGTGATTACACAGTATACATTGTCCCAGGCACCAAGTCAGCTTTTACTGAGAATCTGCAAGTGTACCTGCCTTTATTTTCTGCCATGTGTTTAGTTGAGCTCTGTCTGAGCAAAAGACCAAGCCCAGGACACTCTCAGTGCTTAATTTCAGAAGGATTAATTTAGGATAGTTACGTGGGGACAGTTGTCCCTGATTTGCCTCTATACCAAAGCACAAAAAGCCCATTTACCTGCTAAAAAAGTTAAGTGTTGCACTAAAGCTTTAGTAATTTGCATGCAAACACAAACATTGCATAGACAAGACTTGCAAAGCACCTAACATGAAGAATAATCTGAGCCTTTACACATTTCTACCAGCTTACTGCTAAACTGCATTTTAAGCTTTAACACTTGTTTGATTACAGGAGAGAAGACTTGACTGAAAACGTACAGTACATTATTTAATCTCTGATTCTAATCAAGAGGTTATGTAATCATTAGCACAGACCTATTTATCTTCCTCTCATTTCATCATTCAGTAATTTAAATGTTATTTTTGAATTTCAATTGGCTTATCAAGTGCTCAGTGACATCATGAGAAACTGTCTCCACTGAAAGTGATTTCTGCCTTTCTTCTTCCTTGAAGATTGTCATGTCCTGTTCGCTCTATCAATCATCCCTATGTTATCTTCCTTTCACAAAGCAGATAGCTGAAGTCATCAGATTTATGCAAAAAACAGTCAGTAGCTCTCATTAACCTAGAGAGAACTTTGCAATTGGATGCTCTTCTTGACACACACTCTTACTGAAGCACAGTGCGTTTTGTGCTGTTTTATTTTTATATTCATCAATTCTTTGTTTAATGTTTTATTTGTGGTATCTTATAACATCAATGCCTCCTCCTCTGCTGGAGGTCAGTATATGCTACCCCTCCACTCCAGACACCTTGGTGTTACCTGGGCTTTTCATGAAACGAGGATCAGCTGATTCATACACAATGACTGTACTATCACATCACTCACCTGAGACAGAAGGATCCCCCATCCCCACAGGCAAGTGGCAAACCAGTTCTTAGTGGACACACTGATATAAGAGCAGTGGCAATTAGAAATATCCATTGTCTCAGTACAACCCTCTGCTGATGCTGTCACAAACCAGACCTCTTTCCATTGCTTGTCCACTGACCACATTTATCATTACACATCTTTCGGTTTTCCCTTGATCAAGGAATGACCTCGTTAATACTATTTATTACCTAACAGATCTCAGAATGAAAGCTCATGTCATAGCCCATTAAAAAAAGAAAAAATACAGTGAGCAAACGCTGATAACTGTAAGAATAAATGCCATTCCTTTGCACTGCTTTTTGACCAACTCATCTGACAGACTCTGGACCAAGAAACACTGGAAATAATTTCGGGAAGGAGCTTACCGGTCACTTGTCAGCTCTGACAGGTGAGTACCTTTGCTGTAGCTGCCAGCACAGTGCAATGATGGTATTTAAGTACTGCTCTGTGTTGTTTGCATAAATAGTAGCCCAGCCAACAAGTCCCAGGCAAGGCAATCTAAATATGACCTCTGGCTCTGTTCTGCAACCGAGTCCAATTTGCTCCCAAGACACGGAAACATTCACCATGCACACGTGCTTCAGCCCCCGTCTGTTAAATGTGAACGACCACACTTCTCTTGTAAAGCAGCTCATGTTGCTGAAAAAACACCTTGTATTGCTTTGGTTTCAGTGAGTCTGGCTGCCAAAGGAGTTACTCCAGCATATATCACATTTAGACTGCCCAATCTGGGGGCAAAGACCCTTTTGGTTTTTTTGAGAGGCAATACAGAGAGAATGCTGAATCACCTGATAAACTGGTCATTCTGCAGCCATAGTTCTTTTTAATGTCATTTTGATGCAGTTCTTGTTTCAGCACAAAGAAAAATGGAAACGATTTTGCAAAAACCCCTACTCAGGTCTTGGTTTTGATCCAGAATTCAGTTAATCCAAATCCCTTGATACTGGGGAAGGGTCAGGAAAATGCTTTGCATAGTCACTGCTGGATTAGATTTGTTCCCCCAGAAGAAGACGTGTTTTCAGAGTAAACTCTCATTTCTCTCTAGCTTGGCACAAACTACCATGTGATACAGTCTGATAAAAGGATGTTTCACTACATTAGCATAGCAGACTTATTTGTCAGTTGTAGACTAATTATCTTGGTTCCTTGTTTGGGGACTGTAGCATCCCTTGCAGTAAATTACATTTTGCTGAGGGCAGCAATTTTTTTTTTTGTATTTCCAGTAATAATAATGTCTGGTGCAGGGAGAAATATAAAACATCTGTTACAGTATTCCCAACTGAAATGTCAAAATAGGGCTTTTCCCTACACAGTTCAAACAACCACAAAAATCCGAGTATAGTTCTGATAGTAGATTTTACTGTGTTCCCTCCTCATTTCTGAAACTTTGGAAGAAGAACAAAATCTGAAAAATTAACTCAATGCAAGTAAATTATTAAACTCTATTAACAGCAGGCACTTCCAGAACCAGACAACTCATCTGAACACGCAGTCAAGCAAGTGACAGTCCCAAAAGACAACTTCCAGAGCAATCAGACTTCTTTTTTAAGCAAGATGTACTTAGATACTCTGAAAATAAAATTATCAGTTACATTTTTTTTCCTTGGTAACCCAATAGTACCAACTCCAACAGGGTGCATGAAGAGAACAGAGGGGATCTCTTTCTACATTCAAACTCTTTTAGATGAGAAATTTCAGTTGATTGAGTTTGGAGGGGTTTTTTTGTTTTGGTTTATTTTTTCCAATTGGAGGAATACCAACATTTGCTGAAAGGACTCAATAGACAGAAATCTTTAGCATATTCACAGTTTGTGCCAGACATTCATGTTGCTGTGGTGAGTTATGCCAATTGACATAATTTTCACTTTTCTTAGATTATATTTTGACTTGGTTTTAATATTTTCATTAAATTATATTTTCTAAAGACAATCTAAGTAAGTAGCAAATGTCAGTGAGGACATACAGTTTTAAGATCTTCCTTCTTATACCCTCTCAAGAGGGCACCTTCTCAACATGGCAAGCCAGAAGAAAACAGGCACCATTCCTTTGGACAAGTTATTTATTGTGCCTCACTCAAAAATGAGGCCAGGAGAGCGTTTGCACAACTATTGCTTATTCATGAAGTGCAATAATCTGGTTCCATAACTTTCAGTCCCTCAATATACTTTTTAATATATCACCAGACAGTGCAACATATCAGTGGGATGGGGGGAAATGTGACAGAAAGCCTTGATACTTTGAAATTGTGTGTGGCATGTAGCATAGATAAAAGACATGTAAATACATATTTATAAGGAAAATAGGTATTTCCATGCACTTTTTTAAGAGGTTTTGTCTTTCATTGTGCTGGACATTGAAGCAGGAAAAGCTCTGGATCCATTTGGGTGCCTTACAAAGGTGATAGTTATGAGTGAGGGACTGTCACACTGTTCCTCTCTCCCCTTTTGTGCTGTTTGTTGCTCAAAGATACTCACTCTCTAACCAAGAGGGCTAATACCACCTTCAAGTCCTTGAACCCCCTCATCTTTGTGTCCCATCCAGGGACAGCATGAAGCAGGAAGGACAGTGTGGTCCTTGTCAACTTTATTTCCTGCTATATAGAGGGAAATCTCCCAAGGGAAAAGGGAACTAGAGAAGAAGGGATATAAGAGAGTACAAGAAATGCTGTAAGCTTTTTCACCCAACCTGAAAATGAGATGCACACAAAAGACTACCTTGATACATTTAGATTTTGGGTTACAAGCACTCACTTTGCTATCAGGCAAGAACATCCAACATGATGCAACACCCTACAAATAGCTGCTAACACAATCCTCATCTGCTACACAGAGATCCTGCCATTCCACACGAGCTAATTTGCAACAATTTGTCTCTGTGCCAAAAAGAAAAAAAAAAAAAGACAGTAAAAGAATTCTGCTTATTCCAAAATATTCACCGCTTCTTAAGATGTTACTTTAAGGAAACACAGATATAAACCAGAACTGATATCAGGAAGATGCAAGCAGTAAATAACACTAAGAGAAACCCTGCCTCAGACTTATGTCTTCATTATGTCTTAAAGTAACAACACAAGTCAAAAGACTACTGGTCATCACTGGACTGCAAGGCATATGGATGATGTCCATCAGGGGGAAAAAAAGGTGGAAATAAAGAAAGGAAATAATTAAATAAAGGCTAGTCACACACTAAGCAATAGAATTGTTGATCCTAGAATTCTCCACTCATAACTTCTGTCATTTCTGGAGGTATTGTTAGAGATTGCCACGCTGGAAGATAATGAATGTCAGGTGCAGCTTCCATCTCCAGTCTGATGAGGAGAGATTACCTTGCTGAACCCTACAAGACATGTTTAATCTCCTGATTTAGAATCCATTGTCCACTATCAGTTGTCACTCTCCTGAAGGAATGCAAGAATGCTGCCAAGCACAGAAAAACAGGCAGCAAAGGGCTACCGGCAGCAATCCAGAGGTGCTCTGCCAACAAAACACTTAAATGTTAGTAAAGAATAAAAAAAGTCCATCTCCAGGTTCTTCCATTATTAATTAAACATTTTCTGGTTCCCAAGAAGAAATGCTTGCTTAAACATGTCCTTGAAAACAGACAGATCAACACCATAAAGTTCAAGTCAAAGGGCAGCTTCTCTGGCAGGGGAAAACACTGTGCTTGGCACGAGAGCAGAGCTGAGCACTTCTTCATGGGGTCTGAGTGGACTGGGCACAGGTGGGGTATGTTGGATGCTACAGCCAAGGATGGCAACTAATTTCCTGCTCTTAAATACAGGGTGAATGTTTTGTACCCACTTATAGCCAGGCAAAGGAAAACCAACACAGAGGGTCAGCACATCCTAGTCTGCCTCTGAACCACGCTTCCCCTGGCAGCACAGACAAAACCAGACACGGAGCTGAAGTCACCAAGTCAACAGAAACTGCTACCCATTTCCATGGACTTTTATTCAAGCCTGTGCAGCCACTCATTTGGGATGAAAGGCCTTACAATTCCATTGAAATGGGACTGTAAGTTTGGGACAGGCCCTGTGCTGCCATCACAATTGATGTAAGGCTGTGGCAGTGCAGCCCAGGCACTGAGCACAGACGAGCCGATCAATAGCAGAACAGGCCCTAAAGCACTTTCCATCCCTCAAAATGGCAGTGATTTGCAAAGCATTGAATGATGAATTCTGTAAGAATAACTGGCTTAAGCGTTAATAAAGTCATAACTATGAAGTCTAACTTTTCTGCTGGGACCAAAAACCATATGACATATCCGGAGTAGGCTGGAAACTAAATCACAGAAGAATCACAACCTCCTGCTTCAGTGGGGTCAGGACTTCATCTTAGGCAGGTCTTTTAATCATTTCAGAGCAAAGAATTCAATGCAAGTCCTTTATATTTCAATCTATTGCCTTCATCACTCGAGTATCCATCCTCCCAAGGACTCTGCGTGTTGACCTCCATGTAAACCCGGAACAAAGCATGTTCCACTTCTTGTTGCATCACTTCACCCAAATGAACACCGAGGACAAGATATTTTCCATTTTATTTGTGGATTTACACCTATCTGACCATTTCTTTCTCCACATATTAACACAAGCCTAACCATTTTCAATGCAAAATTTTTTTCTATTATCAATTCTAACTTTGGGAGAGGTACACTAAGAAAAGAGTAAAGAAAGCTTTCCTGGTTATAATTTTGGTCAATGGAATACAAAGATTATCATTTACTGCAGATGGCAGCTATATTAAAAAATTATGCTGTCGATGTAAAATAAATAAAATAAAGGCTGTATTTTCACATTCTTTTTCCCAATAGCTTTAAAATAAGGTCACTTTGATGCTGCAGGAAAGAGCTTGGTTTCAGCCTTCTGCTCTACAGGTTGATACACTGGGCTTCAGTATTTGCATTAAATGAGACTCCATCTTATTTTAGTTACAGAACTTGTCCCCCCCACTTTTGAAACAGTGAAATCTGACACAAAACCTGCTCAGTCACCGGTTTGCCTGTAATCTTCCTCCACCCCATCTCCCTGGAATATACACATCTTTTCATATACAATCACATTCCACTCACAGTGTACATTCATGAAAAATGACACCAGAAGCTACATTTTACCCTATAAAAGATTAAATCAACACTGACTTGGTGTCATATATATTAAGAGTTCCAATCATTATTTAAGAAAAATAAAAAGAGAAAATAATAAGAATTTCATATGTGTTTGGGTTTTTTTCTCCTCAAAAGCAAACTTCAAAGAGAGAATTCTGCTCCTTTTGACTTAAAGGGAACCTATTTCTCAACTGAATTGCTTTCCCTACCTTATTACTTGAAGAGATTACAGTCAGGGCTGTATATTGTAGCAGCCCTATATTTAGAAGCTGGATAATAAACCACATAAATAGCACACTGAATAAAACATTAAGACATAAAAGGAGTTAAATAGAACAAAGGGCTAAAGCTTATTGTGCAGTAACCATGTCTGACCCGTTGAAATACTAAGGACTCATAATTTTAGTTAGCAAAACGCAGAGTTGGGGTTTAAATCAGTGCAGTGGCTTCGTGCTAGAGCCCCTTCCACGGCCTTGCAGGGCCCTCTGGTGGAACTGGGAATCCAGCCCGTGGCTGCCAAACAACACTGCTAGGAAGAATGACGTTCCGAACCAAAAATAAGAGAACAAGAAGACTGAGTTTTCTGGTCTCCCTGTTTCCTTGAAAGCAGCAATATTTCTAACACTAAACTTCATTTTTCAGACACACCATTTTCCCTTAAGCAGATTAAATCCTGGAGCTTGTGTAAATAAGGAATTTTTCCTCTGACTCCAGTGGGGACAGAATCTGTCCCTAAAGTTCTGAAAGTAGAGAAAAAAAGCCCTTAAAGCTGTGAAAAACTGCTATCGATGGGGAACAATCCAGTCTGCTACAGGACCACCTGAAACCAAAAGCATGATCAAGAGGTCTGAATTCCAGCTGATGATGACAGTTCACACTCAGAGTTAAAAAAATAAGGAGGTTTGGAGGGTGCTGCAGGCCAAACCAGTGTCTGATACATTCCTCAGCATGAGCTGCTATTTTGTGTATAAAGGAATAACCTTCTGCTGGATGTTCCCATAATCACACACACCCAGCTGCCACTCAGCCCCTGAGCCCAGTCCAACAGCATCACTGAACTCTTTATTCATCCTTCAGCAGAAGTGTGGTGTTCATTTCTTCGTCACCTGATGCTTGATTGACTGATAACACACCCCACACTGACACCTCATCAAGCTTTTACCTGTTCTGGGCTGCTGTTCCTCCCTCATTCCCTACCAGAGGGCATGAGGTGTGTACGTCCCAGGGTGTTAGAAGGGTCACTAGGTTTGGTGGGGTCATGTATATTTGCTTGCCACTGCCATTTCTAGACCTCTCCCTTTTAACCTCTGATAAGCCCATAAATAAAACTGTCTGTGATGCAACAAGGGGAAAACTCCAGGAAACAAAGTTGCTACTTATTCTTCCAGATGGTTAAAAGACCAAGCTGTCCCAGTGCACCCACACACCGTGATTTATCCCTGTCATCTGCATCATCCTGCAGCTGCAGTGAGCAAGCAAACCATTCAGGCTATCACTGAACTCTTCATTTGAAATCACAAAGAAAAGGGAAGTGTGAACCAATTTGGCTCTGCTTTAAGCTACAGATGTTCATTAAATATATAGATTCCAGGCATATTAATAATAATGGACTTCTCAAAAATCTAGACCTTTCAACAAGCAGCAGGCAGTTGGAAGCACTTCAGGTGAGCATCACCATGTAAAACAAGCAGCCTCAAAAAAGCCAAGCTGCACTGGTAATTCATGGCAGAAACTGCTCAGCTGGCAGTACCAACTGGTGTTCTGCAAGTCCAGCCTCCACGTGAGCTGACCTGACAAAGTCTCTTTTCAATGCTGCTTTATTTGTGGATTTTGACTTACAGCAGTGAGGTGGAAACAAATGTTTTCTGCTACTAAATGTATGTTGCTTCATCCAGAACAGCATAGAATTGATCATTATATTGGTATTAGGTAGTCCAGGAGCCTGAAATACTACCCAAAAGCTATAGTAAGGTTGGTGCTTATGCTTCCCTTGGCTATTGTTAGTGCAAAAGAAAAACTCTTCAGAAAAGCAATTCAGAGCAACAAAGTCAGACGAACATTCTGACTTGTCTTCTCCACACAGACGTACAGGGAGGGTGCTGGAATAATCTGCATAAGCAACATCTTCAACGATCCAATGGTAATGAGAAGGAACATTTCTTCCCTACCTTTTGCCTGGTTAACTCTGCCAGTCAAAGCAATTACAGTGTTCCAATTAAAAATAGGCTGCATCCTCCAAGCTGGGCTTGAGATCCAAACTTCTGCAAAGCAATGGTAGGATTGCCTGGGAGGATTGAACAGTCTCTTTCCCCCCTACCAGTCATTTGATGGTGGTGAATATTTCACAGAACAAAAGAAAGAACCAGGTCTGCCTCACACTTTATTACAGTGAAGAGGCCGCCTTTGTCAAAGGGATCGCTCAGTGGTGTTCTCTCCCACTTCTCAGAAACAAGATGGTTATTGGGTCCTTAAGATCTAGTCTCTGTTCCTGCTTGAATATTGCAGAGACAGCTGTAGAATGTTATTCTTTCAGGCACCATCTAACATGACCCAAGTCAATAATTGTCTTTTATCGGATTAGGCTCCTTAAAAATGGTAGTATTTTGAAAAGAAAAAGTCAATCTTCATTTTCATCTTAAATTCTATTGTCTGCTCTTAGTTAATACAGTTTCTTGGCCGTAGTGAGTACGCATTTGATTCAAAGGCACTGATGGTGTCAAGCACATCACTTGAGACACACTGATTGCCAGGAGCAGGCACAACATGTTCTTAAAAACCAGCTCCCCCCAAAGTATCCCAGGCTCAGCAGCTCCTGCCTCATAAGCAGCATCCCACCTCAGCATGTACCTGTCAGGTTACAGCTGCTTGATCCAAGGGACACCAGACAAAGCATTTGTCAAACCCAAAGCTTGAATTCATCCCTCTTATGTGCTTCAGGACCTTTTACTTTGAAAAGGGTTAATGCTGCCTGTTGACTGCAAAAATTTTATCTCGATTGTCATCCAAGAACATGCTAATTTTATTAAACAAATGAGGTTAATTATTTGCTTTCCACAAAACAGGTTGTGCTGAAAGCTCTGAATTATTTGTTTTCCTGACGAACAAGGACACGTCTTGCTCAAACAACAGATTCCAGCACAGATTTGATCATATGTTAGAAGGTCTATTTAGGTGTTGTGTCAAACAGCAAAGATAAGGTGAGGCTGGGAAACACTGGCCCCTTGAGGAGAGCTCCTCAAGCCCTCTAAATGTTCTGTGGTACCAAGTGTCAGACATAGAGAGCTGGAGAATCAAAAATGGGATGACTGTTTCATCTACCATATGGAACCCTAAAGGGATGGGGGATGGCATGAGGGAAACTCACATCTGGGGAAGAACAAGACACCATAGTCTAAAAAGGTGCATGATGGCTCCAGCTTCAAGGGTGCCCATTTGAAAAATAACTCCACAATTGGACCAAACTAGTCATGAAGAGCAGAACCTTTCTTTAGCCTCCCAGAGAAATCACAGTGCACAAATCTGCTTAACAGTAGAGCAGCCTGGCTGTGTTTTATGGAACCTCTTTGATAGGGTAGAAAGAATTCCTGGTGTCAACTACAGGTAGGCAGTCAAGTATTCTGAAACGTTATGTAAAAAATATTGTCATAATTTACATAATACATAATAAGTGTTCATCATATGAGCCCACAACACAAGATCACTACTACCCTATTACAGGTATTTCCCTTAATTACAAAAGCAAAGTGCATCTTGAAAAGACAAAAATATCATTCCCTCTGACAAGACTCTTCCCTAAATGACAAAAGCTGCAGAAGGCTGTTCTCAAGTCTTTTCTGTGTAGTCAGCTCTGAAATGCTTTGCTAAGCAGCAGTTGTTTACAGGAAAGGTCAAGAGGGCCTAATTAACTTGTCACTGTGCATAAACCCCCTTCCTCATTGAAGTGATTGAACTAGTTTCCATAAAAGATCCCTGCAAAGCAGTAATACGGATCCTCCTCCAACACTGTGTTCGCTGGAATCACTCTTTGGGCTTTTGCTACAACATTCCAGTTATTCTCCATAGCCTGTGATTGCATTTTATGGCAAACACATATGAGTGCTGCACAGCACCTGGGAGCACAGAGCTGGTGATGGGGTGAGGCAAGGAGGTGGTTTTGGTAGCTCTCAGAGACACCCACTGCTGATGGGCTCTGAGCACATAGGTACAGACAGAGCATCTCTGTGCAGGACAGTCAGTCCTGCTTGCCAGGACTGAAGACATTTTGGAGAGCACATGAGGAGCCTTCAGCTCCCACCTAGATGACCACTTGAAGCAGCCAGGAAAAAGATCAATAGTTTGTCTCATCTGGAGGATGGAGCCTTAAGAAATGCATCCCCACTTCCTAGTGCTGAGCTGGAGTGGATGCTAACATTAGACCTGGAACCACAAGAGTCTGGCTCAGAGCTAAGAACATTACATATGGACTCTAGGACTAATTTAAGAATAAGACTGCATCACAAACAGCAACATTTGCTGAAGTCCCCAAGCCACCATGAAGGTGACTATGGTGCTGAGAATACAGGCATCATCATGGTGTTGCAGTCAGGCTTTTGGCCTCTCCTGAGAAGTGGTGCTCAAAGAGGTATTTTGTTAATTTATCTCTCTCCTGGGATCAAAGGTGACACAATCTTAGCACAGTTATCTCATTTTATTTAGGACTTGCACAGATACTTTTTCATTGGCTCAGGTACATCTCTCTCTCTTTCTGCTTTCAAGCTGATGTGTCTGCATGATCCTAACAGAGATGTGGCTCCAGAGATTCAGTCTGATATCTCTCCATCAAGCCAACCCAGCTTTCTGAGCTATTTCAGTCACTTGTAATGTGATAACACATTGTTCCTCATAGATAATTCCCTACTACAATAGTACATCCCCTTAAATGCAAGATCTTTCTGGTTGCCTCACTATGCAAGTTGGAAAAGAAGGAGCACATCACAAGCTGGTCTAAAGCACTGTTCAGAATTTGTGTTACTCAGTGAAAGAACTGACTAAGATAAGTCTGAAGGCTTTGATCTATTGCCCACCAAAGCCAATGACACCGCTGTAAAGTCAGTTGATAACGACAGGATTAAGAGGGAGAAGATAAAGATACATTTCAAAATGTCTTCGGATACGGATAAAGCAAAATGACACAAACAAATCCCAATACAGATAAAGCAAAATGACACAAACAAATCCCAAAGTCCTAGCAGTCATGAAGTCACTCAAAAAAAACCTGTCTGGTGAGCTTCAGTACATAAAATTACTAGAGAAAAACCACGAAAATTTACAATAACTCATTTTTTTCTTGGTGTTATATTTTTAACCTATTGCACTGATTATAACATGCTGTCAACAGCCTCATCAATTATCCATTGCTAAAAAGTGGGCTCTAGCATGCTGCAAGTGGTATTAATTGGTCTCAGTAGCACATAATGAGTTTAAAAGCTCCTACCTGTGTGCCCCCGGGGATGGTGGCTAGAGGCGGACAACAATTTACAGCAGACCATTAACACATAGACCAGAAAGAGCCACTCAGAGAGAAGCATTGATTTGGCACAGAATCTCATCCTGGAGGCAGAAAAGGAAGCAGTTGAGTGAAAGAACAATGTATGTAGGGAATAACATAAAAATGATGTGGGGAAGGAAAGCTGAGACGATGCTGAAGGTTAACCAATATGGCTTATTACAAGACAACAGTGACAAAATCACATTCATGATTTAGTTGGCATCAGTTATTTGTTAATAATGTTTCATAATTAGAAGCAAAACAATGTCTATCACACATCACATTACCCACAAACACATATTTATATAAGACATTATGAGCGCAATACATTTCTATGAATCTGAGATAAAGGGTGGGTTGTTTTTTATTAAGATCCCTCCACACTCAAATGTAAATATACATATTTATAAGCTGCGCTACTATTTTTAAACTGCACTTGCCCCAATCATAGAAAAAAAAAATGTCATTTTTACTCAGCACTTCTCAGGACACATTTGTTAAAGGTACCAGCTCCCATGTAGTCGTGTGCAGGAACTGGCTGGGCCTCCCAGTCACACAACATCTGTGAGCTTTCCTTTCCAGTAGGTTTGTTGAGGGTTAAACACTCATGAAACCAGCACCTCAGGCAAATATGCAAGGACTCACTTCTCTGCCAGGGTGTTAAAAACCGCATTTCACTTGTTCTAAAGAAAGTGCATGTTGTTAGTCTTAGCGTTAGACCTAAGATCACAAATCCTCAGTAATTTTTCAGCAAATATCTACAATTAAATCCCTCAATAGCTTATGTTTTGCCATTCATCATATAGAAAGGGAATCTAATCATCTTCTTAAACTCAGTTACGATGATTTATTACTTGTGTGATACATAAACAGGCATTATGTAGTTGAACCCTTAGATACCATGTTTCACACTTTCAGCAAATTCTGTAAGCAGGAATACATCAAATTAATTAAAGGCAATTTATAGATTTGCATAAATTGAACTAAATACTGCTTTCATAGCAGTGATGTTAGTGTGCAGGGAATCAACATACTGGGATTTCAACAAGCCTATCACAAGCATATTTATTTGCACCAAAAAGTCCTTTGGGAACTTCTTCCCCCTGTGGATTCCAGTTCTGATTCTTCCAAGTATGTGCCAAATAATTTTTTTATCGGTTTATCTTTAAAAATGTCTGAGACTATTCAGTTAACCCAATATTCAAGTGTTGAATATAGGGATAGTAAAAAAAAAAAAAAAAAAAAAAAAAAAAAAAAAAAAAAAAAAAAAAAAAAAAAAAGGAAAAAAAGAAACAATTCATGCCTTAGACAGCTCTACTGTCACAGCCAGGTGAAGCACTTGGATGTTGTTTAAGTTTGATAAACATCTACAAACAAAACCAAAGCAGAGGCCATGTTTCCTCATTTAGTAGTGCTTGTATAAGTTTCACTTTCACACTTTGTAAAACAATATTGTTCTCTTATTGTGAATCTTAACAAAGCCCAAACAAACCACAAAAGCACTTACTAATATCAAAAATTAAGAGACAAAAAGTCTGCTGCATGTAAACATATCTTAGCAACAAATACTGTTTTATACATTGGTGCAAACCCCAGCATCTTCAGCTGTCCTGATAGACTTTACTCCAGCCTAAAAACTTCTTTTAAAAATTACACAACTAGCATTAATAAAGAGCTCGCCATGTCTACAAATCTCAGAAAGCAAAGATTACATGTAAAGAATCCACATTTTAAGGACTGATTTGACAATGTGGTACCTTTTTTGGCTTTAAGAAGGTGCTCTATCTCAAGCCCAGCGTTGCCACCCTGAATGCAAATGAACCAGTACAGGAAGGAACACACTGAGGATCCTTTACAGCTCAGAAAATAAAGACATCACTAGTCCTTGCCTACCCTGTGAGTGCCCTCTTATGGAGCACTCCCAGGCTAATTCAGAGCAGCTGAACCTAATTCACCTCTTGCATCCAGCTGAACCACATAATGCCACTGCAGCTAAT
Source organism: Pipra filicauda (assembly GCF_003945595.2). Lineage (NCBI taxonomy): Eukaryota > Metazoa > Chordata > Aves > Passeriformes > Pipridae > Pipra > Pipra filicauda. The sequence goes on along the minus strand of NW_024104798.1, from coordinate 1,535,146 downwards.
GGGATTGAGTCACTGTGAAAACAGCATAAATGTTATTATTACTGGTGATCCAATATTAGCCTAAGAAAACTGCCTAGTAAGTTCTGAAATCAATGTACCATTTCTTTCCCAGGTAACTGAACCTCATTTTCTTGAGGAGAGAGACGAATTTAATCTTAGTTTTCTTGCTCTCTCCATGAGAAACATACATGAGCTTGCAGCTCATGCACCAGTTATCACTAAATAGGATGTCATCATCTGCTCATCCTGCAATCCCATCTGTCTGTTGCTCTAAATGCAAACACTGGAATCTGATCCAAATAGCAGAGACTCCAGTTCTGGTTTCACTCTGTGGTATCATAACAAAGGCAGGAACTTTCCTACAGATTTCCTGAGGTGTGACTGAAAGCAGGATTTAACCCAAGGAATTAAATACCACAGATCAGGCACTTTGAACGTGCCATTACTGGTAGGAGTTAATGGAAGGGACAGGTATTTAGTCTCAAATCATGCACTGTGTGCTTATCAGCTGCTATTTCAGCAATTAAGTGAACCCAGGTTTTCCCACTGTTCCCACTGCAGGAGCAAAACTGGTCTCAGTAGAGATGGTTGTGTGCTGAAATAATTTCAAAAGCTTTCCCAGATTATGAAACCATGCTGTGATGTTAGACAGGGAATGTGGAACCAGGGTTCATCAGGGTAACAGGGTAACCTTACCCCTTTGCAAGAATATTCAAGTCCAGGAATAACTGTATCACTAGCAAGCATCAACTTAGTTATATCCAAACTGAAAGGCTGCTAAAAGCATCCAGTACCAGACAAATGATACATTTTCAGACTTTGGTCTGCCTTGCAGGTAGACAGGACTCAAGTTCTCAGCCTGCTAATGTAAAGAAATACAAGAAGATCTTTGAAAAGGCAGGAGAAAAATGAAATTTGGCAGACAGATGCAGCAAGGGGTGCTGAGCCCTTCAGCATCAATGGGCTGCTGCTTCCAGAAATGTCAAGCCTTCATTCTCTATTGGATTCAAGTGGATATTGTTGCTCACCAGAACAGCAAATCTTCAGTGTCATTTGAAAGATAAAAAGTGCTCTTACCTTGGGGACTTTGTAAGAATTTTGTTCCAGTCAAACACAATTATTTCAGTGTGTTTTTCATAGTTATTCCAGATTCCCATTTGCGGCAGCAAATAAGACTTTCTGCATCTCAGAATTTTTCTTTCACTTTGGGGACCTAGAAAGAAAGTCATATTACACTGCAATTAACGTCTGGAGTGGTGCTGTGAAATACATCTCCGTAACCAAATTCATTGTTTCACAGTGCCATCTACAGTGCAATCCAGGGCAGAAGACAGCAGTTGTATTGCTCTATTCTTTCCAAGAACACAGAGAAATTGTGGTAAGGCAGCTCTGAATTATCACTGCATTAACTAAAGGCAGAGTTCACTGTACTAGGAATCACAAATAGAACATGCAGCTTGCTGGGGCTTTATAACCATGTGCCCTCTCGCCACCCAAATGCTGTGAAAGCTGTAAGGTCTAAGACTCCACCATAGTGCAAACACATTTCCACATGATTACATGAAGCCTCTAACAGTATGAACCAGAGATTATTAGAGAAAGGGGAAAAAATCTTTCATTGTCTTCATAAAGGTTTGGCCAAGGCCCTGGAGTGTGGCTGCCTCAGGAGCAGAGGGTCACATCCACAGGAGCGTGTCTGTGTGATCAATGCACTGCTGCACCCTCTGACACTTCTGTCTCCCCTTGCTTCCAGCATCACCTCTCACACCCAGCCCACCTGTACCCAGAAGTTACCCTTTGAAATCATTACATGGAGACCCTTGTGCAGCAGTACTGACACACATTCCACAGAATAACCAGCTCAAACACTCCCTTTTATAGACATTTGAGTCTCTTTGCTTTTGTTGTTTATATTTGTTCTCTCACTTCTATCCCTGGGCGCAACTTGACCTTCTGCTATAGAAAGCACGACACAGTGCAATTTGTGAGAGCAATAATAATGTGGTCTTCACTATGGAGAGGTGACAATAACCTTTTCTCATCTTCTCCACCACTCTTTTCATTTCACTCTTCTTTTGATCAATTAGAAATTTGCTTTTAAGAAACACAAAATTACACCACCACATCGGAGGCCAAAGCATCTCTAGGGTCATAAAAGCACATAGGCAGACACCTCTCAGAAGCCCGTGGCTCAACACACTCATAGAATCACAGAATGCTTTGGGATGGAAGGGACTTTAAAGATCACCTCATTCCAACCCCCTGCCATGGGCAGGGACACCTTCCACTACACCAGGTTGCTCAAAGCTCCGTCCAGCCTGGGCTTAACAGCTCCTTTTTGTTCAGAATGCCATGAGAAAATAGAGTAATTGCTGGCATTAAAGAGGTGCCAGGCCAGCAAACTATAATTAATCACATTTTACTCTCTCTTTGCTTTCCAATGTGGAGTTTCAAAGTGAGCCAAAATCACAACACAACAGTTGTAATTAAAACAAAATGTGGACAAAGAGATGCCTTAAGACAAAGCACTACCATCCTGCATTAGTCCTTTCTTCCACAAATACACATAAAATAAAAAATAAAAATAAAAAAAGTGTGTCTCAAAAGGCCTATTGAGAAGAACAAACAAAGAGGCTTTTCAATATAGCATTGACTGACTGAAATGGTTATGTGGTACATTTTTACCCATTTCATAATAGGACAGGTAGATAAATATATTCTTACAATGCTCTTGTAGAAATCAATATTGCAATACACTAACCTGGGTTTTAGTGCTTATCTGTTCCATAATTTTTATTAGAGAGGAAAATAAAACCCTGTGTAGATGCACCTACAGGTAAACACTAACATTGCTGTAACCTGTTCTATAAACACATGTTAAACACTTGTAAAAGACAAGGAAATATTGATTATTCCAGCTCATTCTAATTAAATGGAAGCAGCAAAAGTGACAGATGATACAGCCACCAGCATATCTTGAGGCTTTCTGATGCCTTCCAGGCAGAGATATTTCTTTTAAAAATAGGGTTGTTTGAGGGGAGATTAAGGCAAACTCCTGAAACCAGCATCAGGTGGTTTATGTCAATAAAGGAGACAGGTCAGAACAGAAGCAAGAGCCTCACTTGGTTAATAAGGGTAAAAGGAATTCCAGGTTTTTCATGGCAAAGCCATGTTTTCTGTGTGTTTTGTGAACAGTGGGTTTGCTGCTGGTCTCTACCTCATCTTAGGGCACTGCATTACTTTGGAAAGCAGAGCTGTTCATTTGATTTTTATACAATGACTAGTCAGTGGGCAACTGAATCCCATCTCCATCTCCACTAAATATATAGAAAAGAAGGAAGAGGGAATTGGAGAGGGGAAGGGCTCTCAGTATTTACACCTAGGCTGGCCATGAACAGCTCCTGCTTTGCACATGAGTCACCCCGGAGGCTACACAACTCCCCTGTGTCAGTATTTAGGGCATCCACATGCCCAAAACAAAGACTACGGCTTCTGTGACCAAGGAATTGCCATGGTCAGATCTGATGTGCCTCAGTCTCAGCACAGTCTGTTCTCTGTGCCTCTGCACTTCAGTAAAATCAGTATAAACAGCATTTCCCTATGCCAGAGAAGTGTTTCAAGAACAGAAACAATAAAGGCTTAAAGTTGTTTGAAAACTGTATGGGCGCTGTATAATTCCTTTGACAGTAGGAATAAGATAGGGTTTTAAATTAGGTGCATTTCCTACCAATATTTACATGTTGTAAAATGCTTCTTAAGGCTACTTTCTGTAAAGAATAAATTACCAAACCATTTTATGGAATCATTCATAATAAGCTATTAAATAATTTAGAAAACCTTCTTCCATTAAATATTTAAAAGGCTTTAATTTCTCCATTCTCAGTAATTCCTCACTTATAATACAACAGTGCATCCCTCAAAAGACTCCTCTTCTCTGTAAAGCAATGGGTGAGAGAGGAAAGCAGTTTGGGGGCCATGTACTGTACAGGGGGATTTGCCTGCCTGAGCTTAACCCCATTTTCAGCCTGGTTAAAATCTTACCTCCTACTGAACAAGAGAACAAGAGAAAACAGAGCAACATCTGCATTTCGTAGAAGGGGGGGGAAAAAAAGATCTAGTCTGGTCACTGTATGTATTTGAAAAGTGCTGCTATTTGAGTTTAAGGGGAGCCAGAGACAAAAAAAAAAAATCAAGAAAAGAGTAAGAGTGAACACCTTCTTGGCCATATCCCCCACTACAAACTGGCTAACCCAGAGCTACATTTCAGGGCTAAACCTCTATGAACAGGTCAGGTATTCAGCAATAGAACTTGAAGGGGGCTTGTAAGAAAGAGGGGGAGCAATTTTTTACACGGGCAATCAGTGATAGGACAAGGAGGGACGTTTTCAAACTAAAAGAGGAGAGATTTAGACTAGGTGTTACATAGCTGTGGCTGCCCCGTCCCTGGAACTGTTCAAGGCCAGCTTGGACAGGGCTTGGAACAGCCTGGTCTAGCAGGAGGTGTCCCTGCCCATGGCAGAGGGGTGGAACCGGATGATCTTTCAAGTCCCTTCCATCCCTAAGCATTCTGTGATTCTGTGATGATGTTACCCCTCGGCCCGCGGCCACTTTGGGGCCGTGAGCGGGTGACTCACTTTGCCGGAATAGAGGATCGTTATCCCGGGATGGAGGATCGTTATCCCAGGATGCAGGATCACTATCCCCGTTCCAGGATCGTTATCCAGGTTCCGGGATCGCTATCCCAGTTCCAGGACTGTTATGCTGGGATGCAGGATGGTTATCCCGGGATGCAAGATCACTATCCTGGGATGCAGGATTGCTATCCCAGTTCCAGGATGGTTATCCCAGTTCCAGGACTGTTATGCTGGGATGCAGGATGGTTATCCCGGGATGCAAGATCACTATCCTGGGATGCAGGATTGCTATCCCAGTTCCAGGATGGTTATCCCAGTTCCAGGACCGTTATCCCTGTTCCAGGATCGCTATCCCGGTTCCAGGATCGCTATCCCGGTTCCAGGGCCGTTATCCCTGTTCCAGGGCCGTTATCCCGGTTCCAGGGCCGTTATCCCGGTTCCAGGGCCGTTATCCCGGTTCCAGGGCCGTTATCCCTGTTCCAGGATCGCTATCCCTGTTCCAGGATCGCTATCCCGGTTCCAGGATCGCTATCCCGGTTCCAGGATCGCTATCCCGGTTACAGGGCCGTTATCCCGGTTCCAGGATCGCTATCCCGGTTCCAGGGCCGTTATCCCTGTTCCAGGATCGCTATCCCGGTTCCAGGGCCGTTATCCCTGTTCCAGGATCGCTATCCCGGTTCCAGGGCCGTTATCCCTGTTCCGGGATCGCTATCCCGGTTCCAGGGCCGTTATCCCGGTTCCATCCAAACGGATTCTCTCCACCGGCGGGGCGATGCTGCCCCCTGGCGGCCTCGCGCCGCCCCAGCGGCTCCCCCACAGCCCCGGCCCGCCCGGCCATGAATAATTTAAATCGGAGCTATTAAACGCTTCCAGCTCTTGTCTGTACTCGGAAATCTCATTAAATCCCGTCCGCACAGCCGCTCCGCCGAACCCCGCTCATTGTTCCCCGCCGGAGCCGCCCCGGTCCCCAGGGATGCTCTCCCCGCCCGCCGCGGGGCCGCTCGGCAGCGCTTCTCTGCGCCGGCACGGGCTGTCCGCGACAATTAGGGCTCCTCATTAATCACATTAACACGTCTCTGTCACAGGTTCCCTCCGCTCAGTCTCCCATCGGGGTCTGGGCACCGCAGGGAAGTGCTCACGGGCACGGGCTCCTCGCAGGTCTCCTCTGGGAGCCCTGTCAGTCCCCAGGAATGGGCTGATACAGGGAAATGATGCTCTGGGACTCCAAATTTAGTCACTCGACCCTCACCCAGAAAGCTCTGCATCAGGCCACGTAAACTCAGCTTGATCTGACGGCTTCAAGCGTCAGTAAATCCATCTCGGCCAAGTTATTCCAAGAGTTAATTAACCTCGCTTTAAACACTGCACCTTGCAGCTTGTACCTCCTGATGTATTCCTGTTGTTTTCCCAGCTGGCACATCCCACAGGGACATGTCAGGTCTTTAAAGGCCTCAGTTCTGACAGTTCTTACACCAAATAAGGGTTACACTGGGTGGGAAGGCACTGTGCAAACTGAGGAAGGACACAAAGTTACCCATGTAGTAGGATCACAGGATCATAGAATGGTTTGAATTGGAAGGGACCTTAAAGATCATCTTATTCCAACGCCCTGCCATGGGCAGGGACACCTTCCACTTAGACCAGGTTGCTCCAAGCCCTGTCCAACCTGGCCTTGGACACTTCCAGGGATGGGGCAGCCACAGCTTCTCTGGGCAACCTGGGCCAGGGCCTCACCACCCTCACAATAAAGAGCTTTTTCCTAATATCTAATCTAAACCTACTTTCTTTTACTTTTAATCCATTCCTCCTTGTCCTGTCATTACATGTCCTTGTAAAAAGTCCCTCTCCATCTTTCTTGTAAGCTCCCTTCAAGTACTGGAAGGTAGCACAAGACCAATCTCAGTGCAAGAAAGTGAAACTCTTTGGGCCCAGTTCCTCGACCCTTTTACTCCCAGAGTCAACATCTACTTTTCTGCTTCTCTGCAGGTATCTCTGAGGGAGGGAGGCCCTGTCACATCGAGCTCCACACAGCAAACTGAAGTGAGAATGCTCTTTTGACAGCATGAAAATCAGCTAAGCAAGCTGGCAGCAAGCTGCAAGTGTGCGTCCTTGCTTTTGAGAAAGCCAGGCAGGTATCCTAAAAACCATGGGGGAACTGCAGCAATGCCCAGTACCTCTCAGATTCCAGCACACTCCCAACAAACTTCATGTGCAACTTTTGAACATCACATTCCATTTAGACACCACTTTCTGCTGGTGGCAGCTCAGTCTGTCACCACTAGTTGGCCCTTTCCGCAGGAATATTTCAAAATCTCACTTTTAACAGCAAGTGGGGGAGATGGGGAGGAAAAGAAAACAATACCAAATGAAAGCTAAAGGAAATAAAACCCACAGCCTCCTAAGAAGGATGAATTGAACTGCTATTATATCCACATAGCATGAGGTATCGACCACACCAGCAGCCAGACCGTCCACACACAGACAGACATCCTGTGTGCCACATGTTTGGGGGGAACTGAGTCTGTCTTCAGCAGCATTTGGAGTTCTCTAGGCTGTATCTGTCCTCACCACCTCCTTTAAAGATGAGAACAAACCTTCTGTCTGTAGTGGGCATGTTAAGATGATGTCCTGGGAGAAATATGCCTGAGTCACGCTAATTCTCTGCTCCAGACACCACAGCCCTCCTTAGCTAATAGCTCGAGTCACAATAGGGACGTGAGTGGATGATCTCTGGAAAGGTTTTTCGGTTGGACTCATTTTAAGTGAGAGTTTGTGGACTCTAAATTTGATTCAGTAGAGCTCAGGTCACACAGAAGCAGCAACAGCAGAATCAGAAAACAAATTCAAGTGAGGGACTGGAGGTGAGACCTAGAGGACTGCCACAAAACCTCAAGTCCACACAGTATAGGGAGCAGTTTGAAATGAGGCTAGTTCAGGTCCTTTCCAGGCAAGGAAACAGTAACTTCTTCATATACACCAGCTCCAGTGTACATTCTGGGGACCTGTGGTCACCAGAACTCACAGCTTGCAACTGTATATGCACAGCAAGAATTAGACTTGAAAATGAAGCACATGAGTCATGCTGGCACAAATAACTGATCACTTGCGGTCCAAAAGAATAATCTCTGAGTATGAGATGATCATCTGAATGAAACAGAATCTCATTTAGAAAATTAATTTTTGGGAAAACGTTTTAGAATCTGCTCTCTCAACTCAAAGTGAGTTCTCATCTTTCCTCCAGCAAAAAGTTCACCAAGACCAACAGGACTGCTCAGAGAGTAAAGTACAGCTATTCTACCTGTAGAACAGAGGCAGAATAGACCCTTTTCTCCATTCAGCATTAAAAAACCATTCTGCCAAAGTAAATTCCTGAAGAGAGAGGTATCACCATCAAGATTTCATTTTTAAGGTTGCACAGACTTACCAATGTGCACAGCCAACACAGGAGATCTCATTACAGCTCAGCATTTCAACTCTTTTCAACTATCTTTATCAGAAAGAATTTTTCCTTGTGATTATCCAGCTACTTTCAGTCACTCACAGCAGCTCAAAATCTTCACCCCCCCAGAGCAAAGCCTGCTTAAGAGATGGGCAGGCTTCAGGCACTGTGTTCAAGGGAGAGCAGGAATTGCTTCAACCCTGTTCAAAGAGGAGGGAGAGCAGAGACAGTGCCCTGCTCCACTCCCAGCTGACCTCCCAGAAGCAGAGCAGTACTCATCTAAAGCAGAGAGCACACCAAAAAAATGGAGAGAGAAACGCCTTTGAAAGAAGTCTCTTCAGCAGGATGTTCCAGGCACAGCAAATACACCTTTTCCCCTACTATAAACTTTGCCTGCCAGGTAGCAAAGCACTGAAGTTGTTGTACAGACTGTCCTGAGCCATAAAACACTGTTTTCTATACCCTGAACTGACGGAGGAATTTAATTTCTTCCCTGGAGTGAAAAGATACCTGACCTGCTCTAGAACAAGTCACTCAACTTTCTTCCCACTCACCAGGGACCCAGGTGAGCTGGTAGGTTATTTTGCAGAGATCGCTCAGAGGAGGGACAAATGGATGGGAGGGCTGAAGGAGCAAAATTCATGTCTGTCTGTGCCTGTGGATGATGCACTGGGAGGTCCCAGACCTGTTCTGGGTGCAAGAAGCAGATCATCACTGACTAAGGGTGGCCATTCAAACTAAGAACAAGTAGCAATCACAGGGAAATAACATGAAAATTAAGAGAGTCAGCAAGTGCAAGTGGTAAAGAAAGACTGGAGTAGCTGTGTTTGTTTAGTCAAAAAAAGACCTAACTGTCTCCTTGAAGAGGTTTATTTTAAAGAAGGGCATGATTTAAAGAAGTGGCTCTCTGTAGCTACTGCAAATAGCATGAAAGTAAATTCAGTGTTCTGCACAGATTAAGTCGTGTATATGAGGAGAAACTTTCTGTGTCTAAGGGTGGAAAAGTAGTGGTACAAGCCAATCAAAATCTCTTGAAGCCTGGATTCAATTGGATGAACATGTGGGGTGGTCAAGGCTCCCTTCTTCCTCCAAAGGGTTGGATGACATGTTTGCTTGGGGTATGTAACAGGAATCCATCTCCTTTATGCCTTGGAGCAAAAAAAACCCGCTGGAACATGTGAGGTAGATAGTCACTGTTCAGTGTCATCTCCAGTACCCTGAATGCAGACACTCATCAAATCAGAGGTTAGTGGAGGAAAATTGTAGCAGAAAGAAACCTCCACATGTTGTTTTTTTCATGCAGGTGGGTCAGTGCATGCTATATGTAGATATCTTTCTGGTGGTTCTCAGGGTCCTTATACAACCAAATTTGGTTCTTTCTGGTTCTACTGCATTAGAATATTATATTCTCTTGTTATTCCCAAAACCACCTTATTCACGGTAAATAGTTACAGCATGTCCACTCATGCTTCCCTAAGCTGTATTAGGCCCTGACTGCAACAGTGTCTGTCCATTCCTGTGTCATCCATGTAACCTGGTCTCTGCCTTTGTTTCAATGCCTGAAATGCTCCAAGAGGAAAACACAGAATAGCCAGTTTTGCTTTTAGAACACAAACATGCTTGATGAGCAGTGGATGCACACTGGCTGATGAAGAATCCCAACTGTCTGGGTATATGAGATAATTGTTCCACTTGGGACTCATTATCTAATTATTAAAAGATTCTAAGGAAAAGCATTTCATAAATACAGCACTAAATTTCCAGAAGTGCAATTATGGGCTGAACACACATTTTTTAACACCTGTGTTATCCACTACATAAGCCAATAGCAAAGTACCTTGTGCTGTGCTGTCTCTGCCAGGCTCAGGGCAGTATGTAGAAGAACTACTAGCAAATTGAAAGGTAACATTTTTTGTATTCCCATTTTGGTACCAAAATAACACAGTCAGCTTGGGATTGGTTTAAAATTCTGCCCCGTGCAGAATCTTTTGTGGTAATAACAAAGAATTAAACTTGTACAGGAGGGGAGAGGCACAGGCCAAAGAGCTTTAACCCAACTTTGATGCTATGGGTTCAGAGCTTTTTACTCAGTGTTAAAAAACATTCTTTGCTTATCAGAGTTATTTTAGAAAACCATTGCTCTATTGAATAGGAGAATTCCAGAACTGGGTTCCTGATCCACTAGTTCAGGAATTGCTAATTAAAAGTATAAAGTGTTACATCATCGAATGACAGAGGCAAAATACTGCTTATAAGTTAGAAAGCCAATTGTGTGGCATGAAGACTTGGAGCTGGGTCAATAAACAACTGCACTTTAAAGGAGATCCCAATCTTATTCAGTCTGGATTCAGGTTAAATGAACAAAAGCATATTCAGAGCCAATCTCAGAGCTGTGTTCACTTTTCTGTGGTTGGGCAACATCATGCTGGATGGAAGCACAGACCATCACACAGAGTGAACCTGCATTGTGCACAGTCTGTACATGGACTGACTCCACCTCCCTCCAGCAGGACCCCATTTTTCTCCTTTGTAACCAGAAAAACTCCAAATCCCAATATAAATATATAAGGTAACACTCTCAGCAATTTTCATTTCCAGCAGCACCAGGGACTTAATTCCCTGGTGCAAGAGAATTTCGCAAGTCCCATAAATCACATTTTGCTCCTCACCTCCAGAAAGAATTTCCTTCATCCTTCCCTATTCCAGCCCAATCCTTCACGCCTCTTCCCCTGTCCCTTCTCAGCCCTCTCTGTTTCTTGCTTGCATAGCATCTTTCCTGACTCCTCTGGGAAGCTGACCTGCTTGGCAGCAGCCTGTCTGTGAGCATCAAGAGAACAGTTGGGAGGCAGGGAAAGAGACCCCACCTGAGTTTCATATTGATCAACAGGGGAAAAGGTCTCCCTGTTCAGAGCAGGTTAATCATCCACTGGATGCCGTTTTCATCCTTTCACAGGCACAAGGAAGCCAGGTAGAGCTCTGGCTACTGTTGCAATGAACAAGGAGAAAACCTCAAAAGGTGCTGAGGGACTGGTAAGAACAGTCCCAGACACTTTTCCTGTCGCTGCACTACCAGGACAGGAGAGCAGCAGCCACAGCAAGCTGGTAACTGCTCTTCAGAAACACTAATAGGTGTTGTTAGGGTGGTACTTCCCCCTCAAGCACCTGAATAGTCAGAGGTTCCTCCTTCCAGTGCCTGTCACAGGTGATTCAAGAGCACGTGTCCATACAGGAGGCTCAGCCAGTTTCTCTGGCTGAAGTATGACCACAGCCAGGCTTTGAATGAGTAACAGCCTCCTCATGGCTAAAGCTAGAAACTTTCTTCTTTGCTTTTTTAAAAAAAAGAAAAAAATAGTAATCTTCCTTTTCACAAAGCTCAGAGAAGGCTCAAATTCAGGCTTTCATTTCCCAATCTTCCTAGAAAGGATTTTTGCTTTTATCTTGCCCCTCCATTCATGCAAAGGCCTCTTCATGATCGTGTGCATGACTGATGGGAGGAGCAGGGGGAAGGGTAAGTGGTATAATTTTGATTATGCTTTGAAATGCTCAGGGTTGGAAATGTAGCATGAGATTCCCCCCACTTTCTGTGCCTCACTTGAAGGCAATTATGAGTGCCTTAAAGACATGAGATCCGTGAAAATAACAAACTGTTGATTGTTTATTTTCAGGGTAGACAACAATCAGCTTTTAATCAGTTTCTCATCACTGCTACAGGTGAGCTATTAACTCTCTTATAAAATAATTAGAAAACAGAAAAGAAAAATCTTCTCCAATTATTTTCATCCAGGAAACTGAGATTTTATGAAAAAAAAAAGTCTCAAGATTCACAGAGAAAAAAGTTAACTTGGTGACATGTTTAGTTCAATCTTTTAGCAATGAGATATTGTTTGACAGAGGCTGGATTGTGCTTCCTGAGCTTGTATGATATTATGGATATTGGCATCAGATTAAAAATCAGTATTTTCAGCCACCTTGGTGGACACTCAGATATTTCTGCCGAATCTTTTTTTTCAGGGAATGGATTGCAGAAGTCTTCCATTTCTCTGATTTCTGACTATTCACAGAACCTTGGCTTTCAGATCCCCACAATACACATTTTTTCCACTTTTGAGTAAATGATCTGTGAATTTCTGTCCTGGGGGAAAAGGTACTCAAACTTAACTACAATAAAGAGAGCAACCTCCAAATTTCAATTATATTAGAACTAGCAACAGGTATGAAATGCCTCAGATACACAACTGAATAGTCACTTCATCTTACATACAACCTTACAGAAGTTTTCCTAACCAATAATCCCATTAAAATATACCCTGAACATGCCTTGTTTACTATTGCCATGTGTACCCTTACTAGTACACTGGTTCTAACTCAAATGTAACTCAAACAAGAGCAATCATGAGCACTTAGCAAGGTCCTGAGACAGCTGCTGCTGTCCTGCTGTGCTGCTGTTGAGCTGCAGACCAACAGACATTTGCCCTTCAGGTGGTGACCAGACCGTGTCCTGTGTGTGTCCCTGAGAGGCAGTTACACAGTAAGGAGCCTTCAGTGAGAGACTGGGGGACAGACATGGTTGGTTGTTCTCACATTGCAGGGAACTGTCCTCCAAGCCAAGCAGGGATGCCCTTCTTGATGGCAGGCACTAGTCAGAGACAAGTTCTCAGACCCAGTAAGAGCTCACTGAACAAAAACATAATGGGTTGCAAAAACCCGGTCGGGCTGGGTTATGGGTTCCAAGGGATGACTCAATAAAGAGCATGTGAGGGCTGAGCTAATTAAGTTCTCCCCCACCAGGACCCCAGTGGCTGCATCTTTTTATTTAATTTCTCAATTGCCCATTGGAGATGAATTGTGATTCCTTTAAAAAGGGATTCTCCTTGTTCATCGATCAGTGTCAGACCCATTTGACCTGCTCGTGTCTCTTTAAAGATTGATGAACTGGAACACAAAAGTGAAACTCTCTCGCTTTAACTGTTCCCACCTGAGTTTCCTGCACTGTGAGATACATCTCTTAAGAGGCCTATGGAGTGGTTGCATCATCGATTCAAATTCTAGGGTTACTGCACACATTTCCACAGCCTGGCACAAGGCAAGGCAGTCACACAGGCTGGAGGAAGGCCAATAGCAAAGACAGTCACGGGACTGGTTTAGATTAAAAACTGCTGTCATTAAAAATGTGCTACATCTCAGGGACCAGAGCAGGAATTTAAGTCTTCTACTTTAATGGAAACCTTAATTAAAAAAAAAAAAAATGGAAAAAAATCACTCAGTGGCAAGTGTTTTGGCCAAGATTAGCAAGAGAAGCTGCAGAAAACTGAACCTTCACTCACCAGAGGGTACCACCACATCCAAAAAGAAAGGTACAGACTTTTAATTTAGAGCTGTTCCATTCACTAGGCGAACCCTATTCATTTTCATGTAGCTATCTACTGTCAATTTAGTCTAATACTTCATTTTTTAACCATGGATAAAGTTCTGTCCATCTCTATCCTCCCCTAAATGGCCAAAATTCATCCTCTGTTCACAGAAAGTGTTTGGTGAGCCAAACCCAAAGGACATTTTCTAGAAAGTGCAACCACCCTAATTTTGCTCTCATGGTCCTTTTTCTTTTTCTAAGTTGAGGCCTTTGGGCAAATAGAATAAATACTTGGGTACTTATGGGTACTTATTTGTTCAGCTTCATTCAGATTGTGTGATTTGGAGGAGATACTTGTGAGTATGAAGTGTCTTACAGCAGCTTCTGTACGTCAGAAAGACAGAAGAACCCACTTGGAATACTGACACTGCTGTGTAAAACAGAATAAATGGGCAATGGAGGGTGTGGTTTATCATTTTAAATTATTTTTGCTCTCCAGCCAAAGACAGTTGGATTCTTAAACCATTATTTTGTCCTTTTAAATTTGACTGCTCAATTGTACCAGAATTCTTAATTATTTCTCTGCTTGCAATAGCACCATCCAATTTATTACCCGACAATAGCAGTACAGCATAAATAATCTATCGCCTTTTTAACCTGAAGGTCTCAGCATCTGGTCTTCAAGAATATGAAAAATTTCTTATTTAATAATGGAATATTCCTACGACAGTCATCCTAACTGGAAAGTATTGCTTTCTGAAGCTTCCTGTTCTCCACTCAGGAGAAGTTAGCAGAGCTCTCCGAATGCAGCACTCAAGCCTGGCTTCAGTTCCATTGCAACAGTCTGGACACAGGTTATCTGAGATTCCTTGGAGCTTTTATCCACCAGAGACCTCTGGCCCACTGGTCTCCTGAGATGCATGTCCCAAAATACAGAACCACAACCATATGCTGTCTGTGTGTTGTACAGTGTGGAGCAAAAATGATGAATTAAAGGGAGAATCCAGAGGTTGCTCCCTTAGCACAGAGGACCAGTAACAGTACCTCTGCTGTGCCTGGGTAAATTTCAGCTGGATTTGCACAAGGAACAGGATTTTTAAAAAAACAATCTCCCAGAAAGATCTTCTGGACACCGTGTAATAAAAATACAGACAGACTAGGCTTGACAGGTTTGCAATTAATTTGCCTTGGCTCTTATTTACATCTTGGATTCTGACAGTCTTGTTCTGGACCAGAAACACTCCCATCCATTACTCCTAATGGAGCAAAATCCACGGCAAGTGTTTGTTACTCACTCAGTGACAGAAGTAATGTGTTTAATCAAAAGCTATAGCAAGACAAAGTGAATAAAACAAAGTAAAACAAAGTAAAGCCTGAAGCTTGGAGGATACCAATGTCTCCTCAACGCTTCACAGTTTGCCAGGGCATTACCGGGTGGAGTAGGAAGAATAAAATTTGCCTGCCCAAATCACACACTGTATTGTCAAACCATCCCAGGGAAGCTCTACAGAAACATCCCAACAGAGATTTTATAAAGTCTCTCCCCAATCCCTTCCTATAACAGGTATTGCCTACCTACAACGTGCCCCTTTTCTCATCACCCAGATGAGTCATTTCAAACAGGACAGCCTTGAGTCTAATGAGGAGAAGGTGAAAAACCTGAAAATCTTTGTGAACCAGCTTTGTCTTACCCTGGATAGCTAACAGAGATGTCTAGAAAAAACAGCCTTTTTTTAAAAAAAAAACCTTCTAACCAGCCGTTGGACAATGCATTTGCAACAGAAAGGCAGTGACCCAAGGACCTGAAGCAGAAGCTCAGCCGTGCTTGTCAAATCATGTATTTGTAGCTGCACTGAGATTGGAGACTCAAGCTTGAAAACCAGCACGACTTGGGAGTCACTTAGAATTTAAGCATGAGAATTGTGAAAGTCTTATTCTAGGCACAGCACTATACACACAATTATTCCCACCAGAGGATCCACCAGTGGAACGGGTGTGGGTGCCTGCTCCGTTAATGTGAGACCAAAAAAAACCCCACGGTGTGCGGCACAGAGGAGCCCTTCCAGCACAGGGCTGTTTATCTCCTCCTTTAAATAAGATCAACTACCACATCTTAATAGAGCAGCTCCTCCTAACAGCTCCTCCCCTACACTGTGCACCCTGATGATGTCTACTCGATATTAAAAGCAACACTGGAGGAAAGACGGAGGCCCGGAGACGTCCCTTTTATCCATCATGTATCATTTGTAAAGCTAGTCAAAAAATAGCAAGCAATTTAGCCTGGAATTTTGCCAGCTCGGATATTCATAGCACATGTGATCAAAGAGCAGAATTTGCCAGTCACTGGAAAAACAATCAGGCTCGTAACCTGACTTCCACCGCTGGAGACAGAGCCTGTAAACATCACTATTGATCAGAGCAGAACTATTTTCATCAGGCTGCGCTGCTCTGGACATCAAACATCTGCAGATTCAATGCCTACATAAGCTGAAGTTGGGGCAGATAGTTCCAAGAATTTAACATTCCCTATACATGAGCGATTTTCAAAAGAATAAGCAATTGAAGGCACTATGAAATTACACTGAAAAAATGAAGAAAAAGGTATCATAAATGGATTTTGGGTAAAACTCCAGGTTATGTTGCAGCATATTGACATATACAACAAATTAAAACAGCTAATTCATCTTACTACCTTCCACTGATAATTTTTTAATTAAGTTACTTATCTTTATCTACATATTTAAGAATATAGATCTTTCATTATTCATCTCTTAAAGAAAATCAATGTTGTCCTGATTTGCTACAGCTCAAACAAGGGAACAGTATTATCTATGATAAGACTGACTAATAGAAAAATATTTCATTAACTTTATTAGCAAGCCCTAAGAAAATGCTATTGAGCACATTTTCATACTCCTGAAAGTCTGAATTATGAACCAAAAGCTTGACAGTGTTCAGTATGACTAAAATATACATCATGATAATTTTTCAAAATGCTTTTAAATAGAAAAAGGAAAAAGTAGAAAACTATTATGACAGCCCAATTAAATGTTTTAGAAAGTTCAGCCCTAATACTGGGTTATATTATAAATGTCGCTATCAAAAAAGCTTCATATTCTGTTTTTTATTCTTTATTACTTATTATTCTGTATTTTATTTATTAGTATGAGACGGGAAGCTAATCTGTAGCACTGGTTAGATGCAAGTGTCTAAATGGCTATCCACTACACAGTTTTGAAATATTTGCACATCAAAACTAACTCTGGTTTTACACTTGGGATTCTAAAGCTTTATAAAAGACACCGTGAAAAGAGTAAACTTGAATCTCAATTTCTGGAGGAAACAGACTTTTTCCAGTCATTTTAAGTGTCCTTTTCTTCTCAAGGTGACCTTAACTTTCAGATTTGTAAAATGGTTTCCTCCTGTGTTCAATCCTACTGTGTAATAAGTTTTAAAAATGACTATTTATCTTCTTTAATATATTAGTCATATACAGCAGGAGAAGCCTCTGTGGGAATTTTTGCTATCGAGTTTGCTCAAGCTTAAGTCAATGCTGATTTACAAGATATAACTTATGCTTAGTAACAAACAATCATGGATATATTTATTGGAATAACATCATTCCATTCTCCTTCAGCAGCTTGTTTCGTTTATCAGTTGCAATACTATAGATTGGTGGATATTTACAGTGACCGAGGCAATCTGAAAGTAATGCTTTTATGTCGCCCATCTTATTGTACTTTTACAAGCCTGAATCGCTGGCATTTGGGAAATAACTAAATCTGATGGTTCTGAAAAATGTAAATGAAATGCAAATGAACCGGGCAGGTGTATGTTATATTTATTTCTGAGCAGGGAGAATCGGCGCATTGCTCAGACACTGCCCGTCGCAGAAGTTGTATTTAAGAGAGTTTAAATTTTTTTAGATCTTGCCTTACTAATCACGACCTCAGCTGCTTGCACCGTGTAATGACAATAATGAATAAACATGCTGTGCTTATGAAGAACTAGAACCTAACAAGCTGATCAATTGTTAATTCTATAAAGTGACTAAAACGTGTCTCCACTATCAATAAGTAAATCAGCTTCTATTTGCAGTACTAATGCACCTTGTACACACCCTCCAGCTATCCTGCCCTTCTCTGTAATAATGTAATTATCAGTTTGGTCATATTTAAGTATAACCTGAATGAGATTTGATATTATTGTGGTCTTGAGGGTGGAAAGATAGAAGGAAAAACTGTTTGGGTATTTAAAGAGACATTGCATTTGTCTGGAGGATGCGGATTTTCCTTTTGCCCTCCAATTAGTTATACAAAATTATTCCTTTGAAAACCAATTATTTTACAGCATTATTTTTAAATCATACAGGCCATTATCAGATAGACATTCCAGAGAAGAAGGTCTTTTTATTATTAATGCCCTTTTGCTCTAAGCATCTGTAACAAAGAATTTAAACAAAAGACAATAATACTCATTAACTGTAACTGAAGATGTTTCTGCTGTAGAAAAAAAAAGGCATTTAAAATAAAACCTGTTTGGCTTTACTCAGTCTTTACTTTTCCTCTTACATGAGGAAAACACAGAAGGTATATCAGATTTTTAGCCATAATACAATTAAGCATATTCCATATATGCAAATTATAAATAGCTGCCTGTCTCCACTGCATTTCCAAGCAAGATTTAGGAGTAATAATTTGTTTACTCATTGTTGAAGAACATGGTCAGGAAAAAGAATGCCTAATACTTACAAAACCCAAGAATTTTGCTTAAATGACACATTTTCCTTCTCATTCTTACAGCTATAAGCAAAGACACTGGGTGAATGCAGCTACCTGTTCATCCACCCAAAACCACA
Organism: Pipra filicauda; assembly: GCF_003945595.2. Taxonomy (NCBI): domain Eukaryota; kingdom Metazoa; phylum Chordata; class Aves; order Passeriformes; family Pipridae; genus Pipra; species Pipra filicauda. Next base: position 1,516,865 of record NW_024104798.1, on the reverse strand, counting down.
ACCCATCTGGGGTGCAACCTGTGAGCAAACTGCACCTGGAGCACTTCATAGCTGAATGATACACACTGGCAGGATGAGTAATTGTATTTAAAGTGCTGAACCCTTTTCAGAGCTATAAACAGTAATTATTCTTAAAGGTTTAGGATTTCTGTGACTATTCTTCCATTGTTAAACTGACATGTATACCATAAAATTACATTAGAAACATCTACAGGAAGGAAATGTTCTGGAGGGAAATGCTCTTAAGTATGTGGATAAGTTCAATACCAATTAATTTCTAACACTATGAACTAAATGAACCTATTCATTTCTCAGGTGGAAGGTTACACTAATTCTGCCAGAAATTGTCCTGCTTCACCTCAGACCCATCCCTCCATTTCAATTTGGTGTAGAAAAGGAGGGATAGTCCATTTTACCTACTATTCTCTTACTATAAGACAGTCAGTGCAGGTTTTTTAAAGTAATTATGTTCTTTTAATGGTCCATGAACAGAAACAGACCTATTACTAAACAAAAGCAGAATTAATCATTTCACCAGCACACCAAAAATATGGGTATAATTTAGTACTAAAATAATTTTTTTCTTTTTCCCCCTTCAGCCCGTGCTAAGCCCAAACACCCATAATTGGTATTTCCACAGTGAAACTGTTACTCCAGTAGTTACTTTCAGCTAAACGAGCCAATGTCAAATACTCTCCCATGTGCCTCCAAATAATGGGTATTAACTCAAAGGTTCAGAGACACTGTTTAACGGAGTTAGAGGAATACACACATATGACAATCTTTCTATATTCCACAAAATGACTAATCCTTTGTTTAGATTCAATAACCTATTTTATGTGCGGGTCCACTCACTGCTCTAGATCTGTGTTTGGGGAAAATTTTATAGCACTTGACTTCTAACCATGGTGCTTCACAGTCATTAAACTGACAGTGCTCAGCACAAATAGTAATGCAGTGAACACGAGCCTGCCAGACAGTCAGGATCAGGCTTTCACAGCTGCCTGTATTCATGCTGGGACAATTCCAGTGAAACCAGTAAAACGCTCTTGGAGTGAGGCACAGCTGCACATATACAGAGACAAAAAGGTTTAGTTTCATAACATCAACACCACCTGACCAATGTTAAATCCACTGGCTTGTTGCATCCTGGTTTTCCTTGGGGAGGAAGCAGTACTGTGGCCCCAGAGCAGAGTAGCCACAACAGCCTTCTCTCATGAAGGTTTCCTTGCCTTTTGTAGGAACAGGGCAAATGGATATCCCGAGTACAGCCCTGGCATTGCCACAGCCCCTGGCAAGGCCAGAGGAGGAGGTAACAGCAAAGGACAAGACATGACCACTCCTTCCTTCCTAGTAACCCTGTCTGCTGAGCATTTGCCAGCAAACTGGAATTAAACAAGCAAGGAACGTGAGCTGCCTGAATGCCCAGCGAAGGGACCAGCACCAGCACCTAGAGCTTCTCTATATTCTTTTCAGAATTATCACAGAATGATATGGGCCGAAAGGGACCGTAAAGTTTCAGCTGCCTCGCCATGGGCAGGGACACCTTCCACTAGCCCAGCTTGCTCCAAGCCCCATCCAACCTGGCCTTGAACACTTCCAGGGATGGGGCAGCCACAGCTTCTCTGGGCAACCTGTGCCAGGGCCTCACCACCTCCATCATGAAACATTTCTTCCTAATATCTAAATTTCTAATACCCTGTAAACCTGCTCTCTTTCAGTTTAAAGCCATTCCCCCTTGTCCTATCACTACATGCCCTTGTAAATTATAGGGAACAGAGTCCCAAAGACTAAATTAAGCAGGGCATAATAACCCCAGTACTTGTGTCATAGAATCGTACTTCCATTAAAGAACTCAACCACACCTGTTTAATAGTTCAAACATAACAAGAACTTTCATTTAGGAGCCCAAGCTGAGTTAATTTTGCCAGGAAATCATAATACAGATGCATTTTATTAATTTCTGAAATACGGCATTTCTCTTCCTGTCTCCAACATTATTAGCATCTTACGGTGGCTTGAATTAAAAAAGAAACATTTATTTTATCACCCTGGTATCAACTCACTGCAATATAACATTTTTGAAACAGGAAAATATCACAGCTTGGCATCATAAATTCAACACAGCAACAAGATAAATCCTTCCCATTAATGTAAACCGCTGTACTTCACAATATATCTGCATCTGCAATGCACTTCTGTTTGCTGATCCGACTATCATAAACACACATAATTCTCATTGAATAATGGAAGCAGCAAAGAAATCCGAGGGTAACTGCTCTCTAGACTAAACCAGCCCCAGCCTGGTCCTTCAAACAGATTCACTCATGCAGGGATGTTCCTGCTTTTATATGACAGCATAAAATACCATCATCCCCACAACTGGAATCTACATAACACAGCAAATGACACCGAGGGGCAGTCACTCCTTAATTACACATGCACAGAATGTGTGCTGGAAGTTTTATTAACTCACAATATATATAAATCCCAGAGATGCATATAGGAGAGACGAGGTACCTTATCAATTAAGAGTTTCTGAATTTCTCACTGAATACCTGAGGTGACACCGAAATGACTCAGAAAAGAGAGAAACTCATTTAATTTTGTCAAAAAGAAAAATCACTAACCCTTCAGTGCTTCCTACAACAACTCAATTTCCACCTTTTCCCCTTTACACTGAGATTAACACTCAAACTCACGCCAAATGGGAATCTGGCACACAGTTTAGGAAATGCAAACACATGAATTAATAACCTGAATTATGCAAATATGAACCCGAAATTTGCAATTTGTTTTAAAAAGCTGAAAGGACTCCTGTTAATTGGTTTATCCACATCTAGGCATTGCTCAAATGCTTCTGGTTTAGTTACTAGCTTCTTGCAGGTCAGGAAAAAAAAAAGCCTACAAAGAGGAGCTAAAGCATCAGAGTTCTGCTCCCTCCTTTATATGGAGAAGGTTTATTGCTTCCAGAACCAGAAACAGGCTGTTTGCAGTTAGACCATGTCCTTCAGCTCAGAAGGATGCAGCACATGGCTGAGCTGTGCTTGGTAAAAGTTGCTGGAGAACAGAAAGGGGAAAGAGCTCTGCATCGAGTATCAAGGACTAAGTTCTTTAACCATCTTTTACCATCATGTAACACCAAGGATGGGATTGCTGCCCCTTAATATATTTATCCTTGTTACATCTCACAGCACACGTAACACAACTGTTACTTTAAAAGTGGGAGGGAGAAAACTCGTACTGAGGCTGTGCAGAGGGAAATATCCTTCTAGTAGAAAGGCCTGACCCCACCAGAGTTTTCATTCCATAGATGTTCCCTGTAAAGTGTAACTGAAATTGTAACACAACAGAAGGGGCAATAAAAACAACAGGTCACCTTTGGAGTCACAGAGATACCCAATACCACTTTCCTCGTTTGAGCTTTACTATGGCACAGTTGCACCAAGTCCGAGAAAATCAGCCTTTCAGCTCACAGCCTTTCCAAAATAACTGCTGGAAAATACAAAATAGAGGAAAATTGGCGAAATCCGCAGTGCTTTGTTCCTCCTTATGAGCCTCCTCAGAATAGCAAAGAGGCTTGAGTGGCACAGTCCAACAGAAATCCCCACTGCTTGCAAGTATTCAGGATGCTTTGCCACTGCAAAGCAGCCCAGCTCGAGCTGCCTGACCTCAGGTGAAAGTGTGCTGTGATCTTCTGATCTGCAGGGTTGGCACCCGCTTCAAAGCAACCGCTTGCATGATGGTTATCACATTTTTCAAAGGGAAAAAGAGATGCTGAAGGAGTTCTACTAGACCTCGAGAAGGGGCAAGGAGTCCCAGGGCCATAAACTGTGAGAGTGAGACAAGGAAAATCCAATACCTTGGATGAAAAGTATTTATATAGGAGAGATCTTTATTCTGAATGTGCTTCCAAAATCCAGGAAAAAATAGGATGCTCGAGGCTCTCCTCAGGAGACTGAAATGAGGCTTAGCACTCCAAGGTACCTTGTTGATCCATATTCATATTGATAGTGAGTTTAAAACAATAAAAGATTGGTCTTAGAGTGTTATTAAAGACTGACATTCCAAACAAAACCAGTTTTTGCACCCACAAATTCAAGCTTAGTTCTAGATTGAGCTTATTTTTTTCAATGGCCAACACAGGTGGCAATAAACATAATAATTTTAAGATTTCATAAGAAACTTTATTTTGCTTGAACCTGAGAATTAACTGCTTTTCATCAAATATTTTTCCATCAAATGTACATACAAAATATGTACCTTTTTTTTGTAACACTTGAGGAGTACTGGCCAAATTCTGCTCTTTTCACTCACAGCCCCCTCCTTAATTGGGCAGCTTTGCCTGAGAGAGGACAGCAGGTGCTGGCCTTCAATTAATAGAAAATTGGCAAGGGGAGATCAGGGGCTGCTCACACGTACCAGCAACCAGTTGCCAGTTCATATCTAATCCAGAGCAGTCACATCTGGAAAGCAGTACCAGGTAACACCTGCACCTGAGCTGTATGACCAGGAGAACTGGTAGATTTAATCTAGTTCTTAAGGGTCTCAGTAAAGTCAATGTGAAACTTTTTATGCAGTTAGAATAATATCCCAGAATTACCAGAGCTGGATCAGCCTTCTAGGCAGCTGAGGAAAAGGGCCACGGAATAAGTGGCATGAACCCAGACAATCTCTGCACCCTGGCAAGGCAGAGGGCTCTTCAGTGTTGGACTAAAATCTATCACCAAGGCTCTTGTTTCATTTTGCCTGTGTTTTTCTTCAATAATTAGGAGCTTTTTAGCCATCAGAGTACATCAAACCTGTACCTTCCACAAGTACCAAAGTCACTCAGACAAATATATCAAACATCAATATGAAACTAGAGGGGGGGGAGGGGGAGAAATCTGCTGCAGCATCATCTAAAACATAAGACACTAAGTAATAGCATTAAAAAAAATCTATTTCACACAGATGAAAATCATTACAGTTCTCTAGAGACCCTCTCTCTCTCTGCAGCAACCTGTGTCATTTCCTAGCTGGTAAAAATGTGCCACAGGATATCAAAAGACTGTAACGTTCTTCTAATTTTAATATTCCTCTAATCCAATAATGGCTTGTTTACTGCTTTCTAATTTAAAGGTAATTCATTAGATGTATCCTGTCACGTCTTATTGGCAACGAAGGCATAAGGATCACACACAACTCTGAGGCATGTCAGTCATATTGCTAACAGTCTGTGTGGGTCCCTCAGTGTAGAGGGCTCTCGATGCAACGGCACTGATAGGGGAACGTGTGTGCGTACCTACATATAAATTACAACAAAAAACGTTAAAAGACTTGAGGGATGAAGTCTGTATGCAAAAAATTTACTCTCAGCATTAATAATTCTAGCAAACAGGAAATATTTAAGGTAATATAAGCGATTTGTCTGCAAATATTTGTGATAGTGACACAAAGGGTCTTGCACAGCCTGTGGGGAAGCCCCTGACTGACCTGCAGGGGACTTGGATGAGTCTGCTGCGAATGACGACTGTTAAGGAAACATTAGGCAGAAGAGGCAGCCTGAACTCCGAAATGCACATTTCAGGAGCCAGACCATGCCAGGCAACATCTGCTGCAATTCTGCAAAAGCCACCCAAGACAGCTGAGTTTTTTAGCAACCCTAGAGCAAAGGAACAGGAACTGAGGCCGAGGGCTTCAGACCTGCTAGACCTTGGCAGCACGGAGACATCGAGGTCCCGGGGTGAAGCGCAGCAGGAGCCGCAGCAGGGAACACTCACTTTCCTGCCTCACCAGCCGCGGTAGCATTCACCTGGCTGCACGGCTTCCCTCCTCACTCCCCTGGCACGGGGTCTGTGCCAACCTCCACGTGAGCAGCTCTACTCCAAGCAATAAGGCAAAGGAGGCAATTTACTACAGGTGAAACCACTGTGTGCTCAAACATGCTGTTCTGGTAGTTCTCCTGACACAAGGGCTTAGAACTCTGGCTGTTTATACTGTCAGAAACCAGCTCAGTCACATTATCTCTCTCTGTGCCAGGGAACTAATATGTCCATATTCAACAGTCTCTTCCCAAGGACTGAAACCTTTAACCAACCAGACTAACTACAGACATGAGGCTGTTTAATGAACGGTGACTGTCTCAGAAGAGGACACAAGACCGAGAAATACAGTCACACTATGCTAGGAAACCACCAAACTTGCATTATTCCTTAGGAGCATGGTAGGATCACCACATCAGTTTGGAAGACAGTTTGGGTCAGTACGTGTCCAAACCCATCCCCTCATTGGCTGTCGGTGATGTCATGCCCGTGCATTAATCCCCGGTGACTGCAGGTTTAACATCACACGTATCACCACATCATCTACTAACGACAATGACCGCGCGTCTTGGAGGAAATTACGCGAGCAGAGAACAAAGCAACTTGTTGAAACAGGGAAAGTCGCATCTCTTAAGTGCTTATTTCCAGCTTTTCTTTTGTCAAAGTGAAGTTGCTGTGGTCAGGATATAACACATGCCTCGCTGAAAGGAGAGGGTACTGTTGGAGCCCTCTTTAAAAGAAAGTAAATCCTCGAGATCTCCCACTCAGAAAGATGAAATTGCCAGTGGTGAGAAACCAACTGATCTGGGAAATGAAAGTATTTCAGGAGCCACGAAATCGGTAGCTGAAACTATAAACCTTTTTATAAAGTAGGGGGGGAAAGAGTGGTATTTGCAGAGCAAGCTTATCCCTTTTCTAGCGACACCTCCATCACTAAAATAACGGTGGCAGTAAATGAATTGCGTGCAGACACACTAGTAGAGAGGTATATTTAACATCAGTACTTGGAGTGTTTCGGACTGACACTCACACAGTCACTCTCCCAGCGTCGGAGCCTGCCCAGCCCGCGGGGTTCTCTCCACACCTACTGAGAAGAGCAAACACCCCCGACACCTGCGGCGCGGGGGGTGCCGGAGCAGGGGATCCCGCTGCCCCCGGCCGGGCAGCCCGCCAGCCACGCATGGCTTCTTGGGGAACAGATAAGCCACTGTTAAGCCACCGCACTCCCGGTAATTGCGCTCCGAGACACAAGTTACACGGCAGACGAAGCGATGTTTCTCCCGGCTGCCTCCCCCCGGCGCGGATCACACACACCCCGCCCGGGACGCGCGGAACCGACCACCAGCCCCGGCAGCGGTGGGGACACAGCCCAGCCCAGCCCCTCCCGGACGGGAGCCCCAGCTCCGGCCCGGCCCCGCATCGAGCCCCAGCCCGGGCAGCCGGAGGGGATCCCCGGCCGCAGCCCCGCACCTCCCGGCCCCGGGCTCCGCTCCCCGGTACCGCTCACCTGGCCGCCGTCTCGTCCGAGGAGCGGCTGCGGAGGCAGGAGCGAGGTGCGGGGAAGGGGGAATTACCCACGAGGGAGCGGGGAGCGCACCCGGCGTTCAGGCTACCAGGAGGATTCTCCGCACAGACTCCCGCACGTAGCGGCGCATCGCCCAAAGTGGCTTTGGAACTCCCCTCCCACTCCTCCTCCTCCTCAGAGACGGGGTTGGAAGCGCAGTGTCACGGCTTCGCTGCCTCTCCCACCTCCTCTCCCCCCGTACCTGACCCCACCGCGCACGGCGAGCGCAGAGCCAGCGCTGCTCGGGCGAGGTGCCCTCTCCTCCTTCCCTCTCTTCCTCCTTCCTTCTCTCCCTCCCTTCCTCGGCTCCGGGCAGCGGGATGCTGCCGGGGAAGATCGCCCTGCCTTCCAGAGGCAGAGCCCTCCCTCAGCCCGGGTTTTTAGCCGCCTGACGGAGCCCTGACCTTATTTCAGCATCCGAGTGGTCGCTGCTCAGCCGAGGGAAGAGACAGGAGACGTTTTCTAGCTCGCAGCCGAACCGGAGTTCGCAGCATCTTTGGGAGACAGCCGCAACTTGAGAAGGGTGCGGGGGGTCAGGACCACAACCTCCCCCCGCCTCTTACCGCATGTCTGATCGCTGCTGCCCCTACCCCACAGTCCTGTGGGTTATCAATAAATCATCGCCTTCGCAAATTTAGTTTAAATGGGAAAAATGAAAGATGGTGTTTCCCTGGCTACAAAACCGGGGTCACTTCAACAGCTTTTCCAGCAGCCACTGGGAAACGGATTCTGCTTCTTGCTCTGCCGCTGACTCTGTGCAACCTTTATCACCTCACTTTACACCCTCAGTTTCTCCCGTAGCTCTGGTGCTTGCCTAAACAGTGATGTCCAAATACGTGCTTCTGTGGGAGTCATGAATTTAAATATGTATAGAGTCCCATTTCTGTGAGAGAGGGCAGTGTCTCACCGTAAGTGACCGTAGGGCTCAGTGCAACAGTAGGTTCATCTCGGCTATATTACCTAAATCCTGGTGTGATACAAATCATCATCCTCCCAGACAAACATTCCTTAAATTGGAAGAAACACTGAAAAAATGCCTTGTGGAACAGGGCAGGCTACTTTCATCATAGGAAATCACTCGTTGGCTGCTGCTGTGGAATTGCATATTGTCTTTCGAGTTGTCTTTGTGCAACTTCTCTAGTGCACAAGTGAAAAACAGTAAAAATCTCAGCAGCTTTCACACCACCATTCATTGTAAATTAATAATACAGGAGCAGACTCTCACATCCTGGATAAATTCATTTAGCCTGAAAGAAAGGGTCCATATCCCCTTAGCTCTCCCTCATCTCATGTTAGCACAACTCAGCTATGCTCTTTTAATCAACAAGAGTTATGATACAGTCAAATATCCATCTCATTCCTTATATGAGGAGCTGTCACCTTCTTGCCTACTGCTCCTGGCATTTAACACCCCTCCAGACCTCTAGTGAGCCTAGAAAAGGGGACACAGAAAAGGCAGAGAGAGGAGGGAGCTCCAAGGTTGCATATAGAAATGTGAGAAGCAGATCTGGGGGAAAGGGAGAGAACTGGATGTACTGATGGGAAAGGGAATGATTTAGAGGACAGGAGACAGAAATCAGCAGAAAAAAGGTCTGTTCTTTCTGCCTGGAGTACAATTTGTTGAAAGTAGACTGGTCAGGACATCAGACAGGGATTACACAGGATCAGCACCCCCTGGTATGTGGAGATGGAGCAGTTTACCAGCTGTGGGTGCTCTTACAAGTGGGCTGCTGAGCCACAGGGGACAGGAGTTCACAGCTCTCTCTGGCCTGGTGCTGTCCTGTGCTCACATTTCCTTCCACAACTGCCATCCCTTAGTCTCAGTTTTCCCATCCAGACAATGGAGGCAGCCACATTTCTTGTGCAGCATTGCTGTCAAAATGAATTAAGAGGTCCAAAGAGTACTTTGAAATGCAGATATTATGCTCACTGGTTTTAATGCCTCCAAAGCGGTCTCCAGATATCTCTAAATCCTCAGGATATCCCTGATCAATTCCTGTTTTACAGATGAGGAAGCCAAGCAGAGGGACGGATGCTTTAGTCCGTCTCTTTTATGTCGGGTTCTGAGGGTCCCCCTGACCTTGCCATGGCTCAGGTTCCCAGTTGTTGGCCCACAGTGTCCAATCCCCATCCAAAGCCACGTTTTGCTGATGACACAGAACAAGCACCACAGATGCAGAGCCTTCACACCTGGTTACTAACCCCCTATAAAGCTATTTCCTTTGAGAGGTCAACGCCCAGGCTTGAGCTCCCATCCCCTCCACCTGGTGTGACTCACATATTTATGGCATCCACTGTGCCCTGCAGGACCCCCCTCCCAGAAAGCTCGGGCACTGTGGGGCTGAACTGTATTCTCCTTGCCTTTGCAGGTGTACTGGGAAGGAGCAGGACACGGGAGCTTCTAGTCCCCAGGCCTGTGATCAAATTATCTCTCCCTCTGTCACACATCCTAATCATCACAGCTGGCAGTCATGCCAACAATATTAACGCTGCTGAGTAGCTTTCAGTTTTGCAATTAGCAGGGTTTTCTGCTTCCCTCAAATAAAAAATAGGCTTGTACTTCTTAACACTGCATGAACGATACAGATGCATTCAAGGCCCGTGTTAGTGCCTTGTTGAGATGAACCGACATTAGAAGTGCTGGAGAGATTTTAAATCTTTTGGAGATTAAAACGGTTACAAAGCTTATTATTTCTAAACATGTTTATCCTGCCTCTTTTTTGTTTGCAAAATTAGGCAAAGCACAGTTTAAATAAACAACTATTGTACTATTAAACATTGATTAAAGAAAAGGATTCCATTTAAATTATTAAGTGGTAAGATAAAAAGCATCCCTTCTCTTTTGTACGCTACTTTATTCAGAAGTCAAACTTCTGTAGTCTCACTGAATGCTAATGAGCAGCATAATAATGCACAAGGGCAAGAGGGGGCTGAGTAATTAAAAACAGAGGCCAGAAATCAAAGGGCTTGAAATACACTTACCAAAATAATTCAATTATACATTAGAAACCTGGGATAATCAAGACACATCCCACAGTTTCATTCATCATTATGCCCCAATTTAATATCTCTACTGGTTTGCTGAACACAGGAAGCAGCAACTGGGACTTTCATGTGCGAGGCCTCAGATGAAAAGACAAAGACAACGTGCACTCAGGTCCCATCCTCATCACTCTGCACCTTGAAAATGGCTTCACTTGACTGAGTATATTCTCAATTATCTGAGTTAGGGAAATATTTTTGGTCACCAGCTATTTCTGTACTTGTTGAATATTCCTATTTTCTCTGGGTTTGCAATTAATTAATACAAATCTCCACACCCACCATTTTATCTTCCCTATAAGTCCACCTCCCACCTCTCTCCTTGGCTTCACCTTTTCCTGTGGCTTCAGGCTTTCCTGGTGGTCCACAAAAACCTCTGCCAAGCAAAGCAGTGGGCAGGTTTGTTCAGCAAACCATGTATTTAGCTGGGATGGCATCGTGGGACTCTGAGGTTTCCACGCAACACAAGCTGGGTCAAAAAATCCTGATGTAGCTTTGCAATGTCACCACTTTTATGAGCCAAGGAGTCCCAGAACAGCTTCTAGTCTCCAGGATAGGAGGAGAACATTTTTAGGAAATTCCAGTGGCACATTATAAAACAAGGAAAAAAGAAAGTTTGATCTCGTTCAGTGACTTTGGAGATCGACAGAGGATTTATGTTATTTTGCCTTGATGCAATAAGCAATGATCAAATTTAGTCCCATTGCACTGGCAACAGCTTAATGGAGGGACCTGTAAGTGATGCATTGTCCAGAACCATGGAAAAAACAGAAAAACTGAACAGGAGGTTCCAGCTGACAAAGGAGAGTACTGTGTTCAAAAAGTTTGCAGATGCACAAATTGTTACCTCAGTTCTGGTACATAATTAAGGCAAAAACAGGGGAAAAATGTTGGAAACAACCCGTTTCAGAAAAAAAAAATCAGAAATCTCAGCAAACCCAACACTCAATTGCACTCAGCTTCCTGAGGAATTAGTCTCATTGTCTTATTATAATTTTTAAAGATTTAAGCACAGAGACTACTAGTTGTCTCTAATGAGCAATGAAGTCAAACTAAACACTGCTGTGCTCCACGAGGTGAGAGGGGACCATAGGCCAGCACAGGTCACAATATTAAATGGTGACAAAGGGAAACAAGAATCTTAGGTCAGGTTTTCCAAAACTAGGGGTCTTAATTAAAACAAAGGTTATGACTTCAGCAGTTGGGCGCTCTTTAGCACAGTCCCAGCTATTACGGAGCTTTGCTGCATCTTCCACTCAGAACAAAACAAAGGGCTGCACAGGAAGAGCGAGGGAGCTTCAGCCAGTGCATGACAGCAGCTAACGTGGATATCTCCAGCTTTCCCCAGGCCTATCAGCCACATCTTCCTCAATCAGAAATAAAGCTCTTTTTGAGATGATTTGGCTTCCCCCCCCAAAAAAAAAAAAAAAAAAAAAAAAAAAAAAAAACCGAAAAAAAAAAAAAACAAAAAACACATTCCCTTGTTAAAAGGAGGATCATTAAAACAAACAAATCAGCCCATAATGTGAGTGGAGCAGTGTTTGCCAAAGGAGGAGAGGGAAATGTGCAAGTTAAGACATATAATTTCAGTATACAGTGAGTTAGGAGCTCATTTTTTCCTATTTTTCCCATTTTCCCAATGATGAATTCATTTTTAGAAGAGAAGACACTAACTTGCACATTTCTTGATTTTGCAGAGGGAGTGACTGAAAGGGGGGAGCTGTGCATGGGGGCAGAGCCTGAGCTACACCGGAGACCCACTGCTCAATATTCATTTCTCAAGTTTGTGGTTGAAATACTCTAATAGATATCTTAGTGACATCCTCTTCCGAGAAACAGTCCAGGGCAGTAATTCTGACAGGACAAGTCAGCTGTAATGAATCTTTTTCCTCGGTGCAGATGGGGCCTCGCTTTACTCACATGCATGGCTCCTTCCACTTCCTAAGACTACGTGGAGACAAGAGAAAGTAGCTCTGGTCTCTTATCTTACCTGCCTTAAACAATATAGTGGAAATCAATACATGAACTTCATTTTCTTTAAATATGCAATTACATGGAATAGATTACAGAAGTGACAAAACCCAGAACAACTCCACAAACACAGAGCTGGGCTCTGATTTCTATCAGTACAAGATGAAAGTTGTGTAGTTGCTCATTTACAGCTCAAAGCTGCGTTATTTTCCCTAACTCAGGCTATATTGGTAGTCATCTGAACTCTGTAAAGCAGAAATATCAAGCCATCTTGATATTCCTTCCCCAGTAAATAACGATTTACAAAGGAGGGGAGGAAATCTCCCTTCCTCTCCCTCTTTCAATTCATTAAGTTCAACTGTGATAACCAGTGAGGCATACAGGAAAGGGTTAGGTATCTCGGCCTCTGAATATTTAATTCAGGACTAAATGTAATGCACAGCATCCTCACTCCCTTGGGAGTTCAGCAGCCAATATGCCAATGAATATATCCTGACAATAGTGATTTTTTCTGCACTTTGGAGGCATGAGTGACATTTGCTCACCACATATGTTGCATCGGATGCTGAGGTCTACACTTGTGAGAAATTAATCAGAATCCATCTGTTTCCTTCTCATCCTGGACAATTTCATTACAACTTAACCAAAGATTATAGGATTCCCATGTCTGTGTCCCCAGCCCCCAGCCCAGTCTTGGTGTTTCCACACTGAACGATTAAAGCTGCTTAGTTTAAGTAAGGTCAGAATCAATCTTCCTTCCTGCAGGGAAAAGCATAATGCTCATGAGCAGGGTCCAAAATCTGCTCTAAATTACATGTAGGTAAATCCAGAATATCCCTACTGAACCATGGGGGTTTAGATTTATCATGGAGAAGGATGTGGACCTTGATCTTTCAATGCGTGTTTCTGGTGGCTGGTTTTGAACGACTTCAGGCTCAAAATGACATAAAGTCAATCACTGCAGGTCCTCTGTTATGTTTTCATTTACCTGCCCAGGTGGTGAGCAGAGGAATGACTCAGCCCTTCTGTGGGGCTGGGAGATACTGTACCACTGCTGGGAAAAGTGCTCTGTCTTAAAATACTCCCTGTACTTAAATAGACAAGTTCCTTGCTTACTTCTTATTTACCAGTACTTCCTCAATTTAGTGTAATAGCAAGGGAGAACTGGACATAAAAATTGCTTGGACTCTGGTTTACAATGCCAAGTTTTGCACAATGATGGATGAATATCTTAAAAAGTGGGGTTTTCTGAGAGTTCTTTGGATAAGGCACAAATGGCACAGAAAACTTCAAAAGCATAGACATCCATGGGAATCTGTTTCCCGATTGCTCGGTGACAGTTGCAGCCAAGCCTGTAAATGTGAGGTTTCTTGAACGACAGAAAAGCCAAAAACATGAACCCAAAAGTGAGGTTTTCATTACAGAAACCACGGACAGAGAGATATGGACTGGGATGTCTGGGAAAGCCCAGTACAGAGGGAAATGAACTCCAGTGATAAGGAGCAGCTGTAGCACCCGGGGTCTACATGTCTGGGAGGCAAAACCTGATACAGGGGATCCAGGCTGCACACAGAGATGGCAGGGCCCAAAAACTTTCTGCCACTTACCTATGAGTGCTTTGGCTGCTCAGCCTGTGTACTTTGAGGGTGCTTGGAGATACGAGGTTTTCCACCAGCTTCAGCAGCTCCTCCTTGGAGCACCTCTTCCAGTCACGGCTGGTCCCACAGTGCCACTTGAGGTCCAGATCCTGTGCTGAGAGGTGGTAAAGAGCAGGTGCTGGTCCCTCTGAGCACTGAGCTGCTGGGCAGGAACAGCAGGACCCCAACAGGGTTAATGTGGTTGCCCTAAACTAGGCAAACACCCCCCAGCACTGCAGCTTCGTGGGGACCAACCCCAAAACCTGAGCGTGCTGGCAGCAGGAGAGGAAGGAGACAAGCAGGCAAAGCTGTGCAGGGCCGGCCAGAAAAAGCAGCTTTGAAAAAAAGCTTGTGGCAATGAGACCTCGAGCAAAGAAATTCATCCAGCTGTGGGGAGGTGGAAGCTGAAGGCAGATGAGATGTGCAAAGCAAAACACCACTCAGCAGCCTGAGATAGGAACCACACGAAGCTCCCTGACCCCGCTCGGAGCCGTGCTGCCTTCCCCACTTCTCCCAGCCATTATTCCAGCTGACTTGCAGATACCCGAAAGTTATTTTTGAAATGAAGGTGCATTCAGATCGGGCTGTCACAGCCTGTCTTTTCAATCAGGAGCTACTTGATCAGATGCTTTTTTTTGCTGTAACATAATCACATGATACCAAGGCTTTAAACAGGACCTATATTCCAGCTCCAGTGCTGGATACTTCCTTGCCAGAAAGATATCAACACATTGGGAGATAGCTATAAAAGAAAAGAGAGATCTTGCATAAATTATCTTATGCTATTTATAGACATGGATAGCAGTCTATCCATGGGACCATCTGCTAATCTATGTCCCATGGCAATTAAAGTCAACATTTCACCATATCTTCTCCATCAAGGGCTGAGATTATGCACTGAACTCTTTTTTTGTGCAACACCAACCTTACATCTGTGCTGTTTAGCATCTCTTTCCAACTTTCCATACCACTTCCCATATCCACTCTGTGAGTGCCTGCTACAAGAAAGGAAAAACTCAAATGGATTATTTGTATTAATATGTAGTAAAAGGGCCAGTAGGTGACAAAGGTTCTATTTACTTTGTTGGTTCACAAGAACTTCTCTGTTTCAATAAAAAGAAAACAGACATTATGCACTAAATTAATGAATTTATATATTTGATACAAAGTGATCTTCATCCAGTTTAGTCTTTTCAGTGCTCCTTGTTATAAACAAACCACACAGATTTTCAGAAGTGACTTATGATTTTAGACACTATGTTTTTAATCATCCAACCCAGGATGCTTCCAAAAATTATCCAAAACCTGTGAGAAGACCTCTCACAATCTCGTTTTCTTCAAGGAAAGCTGGAAACCTAAAATAAATGGCATCCAAACATTTTGCTTTAGAAAACACATAAAGACAAAACCCAACTGTGCTTAACGTATAGTTTGTCCATATTATAGATATAGAGAATTTTCTGAAGTAACTTAAAAGCTCGAGTCCTACTGCCTTGTTCTGCATCTTTTTATACACAACACATTTTTATTACTCCATGTAATTTTAATAATTTATACTGGCACCATCACTTTAGCAATTGCATTCACTACATTTAACAACAGGAGTTACTATAAAAGCAAGAAAGAAAATACAGAAGATTCGATTAGCAGGAAGATTTGCAGAAAGGCAACCTTACAACAGGGCTCTTCCTCAGGCAAAAGATATTATTTTACAGAAATAATTACAGAAATACACGTTTCATGGGCGCTAACACATTTGGTTAATTTAAAAAAAAATTGAAGGCTTTCTTGGCTAGTGAGTTGACCAGTTACACAAATAAGAACTCAAGCAATTCTTCACCTCTGTCACAGCTGATACTACAAAAAGCTTCTTTTCTTCCGGCTGTGTTGGGATGTGTGTGTGAGAGAAAGAAATGGAGACGTTAAGCAGTGATACCACCAAACATTATCCCATTGTTGGTCTGAAACTTACTGCAGTCACAAGACAATTAGAAGTTATGTGAGCACAGAGCTTTCCACAATTTATGCTGCCTGAGCTGCTCTGTGTGGGAATGATCACGTCCCAGATCTCCCACTCCCCTCCCTCTGGCTTTCCTTTCCATCAAAGGCTACAAAAACTCTGGGAATGAAGAGGCTTCACATCCATGACTGTCTTCCCACAGGTCCAAACTCTCTGCTCAAAACCTAAAGGTTATTATTCAAAGTCCTAGAGGAGAAAAATGGTGTAATGCCTTCCCTCAGCATCTAAAAAGACATAACAGACCATTACTGACTACGGATATAAGATACACAGAGTATACCAGGGCATAGATGTAAGTATTTGTGGAGAGGTTTTAAAGCCATTGTTGTCCATTTTTGCACATTAAAACCCACAAAGAGTTTTATTTAGAGCACTAAATCCTTTCATTTCTCTCTGGCTGGATTTTTGACTATTAAAATATTCATCAGGCACTCCAAGAATCTTGATGCCAAGTATTTATTTTATTTTTTATAACCTTTTAAATAGTTTCTTTAAAATACCTTCAGGTGTACACATTGCTCTTTAAAAAACACTGAAAGTAAGAGTTTATTGTAAAACAGCGAGAAATGAGGTATCAGGCACTGCTGAGACCTCAGTACAACAAAGGGGTGGATTCCACGGAATTCAGAGCTAAGGGGAGACAGAAGGGGCATTTTTTCAAAGTTGAAAGTTTCCAATGTGAAAATTCTTCAGGTTTCACATAGGAAGATGTAATTTTCTGTTGCCAAATAACGGGAGGGGTGGGGGGAAGGCTTCTACAAAAGGGGTATTTATGTCAAAATGTCCCATTTGGATTTCCTTTCAGATGGGCAATATTTTTTGTAAGGCAGGCTGCTGGCACTGAGAGAAATCACTATTTTCTGTTTGAAAATTTCCCCCTCTTTTGCCTAACAGGAAACCCCTGGCCCTGAAATGATGCTTGCAGGCAGGGGGCTGACACGGCAGTGGTGCTGCTGCTCTCCCTGCAATACCAGATCTGAGCCTCCCACTTCCTAACACAGCCAAACAGGGAGCTGCTCCCAGCTCCTGCTCCAGGCAGCCTGGGGTCGTCAGTGTGGAGCAGCCCAGGCTGTGTTTGTCAGAGACAGTGACAGAGCTGCCCTTCCCGAGGTGAATATTGACTCTTGTTGCCCAGAAGAGCAGTGGATGCCCCATCCCTTGAAGTTCAAGGCCAGGCTGGAGGGGGCTCTGAGCAACCTGGTCTAGTGGAAGGTGACCCATGGCAGGGTGGGTTGGAACAAGATGGAACAACCCAAACCATTCAGTGATTCTACGATTCATTCTCTGATTCTATGACTGTTGTGCAGTGATGCACAGGGTGTGCCCCTGCAGCCTGTTGGCCCTGCACACTTGGCACAGGGGCAGGAGGGGTCACGTGCCAGCAATGGGGATCTCCTGTCCACAGTGATGGGATCTCCTACCCACAGGGGTGGGATGAAGGGCACAGATGCTGCAGCACCATCAGTGGTAGCGGCTGGGCCTGTAGCTCACAAGCTCATCCCAGCACTGGTTTCCTGGCCAAAAGATCAGCAGCGCCACAGAGGCTCAGCCCACCTTGTCCTGTAGCTTTTGGGATGGTGGCAAATCAGGCATATTCTGCTTGGGAAGATGCCTTGGATGGAGCCTCTGACAGAGACCACAGCCAGGGCTGGCTCAGACGCCTTCACACCCTGTGACGTGCTGCTCCTCACCCTGCAGCCTCCTCAGCTAGAGATGCTGAAATGTGATCAAATGCAATTTGGCAGCTGTGAAGCTCAGTTACAAACTGCCTGGGAAGAGATTACCTTCAGCTTCCAGAACATTTCTTTTAATCTGAAGAGAAGCAGACACCTCCCCTCTCCTCCCCATGAAGCCTCCGCTTTATGCATGGAGTCAACCTCATTCTCAACACCACATTTTGAACCATTATGTTCCCCTCTATATTCCCACGTGGGATTTAATTTCTTCCATGTGGGAAAAAAAAATATTTTAACTGTCCTTCCTTCTGTTTCTTCTCACAGAGGAAGGAGTCAAAGGGTGAGATGCAAACCTTAAAAATTATACCACACTTTTACCGACTGCTTCGGTACCTCCTCCAACACCACTGTGTCCACCAGGGCTCCTCACAGGACATGGGTATGTTGCATCTTCAGGTGATTTCTTACAGAATTTGTGCCATTGCTTCTCTGTCCAAAGGGCTTTCATTCTGCGTCTATATAAATATAGAAAGCAGAAGATAATGTTTACCACCTGTATTCTCCAAGGAGCAAGGGATGTGCCCGTACATAGTTATTCCACCTGTCTTGTTTTCTCTCCCAGACACCAAGATTAATGAAAAAAGGCAAGTAAGACTGCATTTGTAGACACTGACTACATGATTACTGAACACAGAGCTTAACACTGAACGTCTGGGCCATTTAAAAGGTGACATGCATTTGTGAGGAAACACATTTAGTTTATTTATGGACAAGAGAGGGACACAGTGGATCCACTACATCATAGGCAGAGTAAGTGAAGACATCCCACAACTGGGGAGGAAGCTTATTCTTTTTCAACAAATTGCTGGTTCTCTGGCATATTAGCTATCATTAATGGATTAAATAACTTTTACTCCAACATGACCTGCTATTTCCACAAACAAGTCTCTTACCTTTACCACATTTATTTCCCACAAACTCTTTGATTTTCATTTAATGTCTACCTAAAAGGCTAAGGACTCAGGCACTCCACTCAGTTGCACTGACATTATCTTTTAATTAGCAGAGGTCACTTAATGCTTTTAGTACAATCAACAGTTGCTTTCTTTCCTTGATCAACTACAAGAGCATCACGGTTAATGCAGACTGATTAAAACCTGAAAATCCTTTAGCATAGAAGTATCTCAGGACAAGTATAATCAAGCTATGGCACATAGATCATTTTCCTTGACAGCTTTGACTGCAGCACCACCAGGAAGAACAATCCAGCACCTGTGGATAAATGGCTTCTCTTACACTGTGGGTCTCACCAGAGACCTGAAAAAGCCATGGGTGAAATTAATCCCCAGGACCACCTCCAGCTGCATGTGTTTGACATCCATGGAGTGTTTCCAAAACCCTGCCTCAGAAGAGGGAAAACTAAAATTAGGTCTCCGATGTGATCGATAAGTGATAAGTAAAGTTCACACTGGAGAGATTTACACTGCTCCCTGCTTGGCATTGCAGCTGAAAGCACATATAAAAAAATTGGGACCCATCATTTAAAGTCTTGCAAGTATAAATCAGTCTCCTCACACTTAGATGAAGCTGGGATCCTTCCCTAATTTCAGCAGAGAAAGACCTATTGGGTGCTTGGTGGGGAGAGATTTGTCTGAAGTGAACGAGTTTTTTGGGGGTAGGGACTATGTTCAGTTCAAGACAGTGGCAAATCTTCTACTTCAGAGTCACCTGCCCTGTTAAGAGACAGATTTAAAAGCTAGAGGCAAACAGACTGGGCTACTGTCTCCAATGCCTAATAGTATTGTTAATCCTTATCCTTTTGACCCATGCACAAAAAAAATTATTCCAGGAGACCAATGGTAACCACTCCTTTATAATCCCTGTATTATATCTGCTACAGAGGTTGCAAAGTCAGTAAAATGAGAAGAGCTCTTACCATGCCTGTTATAAATTAACAAAGGCTTTTAATCTTGGTAACTTTTTATTGCTAGACAAGAAGCATATGACAGAACACATATCACAAACAACAAAACCAGGATGAACCAGACCAAAAAAAAAAAAAAAAAATAGAGCAAGCATGTCCTTTTAAAAAACAATTATATAGAGCTCCCTTGGAATGGCCATACACATCCCCAGCCCAGCCGCTTTCATCTCCTCCGCTGCATTTAGGTTATGAAAGGATTTAGTTTCCCAAGAAAAGAATTTGAGACACAAGGAAGGCAGGGCAATTTTAAATTAAACAGCATGACTATGGTAACATCTGCAATAGATTGGATGCCCTAAACATAGTGCAGGAGAGATCTGTTGCCTTATCTACGGTTTGGTAAATAATTTCTCCTACCTCAAGGGTCATTACATCTTCAGCTCTTTCTGTCATTTGTGATTCCACTGAGAGGCTGAAGAATAAAGTCTCTACAGGTGCTTATGGTGCAAGTGAGCAGCTATAAATAACATCCCAGCGTTCGGCTGCGCGGGATATAAAAACCTCATTCGCTTCCTGACGTCCCTTCATTAGACACCAACTTTCAGCCCTACAGATCTCAGCATCTCCTGACATCAAATTTGGCAGGCGGTCACTAAGCAGAAATATGAGCCATTAGGGAAAAGGTTTCTTTCACCCCCCGTCCCCAAAGCTCCACAGTGCTCTCCTGAGAGAAATGGGATCTGGGATGGGGGGAAATCCTGCCAAGTGGCACATTCCCAAACTGGTGATTCAGCACAAAAACCTTCCTCTTCAGTCCTAGAGTCTGAACCCGTTAGGTGGGGGGTAACATCCCACGAGGAGGGAGCAGATCCCCAGTGTGGGGATGCACTCACATCTCTCCCCAGTCCTGCCGGGTGTTTGAGCATGAGATCCCCTCAGAACCACCCTGAGCTGCCCTGGGAGCCGCAGCTATGGCTCCATTGCAGGCTGAGGTGTGCGAAAATAACCCCCTCAGTCTGTGGCTGGAGACTGTTTCTATTACTGGGGATGAGATTTAAGACTGGGGCTGGTGCAGCAGCATCTCCCTGCTGGTCCCCAGGGAGACGCGGGCTCAGCACTGCCTGTGGAAGGTACCGGCACAAAGAGGAGCTCAAGCACAAGGGCTGTGAGGGAATCTCATTGTATGGGTGCTGGTTTTTGGATAGTGTCAAAAAATTCTCTTAATTAAAGAGAAGAGGGAAAATCAAAATTTCATGTACAAGGTATTAAAACTAAAAGAGCTGAGGAGAAGGTGAAGGGGCACTTAGATCAGGCAGGCAGAGCTAGACACGTAAGCGATGCACAGAGGACCTCATGGGACAAGGTTAGGACAGAAGTGACAGCTGGTCTGAAGAAATAGCATCTTAAGATCCAAAACCCTGTCAGGAAAACCCAACCGCGCGGCCGATAGAGAAGTTCAATAAAAAATGGGCAGGCAGGAAGAGGACACAAGGTACATAAATACATGCTTATTCAATAAAGCAAGAAATGGAACAGCAAAATTGAGCAAACAAGGCTGCCCGGTGGCAGGAGACAGCCTGATTTATTTGCCTTGCTGAAACACGGCAGCGTGGAAAACACAGCGGGGAAACTGTGTTGTCTCGGTAGGAATTATTCAGCAGAGGAGGGTTTAGGTCATGGCTGGAGCACCACAAAGAGCCTCTGGAAGCCAAGTTTCCACAGGAAGAAAAATCACACCGACGATGCATAATTGATGCAGACGTACCAGGAGCGTTGAACGCTCTGGGGACGGAGAGGAAAATTATTTAAAAGAAAAAGAAAAATCAACAAACAGTTAATAATAAAGCAGTAGTGACTTCTAATTACCTGTACACAACTGATTACAGCCCATGCCACAGTGACAAGCTGTTTCTTAGCAACTCAGAGGCGGCTTTTGGAAGGGCTCCTTCCAGGGAGGGAAGCTCCCATCTCCAGGGGAACAAAGTTCAGCGGTAAATTCTGCCTGGACCATCTGGTTTTAGGGGCTGTGGGGCATTGTAGTGAAGTATTCTATCTCCTATAGGAAGAGAGCACACATCAAAAAAAAAAAAACAACCCACAACCATTTGGGAACATGGACAGGAATCAAGTAGTCCTGTAAAGGAGGATACTCAAACCCTGGACTTGGCATGGGGGACACCCAGGAGTTTCTGGCAGAAGGGAGGTGCAGCATCTCCTGAGTCAGCAGCACAGGGGAAAGTGCAAATTCTCAGGGCCAGATGGCTTCACCCAAAAGCTCTGCAAGGAGAGAGCAATTGAGCCTCTAGCACGGAGATCCCTTCCCACTCACATCAGGTGTCTCCCTTCTTTAGGAAATGCTCAAGACAAATCCATTTCCCCGTCATGACTTTTTTTAACTCGCTGAGGAAGTCAATTATTTTGAGAAGTCAGTAAGTTACACACACCTTGGTGAACAATGTATTTCTGTAGAGAAAACTGCACCTTTCCACATGCAAATCTGAAAAATAATAAGGGAAACTCACATAGAAATCATATGATATTTGAAAACTTCTCAGGAAAAGGCGCTGGCAA
Organism: Pipra filicauda; assembly: GCF_003945595.2. Taxonomy (NCBI): domain Eukaryota; kingdom Metazoa; phylum Chordata; class Aves; order Passeriformes; family Pipridae; genus Pipra; species Pipra filicauda. The sequence continues at coordinate 1,494,656 of NW_024104798.1, read as the reverse complement.
GGGTTTGTTGATGAGCTGAAGTGTCCAGGAGAGAGGGAATATTTCCATGGCTCAAGAACCGGTTAAGATACAGGCATAGGTGGTTAATTTTTAAGAGGATCAAAGAACTGCATCACCGTTGATGTTTAATAAATTAATGAGCTGGAAAAGCACACAAAGAATAAATGTCAAATACCAGAGAGAAGCTAGGAAAACTCCAGGGGCTCAGGAAATCTGCATGAGCAGACACACAGAAAAATAAACACACCCAGAGCACGATGCAGCCCTACTGCATAGACATGAGGATTTAAATTCACTGGAAATTGTTTCCAATAATAATTAATAGTGAAAAAGAACAAAATTAACTGGAGCTGCCTACAACAGCCCTGCCAAAACTTTTCTCTGTGGAGTGCTGGCTGGGAGAGTGGCTGGAAGGAGCAATGTTCCCATGTTCAGTGACATCAGACCCCACCTCTGACACAACCTCAGTGCCACTGAAATCCCAGGAGGGGCAAGTTGTGGATTTCAGTGAGGGCCCCATCTGAGTCCTATATCTCAGACTGATGGCAAAAATTCAAAGCATAACCAAAAGAAAAAAAAAACACCAAAAAGAAGCAGTCTGAGCCTGATTAACTCCCAGAGTAACTGAATATACTGGATGTAAATTGACACTTTCCTCCAGGGAGAGAAACTTGAGATGTCTTCTTCATAAAGAGAAAAAGGAAACAAAATTTTTAAAGTAGAAGAATGTAGATGGCCAGAATTTAAAAAGTGGTGGAAAGATAAGCTGGGGGGACAAAAAAATCTGCATGAAACGTGCTGTAATTGCCCCACAAGTCAGTGTCCAGCAAGACTTTACCCATGGTGGGATTTGCACGAGGATCTACACAGGACCCACAGTCACATTCCTTTTTACCCTTCCTCATCTAAATGTTCCAAGCATAAAATTTGATAAGCAGGTCACTGTACTGCTGCATTCAGGAGTAACCTTTCTCACACAGCAGTGCATTGCAATGCAAATATTCTCATGAAAGATGCTTTAATAAACCACTCTATTAAAAATAATCTGCCAGCAGAGGAGTATCGACTGTGCAAATATGATATTGGAGAGCTGGGAGAAAGTAAATATGAGAACAAGTAAACGTTATTTGGTCAGGAGGGGGCAAACCCCAAAAGCCCTAGAAATAAGTAAAATTGTTTATTTTTTCAAAACATAAGGCAAAAATATTTAGCCACGTGCTGAGTCAGTGGGATCTGGGAGGCCCTCAGCCAAGTCCTTTCTGCTGAGAACAAGCTCCTGCCAGGTAAACAGGGATTGTGCTTCCTCCTGTTGTCCCCAAAGTGACAAAAACATCCTCAACTGATGTTATTGCACAAAGCTAATATTAAATGCTTTCAAATATGATTAACAAAATGCAACTTACATTAAATGACCAGAAAGTTGTCAGTTTTGGTTTTCAGTCCTAGGCTTTCTCATGAGTTCCTAACTCAAAAGGAAAACACTGTGGCTATTAAGTAAGCAAAGATTGATTTATAACACAACATTCAGAAATGTTTTCTTTGAAGCATTAACAGGTTATTTAAATGTATTAACAGGTCAAATAGTTCTGACTTTTTCTTTGTTTGGAATGTTAAAAACACTCAATTGACAATATCCAGGGAGGTTTTGCAACCAAGGGCATAAGCAGGAGGTTTGGAGCAGTTGTGTTCCTCCTAATTTACTTAACCTTTTTTTGTTGTTGTTAAATTAAGGGGTTTAATATTCTGCATTGAACCAACTATCCCTTTCTCTTTTGTTAGGGAAAAGCAGGGCTACAGCCATGACGCCTTCCGGACCCCCCATTCCCGGATGCAGACCCGCCTCGCAGACGCTGCACATGGAATCTGGGGGGGTGGAATGGCACATCTGGCAGAGGTCCAAGCACCATACCCAGGGAGCAAACAGACTGCTGCAAGAATTCCAATCAAAGCATCGCTCAGGCTTCGCAGTGCGCAGACACGTTTCTCAGCCACAAACGCTCCTGTTGACAGTTACCCAACTTTGTAATTACTGACGAGACAGGGAATACTTTGTGCTCCAGGTGCACTTCCACCAAAGGGATCCCCTGCATCTCACCCACTGTCATGGTTTGAGATAGTCTCAAAATCCAATTCCCTAGCTCCATTCCCCCTCCCACATCTCAACCTAATGTGAGATGGGTTTTTCCAGACAAAACACACCAGACTCCAAAGTGGGGGAAAGGGAAATATATTACAATGACTGTACAAATAAATACCATATCACATTATACACATGATCACAAACTATCTCTATCATGACATATGTATTTACAATGGATCAGATCTCTTCTCCCCTCCAAATAAAAGTCCAGGAGGGAAAGAAGGACAGATCCCTTCCAGATCCTTCTTAGCCTCTGGGGAAAACAAGGTTCAAACCACTACACCCACGCTAACTCAGCTGCTGCTGCAGGAGGGGCTGTGACGGTGAAATGGATTTTCATGGAGTCCCGGGAGTGGGACTCCAGGTCCCAGCAGGAGCGGGGGTTCCCACCCAGCCGTCTGGGTGCTGAGAGCTGCAGTGTCCCGTTCTCTAAAGTGCCACTGAGCCACTTTCTCTCTCAGAAGAGCTCCCAGGCTTCAAAGCAACGTACATTCAAGCATCACTTCAGCACATATTCGAGTGCTTTGCTGGAGCTGCAGCGCTCGAGCTCTGGCTGCCCAATTCCTTTTGCTGCCAAGCCCTCTGCTCCTCACCAAGCAGGAGAGCTGGCGTGGGCACAGGAGGCGAGGGCTGGAGGATCAGCATCCCACCCACCCTGCCCCTTCCCTGTTGGATAGCCACCGACACGGACACACAAATAACTGGTAACATTAAGGCACTGGGGAGGAGGATATTTTGTAAAGCAGAACACAGGCTGCTTAAATAATGAATTAAGAGGCATCAAAAATGCGTATGTAAAAGGACAGAGGGGGAAGGTTTGATATTTTAGACTATGCTAGACCACAATGAATAAATTATAAGAAAGGCTGAATACTTTACTAAGTATAAAGACGTCTAGCAAAAGAAAAGTTCTTACTCTTCTCATCCCCCACTGGGTCCCAAATGATGACAGAGCTGAGAGGGCTCAGCTGGTCTGTGAGGGTTTTTTTCCATGTACATTTTCATCTGGACCGAGGCATTTTTGTTTAACAGCATCCACCCCGTCTTTAAGCCTTTCACACCAGAGACAGCCTCGCTTATTTTTCTGACGCCGCTGAAGTTCTCCCAGTCATAACAAACTAAGAACACCCAGTCAGTTTGACAAAGATGAAGTGATAGGTAGGAGGCACATTTCATTACGCTATCAAGGCTCCGGCGCGGTAATTGGTGAGGAAACAATTCGGAGCTGTCAGCTCGGCACACACGCCTTTGTGCTGATGGATGCTCAGAGCCCTTGATGGGGTAATGAATGATGTCCAGTGTGGTCACCACTGCCCTCTTACTGGTGCCAGGATCCTCACAGAGCCCTGACCAGAGTGACCATCCCTCCCCACCCCGGGCACAGCCGCCTCCTGCACGTCCCAAGCATCAGGGCAGGTTACCACACCTGACACATCACCATGATGAGCATTTTAATTACCTCCAAGATGCAAAAAAATCAAATGCCAAACAGGGATAACACCTGCTGTGGTCTCCACCAGAGCTGCCCACACTTCCCTGAGTGTTCAGGATCTGTCCAAGCTCCTCACCTGACACAGATCTGTGGAGAATGGCACAGAGATGCCAAGTTGTACCAGTCGGTTATTGACCTTCACTGTCCTCACCCTGCACCACTGAAAGCAAAATGATTTGAGGTTTCTTCACACATGGGGACACCAAAGAGCCCTGATTCAACCCAATTCAACCATCAAAGCTGAGGATGGACGTATTGCTCTTGCATCACATCTGCCCTCCTTCAGTGCTTCCACCATATTGCAAAACTCACCTGCTTTCCACCCTTCTTGCACGACAGTTCAAACAATTACTACCCTATATTAACATTTAAAGCTTATTTTTACTTTGCTCAGCTGTTGAAAGCTGTGGATCAGATGTGAGGCAGGGAAATCATCTCCACTGGCTTTAACCAATGTGCAGGGACAAGGTCAGACACCACAGCCCTCCCTGAGTCTGCCCAAAGCTTCCCAAACCTGCAAAGAGAAGTCAATCAACTCCCTTTTTAAAGACCAACTATGGAATTGGAACGTTTAGAAAGGGGGAAATCTACAAAACCAACCTATTTTTCTTTAAAAAACAAATGTCTTCATGGTAATTGCTTTTTTTTATAAACAGAATAACAACTCCACCATTTTCCAGTATTTTCTAACTGTTTTCCAAGTGTCAGTAGTTTATATTTTCACGACACCAGGTGCATATGCACACACACCCCCCCCCAGTGCACTACATGGGACAAGTAATTAGGTAGAGGAAGGTGCAGGATATATGGCATGACTGGGTAATGTGCTGCCTAAGTGGAAATCAAGATTTTGCAGCAAAACAGGAATTTCATTAACTACTAAACAAAAACAATTCAGTAAAAAGTGTTTTTAGAACAAAATGAGAAGCAGCATTTTGCAACAAAAGATTAACTGAAAATTTTTGCTGAACTGAAAAATAAACTGAAATTATTTTCCAACACCAACTAAGTTGCTTAAAGAAAACCTGGAGAAAAATATACCAATATTATAGCATCTGAATCATCCTGGGCTAAAAGCTAAAATCTCCCTGGATTAATTTCTTTTGCAGGTATTTCCTTCTGCAAACAGGAAGGTGGAAAACAAAATCGTGACTGCAGGAGCAGTTGCTTTGTTGTGCTCCTCCGTGAGCGGCTTCTGCATCTGAAATGAGATTCCCCTCGAACGTAGGAAAGGGCTCTAGTGACACCTACTGCACTCTGCCACAATAGGTAGGGAACGCTCGCCTGCCTTACCTGGAAATCGGGCGTCCCTCCGAGGCAAAAGGCATTTCCAGTCTGCAGAGAGCCCTGGGACCAGCAGGACACCGGGCTGTCACCTCCCAGCAGGGCACTGGGTGCCAGTGGGCTCTCCTGAAGGATTCGCTGAAACAGCCACGGCACTGCCAGGGAGCACGGGAGCACAGAAAGCAGATTTTAAGTGCTGAGCTGGCGTTAACCAGCATGGAAACAGAGAATCATTTAGGTTAGAAAAGGCCTTTTAGGTCACTGAGTCCAACCATTAACCCAGCACTGCCAAGGCCACCACTAAAAAGCCTCCAGGTGCCACATCTACGCATCTTTTAAACACCCCCAGGGATGGGGACTCCACCACTTCCCTGGGCAGGCTGTGCCAGTGCTTGACAACTATTTAGGTGAAGAAATTTTCCCTAATATCCAATATAAAACCTCTTCTGGTGCAACTTGAGACCATTCCCTCTCATCCCGGAAGCAGAGCCCGACTCCCACCTGGCTCCCCTCTCCCGTCAGGGAGTTGCAGAGAGCCAGAAGGTCCCCCCTGAGCCCCCTTTTCCCCAGGCTGTACCAGTGATGTCTGGTTTGGTAAGAGTTCATTTTTTCCCACATGTCTTTACTGAGAGTATTTTGTACTCAACAGCAACATTATTATCAGGACAAACTGGAAAATAACGGATCCATGCTGAACTTTTGCTTTTCAAATCACGATTGAACGTCATCTTTTCTTCAGTTTTCAACAAATCCGACACTCAAAGACCTGGCAACCAGAATTAATATTCCTGACACTGCTTTGTTCCCAAGTGATGGGGGAGCTGAGCTCCAGACAATTGATTTGTCACCCACTACTCAAAAGCTTTATAGACTTTATGTACTACATTAGTAAACACTTCTCTAAGGGCCCAAACCAGATCTGATTTAAAAAAAATACCCAAGGTAAAGAACAATGCCATTGTAGAAGTTATACATATTCAAAATAAATTTATTCTCTGTAACAGTGTCATTTTTCCTTTTTGCTACTTCTCCTTTTTGATTTGCCATGGAATGATTGGAAGGGGAAGGGAAACCAAGAAAACATAAATGAAATTAAGATACAGTTTGCAATTTGAGTTTTATTCACTTATCCAGAAGACATGGATAATAACTGAAATAGTTAATATTATGTATATTTATATATTACTGCATTTTATTCATATATAAAGGTTATTTCGTATTTATATTATATTTTTATATTATAAAAATACTTCACTTTTCTAAGAGAGGACAACAGCCAATTAAACTATACATCTGTGAATGTGCTGTCAGGTCTATCCAGCTGTGGCAACCACCCCTGGCCAGAACAAGAATTCATGAATGAACACCAAAAAGACCAGCTTCTGTGACCATTTCAGGGCCAAAGCTGGAGAGTATTTAATAGCAGTTCATTTATTTCAGACAAAAAGCCCAATCCATGAGAAATGTGTGTTCAGAGAAAGTAAGAGCGCAACTTAAGGCAAACACTGCAAATTGAAACAATTACTCAATGTTGAAATCAAACATTTTACCCTTCTGAGCACACAAAAAGCTCTCAAGGAGAACGTTTCCTTCCGTTTTTCTCCTTAAAAAAATACAAGATTAAGAAACATTCTAAACCCTGAGTTATCTCATTAATGGTACTGGTAAGATTAACAGAAAAATTAAATAATTCTATTATTATTTAACTGCTTTTAAAAATTTATTACTTTAATATTTATAATTGTACTCTTAAGATTAATAATCCTGATTTGCCACCTTCCCACGACAAACCATTTCTCACACTTACCCAACTTCTGCAGAACTTCCCAAAGAAAAAACCTGAAATTACACCTTGAAGCCTTCTGAAGTAAAAAGGAAAGACATCACGTGCATCCATAAATTATTTTTTATTTCAAATCCAGCCCCCAGTTTACACTGTACATGAGACATAGGCAATCCCATTAAGTGTTCAGGATTGGCAAGGTCATGTGAAGTCCCAAAATGAAATTCATCACGCTGATGCCAATGTGCCAGTTAAAAACAGACTCTAAACTTGGGTAAACTGGAGAGAGCAAAACAAACAAACAAAAATCAGAAATAGCAAGGAACGAGATTTCCATAGTCTGTTAGGAAACCATAATCCAGAGCTATATCCTGCCTAAAGAACAAGAGGCCCAAAAGCCTCATGGATTACTTCAAATTCCAGCTTGAATTGACAGACAGAGATGGCCCAGACCCTCTGGAAGAAAGCCACAAGCCCAGATCTTTGCTGTTGTCCAAACTCTCTCAGGATTTATTGGCAAAACCCCATTAATCCAACCAAGCCTGTTCTGCTGCCAAGATAATTTTGTGACTATTTGTAAAGTTAATCAACAAAACCAGTATTTTCATCCCAGCAATATTAAGCCATAAAGGCTGAATAATGTCCTGGCCATCAACTGTTGATGCTGCACTCAAATTTGCTGAAACTGGTGAACGTTGGCAGGATATTTTGCCCTTGGATTAAGTCCCTGCAGCCTCTCCTCCATGCATATGTTCAACCATTTGTTTTAGTGATCACTTGAAAGAGCAGCTCCTCATTAGCTGCTTCTGCACAGACTCAAGCACATGCCTGCACTCACACACTGCCTTCAGCAGCATCACCTGCACCATTAAACATATACAAATACTTTCACAAACCAGTCTTCAAATGCCTGGCACCAAAGCCATCAGTGCAGGATGGCAGCATTACCTCTAAATGATCCCCAGATGAAGAGATCTGAGTATCACTTTGGATCTCAGAATATCAGGCTGTCATGGAGGAGAAAGCAGAGACACGTGACTCCATGCAATTAACAATATTTAAAACATTTGCCTCTAAAACTTGGCAAACTATGACAAATTTTTTTTTTTAATTAAAAAGCTTTTTATTAAAAAACTCTCATGTGCATTTCATAATTAAATGTCTTCTTTATTTTGACTTGATTTCATTCAAACTCAAACATTTTACCAACTTAAGTTTCATGCATTTTTTTTCCTTTAAAAATCCCACAAGGTAAAAAACCCACACAGACACAAATACAGGAAATTGTATTTCTCGAGGGCTTTTTTCTTTTTTTCCATATGTCAAAAAGTGCAATTTTGCTTCTGTGGTTCTTTAAAGTGAAACAGTTTTCTCCCTCAGTAAAACAACACACTACAGGAAGAATTGCACCAGATACACAAGATATACAAAGGTCTCAGCTCTATCCAGCTTTCCCTATGCACTGCTTAAGGTCATGAGAGATCTATATGGAAATTGTGCTTACAGGAACTCATCCCTCCCAGTACAGCCAGGTCAGTAAATGCACCTACACTCTGTGGAATTGCCTACAACTGCTGGAGAAGGGAAGTCAATAACATCTACAATTAGACCAGTGAAATGTTTACATTCACTGGAACTCTCCTGCTTTTCCATACAAATGTATGCTCTGCCTCACGCCACCAGCACTGCATGGCTGAACTGCAAGTCTAGCACAGGAACACATTCCCCAAAAAATCTATACTTTAACATAGAACTCTGATTTTTATCTCACTGACTTGATTCTTTCACACATCCTTCCCCTTAAGAGAAGAACACAACTACTCCCTTTTTTTTCCCCACCAGCACAAACATGTCAGCCCTGGTCAGGGGGGGGCAATTTCATAAAGAACTCAGCTTTGGCTTAGTATTTCCTTCACTGGAAACAGTGAACTGTGCTACTGGTTTTGGGAAGGCTTTAAGAAGTTTTCTGGATTGACTCTTCAACATTTTGAGGAAACAAGAATATTGACAATTAGGCTTTTAACGACTCCAAGGTTCCTCATGAATTCCTTTCCTTTCAGCTGCAGCTGAAAGACACTGTACACATTTTATCATTTGTCATAAAAAAATAGAAATCCATTCCCTTTATCATCCTCAAAAAGACTCAAGTTTTATTCCAATTTGCTCAAGTTTTCCAATGCAACATGCTGGTTTATGTGAAAAAGTAGGAAACACCCAGTTTACCTGAAGCTTTAAGTATTCACTTAGGAAAAGATTGCCCTGCTCTGAGACAGAAGTCTGACTGAACCTACTGACCCGTTATATTTGAGCACTTAAAACTAAAGTGAGAGGAATCAAAGCTTATATTTAAATGTAAAAACAAAAGACTGTGCTCTCTAATGTGAAAATGTTTCTAAACTTAAAATAGGGAGTTGCCAGAGTCTCTTGACACTGTATCTACCCCAGAAAACCTTACATGAAATGGATGGACATATCTTTGTATAAAGATGAGTATTTCAGAATTTGGAATGCAAAAATACAGTGCAAAAACCAAGAGTCCTGAAAAATAGAGGTACGATGCTAAGGAGTGGTCTGACAAATTAAAGATGGGTTATTTCCCTCATAGAAGTTTACACATTTCACAACAGCACTTTGCTTCCTGTTGTTACCGTATTTTTATGGAGCATTATGAGGATGGATAAGGAGTTGGCTGTGTGGCTGCACTCAGAGTTGTGGTCAATGACTTGATGTCCAAAAGGAGATCAGTGACCTGCTGGAGCGAGTCCAGAGGAGGGACACGCAGATGATCCGAGGGCTGGAGCCCCTCTGCTCTGGAGACAGGCTGGGAGAGCTGGGGACGTCCAGCCTGGAGAAGAAAAGGCTCTGGGGAGAGCTTAGAGCTCCTTCCAGTGCCTAAAGGGGCTACAAAAAAGCTGGAGAGGGACTTTGGACAAGGGTGTGGAGTGACAGGACAAGGGGGAATGGCTTCAAAATGAAAGAGAGCAGGTTTAGATTAAATACAAGGAAAAAATTCTTCCCTGTGAGGGTGGTGAGGCCCTGGCACAGGTTACCCAGAGAAGCTGTGGATGCCCCATCCCTGGAAGTGTTCAAGGTCAGGTTGGATGGGGCTCTGAGCAACTTGGTCTAGTGGAAGGTGTCCCTGCCCATGGCAGGGGGTTGGAACTGGATGATCTTTAAGGTCCCTTCCAACCCAGGCCATTCCGTGATTATTTAAAAACAGTATTTCAGTCAGAAATCTAATTTAGAATTCATCATGTTTTACCCTAAACGGCCACTTGGAATGCTGTGAAACATGATTTGCAGCCAGAAGCACCAAGTACATAAATTCTTCCACATCAAAGGAGTAGTTTGTAAATTTTGGATGTTCTCCCAGTGTTGGGTGGTGTCCCTAGAAAAACGAGATAAGGAATTTTAGACAGAAAAAAAAAATCAATGCATCTTTATTCAAAAAAGCAAAAAAAAACATTGAAAATATGCCATTTTAATTTATTCTTTCTGATCCACTGATCTGCTCTGAGGCAAAACAATCAGCAAAGTAATTGCAGAACAGCCATGCTATGGATGGCTTGGATTAATGGCAAATTAATTTAATTTCTCTTCTTCCCTCAGCCATTAACATGAAATAATTTCAATATCACATCAGGGGAGTTAATTTGGTCTAAAGAATGAAAACTGTATTTCAAATACCAGAACACAGATAGGTTAAGCAAGATAACCCTAAAATGCTTCAGTTAGAGCACTTCACCCTCCCAGCAGTGACCATCATTACCCGATCCTGAGGGAATACTTTATTCCTTTTCCTCCAAGTGATGTAATGAATCCCTCTCAGCCTTGCCAAATCCAGGTAACAACGTTCATCTTCACAATTGTATCTAAGGACAGGCATAAAAAAACCGTATTTACCTACACAGATTGTGCTGAAGGATGAAACAGGAAAAAACTCTGCAAGTTGCAACGTCTGTTTTTCAGTTCTACGGCACCAAAACTGTGGACAAATTTCTGCTCAACTGAAAACAACTGGCCTAGGAGGCAGTTTGAGGAACATCTGCATGTCAGACATGTCCTTGTCCAGCTGCAGCAGCTCTTGGACATGTGAAAAAAACCTCTGGGTTTCTGAGCTTTACCTGGAGACTGGACAAAATACTCTCAAGCCAAGACTAGGTTGAGCTCTGCAGCCTTCCCACAGCAAAATTTCCCAGGATGGAGAATTCAGTGCTCTTCTGACAAGTGTTCTGCATTTTTGTTCAGTTCTGTAGAACTGGAGTGTCTGTTAATACCCGTACTTCGTGACAAAATACATTTAAAAGGAAGTTACAAGAGGAATCTCAGCAAAACAGAATGACACAGGGCTGACCTTGGCCAGCACACTGCTGCTCATGTCCTGAGCACAAAAAGGATAAAAAAAACCTTCAGGGGATCTCTAACACCTTGGACACGCATCTGATGGAATCAATTCACCTGGGTCACCAAAACACCCTTAGATCCCAGACACACCTGTAGGATCTGAGTAGTGAAGTTTTCCCAATGTTTGCCATTTCCCCCAAGAAATTTCTGCATTTTATTTCTACCATGGTATATTAGGAAATCACAGACTAAACCTGTATGATATAATTACACTATATTTTATAATGAAGGCTTCCTCTCTTTCAATCCCCAGAAGAAGAGGCTGCCAAAAATGAAGTATAAACAAGGATGCAAGACAGACATTCATGGTCAAATACTAGCAAGGGAGAGGTTTCATTAACACATAGCAACAGACATGAGCAGTTGTGTACAATAGAGGGGAAAGGCAGACAGACTTACAGCTCAAAAACAACAGCCCAGTCTGGTAGAAAGAGCAAATGGGTCAGTCCAGCTCCGTGCATCCCAATGAATATATCAGAGTTGTGGGTAATTCTCAATTGCTCTGAAAATTCAAGTTCCCTGTGGACAACACAACACAACTGGTCATGTGGCAGGTCTGTCCACACCAGGATCCCACACATGGAGAAAGCACAAAATTAGCTTAAGGGAATAGAGAAAGAGAGAACTGATTTTTCAAGGAAGAATACTAAGAATCACAAATGCTGCAACCAGCAATAACTCAGCATGGAACTCAAAGAAATGCAGGCAGGTTTCAAAACTTCACAAGGATCTCTTTCAAAAATATTTTCTTTCAAGTTAAAGTTTTTGTAACTTTGCGGTTTTCTTTTTATTTGCCTTTAAAATAAATTGCATCACTTCCTTAAAAAAAAGAAAACCAAACCAGAAAAAAAAACCACCTGAAAATCCAACATTAAAGACTTAAAACTGTTTCTGAACTGTATTCAATGTGATGCTGAAGTACACAAATAAACTTCCTCACATTGTCTCTGTTTTGGTCAGAACACTGGTCTCTCACTATTGTTTCAGTATCCCACTCTTCCTGCATGATCCATGGAAGCACCAGCGAGCACATGGAGCTGCTGCCATTTGGCACAGGCATGCACTATTTGGGAACCTTTCCTTCAATCCATTTCTTACTGGCACAGTGCCTGCTACACCTGGCATCCCAAACTGACCTCAAGTGGTGTCTCCAGGGGCCACCAGAGTGTTAAATAAGGAGAGTTATTATTCCTTACTAAGCTAAGGGTCACATAAAATAAGACACTGGCATCATACAAGAGAAATCCCTGTTGACCTACAGTTTCTGCAGAGCATTAGCAAATGTAAAAGGGTGATGGGAACGCAGCTGGTTTGGGGAGAAGGGATGAAACAGAAAGAAAAGTGATTTCAAAACTTGTTCATTGTGTAATAGCTTTAATCTGAACCTGTTGCTCTAGAGATTCAGTCCTAAGCAGAGCATCATAGAATGGGAGGGCTTGACTAGCTCACCCACCACTCCCTCAGTAACACTCTTCCTTCCCAGTCCTTGGATTTTGCACAGGTTGGACAGGAGGACAGACACAGCCCTGCCTGCAAACAGCTTCCCCAGCCACAGGCAGCACACACCAGATTCTTCCACCAACTTACGTACTTGTATTTGTAGTCCACCACTTTGACCTCCAACGTTGATACTGTTTTCAAAGCATTCACGAGCTGAGGAGGAGAATAAAAAGACAATGATTTGGTGTTCTCCTTCAATTAATTGCTCCCCTGCACTCCTGACCACTTCACACACTTCTCCTCCCCACCAGGGAATTGGTAACTAGAAGGATTTTCAAAAATCCATTACTAGGTCAGACTCTTACTGACATGAGAAGTGAAAACAGGTTAGACCTGGGCTTCAGAACTAAAGGGCTTTTGGAGAGTCTCCAATCCATAGCCAGCAGTAGAGGGAGAAAGAGCCAAGCATTTTCTTTTACAGAAGTATGGTAAAAATAAAACTAACTTCTCCCTTTGTCATGTGCACTTGACCAGAACTCACACTACATGCAGCAGTGAGTCACGAACTGAGGACAGTCCAGCAGATAAAGCACAAATCCTTTGTTCTGTCTGTTCTGTCACTGAGCTACTGCATCACACAAACCTCAGCTTCTCCCTAAATAAGGTGGGGATGATAATCCCAATTCATTTTTGTCAGGCACTAAACAGCAGGAATGAAAACAGGTATGAAAATATTAAATATGACCATCTGACCACAAAAGAGGCTACACTGTAAGTCCAGTAAGTTGTATGATTCGAAAACATGAATCAATATGAGAATTCATTAAGTTTTGAGTGCACATACTCAAGTACAATGGCTTATGAATTTCAATCTGCAGACATTACAAAGGGTTTTGTTACACTTCAGCACTGGGGATGCTGTAAATAAAAGAAATAATCTGAAAGCGAAGTAATTTAATTTTATTAGAAGCTCTGCAGTGTCTGTTTGCTGAGAGGAAATACTTCTAGTATTACATTTGTAGTCTCCCATTCAATATTTAGAAAGGGCAGCAAGGTCCAGTGTCTGGTGTACAGAAATGGAGACTGGCTACAAGACATATTAGAAGAAATTAATATAAGCATTGGACATATATGTCCAAGATTTGTCAGCAAATAGATGTCTTGGCTTTACCCAAAAAAAAAAAAAAAAATCAATCCAACGAGCAAAACTTAACTTCTAATAAATCTGTTTTTAAAAATAAAAATAAAAAGGACCACACCTCATTCTGGTTTAATATTTTCCTGTAATCTGTACTGCGTGCAAGTATCGTGACTCGAATTTTCCCATCCTGAGAAGAAAGAAGGAGCAGTGTGTTAGCTGAGAGGCAGACCTCACAAAAACAATCCCAGACACTTCCATATTTACTTTTGGCAAATATTTGAGCAACCAAATATGTTCCTTCCACATGTAATAAACAGATGATGTAACCATCTTAAAATTCACATCCCATTTCCCAACAGACTCAAAGTGTCAAAAACTTTGTGAAAGTCTGATTATTAACCAAGAATGAAATATTTTCTGAAAGGTTTATTTTATTCAGTACAAAAGAGCCTTTGTATTACACATTATATGGCAGTTTTTGAAAGCAGGAAAGCAGCTTTCAGGATGGCTTGTGCACAAGATCCTTGGGAAAAAATATTTTACTTCTCTAACAGTTCCTCCTTTTGCCTCTTTTAATTAATTGGACTCACAGGGGTAAGCATTCCAAGTGAAATAAAGAGATTTAACTGCATGACTTCCATTAGTGTCAGCAGGAGAAGCATAACTAAATGCCTGTGCAGAGCTCTGAATGGTGCCCCTCAGCCACAATACACAGGCTACCCTCTGGAAAATCCTTCAGCCAGCCCTGAACTGCTGTGCCCATCAATGCCACGTGCAAAAACCACCACTGGGTACAACAGTTCCCTGCCCAGGGCCACACAGATGGTGCTGGGCAAGGATGGAAGGACCAGATTCCATCGTTTCTTCCTCTGATCCGAGCTCAGCAGTACCTATGAGGGTTGATAAAGGGCACTGCTCCAAGGGATCCCTTCTGCTGGACCCAAGGGCAGCACCTTCTCAGAACATGTAACACGTATTACTTAACCAGGAAGGACACCAAGGCCTTTGGCAGAGAGAATGGATACAGGGATGAGACCCTTAGAATGTTCTAAAGTCTGTCCTATGGAAAAAAAGACAAAAGGGCAACTTTCACAAATACACACAGTTTGCTGAAGGCTTTTGCAGAACAGGCTGACTTACTAGGCAAAAAATCCCAGGCATCACAGGAAAAGACAAAAAGGGCACAATACACCCTCATTCCCCACTGGCTCCTATTTCCTAATGCTGTTTCTCTGTTAAGAGCCATCAGCTCCACATTACAGTTGCCATTATTCAGTTATCATACCTTGGGTCCTTCTTGTGTAATATTTAACCTGTGTAACACATGCTGAGAAAACGCTCTGAACAGCCCTGTACCGTGACAGCCAGAGATCTGAAATTAAAAAAGCAATTGTTAACATACAGAGTTATTTTGCTCAGAAAACTGTGCTTTGTGATCAGTTTTTTTGCCATTCTTGTGGAACAAAAGCCCAGTATCATGCACTGTGCTAAACATGTCACTATTCACTGCAACACAAGTGGCACTTTCATTTAGAAAGAAATATAACTCTCTCTAGTGTTAGAGCCTGAATGCATGAGCTAATACCATTGGGAAAGTCTGACTGTGTTCAAGGTCTTGTGCTCTGCAAAAATACCAGTAAGTTCACAGTGCTCACCCATTAAAGAAGAACAATATGCATCTCCTGAGCTGTGACAGAGGGGACTGCACACAACCAGCTAAAGAACCTCAAAATCCTAATCTTCAGGGGAGATCATTCCATTTGGAGTTGGACCTTCCCTGCGGTACATTCCATGATAGCTCAGCTGGATACTGGAGGGATTCATCAGCTCAGATTTCACAGTCACACACACATGCAGTTAACAGTGGATGGTTAAATGGGACTCACCAGTGGAGTGTTGTAGAACAAGCCATATCGCATCCGAGGCAGCAGCGAGAACACTGCTTCTTTAAAGCACACCTGCAAAGGAGATCACAGGGAGTTACACCCCACTGCCACCTTCCACTGCCTCCTTCACTGGGATCCCTGCTTCTAATGAGCCAGCAATTACTGCTCCCATCAAGAGCAACCCCACTTCCTTGACTGTGCAAGTGAACAGAACAAAGACAATCCTGATCCCAAAAGAGCTCTCACTTGGGACCCTATGGATGCAAGTGTGAGGTGAGGTGAAAAAAACACCCTGAAACAGAACAAACATGAACTAAATAGAAGTAAGCCAGTTAATGAGTTTAAGACTGGATTTAAGAGACTAAAATGAGCTGTGAATGAATGGCTACATTTTGTGGTGTAAAATTTTTTTAATGATAAGCAGCAGGTATGCCAGAGGTTACAGGGGAAAAGAAACACCTCGGGAGGAGTCAGAAGACTTAGAAAGACAGAACCCTTAACTTCAGTAATGGGTCCCTGCAGAAGGAAACCCCACATATGAATACCACCATCTCTCAGGAGACAAAACTAAGGTCCATCTACATAAAGGATAGACACACCACAGAATTAGGTTACAGCTCTGACTCTCGTTTCTAAGGTAGAATACTCATATTACACAAATTAAACATGCATGGGAGGTATTAATGCTTTCATCTGAAACACCCATAACCACAAGCAGCTTGAGAAGTTGTCATATTTGCTCCCTAGTGACTATGTATTCAAACAACATATAAAATTCCATACCCTTTTAGAGTCAAAGGTCTTCAAGTGTATTATTTCGTAGTCAGTAAATGCCTTCCATGTCTCACTGAACAGGTCACCGTAGCCATACGAGCTCTGGGAGGAAAGCAAAAAACACAAGGGCATAAGGATTACATAAATGCATATTAGAACCTCTCTTCATGATTCAAGCTCTGTATACAAGTTCTAATACACGATTAATATGTGCAACACCATCACAGTACCCAAAACAGCCTAGCACAGAACACAGACATGACACAACACCAAACTCTCTCTTTACAGTGAAAGATAACTCAAATTACCTGTCAGGTAGTTAATTTTTAATAAAAACTTCTATAAATTAGCAATCTAGATGAGTATCAGTAGCAGATTAAAATTTCTGAGTCAGAGAGAGAAGTACCAACTACTTTTCCCAGAGACAACAAGTTAAATTTGAAGTAAAAGAAACACAGGGATGGTAGAGGGTGCAAACCTCAAGTCCTGAGACTAGTCCTGAGACTAAAAACCACCTGGGAATTCATGTGCAGCAGTAAGGTTTGAGGTAAAAAGTCACAACAAGCTTGTTTTGCCTTTGCCTCTCCTCTGGAATTGTCACTTGCATATTGCACATGTATCACAAACCGAAGGCAACGATGTGATTTGATGGGAGAAACAGCTCAGAAGTTTCTATACAGGGCAGTAAAAAACTTTTCCCTTTGCAGCAACACTCTGTGGAACCTTTAAAGAGCCATTTACTCCCTATAACATCAGCCTGTCCCCAGGGGCTCTTGCCTTCCAATCTCTCACATTTCCTGCACATCCCAGGGCTGAGTCACCACCTCTTGCTCTTTGAACGCAATTAAACGTGCCCTCAGTAGCCCTGGTGCAGATTCCTCACTTAAAGCTTCCTTTCAACTCCGGGGCTGGTTCAGGCTGATGGGAAAGTTATGTGGGAATATTCTCGACAAGAAATTTGAAAATCAGACTACAAATGATCACAGAAAAGAACATATATCTACTGAGATGTAAAAATCTAAAGGGCACCAGATTTCCTTCAGCTGACAAGGCGCTTTCCTTCCTCTTCCTCTGCCATTAGGTTTTAATGGATTTTACAATCCAAACTACTTTCTGGTCATCTGTATCACAAGAACTGCTCTTACGGGTTAAAAGTAGAGAACTGATGAAAGTACCACTTTCTAACCCTCTCTGCTCTCCTTAAAAGTGCTTCATAAACATTTCCTCCCTGCATTTGCAGAGACGGTCTCCAAACCAATCCCCCCTCATTTTCTGCTTTGTTTAACCTACATGTAAGGGCACTACTGTTTAATAAGAACAGTAGTTAGGAAGTATGGTCAAATCTAATTGCATCAAGCTAAAAAAAGAAAAAAAGAGAATGAATAATAAGCTCAAGTCCACCTTTTGATCAGCACAGACAGTTGACTGGTGCCATCACCTGGCTGTACACAGCAATGAACTCGAGCAGCCTGAGCAGGTAAAGCTCATTTAAAATGATAGTACTGTGACAGTACTTTGAACGGGACATTTGAAAGAGTTATTTGATTCAACAATGAGATATAAGACAAAGAGTTGCTTTTCAAAGTAATTTACAATGCTGTCTGACATCTGATCTTTTTGAAAAGTCATAAAATCTGGATTAACAGGTCCCTGCATAACATCTAGAGAGCTCACTTATCTAGCAGATGGCATTTTATCTTTAAAAATGTAATAGAAAAAAAAAAAAAAGGGTCTCTTCCAGTCAAAGAGGTTTCTCATTAAATAGCAAGCAGTTCTCTATTGAATTTTAGCTGTCCTAGCAGTAAATACTCAGAAAGAAAACACAGCACTTCACGAGCACAGAACAGACATGTGACAATACCATACTCCAGAACTGTGTTATTTCTGGACCTGATTATACACATTATCTGGCATATTACAAATTCCTCAGTTGTTCATTATTTAGTTTAACAGTCTCTTATACCACCTAAATACTGGGCAGTAAAACTAATATTACTCTTAAATACAGTCATGGTTTCAACTCAGCAGTACAACAGAAACAGCCCCACTTAAAAACTTGTTTTATATGTCATCAAGGTATTCTGAGAGGTGATGGAGAGAAGTAACTGCAAGAAGGCTACTTAAAGAAATTAAATATTAGACCCTGTTTTGATACATATACAAGGATTTAATCTAGTTGTTTTCTTTATTACAGGTTGCACATTACTGATTTAGAGAAATGCAAGACTGCACTCTTTTTAAATAGAAAAGAAACAGTTGAGTAAATCTTCAATATTCTGAGAGAAAAAAAGCCTACAGAAAAGAGCATGAAATGTTCAAATGCTACAAACTAGAAAAAGTGATCATATTATTTTTGAGGTCACACAAAAAAAAGCCATAACTACACACCAGCAAAAGCTGAGTGACAGAGTAGTGTTCCAATAGCACATGGTTTATCAGGGAAAATCTGTTCCCCAGCTCTTGTTCATGCACCTGTATTAAAAGTGTCCAAAAATTTATCAGTTCCACATGGTTAAGCCCACAGGAAAGCCAGGGAATGGCTACTAAAGCCTTCAGAGTCTCTACAAAGCAGAAATACAACTCATTACAAATATGTCAAAAGCACAGCAGACTTACAGTGTCCCACATGACTATGTTGACATCAGTACTGAAGGAATTATTGATATGTTGAGTAATGTAAAGATTGACGAAATCACAGAAGTGATGGTACATGTTGACACCTGAGAAAGAGAGAATTGTTAGCAAAGCACAGCATCATTCCTTCCACCTGTATTGGTTCATGCATTTTTCCTTAGCAGTATCCTGTATTTTATGTTAGTTTTCCCCTACTTCTGACTGAATGCTTCTAATATACCCTAAAAAAAGCAAACTTATAAAGGGAAGGAATCATGGTAAAAAATCTGAAGTAAAACACGGTTTTACAAAGTACAGAGAAGTTAGTAGAGTGGCCAAAAGAAAGCATAAGAAACAGATAAGTTTCATGTGCTATTTCTCATTACAGTCTGCAGCTGCTTTCTGAAGGATATGAAAGGAACTCCTGCTTTAACACAAGCCAGTTTGACACACAGGAAACACGAAAGCTGGCCCTGGGCACTGATCTTGGTTCTGCTTTAGTGGGGCTAAGGAAGCTCTGTCTGCAGAGCTGCAAGACAGAACTTGTACTTGCACACAAGCCAAAGCCCAATTAATTCCTCAGGTTCTCTCTCAGAGCATTCTTGTTCATTCTTGGTTTCTTAAGCTTAATACCTGGGTGCATAAAAAACTACCACGAAACAAAGGAGGTAACGCAGTCCAGTTCCTTACAACAGCTTTGCTTAAAAGGGAAGACATTGGCACGAGAGGAGGATGAATTCAGGTTACAGTTGCCATGTGTCACAGGGACAGAACCCAGCACACAACCATCCTGTTCAAACCACAGCTCACCCCAGTGCAGCTGCTTTGTCTGAACACATCCTGAGCACCCTCTGCCATTAACAGCTGTCTGCAAACTGTGCTGTACCAACAAAAAGGCTGGTGAAGCTCAAAAAATGTCAGATACCACTGGCTGATTCCCAGAGGTGCCTGAGTGCTGCCCCTCCTGAAATACCACTTCTCTTCCATATCATCCAATACACTCAGAATCCTGTTACTGAGCACATACTACAAGACACAGACACCCACAGGTTGTGTTTCACAGTATGAAACCTGTCATAAAGAAACATAGCCAAAGACTCTGTAGAGAACAGACTCTGGCACAAAGACAAACACTCTCAAACCACAGTCAAGAGAACCACTGTGCAAGGCAGCAGGAAATTATTTTGATTTTTTTAAAATCATCTGTGGGAAAAAATAAGATTTTCAAATTTAAGTTTCCGAGTTCATCACTGGAACTAGAAGGGGAAAAAAAGGAAGGAAAAATCACATCATTTTTCAAAAAAATAAAAATATATTACAAGTGAACTTAACAATCACAAAGGTATAATGTAGATGGGCAAGTTGAATACGGACTTTTTATACTGCAGTACTGTAGGACAAAAAAATAAACTAAAGATACCAATTACCTGCATCTAATTTCATGAAGTACGTTGGTTTTTCAATAACAATGTCACACTTTTCATCTTCTAGAGGCCTGAAGTCTAATGCAGTAAATGTCTGGAGTTCCGCAAACCTAGAAAGATTCAATCACACAGAATATGCTCTGACATTAACACACTTATACAAATGTAGTTCATATGCCTAAGGTTTAGTAACTGTCCATCCAGTCCATCTGATTTAACAGGACTGCTGAAAACTGATAGAGTCTGACAAATTAAAATGATTTGAAATTATAATGGAGGGTTCCTCAGTTTATGAGCTTCTGGAGGTTAAACTGCCTTTGATCTCAAGAGTGAACAGCACCTTTGATCTACAAATCAAGGCAGCAGAGATGTAACAAAGAGCCTTAGAGCCCGGGTCTGTGGGTCCATCCAACTTGATCTGCATTGACAAAGACACTCAAGCAAAATCTCCATGCTTTGGTCAGAATAATGAATGTATACGTAGTTTTTTTTATTCCTGGATCTAAACAAGGATGAGCAGTTGCAATGACAATAGCAGGTAGAGAAGAAAAGTCCTTTCCTCCTCTGCAGCTGTTCTCGACTGAAATTAGCCATCAAGGCAAAACCAGGGGAGGAAAAAAATCCAAACATGAGAAAAGCACAAAATGAATTATAATATGGACCTTAATGGCTCCAATTCCTTCATCTCTCATCAATTAACTGGCAATGCAGCTTTGAAGTGCTAACATGCAAACTGTGATACTCTGCACTTCCTACTCAGCCTCAGTGTGTTGCCCATCTCACATTCCAAGCACAGGCTCCCTGGGAACACTGTGTGAACACATCCAGCTCAGGCGCTGCATTGGCCCCATCATCACCACGGACTGTGTGAACTAACACACAGGTGCCAATTTCAAGGCATTTCACAACAAAACAATTATCTCCTCCTACAGGCAGGTTAGGCTGAGAGCCAGCATCTTGCCCAGAAAATACCTGAAAGTTAGAACTCCCAATTACAAGACATTTTCAGATCTTTTGCTGCTGTAAATTAGGCAGGACACCATTACCCACAGCATAGTTCAGACATTCTGCATGGAGCAATTACCAGAGGTATCTACTATGAACTCTCAAACTGACCCTAAAAGGAGCAACTCTTTCCTCAGTATGAAATCCCCTACACACAGCTGCTAATGCCAATGCCAAAAAATCAAAAATAATTAGTGAGTGAACTTGGAAGCAGAATCCTTGACAAGAGATTCTTACCAGGACTGCAGAGGGCTCTTGCGCTGACCTTCAGCCAAAAATGCTTTAACGTCGAGGGTGCAATGACCTCCAATCTCTCCCTTCTGGAAAAAGTCTTCTTTGAACCTAATGCAAATTAGGAAAAGTCGATCAGCTTTGGTGCAACAGAGCTAACCAGTGCCCTGCAATCTCAATTACATACTCAAGGCAGTGCTGGTTAGTCTCAGTTCAGCAAGGCACTTCACACATATTTAAAACCTGAGTGTTTTCTTAAATAAAGGATTTCCCACAATTCCCACATAAAGACAGTGGTGTCCTTGAAGTTCTAGAAAACACAGAAAACAGCACTAATCCACCCAGACTGTTATTAGGAATCATTTTCACATACCTGAATGAGTAACTTAATTAGATTTTGCTCCATGATTACTCACAGGAGCATGTTAGTTGGAGTTTTTGTTTGTTTTTAACATCTTCTAGCTGAAATTCACCTCAGATTTCACAACTCAGTTCGCTATGCAAGGATTTTATACAACATATGAAGAGTGAGGTGCAAGAACAAATTTCATGAAAACAAAATGCCAACTAAAAGTACTGTCTAAATTAGCTTTCAGGACAGGCTGAGAAGAGACAAAACCCATTCTGAGGGGTATTGTCAGTCATGAAACACCTGCTTTGCAGTCATGTGCCCCAAGACACTGACTTCAGAAATAAGACAGGAGGGGATGCCAGCATCAGCAGTATGATTTTTACCCAGTTTTCCAACGTGTACCGTTTTAAATTGGGATATGGAAGATCCAGGCTCAGATCTCTCTTCAGTCACACTGTGTCTAAAAATGCAGTTCCTGGATCTGGTATAAAGGTACCCAGCACAGGAAAGGTCTTGGTGGTTCAGATGGAAACTTTCTGTTTTGCATATCATCTGATCAAGAAAGGACATGACCGAAGACACAGAAAAGTCTTCCTCTCTTCTATCATAAGGGAGTATTTCAATCACCCCCCATTACTCCATAAAACTGACCACTTAGGTTTTTAAACAACCTGTACTGCTGACAGCAACAGCAGAAGAGGTGTAACCCTCAATGAGACTTCATCAACAAGTCTCTGACCAGCAGAAAAGCCCACGGCAACAAGCACACCAGCTTTGTTAAGCAAAGTCTCAAATCCTTTTCCCTGCCACCCCGTTCTCACTGTAACACAAGCAAACCAGACACCTGTCATGGTTTCTCTTCACAGTCCTTAAATCAATGTACAAGTTTGTTGCTCTGCAGTGCTGAAGGTACTGGGAACAGGTCAGAGATGAATCCCCCTGTTAAGAAAAGATCAAGCAGAATTCTGTCAATAACAAAAATTATGTCTGAAAACAAGTGCAAAGTATCACATGTACCAGAAACACCTACTGTTGCTGCAGGCTTACAGTGGGTCTTCATTTCATTGAGCCTCTCTCGAACATAACCAAAATCAGCTTGTTTCCAGAATATCTGCTGGGCTGTCTCAATGTCACTTGCCCTGATGTGTGAAGGGCAGAGGAAAAAAAATCAAGGTCTATTGCTTATTTCTAGTAATAACTTTTAACAGAAAACATTTTTTTTCACTGAAAGTGGAAGAGAAGAACCAGTCAATTACTTTATTGGCATTTAAGATGCAAAACAGGAAGCACTTATCAGCTCCATGTAAATGAAAACATCAATGACAATTTAAAGCTATTCTCCCGTAAAAGGGTATAAAATTTTTTTTAACATTTTTTCCCCTCTGTTTTTAAAGCTAAGAAAGGAAATACACAGTTATTTTAGGAATCTGAAATCAAGGCTAAATCAGAATAACGAAAACATTCTGGCAGGAAGCATTTCCAACAGTATTTTCTTCATTAAAAAGTTAAATTTTTAAAATCATGTTATGTATAAATACACACATTATACATACACACAAGTCTCTACAAAGAATCATCCTTTAAATTCTAAATATCACAACAACGTTGACTTCACAGCTAATATCAAAGTGACCACTACACTCTTTTTTTTACCATAATGGACAGTATATTTTTAAAATTAAACTTACCATCCAGTTTCAACATAATCACATACTGGGTAACTGAACCTGTTATCTGATCTGCAAGATTTCTCATAACCCCAGCAGGATTTTAGTTTCTTCAAGTGTTTCTGTAACAAAGAATAACTGAATTGGTTTTGCAACAGCAAAATAGGAAATGACTTAAGTTAGTCGTTAGATTTTAAACAACCCCTTGCTCATAAATCTTGCATAAAAGGCTTTTGGTCTGGTTTGTTTTCAAACAATTTCAGAAAGAACATCCAGATTCTTCATCCACAACAGAGGCTCCAAAGAGGACACACATCCACAGCAACTTTATTCTTGTCTAAAACGTGTCTGTTCTAGGCCAAACCCTTTTCCTGACTAATTGGCAAGGAGACCAATTAATCACCATCTTTATGGTGATTATGACTCCAAGAACAAACCACCTCAATATAACATTTAAACAAACAAACAAACAAAAGTAAACTTACTTTATATGGGCAAAGAGCATCCTGCTTACAGATGTCAGCAACATGCTGGTTATTGTGCAGAAAGTATGGAATATGCTCATCTGGCAAGTTGATAGCTTTGTAGTCATACAATGGCTCCTCTGGAATGTTTCTGAATTCAGTAGGATTTTCAGCTTGGGAATTAGCCAGAATTTCTTGCAGTAGCAATGCAAACACAAGCAACATAAACATGGCAACCCGTGAGTTCTGTATTTATTAAAAAACAAAAAGACAAAAAAAAAAAAAAGACATTTAACTTTTCTGCAGCATTTCAAGCACACAAGACGAATTTCAGTCAAAGTCACATACTCAAAGAATTTGTACTTGCACTTCTGGAGTGGTTTCTTTTTCCTGTGAAGAGCAAACTTTCACTGAGAGACCAGACTGTACAACCTCAGGATTATCTTTGAATCATTAGTCATCGAGGGTTATTACGCACCACCAACTCCCAGTCAAACTAAAAGGGGTGTGTTTACTTTAGCTAATTCCCAAGGGATCCTGAGAGTTCAGCGTGGAAACTAAGTATAGAGCATGTAATATCCAGTCAGAAGGGAGAAAAATGTAGAACTACTGGGGGGAAGGGTGAGAAAAGAAGGATTTTTAGTTTTAAAATAAGTATAAAAATATTTTCTCCACTTTGAACTAATCATTAGCTGAAGGAAATCTACAGTCACAAATAAATGGTCACAGATAGGTCTGTTACAGGATGCCTGGTTTTAGTGCTTAACATCATGTTAAAGAAACTTGACTGCTGAGTTATGTACTTTACATATAAAAGTTATATATATAATCATATATATAAAGAGTATATATATATATATCTTTATACACACATACTTTAACTACAGGCCCACGCATATCTGTATACTCTGAAGCTGACTGCATACCTTTCTGGTAATACAACCTTCTCATCAAACACCCCTGCTCTGAACCATTAAACTTCCTGGGGTAAAAAATGCGTGGCCTGTATCTAAACCCCACCTTTTTTGGCATTATAATTTGCTAAAATTTGCATGCTTGCTTTCAACCGAAGCCTTTAGCAAAATTCCTACGTTACAAGTAGTTTTACCTGTTTGGTTTGAGGAGAACCGTTTCAGATTTCCCAAGTGCAGAAACCTAATGCAGGAGGAGGAAAAGTGGAGTTAGGTATGTCCTGTAAAAGGAGTTTTCCTTGGGACACTGTCCTGCTTCTTGAGACCCATTCCCAGCAATGAGAGCAGCCTTCCACAGCCCGGGAACGCTGCTGACCCGCCGGGTGGCTGCAAGAAACCATTTCTCTTGCCCTGTGGGGCGGGAGGGGGATATCGGGAGGATCACACCGTGCCCATCACAGCTCAAAGCCATCAGTAACCTGCGGTGTGCCCAGGGCTGGGTGGCCCCTGGGTGCCGGTTGAGAGTCTGTCACTTCGGGAAGGCGCCCGGCACCCAGTGCCGGGCCGTGCTGGTGCCATGGGGGACCCAGAACTGGACCCAGAACTGGAACCAGCCTCCGGCCCGGCTGGACCCGGGTCTGACCCACGCTGGTCATGCCCCTGCTGGACCCGATGCCGGGCCCACAGCGAGCCCCGTGCGGCACCCCCGTCCCGTCTCGTCCCGTCCCACCCAGCGCACCGCGTGTCACCGCACATCACACCCCATCGCCGCACCGCGTGTCACCGCTCCGCACATCTCATCACATCCCATCACCGCACCTCAGCCCCGCCGGCCCCGGGCAGCCCCGCGGCCCATGGCACCGGCCGCTCCTCCCGGTACGCGCTCGCCGATGGCCTCAATCCTCATGTCCGGGGGGAGCGCCCGGCCCGGCCCCGCGGGGGCAGCGCCCGTGTGTGAGAGCTGCTCTCCCCGCGGGTGTGAGGGAGGGGAAGGAGGGAGGGGAAGGAGGGAGGACCGGGCGGCACCGCCGCCCCCGCCCCGGGAACAGCCGCGGCCGGAGCTCCGCGGCCGCCGGGACCGCCCCGCCCGGGGGCGGCGGGAGCCGGGGAAGGAGGGAGGGAAGGAGGGAGCGAAGGAGGAGCCCGGCCCGGCTCCCGGGAAGCGGGCGGGGGTCGCGGGTCGGGCTCCGGCGGCGCTCAGGTGGGTCCGGGGCGGGGGGCACCTGCCCGCGGGGGATCAGCAGGGGATCAGCGGCGCGTCTTCCTTTTGCTGCCGGAAATCAAGCGCTGCCGCCCCGGGAGCGGCGATGGCAGGATGCGGAGGAAAAGGGCCTTTTCCTGCCGCCGCTCGGCAGGAAGCGGAGCTTCCCGGCACCCCATTGTTCCAGGGGCTCCCCCCGAGCCCCGGGAGCGGGGCCGGCCCGGTGGCACCGCCGCGCTCAGACACTGCCCCGCTCCAGGGACGGAGGTGGATGAACGCCCTGCCCCCGCTGAGATGCGGGGCAGGCACATGACAGCGCTCCTGCCGGGATTGGGAACCCGCAACCTCCTTCGGTTTGACCCAATTCCTGCAGCGCCGAGCGCCGGAGGGGCACAGGCGACAACACTCAAGGGCTATGAGTCCTCCACGCCGGCACAGAGCTCTTCTCCCCTCGTTCGCAGGTGGGGAATGAAGAACAAACGCCCAGCCTGCCACAGGAAACCTGCGGGAGAACACGGGACAGAGCGCGCCGGCAGACGGGCTGACACCGCTTACCTGAATAAAGGAATTTAGTCTGAATTTCACATTAGCCGTAATCCCATCACTGCAGTGCATTTATAAATAAACCACCCTCTTCTACCTCAATACCCGCAGCACCACAAGAATTGAACTGGCATCTGTAATTCCAGCTAGATCTGGTATCTCTTGACTTGAGTGGTATTTTCGTTTCACACCACCAGGTTCACACCCATCCACCCACCACGGAACTGTTTTAACTCTTTTCTCAGAGAACCAGAGCACACTCTTAGCACAAAATTTTATTTTACCCTGACCCGTGCTTTTTACACACTTATACACATTTTACAACTAGAAACCAAGGGGTTTAATTTTACCGTGCAATAACCATTTTGCCTCATACTCAGGATCATTATAGCCCTTAGTAAAACATAAGCATGTAAATTAAAACAAACTTTTAGGGAAAGAAAAATAAGTAGAACTAACCCTTCTCTCATGGGACTTTGAACATGTGTTCTTAAAGGAAGCAAGTACAGAGGAGTCTATTCCTCATCCACACCCACCCACATCCACACAGGCTTTTCCATCACCTAGGCTGGGAATTCAGCCCCCTCTGAACACTGTACTTTGAGTAAACCTTTAAATAGCATTTCTTCATACTTGCATATGCACTGAAAAATGAGATCTAAATTAGTTGCATTCAGAAGGAATGTCCTAAAATAATAAATTTGAACAGACATGGATATTAGAATTCTGACCTAAGACCTTTAATTTTGCATGTTACTCTTCTAGGCAAACTCAATAAGAGCAATGAACAAAACGTGTCCACGCAGACATTAATGTTTCTTCAAAACAAGCATACAAGAATTATGCCAACCATGACCAAACCAGAATACTTTAAAGTCTATGTTACCTTCCAACAGCCACCTTGTTTTCTAAGGCTTTGATGATTAAGACACAGAAGGCCATCTGATTCTCAGGTGATAGTAAAGGTTGCACTAAATGGGAATAAAGAATCCAAAAATAGTCAATAAAAATATTTACATCTACTTTTGTAAAATTTAAAAATCTAATACCTGTCAAATGTTTTTACATTGAAAACAGTTAATGCTGACTGCATATTAAAATTTCCCATTTACAAAGCTCTTCCTGAAAACCCAAGATAGCCCAAGATATTCTCAGAACTGCCTGTGTCAGCCCTTCAGGAGCATCTACTCACAAATTACACAGGAAATGTTACCTTCAAAAGCACTGGCAGCAAAGATCCCAATAAAAGTTCAAAGGATGATTTTTTTTGGTTTTAGAGAACTGCATTTGTCTACCAAGATTGTAAAAAAGTGCTGAAAACAAGCAATTTATTGATTTCCTGTAGTAGATAAAAGCTGAACAGAATTTCTAATCTTTGACCATCATAAGAGTTGTTTTCTTAAAAGAAGGCTGAACTAACCTTTGCCCATCATAATTCTAATACACAATAAATCAGTAAAGCTCCAGAAAGTGCTTTTATAAGAAGTGGTTTTTTGTTTGGGGTTGGTTGGTTTGGGGCTTTTTTGAAACTCAGAGCAACCAACTGTGCTTCAATATGAAGGAAAAGTGTTAAATTCTGAAGTTTTCAGGAAAAAAATGAAATCACCATGGTTTCCAAATCTGAAATGAAAACAGTAAGAGGATAGTTCCCTCCCACCTCCCCATTAAAAAAAAAAAAAAAAAAAAAAAAGGAAAAGAAAAAAGTATTTAATATTAAAGTAGTTAAAGTTTCTATGACAGATGGGGAGTTATAACAAATTTTAGTGTTTTTGCTCTATGGCATTATTGAAATGTTCAGAGTAACTGCCTGAATCTCAAATTGGACTAGGATTTTACAGGAACATACCCTTGCCTGTGTACCTTCAGTGAATTAACTGTTCTCCCAGTGAGGAATAAATCCTTAACACCAATAGTAAAACCATGTTACCGAGAGACTTTTCTCCAGAAGCAATTTCTCATCCTTTACGTCCTTTGTCTCTCTCAGGCCACCGAATACCCAAGCAGGAAGAGAGTTCCCAAATTACAACGTGCACAGATCTGGGAAAAAAAACCCCTTTCCCAACAGAGGCACTGGTATGATAAGCAAAGAATTTCGACTGCCGAATATTTCACACGAGTAGGTTCCGAAATGCAGCAAAATATTTGGCCTCTGGAATGCAGAGAGGAAGGCGAAAACTCCTTCCCGCGATTCTCAGCATTCCCAAGGGTCCAATTCAAACGTTTCCTCTGACATTACCAAAAATGCAGCTCAACTCCAAGTCACATGGATACTGTTTGACCAATACCTTGCTTAAGGAATGGCATGAGAAATACTTTGAAGCCACTGGAGACTTGCTTGAAAAGTATATTAAGTCACAGTACAATTTTACAGAAAGTCTAAACCCTGCTACTTGTATACAAGGGACCATGAGAGCTGCAGCAACTTATTTTTAAAAAAGAACGAGTTTTCTGCATTCTTCTGAACTGTTTTAGCTACTGTTATAAAATCAGCAACTAAATCTAGGATAAATATTTAGTAGCTCAGATTTCTGGTGTTAAAATTAGACACATTTACAATTACAAGCAGAGCTGTTGTCTCTACACTGTTCATAAGAACATGAGCAATATACAAGATGAAGCTGTAATTTAAAGTGTCATCTGAGCCTCACACTCTGCTTTAGAGGACTTAGTGTAAAATAGTCAGACTAATCTGATTTAAGAATAATCACCCTAACATGTTCAGATGTTGCAAGTACAAATGTAAGATTCTGCTGTCATAAAAATATCCACCAATTATGCTTCAGACAGCAAGTCACTGCTATTTTGTTATTAAAAATTAACTGATGAGGTTTTAGAAAAACTCATACGAAGAACACTTAGGAAAGACTTCTAATGTGATTTTCATAGGTTTACAGGAATTACGAATCAAGGGCTGTTTTAGTACAACTCATGCCTTCCAGTGCTGTCTCATGAGGTAACAACCATCATTTCTGCTACTGTTTACAAGTAAAATGACCCACCATTTAGCAAAGACTTAAATAAAGGGATGACTGAAAAAAAAAATTAAATATTGCACAAATAATTTAACTGCAGACAGAATGGGACACTTAAAGCATTGATTTTTCTGTCAACATAGGAACTCTATGATATAGTCACATTTTCTATAATACAGTTATTTTTTACAAGACATTTAAATTCAGCATTTACATAAACAGTTATCTTTACAGTCTGTTAACATATAATGTTAAGAGTTCCAGCAGGAATTAATTTTGTCTTTGTCTTAAAAGTTCATCTATCTGAGTCTTGTACATGTTTTTCACATCTTCCAGATCCAGTCGGAGTTCCTCAGCTTCCTCTGCCTTCTCTCCATACATCTGGAGAATTGTGTTGTATCTTTGATCCAAATCCTGCAAGGACAAGTTTGTTATCTGACTGGTTTTCAACATTAAAAAAGTTGCTCCTGGGACAGTGTTTTACACTACTCAGGGAAGTAAGTGTAGCATTGCTTTATCAAAATATAACGACAATGAAGCACACCATAAACTCTTCAGAAATACTTTGTGTTTGAACATGGCTAGATTTATACTCCAGATATTAAAAAGAAGATATTCCAAAGATCCTACAGAGAATTAGTGCTGGCTTCAGAGGCTGTACTAAAGCACCTTTAGAGCTATAAGCACTAAAAACAGTTAGAAAACTACACAGTTTTACTACAGGAATTACCAATTTGTGAAATATTTCAGCAGAAAACTGAACATTCTGTATGTATAGAATAATGATAATTCCCAAATATTTCAATTTAAATTCTTAAACATGAGGATTAAACTATTTGTCCTCTTTCCTGTATTTCTACCGGACACTCATTCAGCTTCTGCATCAACCTCTCAAATCCATGCTATTTATCAAAACACCCCCTCTACTAAAAAGTCCAGTTCCAGCCAAGTGTCTTAAATAACAGAAACAAGAATGTTCCCTCCCTAATTTAGTACAAAATCTTCTGCACAGCACACATTTCCAACAACTGTGTTTTGAGGTCACTACCCAGCTACAGAGTGGGCATTTTCAGATTTTACTCTGTAAAAATCCCAAATCCTCAGTCATTTATTATTAGGGAGAGACTTGAATATAATCCTAAACTGGTAGAGGCATTCCTAATAAAAACTCCAGTTACATAAATTTGACATGGATTTACAACAGAAATACATTTACCTTTAACTGTGTGCGTAATTTTGGTATTTCCTTCACTTTTTCTTCCAGTTCATCATTTTGATTTGTTAATTTAACCAGTTCTTCTGCCATTATTGATCGAGTTTTCTCAAGGTTTCCTATTTCCAGCTGAGGTAAACACATACAACAATAAGGAGAAGGAAAGAATTTACTGTATTTATTAAAAAAAAAATACTTTGATGCAGTAATTAAGGTTTTTTATTATGTCAGACTCTTGAGACAGCACACCTTGGAAGCACTCTCACTTTCTTCTCTAATCTGATCAGTGCTTTGGGGTTTTTCCCTTTTTTGTTTATCTGACAAGTTTTCTGGATAGGTCCTTGCCCAAACAAAGGTGCTCATCCCTACACATACCTCCAGCAGCTACTCTGGTTCACAGAACTGCCATAAAAGTGACCAAGCTTTCTGAATAAAAACCCACAACATAACATCAATTGCATTAGTATTTACACTTGTAAACGCTGCTTGGGTATGTAAGAGTGACCACAGTACCTGTAGATGTGAAATCTCTCCTTCTCTTAGTTTTAGCTGTGACTGAAGGTTTTCAATTATACTTGAACCTGCTCCCATCCTTATGGCATCATAGAGGTTGCTCCCACTAGTAGCTATTGGTCCAAACGAGTGATCATGAGGATCATCCTACAAACAGAAGGTTAGAGAAGCTTAAAATTAAATTAAAACATGCACACTTTGAAATCCTCCTTCTCCTAAGTATTGCATCCTTTGAGATTTACAATTATACTGTGATAGGCAAGCATTTTGATGTTTAAAGTTTGTTTTTAAAACAAAACCTTAAGGTAAATAGGCGCGGTTTGGGATAGCTCCTTACATGTGAACTCATTTTCTACATTAATAAAACTTCTTGAGGAGCAAAATAAGTAGTCTGTCAAAAAAAATAAAAGGCAATATAGGTGATATATCCTACCTGTGAGAGGAAAGAGGTTTGAAGACCTGCCATTTCCACCCCACTTATGGAACTAGAGCGTGACATTGATGGAGTACTTGAAACAGTTTCAACTGTAAATGACTTCCGATCCTTAAACACAAACAACAACAGACAACATCACCAGTTAGACAAAGAAAAAAGTTCACAACATTGCAAAAGACAGATTCTGTAAAAAGACTGCCTTTTTTCACCACTATAGGACACTATAGGACACTATGTGATAGATAAACTTTCTATTTCCTTTATTCCTAAAACATATGAAAGTTCAACAACGAAGAGTATCTGTGCTATAACACTTTTAGTCTCTGACCAAGTTCTCAGACTTTTCTGGAAATGAAGACAGAAGCTGCAAATTACACCAAAAGAGTTCCTCTCAAGTAGCCAAGGGAGATTCAGAGGCAGTTTTGTATGCCCAAACGGAAGAGTATCTCACACCCAGAAGGAAGTCTCTTTTTACAATGAATGTTAATACTTTTTTTTTTCCCAAATAAAGTGTATGAATTAAATTCTGAGATTTCTCACATACTTTACTAATATACCTTCCTAATAGACTGGTCTCTTTTTCCAGGCAGCATCTACAAGAATGCTGGCCTCTGAAGGATAAAGAACTTAGATTTTAGAACTGGAGAAGGTAAGAAACCAATCATACAAACAGTTCTACTTGAATACCAACTGCTAATTAGCAGTAGCAAAGTTAATGACTAGTGAGGACTGCTCTGAGACTTGTGACTTCAGCTGGAAAGCATGTGGTAATTACACACAATCATGTGAAACAAAACAGGAATTGAGTGGAAGCAATGCTAGTAGTCTAAGCAAAGAAAACAAGTAACTTCAGAAGAGAGAGAATACAAGAGCACTCAAAAACCTCAGATGATTAAAACAATAATTATCCATATTTTATCTCTTCTCAAGTAAATAGTCAAAATGTATTTCAGTGAGTCTAACACAACATTTATTTCACTGGGAATAAAAGGCAGTCACAATAAAGAGAGAGCCAAGTCCCCAGTGCCCAAGCTGACAGCATGTGCTGTATATACTGCCAGGTATAGATATCTACTCTAAGTTTCAGGTTATAGATATCTACTAAAATAATGATAATATCAATAAGACTTCAAGATGTTGGGCTTTGGTACCTTCTCCTTTGCTGCTTCCTGCACGAGAATTGCCTTCTTTCTTTCCTGTTCCACTTTCATCCTCTCCATTTCTAACTGAGTAGCCAGCAGTGTCTGCACAAATAAATACAGGCTGTTAACATCCTGCTAGCTCAGACTTCAATGATAACACAGAATAAAGATGCACTAGGCAATACCTTTTCTTTCTTTGCATCTTCCAAGGTTTTTGCATACTCATCTTTGAGCCCTTCTAGTTCAACCTCATACCTACATTGAGGAAGGAAACAGGTAGAGAAAGTCACTAAGTATTTTCTGTTTACTTTCGATTCCTATGTTTTTAAAACAAACATAGCTATAAAACATTATGAATGTAACACCCTCCAATCTTTAGCATGAAACACAATATCCTTAACAAGTTGGACAACATCAACAGCTGCCAACATTTTGCATAGTCATACCAACGCTCCATTTCACTACAATTTTAACGAAATGCTGTTTAACCAAAAATGCAACTCACCTACTGTTTTCATTTTCCATTTTCTTCAATTTGGTTCTCTCCACTTCCAGCTGAGCCTGAAGGCGTGTATTTTCTTGCCTTAAAAGACTATTCTGAGATTCAGAAGAAGACATCTGAATTTTATTAGCAAGAAGTTCTTCTGTAGCAGCCCGTTCTCTCTCAGCAGCTGCTGCTAGAAGAGTTTGAGACTCACCTAATATTAGGAAAAACATGGAATTTAACATTTTTTCATCAAACATCTATAACAGGGGCCATTTATTTATGCATCAAAACTGAATTTGAGGGTTTTTTAAAAATATATCTTGTTTTCTTTTGTAAAGGAAATTAGGTATTTTCCACCACAGTCAGAGGATCAGAGCGACACAGGAGAGAGATTTCATACTCTTTCAGAATGCAATATACAACTACAGACTGTCTCCAGAAAGGAAATAATTTCTCTTAAAAAAGCCCCCACCTATGGGCTTTTTAAGCATTTTTCATTTAAAGCTATAGGTTACTACTGTATCAACAAATATATGTATCATCACCTATGCAGTTAGGTAAATAAACGATTCCAAATTCTACAATTTGGAATCTAAGCACCAGCCTCCATGCTGGGATACTTTCAGTGTCTCAGTGCCCATCCTTCTGTTAGATGCTGTAAGGACATGAAAACCTTAACACCTCCATCTCATCTTATATTGTGTTTTAAAGAGAAACAGTGGATTACCTGGCCAAGAACCTTGGCATAATTCCCCCCTCACCATTTCCTTAAAGGAAAGCATTTTGTGCTCATCTTTTCTGATCCACCAGCTACGCACCAGGGAAGTGTCAAGTCCTTTACCTTCAGGCATCTCACATTTTCATCAAGAGCCTCACAGCTCAGTAAAAGCTAAAAATATCTTACCCAGTCTGTCAGAAAGGTTCTTTTCCAGTTTTTCCCATGCAGAGGTCTGTGCTCCCAGTGTGGCCTGAAGATTTTCTATCTGCCGGAGCAGGGGCCGTGTAGCGGATGTGACACTTTGGCTCAGTTCTTGGTTCCTGTTCTCTGCTTCTTGGAGTCTCTGAAATCACAAATTAAATATAACTAAGCTTTGAAATCATGTGATGGATTCAAAGATTAATAGAGAATTCAGCTAAATGCACAGCAGCTGCTTAACATTCTAAGATTACTGCTTTACAGCTAATGTTTATGGGTTCAAACTCCTAGGTGTCATATTCCAAGAGAGAAGTTTAACATTTTTATTACATAAATCACAGAGCAAGGGTCCAGAAATGTCCAGCCCTCTGGAACATCATTTGAAACATTTTGGCAACAATCTATCTCCTGGACCTGAAAACCATAAAAATATTTTAAGAAGCAGCTAAAGAGTCATTCAAAACACATTTGTCAGCAATTTTAGATGACTACCACAAACTTCATGTCTGTACTTTGTCTTATATTAAAAGGACAGCATTACATTTAAGAGGCATCATAAAAAAATACTATTTTGTCCACCATGTGATTTAAAAAACCATTTCCTTTAATATTTTTATTTTTCCTCTACACAGGACAAATCATGCAGGTAACAAGGAAAACAAATGCTCTCTTTCAGGCTATTAATGCCATGGTAGCATTTTACTTTCAGTTTTTAGAAACCCTCCTTGCAGATACAAGTTGGCATCACCTCTTTGTTATAGTACCTGTTGTAGTTCACCAATTTCCTGGCGTAAATAATCTTCCTTTCTTGCTGCCTGCTGCTCTGCACGTTGAAGTGCCAGCCTCAGGTCTGCCACCTAAGTAAGCAAGTAATTGTTACTAAACTCTTGCTGAAAGTTATAGTATCACCTCTTCAGTGCCACAGTCCTACACCATTTTTAAACACTGTTAGACAGGGTATGTCTGTTTACAAGCAAAGGCTTTGTTTTTGCGTGCAAATAGTTACACTGATTATCACTAAAAAATTCCATACATTTCTTGAATTTTGCACCATGGTAAGGCTATTACAACCTTAACACAGAGCCTGTCAAAGTAATTTCATTTATACAATTATAAGTATTTTTAAATAAAATTAGTATTTTAAAGCTTAGCACAACTACTGCTCAAGACTGAACAAATTCAACTGGAAAGAAATCCACTGGGTATTTGCCAAGTAAACAAAAATGAGTTCCACCTCATACTGCAGCTGGTTCATGATGTCAGGTGCACACTCCACCTCAGCACAGTCATTTGTTCAGTTAAGAAGTTTATTGACTGTATTCAAGACCCACCTGAATTGCCAAAGCTTCTTGTTGCTGCCGAGCCTCCTCCTGGGCCTTTTCCAGAGCTAACCCAAGCTCTTCCTTTGCCTTCATTTCCCTACTTAAGGCTGCTTCCTGAGCCTCGCTGTCCTTTGTAGCATTAGCTTTATGAAGATCTGCAAGTTCCCTGGGGAGAAAAATAAACAAACAAACAAAAAAACCTCAACGCATTTACAGTTTATACAATGCCAACAGTGACTTTGCAAATAACTTTTTTATATATAAACATTTCACAAGCATTGCACAAGAAAGAGGCACAGAATCTGCAGATGTGATTGCTTACTTGTATGCACTGTCAAGTGCTGCCTGGACACTTCTATTCCTTTCTTCAAGGTCTTCCACCTCTGCCTGAAGTTTAGCAAGATCCTTTTCTTGTCGCTCTACAACACTGTTCAGTTGTTTAATGCTGTCTCGATGCTGCTTCTCAAGGTCCTCCTTGCCATCAAGCACCTGTCAGAGTGCAAACAAGACATGAGACAGTCCCCAGGACCTGGGGCAGGTGATGCTGTCTGAGCACAGCAACAACTGTGGCAACCAATTTGGGATGAAGTTACATAAAATGACTAAAGCCATCTGACACTTTGCTAAAAGGGAAAGGTTTTGCTCCCCCACCTTCCTCATAGGAGGGGGCTGCTCTTCACCAGTTTCACATACTTACTGAGTCTGCTGCTTGTAAGATCTTGATTAAATCACAGCCCAAATTTTGCTGGTGCATGTTTTCCAACCAAAATTCAGTGTATTGAATTTGGGTGGCTCACCTGGCAACAGCAGTGCAAGTGCAAACAAGCAGCTGGAAAGACACCTGACTGCAGTTTTAATGAGAATATACACATAAATCACAACTCAGTGTTCCAATAATGTGAAATGGTGAGGCCCTGGCACAGGTTGCCCAGAGAAGTTGTAGCTGGAAGTGTTCAAGGCCAGGTTGGATGAAGCTCTGAGAAACCCGGTCTAGTGGAAGGTGTCCCTGCCCATGGCAGGGGGGTTGGGACAAGATGATCTTTAAGGTGCCTTCCATCCCAAACCATTCTATGATTCTATGAAATAGGGAAGTCTCCCAGAAACAAAAAGAATATTCAGTCTGTCAAGAGCCCCCCTGAAAGGCAACTCTGCAGTTAATATAAAAAGTTGTAAAAAAAAAAAATCAACAAATATCTCACCTGTTTTAAATGCTGCAACTCCTCTTCCAATTCCTTAATCTTTTTGCTCTGTTTTGTGTTAATATTTTCTCTCTCTTTCTCTTTGGCTCTTAATTTCTTAATAATGTTGGAATTGTGCAGCTGCTGTTTGGAAAGCTTTTCTCCTGTGAAGAAAATCAATATAAAGCTAATGCATATTGCTGATATTCTATGGATTCTCTCTATTCACATCTGCCTTGCTCCTCAGTCCCATGAAAATAATAACCAAATAAGTATGGAAATGCTTATTCTTGCATTTTTTCATGAAAGTTCTTAAGTTTTAAATCTACCTTATCCAGGGATGACCTTGTTACACTCAGCTATAGTGAGACAGGATGTGAATTGCTTTGAAAGTGAAGCAAATGAGCTCATCATATCAGGAAAAAAATAAAATGGTCTGTTTAGAAACTATATTTTACTTTCAAAATTAAACAGTATTAAAGGAGACAGTGTAGAAATGCCTTAACAATGCCCTAATTAGATTTCTGCTGAATGGAACACAGTGTGTTGTACTGCACACACTGGTTTTATCTCACAGCCCCTTTAATGCTTCCTGCAGGAAGCACCTCTCCAGCCACCTGCACCTGCCTGACCCCTCCTGTTGCTCTTTGCTGTTCAATGAATGCTTCAAATGTTCAGAAACATGCAAAAAGCTTCCAATTTTGCATTTTTTGCATAAAAAAGACTTGTATGCAAGAGCAGTACATTTCAAACTACTCTCCACTTTTTTACTGTTTAAAAAAAATTTAATTCTCACCTTCCTCCATTAATCCTTTGATTTGCTCTTCTTTTTCTTTCAGTAATTCAGCAGTTTCGTTGGTATTAAGTCTAGTAGCCAGTTCTTCTTTAACAGTCTTTACTTCCTAAATAGTAGGATAAAATACTTAGAACCATTTATTACAATACATTTAGGAAAAAACATGCAGTGAGCTCCACTGATCACCTTTTTATTCTCACCCCTTCCTCTCAAAAAAGGAGGAAATTTTCATGGAAAACAATTTAGGTTGGAAGGGAACTCTGGAGATTATCTGATCAAAACAGATTGCTCAGAGCCTTATTCCATCAAGTTTTAAAAACCTCCAAGGATTGAGAGTCTGTAAATCCTCCGTACAATTTGTTCCAACTCCTCCATCCATTTAATTTGCTATTCTTGAAACTTCTGCAATGTTGCAAAAACAACCTGTCCTATTCATACACAGGTATTGGGTAAATTTTCTATTTCAACTCACTACTGTGTCAACAGAGTGACACCTACAGTGACAAACAACTGTGAAAAATATTTGTATTCCAGTCACAGATTTGAGTTTCCTTTTTTGCATTAAGCTACGAAATGTAATGCTGTGATATCAGGTCAGGAACGTTTAAACCCCATAAACTTTGTTGCTGCAGATTTCTTTGCTCATTCCAAATCAATCTGTCATCAGCCCTTAATTTTCCTACCAGTTAATCCTCTAAAGAAGCTGTTCCCATTCTTCACCACTT
Source organism: Pipra filicauda (assembly GCF_003945595.2). Taxonomy (NCBI): domain Eukaryota; kingdom Metazoa; phylum Chordata; class Aves; order Passeriformes; family Pipridae; genus Pipra; species Pipra filicauda. The sequence continues at coordinate 1,456,201 of NW_024104798.1, read as the reverse complement.
CCTCACTTCCTCACATCCTCAGGCCATTCTCCCTCACACCAATGCAAATGCATATATATATGGGTACAAGGCGAATGAGAGCAGACCTTAAACCCTTTTTCTTCCCCAAACCAGACTAACTTAAAAACACCAAGGAAATACCAAGCAGCCTGGATGGCTAAAACCAGCTTATGCTGGTTTCTAACAGCATCAGACAGCACCTGTCAGACTCAGGCTTTTCCCTAGCTCAATTTTTAGCAATTAAACCTCAAGAAATATAACTGTGTCCTAAAATAATAAGTATTAATTTCACTAAAAAGCCAAATTACCTTTTTAGCTGCATCTCTCTCCTTGCAGGCTAGCTGGAGCTTCTTCTCAGCATCTGCAATTCGCTGAGCAAACTCCTCTTTAAGAGATGAAAGGCTACTGCTCTCTTCTTTCATTCGAAACATTTCACTACATTTAAAATTAACAGTTCAGAACAGTTGCATCATTATGTCACATCCCAAAGAGTTTGCAACAGGTTGTCTTAAATGCTTTTAAAAAGTGTTTTGTTTATTTATTTTACACACGTTAAGCAGAGGTCAAAAAAAACCCCACATCCATATTAGAAATACTAATCAAAGATCTTTATTAATTCTGTAATTTACCCATGAAAACAATTAAATAGTTGATTTATCTTAAATGTTTTGCCCCTTAATAAAGTACTTTGTAATTAACCATAGTCTGCACCATATATAGGGCAAATTATTTAATGTGTTTTTTAAGTTTAAGATCAATTTAGTCATTAAACAGTAGCTTCACAGATCATCTTCGAATTTTTAAACTTGGTATTTGATCAGTGAACTGGTAAATACAACTTTCCATTTTTTCCCCTTTTAATTTTAACCAAATTAAATAATGAATTCAGGTTTTTCCTAAAAACAGCCCTTCTACCACACTTTCACTGCCTACATTTTAGTTAGCAAAGTACTTAGTAAACTGGGTTTATACCTCTGTATCAGAAAAGTCAGTCTCCCTTAATAGCTGAATCCAGTGATATTATAAAGATCTTTATTAATAACCAAGCCTGACTCTACATGTTTGTCATTCCTACTGCTTGCTCACTGAAAAATCTTTCACCAGCCTCTTCCCAAAAGAGATTTTGGCCCCAAGAAACAACATTATCTTTAAAAATCCCATCACAGCATATGCAATTGTTATTTCCACCCTTCCCAAGCAGTGCAACCTTTGCTCTAGACATGAAGGTACTTGGTTTATGTATTGTCTAAGACTGTATTACAGCAAAGTCACAGTTACACCCACTACTGTGTGGATTTTCATACTTACTCTTTTAGGTTATCATAAGCTTCTTCCAGGCGTGCCTTTTCTTTACTAGCACTTAATAACTGTATTTCCCTCTTCTCCAGTTTCTCAGTTAATGAATCAATCATCTGGACAATGTTTTTACAGATAAAGATCAGATGAATGGGACAATTAAAACACCAGAGGGGCAGGCTTCCCCTTTCCCCCCCACCATTCCCTCCCAAGACCATTTAAAGCTCAAATTGTCAAAGCTTTTAAGAATTTGAGGTAAAAGTCAGTGAGGATTACCATGTTTCTGCCACATTCTTTTAGAACTAAGCAATATCTAAACACAAAGATAACTGTTTTATACAGCTGTAAGAAATCCTACTAAATCAGCACATGTGGCTCAGTTAAGTTCCTCAACAAAATCATCAACAGATATATTTAATTATAAATGAAGTTTTTAAGCAGAGTTGACAGCCTATAAATCTATAGCTTACATTAAGCATTAAGACTTCCAGGGCTCCTTATACCTTTCTTTACAGAATCACAGAATAACTTAATATGGGAAAGTCTCTTCTGTGAAACATTAGCACAAAGCATCAGAACAGCATCAGACGGGGCAAGAAAACTTTCAAGCAGGGTCAAGAGCTCTTAGATCACATCATCAAAGTAATTTCTTAATACCAGAGTTTTGGAAAGCTGAATATAGAAAAATAACAAACATACAAGCAAATGTACAAATATGAACAAATGGAAGAGATTCTGTATGTGTAGCTCAATATGGCCAATGAAAGACAAAATTTGCTGGGGTCCACTATCACTGTTCCCTACAAAATATAAACAAAGTGGTCATAGAAAATGGGAAAAAATAGTTACTCACTAAATTAGCAGAATGGGACAAAACACACTGCTGCAAACTCCAGTTTAGCCTCCACATGCTTGAGTATTGTCACACTTCTAGTCATTCCATCTATCTAAACTAGCCATGCACATTTCATTGAATCAGTTCATTATCCATATCTTCTTTAAAAAGTCTGCTCTGCCTCCTTTTTAAAAGTAAAGATTATTTTTGCTCAAAACAAACATTAATTTATCTAGTAAAAATGACTTATCTACACTAACTACTGCTATCCTCAGAAAACATGCATCATACTCCTGGAATGTAATCCAATTTTGATAGCTCTCCGTGGAAAAAAAAAATGCTTGCAAAAAATTTTCTTGATTATTGCTTAAATACTAAAGGCTTGTAGTTTTGCAATTCAAATCAAAATATTCCAAGGAATCTCTTCCACCTTTCACAGAAAAAAAATTACACTAAAGAATTAAAATAACACATTTGACTTATCAAGCTCTGACCTACTGAAGTGCTGTTTGCCAGCACTACTCACACTTCACAATTATGTTAAACAGGTGGGTCGGGTGTAACCCAAAACTATCTGACCAGAAATTTCACCAGTATTGTTCTTTTGCAGGACATCAAGCACAGTTTTCTACAGGGTGAGATAATTCATTCAAATAGGGTGAAGCTGATATTGGAGACATAGGACAAGCTAATGTAAGGAGATGTCAGGAGTTTCACTTGAAATCAAAGGGTGTGTTTGCAATACATGTTTCACAGTTACCTTTTTAAACTCTTGCTTTTCAGTGTCCTCTTCTACCACTTGCTCCACAGCATCCTGCTGTGGCTCGGCCTCCTCCTTCACCACCTGTTCTTCGGGAGCTTGCACAGCAGCAACCAGAACATCTGGCTGTTCAGAATTAACAGGGGTTGCACTTCTCCCACTCTCTTCCATCTCAGCTTCCTCAGCGTGTAACACAGGAGCATCACTCAAGATTTCAGGTTTATTTTTCAGGGCATCGACCGTTTCTGTCTTTGGCACAGCAGGACTGACAGCGGCAGACGCTGAGGCGGAAGCCCTGCCCGATAACTCATCATCTGAGTTTATTTCACTCACACTTCTGCTGTCTAAGGACTGGACACTGAATGAGTCAATCCTTTCGAAAGCATCAGAGGAGCCACAGCTCTCTGTCATTTTTTGGAAGTCATCTAAGCGATTATAATCCGCGCAGGCAGAGGTGGATAAAAGCTGGAACGACGTCTGCATGAGGTGAAGGCTGGATTTGGAATCTGCAGCTTCTTGTCTTGAACTCACAGAGCTCTCACTTATCACACTTTCATGGTCCAGCACTTCAATGTCACTGGTTGTGGAAGTGCCCGAGGAGAAAGTGCTAATGGGAGGTGATGGGGTATTGCTTTGTCTGTCCTCAGTCTTTCTCTCCTTTCCTTCCAGACCCATGTCTTTTGTGCCTGCACCAAGAGGCTGTGAAGTGCCTTCCGGTGCACCCACTGCTCCTTCCCCTCCTACACTGGATTTTTCACTAGGAGCATCCTCAGGTTCTTCCAAATTTAGAGCAGATGCCTTTTTGTCAGTAATTTCATCTGTGCTTGCTTCATGCTTGGTGTCAGATTTCAGCCCAGAATTCTCTTCTGATTTCTCCTTGGGAATATCGAGGCTTTTTAAGTCCAGGCCAGCTACGGAGGAATCCTTCACTTCTGCCTCTGTGGTCACCGGCACTTCCAGCTGACTGGGGTGCTGAGACTCCTTCAAAGTGCTTTTCACCTCCTCTTTGGGTCGCTGTGATTTGGCTGGGGGTTTGGACACCACTGGGTTTTTCTGTATACTCTGAACGTCCGTTGGGGAGAGAAAGGCACTGAAGAAGTTTTCGGATTCATCCACTACCGTCCTCCTCACCGGCTTGGTGATTGCTGTGGGCGACACCGGCTGATTCTGGGGTTCTGTAGTCGAACTCAAGCCCCAGGAAGATGTATCCCATCCTCCACTTATGAGGGAATTTGTTCCTGAAACAAGAGATAAAAAAAAAGAGAAATAGGCAAAAAAAAAAAATAAAATGTATTCTTTTTCAATATTTATCTTTTTAGATGCAACAGTTCAAAAAAGAACATATTCAACATCATACAACTTAAAGTGAATATTATACACAAACAGCATCGTTTTTGTTACTACTTCCTTACAAAGCTTGGAACCAATTTTTAAACAAAGCAAAAGAAAATTACTTCATGTCTCCCTTAAGCTTAAGACTTAAGCTGGACACAGACACCTCTGCAAAGCAGGAGTACCTGAACAGAACCAACTTGCTCTCTCCCAGTTAAACAGTAACTTTAAAGCAGAAAGAACCCAAACACAAACTGCACCGGTAAATCCAAGAGTGACAATTCCAGAAAGCAGATGGAGAGAAGTGTCAGGGAAGGGGAAACAAGCCCACAGAGCATTCTGAGAGCTGTAAGGGCAGGGCTGTGCTATTTGGGCACAAAAAGCAAGCACTGCTTTTGCAAAGGGAACCGGCAAAAGCAAATGTGGTGTCCTGCTTCCTACAGCGTGAGGAGGCCAGGCAAAACAACCTGAAAATCTGTAGTGAGGAGAACATACAGATTACAAAAGAGAAAACTATTACTAGGTGTTAAAAGTTATCTGCCAGTAGCACACAAACACTTCACACACCACGGCAGAAAACAGAGGGGAAAAGCTTTAAATATTTACAGAATTTACACCAAGAGAAGGGTTCTTGCCCTTTCAGTTTGTGACAGGCTTCGTATTTTTCCTCACACACCAAGCACCAGCATGGAGCTGACAATACACATCGTCAGCAGCCCAGCTGAGAGCTTTTTTCTCCTCCTGTGGAGAAATACTGAATTGTTTAATTCTGAAGCTGGTCTAAAACAACATCCTATTATTGTACTTCTTGCAGGTTTTCCAGGACTTGTCAACAGCAAGAATAATGAGAATTTCAGCATCAAATTTCAGTGGCATCCCAGGTAAGAAAGATAAATCAAAAAATGATACCCAATTTGATTTTGTACCTGCAAATATAATCTGGTAACGCAATTATTTCAGGCTACTTAAAAACAAGCTCACTTTATACAGCATCACCTATGAAAAACACCAAGTTATAGTATTTAAAACTGTCTTCCACTTTCAGGAACTGTTGATAGCTGTTGGCCTCAAGTCTCAAATTCAGATAACTACTGCTCTCACTGCCCAAAATACTACAAATGTGTGATTTATTACCACAAACATCTGGTTTCTTACTACCTTGTTCATGATTCATTTGCTGCAGAAAAAGCTCTGAGTGAACTGTTAACACTCAGAACGTATTTTGACATCTTTTAAAAACAAGTATGTTTTTCCTGAAACCAGATGCATGCTGATCTTTGCTGCTTTCCTTATGAATTACAGGACTACTATAAATACTCAGATATAAATTAAAATTAAAAAATGTTTAGACAAGTCTAAAATTTTAATAAATTAAGCAAGACACCGTTTTCTACAAACAATTCCAGTGATTTAAGACGACACTTGACTGACTGCCAAGCCCACAAAGGGACAAAGACATGCAAAACTGACCTTTGCTGAGCAACCAGCTTGGAAAACACTTTCAATTGCTACAGCTTTCAGTTTTCAGAAATCTCACCCTGATGCGGGTTCACCTGGAAATAATCTTCTCCTACAAATACATACACATCTTCTACATATAGCTGTAATAAGGACACTGATTTCAGATGATTTAGTTTCCCATCCTTTTGTTTATTTATTCTTATCTGTAAGATATTATTTATGGAACAGAAAAGAAGTTTCTAATGAGAGAGCTCCTTTTTGCTCTTTCATTTCCAAACAGCAACTTAGGACTGACCATTCCTTCAGGTTCCACGTTAGCACACGTAAAAGAGGGACACTCAGGGCCATGACAACTTTTCCACCAACACATTCCTTTCAACAGATATTAGAAGATTATGAACTTGATGCCAGGGAAAGTGGAACCTTCACTTGGTTTATGTGGACCAGCCTTTCAGCTCCTATTCTGCTATCGCAAAGAGCAAATCCATGAATGCCTCTGGAAGGGCACGGTTTCTCCTTTTTTATTACTGAGCACGTTTTATCACTTCTTAGCCCGTCAGCCAAAATAAATAACGCCTTAAGGAACACGGATGTGAAGCTCAGGGCAATAAAGGCAGGACACAGATGACAGCAGCGGGGCACTGAGCTGAGCCTGCCCCAGCTCTGTGCGGGTGTCACCCTGCAGGGGGGCACCAGAGGACCAGGGGGTGGGTTATATAAACCAGAGGGGGCTTGGGACGGAGGGGGCGGGTTAAACCTCCCCAGTTAAGGGGTTAAACGGGAGACAGCGGAGAGGGAGAGCCAGGGAAGGGGGCAGTGAGGGAGGTGAGGGGGCTCGGCCGGCCGCCCTTACCGTCACCGTAGTCGGGGATGACGGCGTCGGGCCAGGGGCTCTCCTCGGCCTGGATGTCCAGCACCCGGTCGATGGACTTCTGCGCCTGCGACAGCGCCTGCTTGGCGAAGCTGGACAGCTGCGAGGCGTTGAACCAGCTCATCCTCGGCGGCTCCGGGGGGACCCCCGCCCACAGCTCAGAGCCCTCCGGCGCTGCCCGGCGGGGCCGCGGGCTCGGCTCGGCGCTGAGGGAAGCGAAGGGAAGGGAAGGGAAGCGAAGGGAGGCCCCGCGCAGGCGCCGCCGGATCCACGTCGCACTCGGGCCCGGGCGCAGCCGCGCTCCGGCCCCGGCACGGCCCGGGAGGAGGAGCCGGAACCGCGCCGGGAACCGCCGGGAAGGGGCGGAGGGTCCTGCCCTGCCGGGGGGCTGTTCGGCCTAGGTTCCTGCCCTCCTGGCTTCCTGCCCGCGCCTCCAGACCCGCCGATAAACACAGCCTCAGTTCCTGCTTCCCAGCGCACCCTTCGGCCGCTCAACGAAAGGCACTCACCGGGATGTGGCAGAATCGTAATCACAGAATGGTTTTGTTGGAAAGGGGCCTTAAAGCCCATCTCATCCCAGCCTCTGCCATGGGCAGGGACACCTTCCACTAGACCAGTTGTTCCAACCTGGCCTTGGACACTTCCAGGGATGGGGCAGCCACAGCTCCTCTGGGCAGCCTGTGCCAGGGCCTCACCACCCTCACAGCCAAAAATTCCTTCCTAATATCTAGCCTGAATTTCCCCTGTTTCAATTTGTACCCATTACTCCTTGTCCCATCACTACTAAGCTGGAAAGCTGACCCACAGTTCATATTTTAACAGATGTAAAATTTAAACACTGTTAACACATAAAATCAGAATTCAGACTGAGGTACCCCGAGCTGCTTAGAGAGATGTCTCTGACCAAAGCAGCCAAGTGATGCCCTAGAATTTTTAACTGAGGCTATAAACACTCTTGAATGTCCACAGATTAGTCACAAACTCAGGTGTCTTTATGATTTTTATTAATAAATATCTTAACAGCACCAATGATATTTGAACATAATCTTGCAATGCTGTGCATGGCGGCTGTCTGGGGACAGTGAGGAGACTATTTTCATGTACAGCTGATCATTTTGTCCTTTTGTGTTTTCTTGTAAACAAAGTCATCTCTCCCATACTTAAAGCCTTTCATAAAATTGATCAAATCAATATCTAATAAGAGGAAAATGTTCATTTTAATTTACTGCCTCTTCTGGTTTAAGGTGACTCAGCAAGTCCAAAGGAGTGCTACAACTAAAAATCAGATCACTGTGGTTCCTTTTAAAAGGTCCTTTCTTTGCATATACGTGTGCAGATGTGTTAAAAACGAGACTTTTAGCCACCTTAAGTTCCATGTGTCTGAAAGTACATTAACATGAACATTTTGACCAAAAAAAAAGGGGAAAAAATGTATTTCTATACATCAGAGATCTGTACATGAATAAGCATTTATACAAATATAATCCACCAAATATTGGCTTCTACGTACAATTCTGAAATATGGTGATTTGTTTGGATTTCCTAACCTTCAACCACGCTAGCACTTACAGGAACATTTCAGGCTGCTTTAACACCCACAGAGTATATTTGTTTTACAAGGTGGGCACAGATTTCTCTTGCTGTATTTGCACTTTACTTATGAATAAATTAAGTGGTAAAGTGAAGCTTGAACAACATAGTCTGTGGTGTTGTAACGTCAGCAACTGCAAGTTCTTGGCCATCCACAAGCCCCAGTTCTGAAACAGAAAGAAAAGTTGAATTAATTTAACTAAACCCATGAGGTTTGCTGCTTTTTTGTTAATTTTAAAAACCCCAAAAAGTTATGAATGCTATTTCCACATACCATAAATACGATGAAATAAAGCTGCAAACAGCTCACTGGCTAAATAAATATTAATCTAATTTAATCAGGAAACTAAGAAACCTTGTCAAGAAATATATATAAAACTCTACTGAAGTATGTTTAATTTACAGCACTTATCTGCTTGCTTCATTGCAATCTGCTCTGCACCTGCCTGCACTTCACCTTTAAACAATTCATATACCTGAGAAAGGTGTATTGCATGTAAAAGGACAATGAACCACATTTTACTGCACAGTGCAAAATAAAACTAAACATCCATACAGAGGGATGGAACTGACTTTCTGTAACCTGAAAATCTACATGTGACAACTCCATGATACCTTTTAGTGTCTTGGAAAGATTTGGCCTTGTTCGTTCTTCAATTGAAGCTACTGTCTGCAAATTAAAAACAAAAAAAAGCCAAAGATTTCCTTTCAAGTTCTGAAAAATAACTTTAAATACATTAAGATTATTAAAGATAATTATTTATGTTCAGATTACCTGTAAATAAAGTGTTTTATTTCCCCCAAACATAGTTGCTGTGATTGCAGGAGATTTCATTTGCCTATACATAAAACATTTTAAAAAAAAAAGAACAAAACAGACAATAAGGTAAAAATACATTTACAAATTATCTTTTTGAAACACTAAACTACCAAAAAAGTTGGCATAGTTGCACACTTACAATGAAGCATTATTTGTCAAGTAATCCAAGATCTCCTGCAATTTAGCTGATGGGGAAATCTCTATCTTTTGGGGAAGTTGGCTGCAGGCTGGACAGTTCTCCTATAACAAAGAATACACGTTATGATAGATACCATTTTAGAAATGCTGCCAATAAGGTCTCAAAAGTGTTTGTGTTGTGGGTTTTTTTAAAGTTTTAGCTCTAGAAATATTAATACTGTTGCAAATACTAATGACAAAACCCAATTCCTCATGAAGTTTGTCACTGTTTGACTGACTCCCAACAGCAGCCAAGTATTTATGAATGACAAATTTCAACTGACAAAAAATCTAACACTACAAACCTTGAAATCAATCGTTGTCAGAACCTCTTTTTGAGAAGATTTGCCTATGAGTCATCTTAAATTTGCATATCATTTTGTATTTCTACTCTGTAGAAGTAACAGACTGGTAACATTGTAGATTCCACTATTTAAACGTCAGAAATATTATTATTCAGTGCTAGGGGCCAAGAGATTCGATATTGGAGTTCAGAAACACACACAAACTGCATAAATAAAAATCATGGAAACAACCCTTCAAGCCTTTAATGGCACTAACCTTCCTTTCAGCTTCAAAGGTGTATGTATATAATCCATCCACATCATTAAACACCAAGTAGTTGTTAAGAGGAACGTATGCACTGCAATGGCAAACAGGTTAGTGTTGATACATGGCATTACGCTGGAAATCACGTCTGTTATTAATAAGAAATTAAATACCTTGTGGCTATTTTGAAAACTTCAGTGGCGCAAACAGCTGAAATGAGAAAAAACGAATCAATGTCTTCACTTTCTAGCTCTATCAGACATTAGTGCACACAGCTGTACCAAAGAAGTGACAAAAAAAAACGAACTTCAACAATATGCAACAAGAAAAAGAAGTATCTGAAGGCAGCTGGTAGTTCTATGCATTAGATTTGGCACTAATCTGACACTATGTTGAGACTATGTACTGTGTTTCCCCATTTTTTTTCCCAGTCTCAAATGCTTTGCTCACTCCCACAGTCAAACACGAGCTTAATGTTTATACAGTCACATCCAGTTTCTCGATGGAAAAAAGAAATGAGACTGTAAGAATAAATCAGACCATTTAAAAATTACTATTATCCTTACCAAGTTCTCAATTACAAATTTGTGTTCTACAAAACTCTCAAGTCAGTCAAGCAGAAGTGAAATGAGCTCTTCCACCATACCTGCAATTACTGCATTTGTAGAAGCTACTGCTGGAATAATTCGTTTAACCACCCCTGTAAAAACAAAACATACAGCTCTGTTATTAAATGACTGTCAGCATTCTGCACTTGCCTGTGAACAGAGGCATGGACAGCAGTGAGGAACAGATGCCAGTCTTAACCAGCCTAAACTGGCATAAATGTTGCCATTGCTAAAATCACATTCTTTTGTTGCTACTCTTTGACCCAGCAGAAGTGGTCATAGTGTAATGTAAACTGTGGAGCTGCTCCAGGTTAAAAATAAAATGGCAAAAAGAATGTTCAGTTTTGTCCCAGATAAGTTCCCCTGATTTATCATAAATGCCTCAACATCTGATTCATCATAAAAATATTTGTGCTGGCACAGGAAATGAGCTGCTTATTTCTGTTTTAAGGCAGAAAAGAACTATTTCTTTCTCAGCAGAGCTGCCAGCTTAGTCGTAACAAATACAAAGAATGCCAATCCAGCCTAAGTGCAAATGTCACAAACCTGGTGAAATGCCATCCCCTTACCTTGGGTGAGTCTGTAGGTAACACCTTTAATATTAAATTGTGATGCTCTTTCTAAAGACTTCTGGTAAATCCACTGTATATGTTCAGGGTCATCTCCATCCAATGCAACACCTTCTACAGTAAAGTTAACAATTTACAGGTAAGTTGCAATTACAAAAGTTCTTCAGAAATACAGCATTCTTATAGTCTAAAAAGAGTCCCTTTGTTTTCACTGGAGTTAAAACAAATACTCCATGAAGCTTTTAAAACTTGACACTTTAAATAACCAAAGTACATTTTTACAAACATCTTTGGTTTTAACACGTCCTATACACAAACTATCTTAACTGCACAGATTTATAGAGCTGCTACAGGTTACATTTTAAGTCAGGTAAGAAATTGTGCAGTGTGAGAAACACATGAGCAAATATGGAACTGGACAGCAAGTTCAAGGAGTGAAAATCCATCTCCAGCTCAGAGGAGGCTTAGATTCAATATGACAATGAGTCACATGAGGTTGAGAGGTAGGATTGTTTTATTAGAAGTAGCTGTATATTCCCAACTCAAGTTAGTTAAAAGGAGAAATGGCAATTTAGCACCAGTGTAATACACTAATTACCTCCAAAAGGTTGCTCCTTTGGCCACTGTAATATCCTGACATACTCAATACAATGCTCTGGCAATCTGGGCATGGATGCAATAGTGCACATGGGAAAATTGACCTGGTTGGGCAGGGGAAGAAAACCATAAGAAACCAGGTAATACACTATATATAGTATTAGGAAAAGAATCCAGCAAATCAGAAGAATATATAAAAAATGGAAATATCACTGGTTGAATTACCTGTGGGGGATAAAGCTCAAGTGTGCACTCAACACATGCTGTCATACCAGGAATGATCACACGAGCGTTTCCTTTGAAACCTTCCGTCCCTCCATCTATTAAAGGTATGATGGAACTTTGATCCAGTGCCTTATCTTCATAATTTAAAAAGGACATCTAATGAATAAAGGTAGGGGGGGTGTTGGTTTTTGTTTGGTTGGATTTTTTAAACAAGTTGCAGGAAGAAAACATATTCTAAAAATTTTATTCTTAAGGCTACACCGTAAGATTGAAGGCCTAACACACAGTTTATTTTAAGGGTGCACAGTATATAAAACACTACTTATTTGTCAGTGCATAAGACTTTTATCTACCACCTCCACCCTCCATCTCCTCCCCTGATAAATGCTGTTATTTCCTTACAGCATATCAGAACAAATGGTTGGTTGGTTTGAAGGATTTGGGGTTTTGATGCTTGGTTTGCTGTTTTGGTTTTTATAAATACAGGTACATACTCCAGATCCTTGTTTTGTAAACAAATTCACAATGATAAAACTACCTAGTTCAATGACCAGCTTTCTGAACTGGTCTGAACTCTGTAACACTGCAGCTCCAAAAGATGGCATTTACAAAAAGCACTGTTTGGGTAATGAAGACAAAGTTCACAATGGGAGCATCCAGAGAAGAACTCTCCTTCATATGACTTTCAAAAGCTGGCTGCACAAGGCCACAAACAATGCAATCTAACTCTGAAATTACCCCTGTAGGGCACTGCACAAATGTTGGCTAACACTCCTCAAGAAAAGGGCAGGTAAGAGAGCGTGCATTTCACCCTGTTCACAGAAAGAAAACAGAAATAGATACAGAAAACTGTGAGCTTCAACAGCCCTCATTCATTTTAATGACATGTTCTACAACAACATGTTTAATTTTAGTTATCTATACCCAAGCAATAATCAGGCCTTAAAGAGATTGAAGAGTTTACCAGCATGCCATTTATCCATCTTCTTGCAATTATAGAGTCCAGCCCACAAACAATAATATGGAACTCTAGAGGGAAAAAAAAACATTTAAATCTATACTAACGCACATTTCTGAAAACAGGCAAATATTCTGTCCATAACAGTCCACAGACAGTGACTGTGGTTTAACTGTCTCCCCTAGATTACCTGTATCACAGATGTATTTAAATTTTATTTGCTACTTTTATTTCCAGTATATTGTAGAAGACTAAAATAATTAGCAATCTAACTCCCAGGAAAAGCAGTGAGCAGCAACAACTGCAAGGTTCCCCTAAAGCACTGGTGGGTGTTTGGCAGGCACACAAATTCCACTTACGTCGATAGAAGCTTTCATCCATGTCCTGGATCTTTTTAAAATACCTGAATGTAAGCCCAGTAAAGGAATATATTTATAGTTAAGTTTACTGTTTCCTATTTGCTAACCTAAGGCCAAAATATTATCTGATTTATTGCTATAGTTTTATACAAGACTTTTTAAAAAAAAACTATGGGATTTGAGATTCAAAATTCCCACAGCTGCAGCTGTAATATCTGACAAAACAAGTAAGAGACACAATGTAATAGTCACAAACAGGAGAAAGTTCAGTTGGCAAAATATTTAGGAAGCTCAAAACATGGGCTCTCACAAAGTCCCCTATCAGCAAGTGCTGCTCTAAGTTTATAAACTAATGTCTCCTACCAGTTAGTACTCAAAACACTCTGGTGAGAAAACCTGTAGTTCCAGTATCTCAGTGAAAATTACAATATTGCATTTGAATAAAAACACTCAGTGGAAAAACACAAAACAGTTTCTTAAAGCTGAGCCTTTCCCATGCATATTCCCTGGATGCTAATGTCGCCGAGAAAGAATTCTCAATCCCCAGCTGAATGAATCCGTTCTCTATTGTACGAAAAAGAGAGGATGGCAGCAAAATACTTTAGATACTCTTACCACCTACAGAGTTTTCTAGGATTTTGAAGCCTTCAGGGCCACTACTTCTCTACAAAAGGATACGGTACAACGGCACAGTTGGGAATGCGGCTGTTCAGGAATTCTGCTGCAACTTCAGCTTTTGGTCGCCCCACATCCTTCGGTCTGGGAAAACCCAAGCAATTCCAAATGCATTATTTTAGCAGATTCAATCTCTCCAGTCTCTATGCATTGCAATACCAAATTAAGTGACTAACTGTTACTTTAGGACAATTTACTGACGTGATAATATTAAAGCATCCAACCCAAAGCATTCTACGATCCCTGTAAAGCATCAGATACGAGATATTCAGAGTTACCTGAATATGTGCATGTAACTACAGTTTTCAGTACCAAAAAAAAATCCAACAATTTTTCATTGTGCTTAGAAGAAATTGCCATAAGAAAATCTGAGATTTCAGTCTGTGTACATTATTTTTTAGTGTGACTTTTTCCATTAGCTCTACTGCAATGGCAAGGAACAAGAATTTTCTTCACACTCAAACTATGACACCACAGATCCCCAAAGAAGTTTAGCAACATTTAGTTTATTCTGAGTACTACTGTGATATGAAGGTTCAGTAATCTTTAACGACATCTTGTCCAACCAAAATAATGATCACAGTCACGTGTTTTGTTTAGGTACATTTAAAAATCCAGAAGCTGAACTGTGAAAACACCACTTACCGAAACAGAAACTGCCGGTTAAGGTTAGAGACATCTATAGTATCCATGTCAATAACATGGATCTGTCTGAAGCCAGACAGTGCCTGTGAAAAGAGAAGAGGAAATAAAAAGCTTACAGAGCCCCGGATTTCATTCCACGTGCCAAAAAAAGCAAGTTTTAGAGGACCAAAGGTATTTGCTCCTCATTCCGTGTGCAGACAGGTACCTGGTCATTCTTTGTTGGGCTGTTAGTGCTGGTACTTACAGATGGAATTACTAACACTTCAACAGTCAAAGACAATGTTCTACTGAAGGCAGTATTGCTTTATCCTACCTAATCCTAACACAGGGAAGCCAAGAAAACTACAGAACACCTCCTGGTATTCTGTACAGCAGGGAAATCCTGTGTTAAGGTTGTGGTTGGACTCAGTGATCTTTTCCAACCTAAATGATTCTATGAGTCTGTGATTTTCACCACTGTATTCCAAACAGTCCTTTCTTGTACCATTATGAGCATGATTTGTTCTTAGTTCACTTTGTTTATGTGGATCAGGTAATTATGGAGAATCACCAACATCAGACTCTCTCTAAGGCTGCACATGAACTTTTGGCTACACTCCATAAACAGCAGCATGTTGTCCCTTAGGACAAACTTTGAGACAGCTGAATAAATAACATGCAACATATTAGACTACCACCTTTCAAGCTTATTAACAACATTCTTCAAGTTTATTGTCTGTATCATCATCTATTTTACACATAATTAGAACTCGGAAATCTAGTAGCTATATATAATAAAATATTATATAAATTCTCTAGTTAAAAAGAGAAGATTCTAAGAAGCAAAGGGTGAAAGCTGTGTAATTACCAGATTTTTCAGGAGTTCACATCCTAATCCTCCTGCTCCAATGACTAGTACTTTACATGTGCTTAACAAAAAATCAAGGGCCTGCAGAAAACATAAAACAAAAGATTAATACAATTTGTCCTTTGTTTCATAACCCTTATAAACACGTCACCATAAATTTTCAGTGACTAGTGAGTTACAGATAAAGCAACTTTGTGTTTCCAGGACTTTAATCAGCAGTTCCTATATCCCAATTTAGAGTAAAGCAAGACCTTTATTGGTATCAGTATTATCTTTATATTAATTTTGACCATGAAAAAAACCAAGCTCCACTTTTATTATTATTTGGCTTAAGGAGGTAATGTTTTCCTCCTTCAAATATTTCACTGATATACATATATATACACATTACTAAATAAATCTAAACAGACAGGTAACATTGCTGGCCAAAAAGAACTGAAATCTTTAACTATATAACTGCTTTCTTTGAACTGTTCCACTACACCCCAGCCTCCAACTAGTAAATAATGGAACAGTACATTAAAAAGATAATAGTAAAATACTTTCAACTGCAAGCTCTAAAACAAAATGTACAAAAAAGAAAAAGCAGAAGAAATAATTAAGACAGCCTAAATTTTGCTTTTGCTTACTAAACATCTTTCTCAGTTCTCCAAGTACCCATATTAACAGTAATTTCTTCAAGTACAATGAATTTCTCACTGTATCAAATTATTTAAAAATGGAAGATAAATGCTGCTATTTTTCATGTAAAACTCAAAGACAGAGCATAATTCATATGTTGTTATATATTTATATATGATAACAGCAAGCTTAAAAAAAGAGCACAGTATGTTCTTCTGGGACCACAATGTTCAATCGATTAAAATACAAGTTCTTCATGCAGTTTTAGTACTCACACATTGCTGGTGGGTCAGTTAATGAACCTGTTTACATTACTTTGCAACACACACTATAGATTTTGTTATTGAAAGTAAGTGTTTCTCACTTGAGTGCCTGGCTCGAAATCGGGATGTCTGAATGGTCCAGATCGCTCGAGGAACTTCTTTACATGGTTCCAGCGACCTCCCCAGTCTCCAGTGTCCCCACACCCACCATCAACAGCCATTCTGCACAGAACACAGTAAATTCAGCTGCAAAATCATAAGGAAAAAGCCACACCTCCAACTCTTCTATATTAAAAAACACCTAAATTATTGACCATTCATACAAATGCATCTGCATGTTCTGCGTGTGTGTTACGCGTGTGAGCATTTGCACGAGTGGGTTTTATTTGTGCAACTAGAAAACAACAATATAAATACGCATAGAGGGGGGAAAAACCTCAAGCATTGCAATAAACCCATTGATTTAACTGCTACTAGTAAAAGTTGACCTGAAGTGAAAAAGGGGTCTAGCCTAATTCCTTTTATTCCCCTCATATTTAAAGAAGACATAGAAAAAGAGCTTGTCCCTTTAGATTTTGAGGGTGGTTTTTTTTCATCTGTAAAGTCTTGTATCCTTTTTTTGACTGATTTTTTAAGTTCATAAATTTAGAATTACCAGTATGTAACACCAATTGTGAGGCACTGAATAAATAACAGTAACGTGCCCCAACATTGTCCTCTGAATCTTCAGAGTAGTTAATTTGAACAAGTGTTAAAAAAGACATAAATCTTGAATGCTCTTCACCCTCAGATGGTACTATGTAATTTAGAACACGCCCATTTTTCTGTCATCCCTGAGCCTGTCAGCAGTAAGTCTCACTTGCAAAAAGGAAAGTTTGTAGTTATCTTCCTTTGAATTTTCAAGGCAGATTTTTACACAAAATACCCCAGTACCCTTTTTCTGCTTTTGCAGGTCACTTTTAGTAGTACATGAGTATAAATTTAAACTGCAGAGACTTATTGGAATAGTTTAAAATCAGCTCTCAAGTAATTTTCTAGTGCAAGACCATCAGCTACTCCCCTTTTTAAACAGAAGCTCCACTCAATACATATGATTGTGTTCTACACTGATACAAAACTAAACTTATTATAGAAGAGCTTTCCCAATCCTGAGTATAAAAGGTTGTGCCACCATTGATAAGGAGTGTTATTTGCTTCCTTCTGTGAAGCCCTATGAAAAGCACTTGGCTAACAACTGTTGGGTAACATTTAGAATTTATTACAACTTCCTGGTGACTCGAAAATGTAGTGAAAACATCTAGAGTGAATTCCTTTATCTTCACAGCATTCAGAACATGGACAACACAGCATGTCCACAGTAACTTCAAGTTACAGACAACTGATTTTACAAAAGATTTTCAGTAACAGGGAAAAAGTCTAAACTGCAGGAATAAATAAATCATAATTCACCTGTTTTGGGCAGCTGTCCCTGGCCAGAGGCTGGAATGAGATGATCTTTAAGGTCCCTTCCAACCCAAACTATGCTAGGATTCTATGATATTTTGACTGCAGACTGAACTCCTTCCTGATTAACTGTCGAGATAAGTTAGTTCCTCTATGAGCGGTTAAATAAAAGCTATAAAAATTATTTGAATTCATAAGGGGACTTTGACCTGTTCTGCACTTTTGTACCTTCTCCAGTTTTCACAATAATGTGAAAATACACATATTTCTCACAATGGGAAATGGTGTAAAAAACACAACACTCCCCCTACAGAACCCCTCACCTGTTGTACACCAGGTTTCAGGACATGCACTAAGCACTGACTTAAGCAAATAAAAAAGGTCAGTAGGCATCACAAAAACTGTTTTTGTGGATATTATAATTTTTAGCTTTTCTGTAAATGAGTGTAGAAGCTGTGTTTGGTGGTACTGAGAACAACTTTTTCTCATCCTTTTATATAGCCCCTATAAACAGCCATTAAGCAGCACCATTCCTTGTGTGTTTAAACATCTCTATCCCTTTATAAGTAAGGCAAAATAGTAAGATCTAGTTTCACTTTTGCAATTGTACTACAGTTTGGTTTTTGCAGGGTTGGACATTGTGGAGATCTGAAAAACATCAATAATTCAACCTGAGATTTTATATTTCAGAGACTTTTTTAAAAGTGTTTATTTTCTGTGCTGTTACAGCATTACCAAGTATCACGAGAGTTTAACAAAATTCTTAATTATTTCACCGAGTTGCTTTCATTTTAAATTTCGTTTAAGATCTCAGAGCACCACAGTCCTTATATTGCTTTAAGCTCAGACTTTTCCCTGCCACTTTCTCCGAAGCTCCATGCTTTTGAGGGACTTGGCATGCACCCCTCCCATCCAACATGCCCAGAGATTTTCGTGACCCTCATCCCGACACACACATGCACTGCCTGCGAGCCCGGTGCTCGGGCAGGCCGGCTTTGTGATCCCTGGGAAGAGAGGCACAGGCAGATGGAAGGGAGCAGCTAAGGGACGGAAGCAGATGATGCTGAAGATTTCCCAGCATTAGTTTTTAAGGCAGGTGCATAGAATTTAGAGCTTTTAACAAGCAGAGGCCAACTGTTCCGCGGCCTGAATTTTTTTAAATTTTTCAGCCAAAAAATTTAGCCACCTGCTTCTAGCCTGGAGGCCCTCCCCGCTCCCTGGCCGGCAAGGCAGCTCCCCCCGTGTCGTCCCCAAGCTCCTGAGCACACCATGCCAAGCTGCGAGCCCGCAACTCCCGGGCGAGCCCCTCGGCCAGGCTCCTCTCCCTCAGCCCCTGCCGTCCGAGCCCTGCCCCGCCTCTGACATCCTTCCTGGGGCTCCCTCCTCCCTGCCCGCGCCTCCCCCGTCCCTCATCCCCCGCGGGGCTGCGGCTCTCCCTGCCTTGCCCTGCCCTGCCCCCGCCCCGCCAAGCGCTGCCCCTGCCCCCGCTGGCCCGCAGCCCCGCACTAACCCATCCGCCAGCAGCTCCTCTAGCCTCCTTCTTTTCTTCTCCCTAAAAGAGAGAGAATAAAAGAAGGGTCAGTATCGCGCTACAGAGACCGGGGAGGAGGGAGGGGGTTCCCCGGGCGCGGGGCGGAGGCGGCCGAGCACACACATACAGGGCACTTACGATTCCTCACGATCCGCCATAGCTCCCTCTGCTTCCCACAGTGCCCCGCGCGGGGCGGGGCCGGGCCCGAGGGGTTGTTTCCCGCGCGGGGGGGGCCGATAATCGCGATAAGCGCCCTGGTGAGGCGGGGGGGGAGCCTTGCGGAACCCCTGATGCATGAGACAGAGGCTCTCGCCTTCCCTGGCGAGCTGAGGGGTCTCCCTGGGCCCACCTCCCTGATGATCACAGAGCCATGGAATGGTTCGGGTTGGAAGGGACCTCAGAGATCATCCTGTTCCAACCTGCCATGGGCAGGGACACCTTCCACTAGACCAGGTTGCTCCAAGCCCTGTCCAACCTGGCCTTGAACGCTTCCCGGGATGGGGCAGCCGCAGCTTCTGTGGGCAACATGTGCCAGGGCCTCACCACCCTCACAATAAAGAGTTTTTTCCTAATATCTAATCTAAACCTGCCCTCTCTCAGTTTGAAGCCAATCCATCTTATTCTGTCACTCCATGTTCTTGTAAAAAGTCCCTTTCTTGTAGGTTCCCATCAGGTACTGGAAGGCAGCAACTGGGTCACCCGTAAGCCTTCTCTTTTCCAGGCTCAACAGTCCCAGTTCTCTCAGCCTTTCCTCACAGCAGAGATGCTCCATCCCTCTGCTCATCTTGGTGGCCTCCTCTGAACTCAGAGTTACCCAGGAGGGCATTCTCAGGGCACGTTAGAGCCTATAGGATGACTAGGGACCAAACGTGGGTGTGGGAGCAGCCTGGAGCTGGTCACTGCCCACCACAATGGCTTTTGCCTTGTCAGCACTCCCTGGACAGAGGCTGGACAGGCTGTGCCCATGGCTCTCCTGGGATCAAATATAAACCAGAACTGAGCACAGGACGGGAAGCAGATGAGCAGGACTCACGAGGGTTGCTCTCAAGCCTTGGACTCCCAAACTTTAGAAGCAGCTGCCAGCCTCCTGGCTTACCATTCTGCATTTTGAGAAGGACTTTGATGCCTGCAGCAAACCCGGTGTGTTGTGTGGTACACACATGGTGGGTGAAGTGTGAAAGCCTGAAACCACAAGTGCTCCAACACGGACTGCTGGGATTGAACCACCACAGCTGCTGCCACCAACCTTTCCCTCCAAAGGCACAATCATCCTGTTGCCGATTTTAGGAGCTCTCTAAACACAGACACAGAGTCTAGTTTAGGAAGGAGACGTTATTTTGCGCAGGGCGCAAGGTGTAGGTTTCCACAAATCAAGCATCCCAAGGGGGTTACATGTTTTATAAGTAAAATTTACATAAACCCGCCTGTCTAATACATATTCCCCGCCCACCTAATGCATATTTATTTGGGTGATCTAATCTTACGCAATGCTTGAAAACACAACGTTCTTTTCTTCATTTAACAACTTGTATTGTTGAAGTTATCTGACATCAATTACGTTTAAAAAAGGCGAGAAAACTCAGCCTGAGGACAGAAAATTCACCTTGAAGACAGCACCCCCACTAGCAGAGCCAATCTGCAATGGGACACCCCCCAGAGCCCCCGTGGCTGGGGCTGACACTCCCCCTGTCTCACAGATGATGGGGAGCGGGTTCGGCACGTGAATATTAAGCGTGCATCACCATTTGCTGAGGGAACAATGAATTCGCAGCGGTTATTGACAGCAGCCCGTGTCAGCTGCCATCCCTGGGCGTGTGGCGGGCGGTGACACAGACCGTCGCTTGTGCTGCTGCTGCCGCTCGTTCGCTCGCGGTCTCAGCAGCGAGGAGCGGGGCCGGGGCCGGTGCTAGTGCGCGTTTCGGTGTCGGTGTGTCCGTCGGTGCCGGTGTCCGTCTGTCGGTGCGGGTGCGGCGGTGCCGGAGCCGCCCCGGGGCGGTGCCCGCCTCTCCCGAGCCTGCGCGGCGGTGGCGGCGGCCATGGAGGTGCAGGTGGCCCCGCTGCGGGCCTGGGACGATTTCTTCCCCGGCTCGGACCGCTTCGCCCTGCCCGACCTCAAGGACATCTCGAAATGGAACAACCGCGTGGTCAGCAACCTGCTCTACTACCAGACCAACTACCTGATGGTGGCCGCCGCGCTCATCTCCATCGTGGGGTCAGTGCGCGGCCTCGCAGCGCGGCCGGGCCGGGGGCGGCGGGATGGGGGGCCCTGGTCCCCGGGCCGGGAGCGCTGACACCCGGCCCGGTGCCACGGGAAGGGGCCCGGCCCGGCCCTAGGCGGGATGTCGGGCTGCGGGGCCGGGGGAGCTGCTCCCCCCCCCTTTCTTTTCTCCCCTATTCTCTTTTCCCACCATTCTCCTAACCCCCATTCTCCTTCCCCACCCCCGCCTTTCCCCCTTCCTCCACTCCCCTTTCTCCCCCCCTCCCCTTTCCCCCCACTTCCGCTTTCCCTCTCATTCCCTCCCCCTTTTTCTCCCCTTTACCCTCCCTATTTCCCCCCTTTCCCCTCCTGCCTTCCCTTAAGGCTCTGGTATCTCTTAAAAATGCAGGAGGGGCTTGAGAGGAGTCGGGTTTATGACAGTTTATTGGTGCGGTCTCACTGATGTTACTGTTACCTCCCTGTTTCACGGGCTGCTCCTCAAGCCCTTTGCCCGAGGGAGAGGCAGCGGGCACCCAGCCTGGCAGAAGGTACCGATGATTTTTATGTGCAATGTGCAGGATGTCGCTGCTCGCAGAAAACGGAGCTGCATCCTGTGCAGCGACTTGTGCTTCCTCCTGAACCTGTCCAGTGGGGCTGTGCAAGCTCAGACATGCTCTGCTGTGAATTTAAAAAAAAAATAGATAGATAAATTCTGCCTTCTTCAAGACAGGAGCATCTGCTGGTATGATATTGTCTGAGGCCCAACTTTCCTGAAGAGAATTAGGGAATAACCTTATAATCATCTTCTGAATCAAAGCCTATGTGATTCTTGAGGTATTGCTTCGGCATCTTTGGTCCGAAAGCTCTTAAGGAAGACATGCAGCAGAAGCTGATGATTAAGCTTTTAATATGGAAACTGGAATAGTCCACTCTTCTCAGCAAAGACTGTGCAAATGCTTAAATTGGAGGATTGCCCAGCCACTAGGCCAGAGTGGTTTTGGCTGAAGTACATCTTATCTTTTATGTTGCAGAGTCTTAAAATTATTCCTCTAAATCCATTTTTTTTGGTGTAAGCATTCTGCATCCTGTTAGGGCTTCTGAAGCTATTGACCCAGCATCTCAAGTTGGTGAAGATTCTATGGCTCACAGGGAGCTTTGGCCTGTGCTCTGTGGAAGGATAGGCTCAGAATCCTGCTTTTTCTTCTGGTTGCATATGATGGTTAAGGGTTTGGCATAGTGGCATAGGCTTTCTGCTTTTTAATTTGTTGGGGATATGCTGCAGTGAGCTTTACAGACTACAAGTCTGGTAAAATGACACTTCCATGACCTTGCCTTTCTTATACCACCTTGCTCTAAACTTCTGTGTTCATTTATGCCTGTTTAGCAGCATGATGCTGTAGCCACCTCCCAATGAATCACAGGTGAATCACAGTGTCCCTGGAAGGCAGAGGGATAAACTCCTCTGCCCAAGAAGGTTGGGAAAAAATGTAAACAATTTCAATATTCCTGGTCAGAAAACAAGGATGGCAGAAGCTTTTACTCACTCTCCTAAATTCCTGCTTTTGAACTCTGATTTCAGATCAAGGGAGATTCATCTCCCACTTGTTTCCCACTAATGTGCTGAGGTGGGAGGTGGAAGAGGAAGAGAGCCACAGGAGATGCAAACTAATATGAGAACTGCAATTCCAATACCTTAATATTGAGTGATAACCCTCTAAGTTGAAAACTTACAGATGAACAATGCCTGGAATGGAATCTTGATCTCAAATATTTTTTATAGCATGTCTTAGAGCCTTTGTGTATGATGAACCTGATCCTTCTAACACTGAAGTAAAATCAAATGGTAGAAGAACTCTAAAGGAAATGGGATAATACCTCAATAGAGAAAAAGTGTCCATTTCTTTGAATAAAAATATTTTTCATTTGGCCAGACTGTAGCTTTGGGAGAAAGGTAAAGAAAGTTCTCCTGATAAATTTAAATAGATGTTGCACTTAACTCTGTACTGGGCAGGAACCTCCGAGTGATAAATGATGAATCATGGCTTTTTAGGAACTCCAGGGCTGTATACAGGCCTAAGGGCAGGATTATTGAAACCACTAATGTAGTGGTCTTCCCGTGATCAAAACTAAACTTAGCCCATAACCAACTCTACCTGTTCTTAAACCATCTAACTGTATAGACAGACTTGTAATGTGAAGATAAGATTTTCAGCTATTGCAATACTTGGCAAGTGTGGTTGTGTTGGGCTGACTCAGAAATTGTAGCCTAGGGCTTTCTTGATACTGGAAGTACAGTGCTCATTGCCACAGCTTTAGTTTACTGCCTCTCCTACAGCAAAGGTGACCTCTCCAGCCTTTTACCCTCTCTTCAAGGTGTGGAAGAACCTTACCATGAACGTAGTGGAATTGCAATGATCTCTACTGCATCATGTCCCTGCCTTTCTCCTTCCATGTGTCTTCTCCCAAAACTACTGTTACATGTAAATGAAGTTCTGGGCTTTGCAGTAATGTAGATTTTACTTTCAGCCTGCAGGACTGGGTAGAAAATAATAAATCAGTGAACAAAAAGCTAAAACTGCTAAATTAGTGCCACTCCACAAATACAGGCTGGTGGTAGCAGCCTTGTCTCTTCCATGCTCCCTCCCTGCAAATTCCTTTAAGAATGGCTCTGGACTTGGGTGCTTTTCTTTTCCCCCCCTCTACAACTCAGTTGCAGTAGATCACTGATAAAAAAAAAGATCTTTACAAAATCAAGATCTTTACAAAATTGTGCCCTTTCACCCAGTTATAGAGGAACTGGACTCCCCATTCTTACCCTGAGCCAGGGCCCTGTCACTGTGAGTCCTATTGGGATTTTTATTAAAATTGGTGCCTTCAGTGCCTCCCACAACAGCTTGTAACTCCCCTCAAACAGTCAATTTGGTTAATAAGTGGAATTTGTCTCTTCTTCCACCTACTCCAACAAGGCCTCTCTGTCATGTAGTTCAAACTTAACTGCTTAAATTAATATAATTTCATCTAGGCTTTTGTTGCCATGTACTTGCTAAAAATTAGCTTCTAAATCTGACAGTTTTAAAAAGCATACTGGATTTCAGAGTGCTGTATCTATGTGAACATCAGAGTGCTCATTCTCTTTTGCAATAATGTTCTCCTCGCAGCCTGAGGTTTGATGTCTCTTTTCTTTGCCACTTTTTAAAAACATCTACTGTCCATCTGCACAAACCCAGCAATCAATGACTGCCTGTCTTTTTCTTCTTTTTTTTCCTTCCCCTGCCTGAGGTACCTGTAGTGATTCCCTCTGCTGAAACAAAAACTCCAGAGCAGCAAAATCCTTAGTTTCTCTGATGAAAGATTAAGAATGAGCGAGCAAAACACATCATTTCAAAACATATGTTGCATAATTATATTAGTATATAGCTTCCTAAAGGTCTGGCAGTTCTGCAAGAAGGATTCAGTCTCCTGTTCTCAAAACAATGCAAGTAAACAACAGTAGGTACAGAGGCATTGCTAAATCCATGGATGCTGAGGGCTGTCACCTGAAATAACATGCTATTTATAGTTTTATGTGCTACATCTCATTACAGCTGTATAACCTCAGTGGAGCTCAAAGTATGGGGAGAGAGGAGGCAGAACTTCATCTTTCAAGTTATTTAATTTAATACAAATGAGGGAGGAAGCATTTTAGTGCTCTGACCTTCCCACTGCTTAGGCCATGGTAGAGCAAAAGGCCTTCTAAAAGGGAATTTTCATGCTTATTTGGTGCAACAGCCTAACTGAGCTGCTGTAAGTAAAAAAATGTGGTTCACGATGACCGCCAGTCTCCTACTCAGTGCCTTTGTTCAGACTTCCCTGGTCACAGGCAAAAGAAACAGATGTGACAGCAACTGCTGAATAATCACCTCAATACAGTCATCTAAATTGGAGCTGATTTGAGGATGGAGCTTTTGCTTTTTATGTGGCCTGTCCTATTTCTGGGCTTGTGCTGCTGGAGGCTTCTTGTCTTCCACAAAGGATGTGTCTTGCCAAGCTCTTTTTCCCTACACTACAGCTCTGTGTCCTCCCTGTCTCCTGCTGTAAGGCTGTACAAGTGTGCAGGTATGAAACAGCCTGACAAGGAGAGGTGATGTGGTAACTCACTGAAAGCAGAACTTTTTTGGGCTTTCCTGAACCTGTGTGAGAGTTCTAACCTGTGATGCAGAGCCTAGAAATATGAATCTAGTTTAAAATAAGAAAGTATTTCATCTTCATCTGTTTCTGCTGGCCTGGGGTAGCTGCCAGTACTTCCTCCCACACAACTGCACCTCCAGCATTTCATCTCCCGTGAGGCTCCTTCCAGAATACAAAGTGTCCTGCGGCCCAGCTTGGCACAGGACAATACCTGTGTCTCTGCAGCCAGGCAGGATGTGTATTTTATTTATTTTCCCTGTCTCTTTACTTTGCATTGAGGTAGGTGCTCAAGGAAGCCTGGTCTTTGCAGGGCAGCAGGGGGGCAATGGCAAGTCCCACTGTGACACTGTTGAAACTGAATCCGAGTGATGGCTTTTCCTTATCAGTTTGTCCTGGCTGTACTCGAGGTCACAGCATCCTACCAGGGCTGTACCTTGTCCACCACAGAGAACAAGTGAGGAGATCATCCACACAAGATACTCTAGGCCATTAGCACATCCAAATGCCATTAGTCCTGCCATTCTAGCTTCTTTCAAGGTCATAGAAGTTGGTGGTTTTCATGTCCAACCCTAAAAGAGTTTTTCCTCCCCTGAGTCATCTGAGCAGTATAAACTCAAGCCACCACACCCCTGCCATGCTGATAGTTATGTGCATTACATTTTTAGGTATTTGAGAGGTCTCATAAATCCCTGCTAAAGGGAATTATATTTAGAAAGTATCTTGTAACATACTTAATGGCTGGTCACTTACCTTGTCTCTGCAGCATTGAAAGTCTTCCAGCCTCCTTGCCTGAGCACAAATTTGTCATATTGCGTTCTGACCTCTGGATAAATAAGGCCAATACCAATGTTGGTGGTTCAGCTGTAAGGTGACTCCTAGGGCTGTTACACAGCTTGCTTTTTCCCCATGCCCTGGTGTTCTAAAATAACGTGTCCATGTTTTTTCCTTTCTAGTCTTTAGCTATTGTGTTATTGAGAGCAGCCTGCCAACAGATCTGAGTGAAACGATAATGGAGGTCTGCCTTCTTGAAAAATGCCATTGCTGGAGAAGAATTTTCTATATATGAATTTCTAGGGTAATCTTAGTGCTGTAAATTACGCTGTGGGCGAGTCAAGCAATAAAGGGGAGCTTGGCATATGACACCCTATCCAGTACTGCAATCAGCAGCAGTGAAGTCTGTGGACACATGGCTGATAACTTGAATACCAGTTTTTAGTGGCAACTGCAATCCCCATCTGTGTTCATGTGGCTCTGAATGCCTTCACTTGATACTTCAGTTCACTGTTCCCTTGTATGCGTTGGAATGCAGCCCACTTCAGAAAACATGTAATTCAAATCACTTTCCTTAGGAAAGTGGGATCTTCTGAATGCATTGTGCCTCCCCCCCACTCCTCTTTATATCCCTTACAGCCAGTCAGTTATACAGAATCTGTGTAATACCAGAAAAAAGTGTAGACCAGAGAATTATTTGGTCTCTTCCTTATAAATATGGAGGGATAGCTCTTCACCACAAGTTTCTGAAGTTGTAATAAGAGTAGAGGGAAGAGCAGGGAAGATAAGGCTTTGAGAGCATTTAGCAGGCATGTGGAAAATGTAGAGTGGAGCTCTGCCTAGCTCTTTGTTGCTTCTAGGATTATCTTGTCTGGGGATTTTTTTGGCAACAAAAAATTATTTACTGCGAGTTGTCTGAGTAAGTTTGGCCATTTCTGCTCCAAGATAGCTGTGATGTGGAGATGACTTCTGCTTTAGGAATCTCATATGTCCAGTAGTATGTATATAAGCCAGGCACCAGTGTGGTCCAGTCATGAGTCACCCTCCTTCTCCTGCTGCAAAGGAGCACAGATGAAACCGATTTCCTTCCAGAGCAATGCTGTTCACTTTTTCCAGCCTGGAAACTTTAGATTGACAATTCAAAGCTAAATATAAACTGGCTGGCTACAGGGAGTGACTCAGATGCAACAACCAAGTCTGCCCTATCACCACTTCCAAAAAGCCCTGTTGGCTTTTCAGCGTGAGGAGCAGAAGCAGGTGGGGAACTAGTCTGAATTTTAATCTTTTTCTGTCCACTTGTCCTGTCTCCTGTTGGCACAACTGACTTAAAGAATCAAGAGCCAGTCCTTGCTCTGAAATAATTCTTGGGGATTCTTCCTTCTCTGGGGAACTGTTCCCTGGCACTGCAGGTGGAGTGTTGACATACCAGCCCATTTCTTGTGCCTGTGCCGGATATGAAGCACAGACCACAAACCAAACTTCCTCCTCAGCAGTGGGGAGGAGTGGTGAATCACTGTGCCTGTTAGCTTTGGAACAGCAAGATGTGCTGCAAAGTCTACGAGGGGAAATCTTGAGTATGTCTGGCTTTGTCAGGGCGGTGTTGTCCTGCTGCCATAGTTGTAATAGCTCAGAGCCCTCAGCTGCTGTGTAACCAGAGCAGTGCATGTGCAGGCCAGTAAATCAGAATGCACATGAAATCACATAACTTTTTACTCTATAAGTGAAATATCATAGAGCCTTGACTTTGTGTGAGTACAGAAACAAGCTCAGCTAAGCGATTGCTGAAAGCTTGACTCTGAACAAGCTCTAAATAGTTGGGAAAGTGGTTTGAGCAGGTGATTTTCTTGCACTGGTCCAAAAAAGGGACTTGCTGTTTATAGTCCAAAGCTGATCCACTTGGTGGCTTGCTTTGCTTGGAAACTCTGATAGCAAT